>NW_026138118.1:1027500-1730000 GCF_025592945.1 Manacus candei | reverse complement strand
CTTCCCACCTGGAACGCTCCCCAGGTACAGGGACGCCCGGGAGTCTGCACGAGCTGATTGTTGCCAGCTCACTGACAGAAACCCCTACAGAATTTGCACTTCAAAGACCTGCCCCAAAGAGCATCTGCACCCACCTGGCTGAGGTTGAAGGTCATTATGCTGTTGTCATCATAGAGCAGGATGTTTATGGTATCTAAGGCCCACGTACTTTCAGCCAGCAGCCCGGACTTCAGAGACATCATCACTCTCCAGGCTTCAGGAGTTCCTGTAACATAAACACATGATACTTTAGCTCCTGGAGTTTAAAAACAAAAAGGAGATACTTGATACTGCTTTTTGGACCCGTGAAGAGCAGAGCCTGGTTAAGATGATGCACAGACTGCGTGTACCAGCAATCTGCCCGCAGGCAATGCCAAAATGAGGGCTGAAAATACGATTAACGTGCAAAAATACAGCTTTTTCAAAGCCAGCAGAGCCCTTCTGCTTGGCAGGACTGTACCAAAGGGTCAAGGCAGGAAAGCAGGGGTTTCCTCACCGATATCTTTTGCTGTTAGCCGCCTCCTCTGCTTCAACACAGGTTGCGTGGCTTCTACTGATCCCGGCGGGAAGGTGATGTCTCGTCGGATCATGGGAGGCTGGACAGCTGCTGGTGTTACGTGTGAGGCAGGAACAGGTGGTCCTGCCTTCTGCATCTTCATCCCCGAGTGCAGGAATGGAGATTTACTCGGAGAAGTGCGATTCTCCAGAGGTCTGGGCAGAGGTGCTGGGCTGGATACCTGAGGAATGTGATTCTGCATGCTGGGGGGGGTCTGGTAGTTAGACTGGGGGGGCCTGGTCATTGGGGGCACGGGGGCAGAGGGACCATAAGGAGGTTGCCTGTTCCCGTGGGAAGGCCATGGTCCCTCGTGGTTGACCCTCTGGTCTGAATGCAGAATTTCATCTGTTCGAGTCACTCCGTGATAGGCGGGGCCCTGGGGCGCGGAGCCCGTGCTCGGCCGGTTGGGGAAGCTGTACCCCATCTCATTGCGCCCCTGCCACATGGCCCCTTGCTGGGGACCCTCCGGAGCGGACTGGATGGGACCACCCATCATCTGAGGAGGCATGTTCTGCTGAGCATTGGAGCCCGGGGGAGCCGAGACCCTGTCTCTGCCGAATTGGAAGGGGAACTGGTTCTGCGGCCCTCCGGCGGCTCGGCGGTCGGCAGCGGGGTAGGTGCTCCCATACTGGTTATACAGGTCCTGCTGGGGGGATGGCTGTGCAGGAGGCTGCTGGCTGGGCTGCTGGGGCTGTGCTGGAGGCAGCTGCTGCTGGGTCTGGCCCTGCCCGGCGCTGTAGGGGACGTTGTACATCTCCCCTTCGTGGCGCTTGGCGGGGAGGCCGTAGCTCCCGTCCATCGGCCGCTTGTAGTTCTGCGGGGAGGAGAAAGGCATTGACAACGTGAGATCGGAAATTCAGGAAGGACTGTTTCACTGAAAGGGTTGTCAGGCATTGCAGGAGCTGCCCAGGGAGCTGGTGGAGTCCCCATCCCTGGAGATGTCCAAGGACATGGCACTCGGTGCTCTGGGCTGGGTGACGAGGTGGGGATCAGGCACAGGTTGGACTTGATGATCTCAGAGGTCTTTTCCAACCTCTACTGGTTTATTGGTATTCTGTGAAACAAAGAACCCAAACCTCACTGGGGAGAGTCCTCAGAGCCAGAGGATCTGGCCTGTGGCATGGCCTGGGAGAGGCTTTGTCTCATTGCTGGCCATATCCAACATGAAGCTGGATCAGTCATTCCCTTCCACAAGCCAAGGCCAATTCCTTGTGGCTGGCTGGGTAGTTTCCTTGTGGATTCTACAAGGATGCCTTGGGGGCAGGAGTCTGCCCACAGAAAGGACTTTCCTGCAGGAAAGACTCAGCTCTACAATGAATTCACCACAAACCAAACCAGGCACCAGTACTTGCTTCCTTCCACATCCAGGAATTTAATCAGACCCTAATTCTTTTATATTTCCCAGGTTTCTGCTGAAGCATCAAACAAAATGTATTAAAAACTGTTCTACTTCCTGCTTCTTCCTTTCCTGTGCATTTCAAAACACACTGCTGAAAGGAGCAAGAATGATTCTCCCCCCTCATTCTTTTAAGTGCAAATGGAGAAAACAGTCAACGGTGGAGACAAAATTAAAATCCAGGATCTCTCTCGCCTCCAAGGTCTGTGCTGGAGCTGCTGTAGAGGCGATTCAGACACTCCACGGTCATGACTGGCTTCAGATGGAGCTCTAGGGCTTCAAAGATGACAAGTTCCAGAGTAACTCGAACTCTTGGCTCCGAGCCCCGTGGCTCTGGTTGCAGAGCCAAACAGCAGAGCAGTTGGAATTATTCTTAGCACAGCTCACTGAGTGCCCTCTCTATACTCTCCTAAAGCAGAGGACTTAAAATTATCAGGAAAACATTATGGGTCCTGGCATGGATACAAAGAGCAAGTCATATGTAAGGATTATGGGAAGGGATATATGTTCATTCAAACTGTCCTGAAAGAAACCTGATGGGTTTGGGAACAGTGAGGAGGAGGCAGCTGGGCAACGGAGTCTGAAGCCTCTGGCTGCAGGCTCAGAAAGGGATAGACAAAGAAAAATCCTCTGGGTTGTGCAGAATGATCCACCTGAAGCAGCTCCCCAGAACGATCCAGGAGCTACTCCAAATAAACTCATCACTTGGACCAAAGGTGTTAGAGAAACAGGACTGTGTTCAGAAAGTTCCAGAGGGGCAGAGGTGCCCAGCAAAGCTTCCTCATCTCCTGCTGCCTGACCAGGGTGTGCAAACAACCTCCATTCTAAGAACACTGTCTTGCTAACACGACACTGGGAATGCTAATTAAAACTTCTTTAAATGGTTTGCAATTTATACAGCCTCCTGTATAAGGCCAGGCTGGATGGGGCTTGGAGCAACCTGGTCTGGTGGAAGGTGTCCCTGCCCATGGCAGGGGGTTGGAATGAGATGAGCTTTAAGGTCCCTTCCAACCCAAACCACTGTGGGATTCTCTGATAAGGTATTTAATTCTACACATTCATAAAGCAACCAGCGGGTTTTCATCTCCTTTCTTCACGAAGTTCACAGATAAAAATTCTTATGTCTCTCAGCTGAACAAACCAGAAACCCTGGGATCCCTTACCTGCTGCTGCTGCTGATACATGGTGGTTTGCTGGCTTGGGAAGGGGCTACCCGAGGATGTGCCTTGAGTGGAGAATTGATTGCCATAGGAATCATGTCTGCAGAAGAAACAGATGCATTAATTGTCGCTGTCAGAGCCTCAGAGCTCTCTCACTGGGAAGGGCAACACCCCCCACAGACCTTTGCTGCTGCTGCTGCTGCTGTGGGTAGCGGCTGGGAGAGTACATCCCCGACTCCGGGGTGGAAGGCATGATGTTTGGCTGCGGAGTTCCCGTTCCCAAGTTGCCCTCAGGTCCCATGCCGGGCTCCGTCCTACACGGAAACAAGAGAGAAAAACCCCCACACATTCACTTAGATTCCCCCCTTGGCTCCTCCAATGATCAGCAAAGTCACAGCAGTGAAGAGCAAGGGGTGATCACCCACGAGGCACCTCAGGATGCCTCCAGGTTCCAGTACCCACCTCACTCTGTCGTAAGGACCTCCGTAGGAATAGTGCTGCCGCTGTCCCATGGCCATGTTACCCATCCCTGGGCCTGCAGCACGGTTGTAAGGGTCACCCATACCACTGTTGGGGCCCTGCCCTGAGGACATGAAGGGATCGCTTCCTGGAGCTGGAATAACCGAGAGAAGAAACAATTAGTGTGGCCACCACTGCCTCAAAAAGTTAAACCCCCTTCTCTGGGGAAGAAGGGGCAAGCAGAAGGTTTCCTACAGCACATTCCAGAGTGCAGCCAGCTAACAGGGATTAGTACTCAAGGAGAAAGTGGAGAAAACACCAGGACTTGCTCACCTTTCCTCATACCACTGTAAGGATCTTTATTTGGCTCGTAAGACATGCGACCCATCATGTCAGAGGTATTCATGCTGGGCTGGTACCCTGGATTTGGAGTCATGGAGTTCCGTTTCTGGAACGTAGGATCACTGCCATCTGCAAAGGCATCCTGAAGGCCCACGGAGTTACTCCTGGTTCAAGAAAAAAACCCCACAAACACCAGGTTACAGAGGTCCACGGAGCTCCTTGGGATAGTTTTCCTCACGTGCTGCCTCTCAGGTGTTGCTATCCCCTAGAAGGACCACAGTCCTGCTCCCCTAGAGTCATGAGGAACTGCCTTTCTTCAACAGTGTCCTCTGACTCCACCTCCAAATTAATGAATATTGACACACAATGGTCCTGCGAGCCACGAACGAGGGAGCAGAGCAATGGAGTCCCACCAAAACAGGCAGTCAAGACCCCAGCCCCTTGCAGTGATGGCCAGAGGTGACCCCACGTTCACAGCTCCCACCCAGCAGTGGAGGAGGGAGCGATGGTTCCCTACCTGATGCCTGGCAAAGGGGGCATCTGACTGTGTGGCGTCGATGCCGGAGTTGGTGGCTTCAAGTCTCCTCCTTCTGCCATGGAGCTGCTGGTGGACTGAGGTGTCTGAGGACCCTGCATGGAGCCTGAACCCGCTGCAAGAGGAGAAACGTGGTGTGAGCAGCTTTAGCCCCCGGGGATGCAACCCAGGACCTCCCAGAACATCAGCCCCAAGAACAGAGAGCCCTTGAAGGAAGAGACAGGTGAAATGTGGCCAAAAAAGTACAAGGAGCTCAATGTTTCAAGGACAGGCTGGGACAGGCTTCCTGGAAGAACCACGTACAGAGAACACGTTCCTTCTCACAGAATCTCAGAATATGCTGAGTTGGAAGGATCACCGAGTCCAACCCTCAGCACTGCACAGGACCACCCCCAGGAGTCACACCATGTGCCTGAGAGTTTCATCCAAACACTCCTTGAGCTCTGTCAGGCCTGGTGCTGTGACCACTGCCCTGTGCCTCATTCTTAACCACACTCCCTTTTACACGTGGTGCCACCACCATGGCACTGTGTGGTGCCTCCCAAGCTATCCCATCGGAGGCTGATGCTCTGGAGTGCACCATGTGGCAGGAATATAGTGTTTCCTGGCAAGGAACCCCTGACATGTCACACCCTCACATCCTTTCCACCCGGGAGGGTGGTGGGTTTGAGCCCCTCTCCTGGAAGCCTCAGGAACCTTCCTAGAGATGGAAACCCCGGGACATCAGCTGAAGCCACCAAGTAACTCTGAACAAGGCTGCTCTGCCCTTCCAGAGGGGTTAATTCACGCGCCACTCCCAAGGATTCCTGGAACAGGGAATGCCAGAGATGCCGGATCTTTTCACTGAACGACAAAACCCGTCCAGCAAGTTCCCTGCAAGGTCCCTGCCTCCCTGCTCCACGCTCCAGTGAGCTTTCATCAAACATCCCAGGCTGTGTGTAATCCAGCTGTGCCGTGAGCTCGAGGAGCTCCGCTGGCCCTGGATCGCTGTGACAGTGTCAGCTCAGGTTCAGCCGCTCCTCGCAGCTGGCAGGAGCTGAACTCTTAATTAATGTTTCCATTAGTTACCGTCCCCAGCACCCGATATCCCTCAGCTCCAGCCCTGCTGGTTGATGAGTCATTTCAGCTATTCATTAAAATCCTCCGAGGTCACGTCCAGGGCATGTTTGTTTACACCCCACCTTCCTGGCACCCTGTCCTCAACTCCGTGACTCCCTCCCAGCACGGGGAGGTCTCGGAGAGAAGGAAGGGCAGCGGGAGCTCAGCGGGGAGTTTCATTCATGGGCCCTCCTTCGCTCCACTCGCTTCCCCCCAGGAATTCACTCCCGGCTCCGTTTGTGCTGCTGGCACCGGCAGGAAGAGGCCCCGAGACATTCCCTGCGTCGCTGCCATTTGGTGTTTGTCCCCACCTCCCGCCGTCCCTCCCACTCACAAGTTTACACACAGTTGGAGCGGGGCCAGTTCCACGCTCTGGGAATTAAAACCCAGCGAGGACTGGTGGTGCCTCCTCCCCCTCCAGGGACAGGCTGTGTCTGCGAGCAGGAACCCTGGAAGGTTTTCAGGAAACCCGAGTGCCCATGAGGCAATTCCCGATCCCTCCCAGCCGATCCCTCCCAGCCACCGGTCTCTGTGAACACTTCTGGGGTTTGAGGGGTGGGAGGGACACTGCCCGGGAAGAGCTCCGGCACCCCTGCAGCCTCAGAAAGTGGTTAATGGATAACTCATTCCCAAAGTTCTGCAGGAGTTAATTTGGCAGAAATGAAGAGGAAGCCAATGCCAACAGGTTGTAAAGTCTGCAGGGAGAGCAAACCACGTCTGTGTGGGACAGCAGAGCCTTTCAGCCTTTCTGATGGGCCTTCAAAATGTCCCACTGTTGTCCACTGGGTTTATAAACAGGGAATTATTCTCTATCCAGGTGATTCCTTGGAGACAGCACTGTGTGTGTGAGTCTGGAGGACACTGGGCCCTGGAAATGCAGTGTCCACTGGGACTCAGTATTCCAAGGCTCTTCAGCCTGGAGCTGGGGTTGAGTAATTTGTGTTGTGCCCTACACCCCAGTTCCTGCTGATCCAGGAGAGCAAGAGAGAGGAAGAAAAGGAAAGTGAAAGAGGAGCATGGACACACTGAGTGATTCAACTTAAAGGATCAGAGCAGCCAGCCAAGCTTCAGTGCTGCCTCTGCATATTCCCAGTTGTAGGAGTCTGGAGCAAGACAGCTGGAGAGAACAGTCTAAATCGGAAATACAGCTGAGTCCTCTCATGGCAGGAATCAAACGTGCACAGTTTGGGACACCAGCCCTGCAAATTCCTTCTGCTGATGTGCTGAAGCTCAGCCCAGGAGGCAGAGCCAGGCAGGACCTTCACATGCCATCACATTAGCTAAAACAAAATAAAAACTGATGCACCACCTAATCCACCCTGACACACACCTAGAGCTACACCAAGTCTTAAGTGGTTTTCTTAAACTCTCAGCTCTCTCCAAACAAACTCCAAATGCTCTTAACATCTTTGTTCTGCTGCCTCAGGGGGGTAAGAAAGAGCTTTTGGAAAGAAAGTAGGGATGGGTTTGTGGTATAGTTCAGGCAGAACTCAGAAACCACTTTGGACAGAAGTTCAGCCTAATGGCACAGAAGTTGCTTTATCTTGCAGAACACACCAAGGATGAAGCTCCACTGGGACAGGTTTCCTGGCCAGTGACAAGACATGATATAGTTCTTTAAAAAAGCAACATTCTGAAAGGAGAGAGAAAGGTAGTGGCCAACAGAATACTGGGACAAGCCAATCAAGGGTTTAGCAGCACTGGGACAACTGCAGTACAATCCAAACAGGTTCATTATTCCACTCCTCAGGAGCCAGACAAAGATGGTGCCAAGTGTCAGAACCAAAAAGGTAATTTTTTTTGCAAACATTATAGGAACTTCAAAGCACACCAAGTTTTTTATTTCACCTACATGAGCAGGCTCCTGACCAGAAAAGGCATCTGAAGGTTTTTAGTTATAAGGCAAACTGGAAAACTCAAGCTTAAAGAAGGGTTGGCAAGTTCAGCAGCAATTCAAGCAATGAACTCAATGCAAATGAGACAGAAAGGATCAGACTTTCCAAAGACCAAAGAGTACAACATGCAAGGCTGGCCTGGATGTCTTCCTTTTTTTTTTTTTTTTTTTTTGGTTTAACAAAATCTGAATTGAACATTATGCTTAAATATGCAGAAACTGGAGAACCCCATCGAACCTGAAACAACAGAAGTTGTTCATTTTAAAGGGCTTGATTCCTAAAGTATCCAACTTGTAGAAGGCCTACAGTGCTCTCTGTGCACAAAGCCTCAGAAGGTCCTCCCCGACTCCTGCTGAAGGCAGAAAGAAGGAATTCCTGAGGAAGGTGAGTTCACACCCACATCCAGCTTCTTCTCCCAGAAGGTACCACTGGCATGGTCAAAACCAGCCCAACCTTTCCAGCAAGTCCCCAAAGCTGAGCAGTCACACAAGGGCTGCTGTTGGAATATGCAGGGGTCACCCTGAAGGGAAAACTCCAGACCTCTCTCTCCACCAGATTCTCCTCAGGCAGAGATGTAGCAAAAAACAAGAGAGGTGTGTGTAGATGTTTTTAGGTTTTCCTTTATCTTAAAACTTCAGTACAGAGGTTGGACACATGAAACCTGAACTATTCTGAGAGTCTCAACTTACTCCCAATTTCATTCACTCCCACATTACCAAAGTATTTATTCTACACAACCAGAGAACATCTGGGGGCTTTGTGGAAGTTTGGACCCACAGCACATGGGGTGGGGTGCGCAGTGCCAAAGATCCTCCAGTTCACACATCCACTGCACACCTTAAACCAGTGTCTGAACTCACCTGGAGATGGAGGCTGTATCTTAGTCTGAGACTTCTTTGAATCAGCAGCTGCAAAGATATCAGGAGGGGGGTCTTCTCCTCGCTCAATCTTGCACTCGAAGGCATAGAGACACTGGATGTACTGCTTCTTCAAGGAACTGGCTGCACTGCTGGACGTGCCCACGTTGAGATTTGTGGCCAGCTCGCGCCATTTCTTGTTCTTGTTGACCTGCACAACCAAACAGGAGGCTCTGAGATCAAAATCCCAGCTACTTCTCCTCCCAAGAAATTTTCTGGGGAGAAATCGACACTTCCCAGTTCACACAAGGGAAGCAACAGGGGCCAAACTCATCTTCATCACCTACAGAAAACTTTTCTAACAGGGACAGACTGCAAATCAAACTAGTCATGAGGTCAGCTAACAGCCAGATGCAAAGACAGTGTCACCAATCTTTGCACTGGACAAAGGGGAAAAAAAAAAAAGGGGTTGAAATGAGTCTCACCACAGATTGTTCTCAACCAAGACAATGGGAGAGCTAAGCTCACTTAGAGGATGCTGGGTTTTATTTAGGGAAACAAACATGGCTAAATGGGAATTCATGGCTTACCTCTGGCTACAAACTACCTCTGAAGGGCAGCAGTCCCCTGGCTGTGGACACTCACCTGAGTCAATCCTCCAATCTCCTTCACGGAGATGTAGAGCCGGTAAAGGTCCAAGGGTTTCCTGCCCACTGCCGGGAGGTTGGTCATTCCCATGGCCTTCTCCTCGGTGAAGGCCAGGTAACGATCCACCCACAGCTTCCTCTCGGGCTCCCCACCCAGCTCGTAGAGTTTGGTGATCTTCTCATTGGTTGTAGTAGAGGAACTGGACTTCTAGGAGAAGGAAAGAGATATCAGGGCTGAGCAGCGCAAGAGCACCTCTTTCACACCCGAGATGGTTTCAAAAAGCAGGCAGGTAAGAGCTCAAAGTGCTGCTGTTGTGTTGGGAACAGATTTATGTTAGACTTATGCTTGCTTCAGATCAACATCAGGCAAGGATTAATCAGTAAAGGCATCCAAAAGCACAGGCCAGGACAGAATAGCCCTGATTTGTGGCTTCTGGCATCTCCCAGCCCAAGAGCATTCAAGTCCTTGTTTGCCATAAATAAGAAAGGCAGATTCCAGAATACAGGAGCAGAAGTGAGAGATCTCCTGGATCTTCCTGCAGGCTGCTGCTGGCACAGGGATCAAACCTGTAGAGCATTTATTCTCCCTCAAGTAGCAAAGGAGGAGACGGGCTCAGAAACTGCTTTTTTGGTGGTTCTTTTGAAACTGGTAGCAGCAATGCAAAGAAAAACACTCCCTGAAGAACTTGTTTGCATCCCTCTTCTGGCTTTAATACAGGATTAGTAAGAGGTTTGTTTGTGAAACAACTAACACTGCAGTGTACCACGTCCCAGCTGAGGGGTGAGAGCTGACTCGCTCCCAGCCCACACCAGCAACAAACCCGGGTTTGTTTATGCTGCTTTTGGCAGTTTCACTGTGGCAGGTGATAATTTCTAATACTGAATTGTTTTACAGGTGAAATCAATGACTCCCAAAGGACTGGGAAACGCTTCCCTTCATTTCTCACACTTACTAGATAGATGCACTGCTCAACCCAAGTGAACATGCAGTGGGGGTTTTATTTCCCTGGATGCCGGAGAGGATGGGAGACATTAAAAACAAAACCCAAAACATTTTACCTTTGACTTGGATTCTGCTTTTGGCGTCCCATCTGCCTTGTTGTTCATTTTAGTTGCAGGTGTTAATTTGACATCCCCAAGTCCCATCATTTCAGGGCTTGCTGCCATCCCTGGGGAGTTAAAAGGAAACCTTTAACACTGATTTTCAACCCAGTGCAATGGAATCAATGAAATCCTAAAGCCCTGGCTTACCTGCAGAGTTGTTGGCCATATTCCCACCCATGGGGTAGGGTGGGCCCTGGGGGTTTATCATGCCAGCCATACTGTTAATTCCCTGTCCATAAGGAGGTCCAGTGCCCATCATGCCCCCTTGATTCATGTTGGGATAACCAGGAGGCCTAGAGAAGGCAAGGAAGAAACAGACACTTAGTCCACATATTAAGCATTAAGATCTTGCCCTCTAAGGAAGCAGCTTTGCTAAAAGCAGCCTCTGGGGCAGGATAAAGAGCACAACGCCCAGTCAGACAACAAATATATCCACCAGCTTCGGGGGAACCCAATTTAGAAGCACATTCATGGCTCTCATGGCATTGGGAAGGCCACACACACCTACTCTGAAATGGGCAATAAATTAAAAAAAAAACACCACAGAAAACAGTACAAAGTTCAGAGCTGAATTCCAGCTCCTTTCCCACAGCTGCTCATCAAGGCCCTAAAAGGAAGAAGTTCCCTACACTGGACAAGCAATGCCTTGGATCAGACAGCTGGGTGGCTGCTGGATTTAGGGGCTGCACCACACACGCAGCATCTCCTCGTGGAACAGAGGAGATCAGGATTTAAAAAAGCCAAAACAGCTGAAGAGATCCCAGAGTTAAATAATTTCAGCGACAATCATTAAAAATCCCCCGAGCATGCCATAAATGATGCATAAAATCATGGGATGGTTTGGGGTGGAAAAGACCTTAAAGATCATTTAGTCACAACTCCCTGCCCTGGGCAGGGACACCTTCCACTAGCCCAGGTTGCTCCAAGCCCTGTCCAACCTGGCCTTGGACACTGCCAGGGATGGGGCAGCCACAGCTTCTCTGGGCATTCCAACACGCTGCTTGTCCAAGTTTTATGCTCTCCCTTTTCAACACTTGAGCCTGACCACAACAACGTCTCCAGGAAGGACAAACCTTCACGGGAGCTCATTCCAGCATCACCCCAAATTTGGGTTGTTCCACACACACCTTCAAAAGCCAGCTCTGACACAGGGGAGGGACTTTTACGGGGGGGAATCTCCCTCCTCACCTGTTCTGGATGGAGTTGGCAGCAGCGTGCATGGCAGCAGCAGCTGCCTCTTGTGCTTTGCGGTTCATCCCGGCGGGCGGGGGGCACATCCCTGTGCCCACCTGGGGGGGCATGTTTGCCATGTTGGGTCCATAGGGCCTGTTCCCCATGGCTGCATGGCTCATCCTGCCCGGGGGGAGCCCGCTGTACGGGGGCACACCAGTCTGCCCGTGCATCTGGCTCCCTGCTCCCATGGGGTTCATGCTTCCTCCCATGCCCGGGCTGGGGTAGTTGGCATTGGACATGGCATTGTAGTTTGGCTGCCTGGGATAACCTCCTGAGGAGATAAAAAAAAAGGAGGGGAAGGCAACATCACTCAACTAGTTAAGTTTATGAATCACCATAAAAATCTTCTATCAGCAAATATTTAAAGATCACTAACAGAGATGAGGGGGAGTGTTCACACCTCAACACGAAGTCAAAGTACTTGGATATAAGCCACATAAAATGTGTTTTGACATAGCCAAGCAACAACATCGATTCAGAAGCTGCCTGAAACTCTCCCAAACCTCAACCCAGCACAGTGAGCCAAATGGCCCAGGACAGGATGCAAAAACCCTCATTTAACCCTTTCCAAAACAGGCAACACTCCATTTTCTTCCTCTCCAAAGAGAACTCGCCCTTTGTCACTATTACATAGGATGCACAACCTGCAAGTTTTTAAACAAGGAGAAAGGATCCTACATTTAGAAATAAAACTATTCCTGAAAGCAACATATTCCATCAACCTCAGCAGGAACAAAGCACAGCTCCTCCCAGCTCATGAGGAGCATGCTGGTTTCCATCACCCACACACTAAGAGGAGACAAATCAAAACATTTATCACAGAATCATGGAATGGTTTGGGTTGGAAGGGACCTTAAAGATCAGTAAGTTCCACCTCTCTGCCACAGGCAGGGACACCTTCCACTAGACCAGGTTGCTCGGGGCTCCATCCAGCCTGGACTTGAACACTTCCAGGGATGGACTTAAACAACTTGGGACTTCAAAGACAAGATGTTAAGGATAGAGAGAGGCCTTTGCTGAGCTCAGTTCCCACCTTGAGGTCCGTACTGCCCACCCTGGGGTCCGTAGCTTCCCATGGAGTTCTGCTGGTACGGCCCCATCCCGGCGTGCATCTGGCCCCCGGAGGACTGCCGGGGGGATAAGGCTGAGCCGGGCTGGGGGGAGCTGTACTGGGGCATCTGAGGGTTCCTCTGCATGTAACCTGCACACAGGGGAATGGAGCAAACTGTTAGTGCAAAGCATCCACAGGTGCCACTGGACATACATGTTTCTAAGGAAAGTAACGCCCAGGACTAACAAAATCCTTCCAGCAACAGCCTGGACGGGTTTTAGTGCTTGCATTAAGGAGTCGGTGTTATCTGAGCAGGTAACAGATCCAATTTCCTGTTTTGGCCAGAAATAACCCTCAGTGTCACAGCAGAAGCCAGTGAGGCTCTGCAAATCCTGGGGGCTTCTTGGTGGTGGTTTCTGTTTGCTTGTTTGTTTTCTCCTGGTGACAACTGTGCACCTTCAGCCAGGAGAGCTGAAATTTTTTTCAGGCATTTCCCCCCCAAAGAAATCTTATTCTCTTAGAGGGAAAAGCCCCACAATATTGTTGCAAGCACCCCTTGTTTTGAAACTTAAAAGTCACTGGAAGTTGGGCAAGAACATGCACAGAAAAACATGTTGAAAAGCCAGAGAAAACATCTTCCAAGCCAAAACACCAGCTTGGATAGAACATTTAGAGGCCAAACAACCAGCAACAACAATAATTTACTGTAAGCTGCCTCAACACCCAGATGTTATAAACCTGGGGCAGCTTTTAAATGCTCTCTCAGCACAGAATTCATGTCACCAGGCCAGGTGGTTTGTAGTTACACATCTGGTTGTACCATTACAGCTGTTAGGTTGTGTCACACACCTCGATCCTGGGCGATGCTGGACTGGTTCATGGAAGGATGCAGGATGGTGTCCGACTGGCCGCTGGGCGGTCGGGGTGGCATCTGATTGCCTGTGCCACAAACAGGAGAGTGCTCATCACAAACTGCACACCACAAACCCAGCAGGCACCAGAGCTAAATCCCAGAACCCCTAACAACTCCAGGAGAAGGGGATGTTGGGCCACAGCGAGGGGAAACAAAAGCGAGATCGGTCGCGTTAACCCAGCGAAATGACACCGGTGGTTTACCAGCCATCCCACCCATCCTTGAGGAGCTACAGACATCCCAAAGCAAATAAACGAGCTCAGTGGGCCTCAGTAACCACACAGTGCTGACACTGGGCAGTTCCTCCCCACTGGGCACTGTAATTCAAGTGCCAGGCAGCGTTACCTGGTACTGCAGCAGGTGAGAGTGGCCCAGAGCGGGACTGAGCAACACTGGCTGGAGATCCAACTGGGGATGGGGAGGGTCCTCTGATGCCTGGCAGGTGAGGAGAGGTATGTGGCGAGAAAGGAGACTGAGCTGGGTTACTCTGCTCTCCTTGACTGCTGGAAATCCCTGATGTGCTTACGCCAGGGCTCAGGGCTCCTTCGGTACCCATGGGCAGATCATCTATGGAACCAGACAGGTCCTGCAAGGCACAGAGAAACACATCAGGCTAGAATACAAAGACATGGGACTGTTCTCTCACATCCCACTAAGGAAGAGCGTTTCTCCCTTAGGCATGTTACAAACAGAAATCAATGAACTCAGTTCTTGTTACTGTCAGCACCAGAGGCTGCTGCAGACTGAGGTAACTGCCAGACGTGTCTTATCCTGCTGCCTGTCTGAACCCGGGAGTTCCTGGGTTGCTTTGCTGATGGTCCAAACAACTGGCTAATTTTCCTACTTGCTTTATTTTAAATTCAGTTTAGAGGTGGGAAATTAAAGAATGCATCAACAGTACACGTAACACTGCAAACACAGGAGACAGTCCATGTGATCGTGGCTTGGAAGAGAAACGTGGCTCAGCCTCTGAAAGACAGAAAACTCCTGCCTCACCATAATTAATTCATAAACCTCCTATGAGCTGGGAAACTACTCACTTGAGATGGATAAAAACAAACTAAACAGAGATTTAAAAGAAAACCATAAAATACTCTTCAGGGTTCCCGCTTCCCTTTCTTCAAAGACAGCAAAAATTAGCAGTTACTGTATCAACCTCTAAAGTTCAGCTTTTCTTGAAGGCAAGGCTAGAAAACACCCGTCCTCCTGCATGTATCCACCTTGGGAGAAGCAAAGCACAAAAAGCCTGAGAGAGCTGAAACCTCCAATTGCCACAGCAGCAAAGTGACAGCATCAAAATTCAGCTGGCAAGTGCGAGAACGGGGATAATTCCAAGAAGATGATGTGCAGATCCAACATGCCCAGTTGT
Source organism: Manacus candei (assembly GCF_025592945.1). Classification (NCBI taxonomy): domain Eukaryota; kingdom Metazoa; phylum Chordata; class Aves; order Passeriformes; family Pipridae; genus Manacus; species Manacus candei. The sequence continues at coordinate 1,715,346 of NW_026138118.1, read as the reverse complement.
ACTGTCTGGCTGATAACAAGGTGCATCAGCTGTTCAGGCTTGGCCTGCAGTGAATGAGTCAGGAACAGCCCGAGCCAGAGGAAGTGGTGGCGTATTTGAACAGAAAGCTGGGAAGTTGTAACTATTCCAGTGATTAGATAAAATCTCTGCCAGAGGTTCAAAGGATCACTGGCAGGTGAAGAAGTGGGAGACCAAAGCTTACCAGGACTTCACCTGTCCTTCCTAAGCCTTCCAGAGTAATCAACCCTGGATCAGAAAGATCCTGGGCTGAGCCCTGAAGGTATCTGAGATCATCTGCCCCTGCAGAGAATTCAGCTGAGCAGCACCAACAGAGCCCAAGTCATTTAAAACCTCACACAGAAAGGCTGAGCCAACTGATAAATCACTTGGACACCCCGGTCTCATTTACACTGACTGGACAATTCCTGGTTCAGCAGCAGTTCAGGTGACGTCTTCCCAGCTCCAGCAGTGCAGGAGGACCTGGGACACAAGATACTGCAGCTTATCAGGCTCTGGAAGCAGAGCTATCACTCCTAATACCTGTCTGCCAGGTGATGTGTGGAGAGGCTCTCACAGCACATCCCTGTCATCCCAAGCTGGTGAACAACACGTCACCACATCCCAGGAAGAGGATGTTACAGAGTGAAAGTGGAGTGGAGTTACAGAAGAATAAAAACCAACTTGGGAGACACCCAACCACCTCACCACACCTGTGGGACAGTGACATTCAGGACAGAGGGGAGAGCTGGGCATCAGCACCACACTCAGCTGCTGTAGTGGGGAAATCTCCTCTACTTTAGTGGAATTTAATCAAAATGCTTCTAACAAATGCTACACTGGAGCTGAAACCCCCAGTCACTCAGTGGGATGACTTAGTTCATGCATGTCCCCCCTCCCCTTCCATCACTGTTTCTGTTGGAGAGCTCATTTCCTGCACCACAGTCTCAGAGGTATATTTGCTTACTGCTCAAGTATTATCTTCCTGAGGAAATAAAAAAAAAAAGCTTTGTTTTATCTCAATGAAAGCTAAAAAACTGCAGAAAAAGCCTAAAAATAGTGTCTGAGATCTCTTGCAATTTTCACTGCTTTCCTATTGTAGCATCAAAAGCACTGCTCCTTCATGCAGCTATTTGGGCAGTTTTCCCTGGACAACTTTGATAAGTCCCACATTCCTACTGCAGAAACCATCTGAAGTGGGAGTAAAGAGACATTATTTCCAATATTTTGCATTAAAAAGCATCAACCAACACAAACAATCAAGACACAAAACACTCCTCTCCCTGAGATCCACTGCATCAAACTGCAGCCACCAGTACAAGACACACAATGAGATTCCCCTCAGAGTCAATTAAGGGATCAGAATGTCCAGAAACAAGTCAGCCCAGCCTAAAACTGGGTGAAAATACTGGTATGTCCCTTAAATGCATTAAGGTAGTTTTAGTCTGAATCACCAAATGCATCCAAAGACTGTTTTCCTCATCACTGAAATGAAGTTGGAGGCCAGACCCATTTGCAGCTTTAAAATCCCCACCACCACGAGCTGATGTGGTGTGGAATTTCAGAGCAGCTAAATCTTGGGAGCAGAGGGGCAGAGCCCAGAGCTGTGGAGGTGAGGGATTTTTAGGCTCAAAGGAAAAAAAAACCCACATAAATGTACACCTGAGACAAATACTGGCATGAAAGGACAGACACAGAGCGAGTGTGCAAAGTGAAACGTGAGTTTCCTTCCTTTATCAGGAGTGTAAGTGCTTTTCCAAGAGGCAAGAGGGAAGGCTTTGGATGGAAGGACCTCAGGATGTGTGGAGGTCACTGTCTGCTCCATGGTCTGAGCAATATTCATACATGAACTGGGCAGACTAAGAGGGCAAGACTTGGTAATGCCAGACATGAAAATATCTGCAAGACATAAAATGAAGTAACATTAAAAACTCTTTGAAAATTAACTCCTAAATAACTAGATAATGATCTTTAAAGCTGATGTCTTTGACCATTCTATGCATCAAAGCCTAAATCACTGAAAAACATCCAGTTTTAATTAAGCAGGTGAATACTGGGTGGGTTTTGTGAGAGTGAGGGCCCCTCTGCATTGCTGACATACCATCAGGGACCCCACAGAGGAACAGCAGACCTTTAGCTGTGGATCAGATTCTCAGATTATTGGTTTAAATGAGTTAGAAGTAAATTACACATCCCCCTTTCATGGCTGTTAAGACAGGAGATGAAACACAACCATAAAAATCAAGTAACTCATAAAGTGACTTTCACCTCTAAAAATCTGTTAAGTTTTGTGAATTCCAACAATAAAGTCATTTTCCAGCAAAGAAGGGCTCTGCCAGCAGAGCAGCATTTTCTGAGTGTGTTATTCAGGACTGAGTTTCTCAGAAGGGAAACTCCTGCAAGGGGAAGGAGCAAACAGGGACTGGAATGTCTGAGTGCAAGCAGCTCATCAGCGAGGAGCTGGTTTCCTCCTATCAAGTTATCTCAGGACACCAAGCATCAAGGTTTTAACTAAACCTAAAGGACACCCCCCAGCTCTGATATCCCCAAACCAGGGGAAAACAAAATCTCTCCAACTCTCTACAACCTGTTTTAAAGGCAGAGAAGCCTTAAAAAAACCCAAACCTCATGGAAATAATGGAGACCTGCTGCTGCTGCCGTGGGTTCTGGATGAAGCCCAAGAGGAGAGGGCCTGGGAGGTTTTATTTGCCTCCCACGGAGCATCAGGAGGAGACCTGGAAAGACACAGCAGCAGCAGGAGAAGGGCTCTCCCCTTCCCTCCTCCCCCAGCACAGCCAACAGAGCTGAGACAGGAGGTGAGGCTCGGCAGCAGTAACTCTGCCAACTCGGAGGAAACGTCAGGGTCTGGAGAATTTCCTCACGTGTTTCCAATGTGTTTTTTATGCATTTTATTGCTCATCTGCCATGCAGATCAAAAACGCTGGAGGGATTCCAACTATTTCACACAGAATCTCACACTCCAGGCTGGCTGCAGCCCCAAAAGCCTGAGTTTCTTCGCTTGAAATACTGCCCAGTGTTATTTTGGGATGTGACCCGATAGCGGAAGCCCACGGGGACCCTGGAACGATAACCCTTCCAGCTGCGACTGGATGCCCGAGCCTGGCCGGTGCCAGCACGGCTCTGTCAGTGCTGCTGACAAACAAGGGCTCGGCAGCAACACCTCCCTTTTCACACCACAACAAACCCAGGCCTGGAATGGCACAATCTGGTACCCAGGGGAAGGGGGCAGGGGAGTTCATCTATCCTGGCACGGCCGAGGCGAGGGAGCCGGGGCTGGTTCGTGCTGGAAACAGCCGGGGGTTCTTTTATCTGACAAGAGGAACCACCACCCCACTATCTGATAGGAGCTTGTTTGTTAAACAAACAGAAAGATGAAACAACGAGAAATGCTTAAGATCAAGGTAATAAAATCCCAGAGGAGAAGAGAGATTCAAGGCTCCTCCGCTCCGGCCCATCCCACTTGCCTGGAAGAGCAGGAAGACTGACCAGAAAGCAAATGGAATAGCCTCCCCTGCCCATTCCCCGGCCTCTGCACGTGGGAAGTGTGGGGGAAGAGGGAAGGAGCTCAGGCAGGGTGGAATGATCCAGCACTATCAGATCACCAGACAGCACTCAAGGAAATTATGGTCTGGAGATGAGCATGTGGTGCAGCTTATAAATTCTGTAAGGCCAGTTATTTCCATAAAGATGCTCACAAGCAAGACCAGAGAACAATGGATAAATGTATTCCCCCATTCTTTCTGAAAGGGAAAAGGCCTCTTTATTCTTCTAATTGAAATGCCCACTTTCTATTACAAGTTCTTTCTCTCTGCAGTTGCTTTCCCACTGACTCAAGAACTACCAATACCTAAAAATCACAATCTTGTCCCTTCCTTCCCCCTTTATTTCCACACCCAAAATATCTCAGTTCTTTCCATCACAACAATTACACAGCTGACTGGCAGGATCTCCCTGCTATTTTGGGGACATGGATAGACTCGTTCCTGCTCAGCAGCACAGGTAACTGAATCCTGCACCTCACGCTCCACAAAGCACTGTCTCCCAGCACTGAGCAGCCTGGAGACCTCCCCGTGCTCCACTCACACCACACACCCACAGCACATCCAAGAGGACACCTGGCAAAGCCAACCTGAGGTTTTCACAGATGTGACAGACCAGGATGTCTTTCCAATGTCTTTCCCTCACCACACTGAGAACTTTCTGGCAACACTCTGTTCCCCCGTGCTCTGTCCCCTGCCATACTTTGAGAAGAGTGGGGTAGAACCCAAAACCACGTATTTTTAAAGCTGTCAGTTTACCTGTTACTGATTTTGTGCTCATACACGTGTGGGAAACATGTCCATCCACATTCCCAAGCTGCCCAAGATGACTAAAGACTAATCAAATATAACCAAAGCCCAGCAACATGAGCTGGTGACCCCTGACCGTGCAGAGTTTCCTCCACTGCCACGTGGCTCTTACCCCTTACTCTGTGACAAGCCAAAAAGCTTGGTTTTAAATTTAACAGGGAAGGACGACTTTGTCCTGGCATAAAAACCAGGGAATTCCCAGAAGGAAGCTCACTGCCACGCCAGCACAAGCTGCCCACTACACTTCCATGTTTTATGGAACTCTGTAAATTCATGGCCTTGCCTCTTCTCTTACATCCCACTTCAAAACGGGACAAGATCAGCAATCAGAAGGAACAAAGGGATTTATTTATGCAATTAAATCACTGGGTTTGGCCCCTTGGATACATCCCTGGAAGCTCAACCTCTAATGTGAGCAAGGGTGATGTGGGGCAACAAGAAACCAGACAGTTCTCAGGTTCTGCAAGAGAAAAAAAGAAAAAAAAACAAGATCCTGGTACAAAACTGAGGGTGCCACAAGGACCTTCGAGTCCTTATGTGCCACTTACTCATCCACGCAGTCCTTGGGGAGAGGAAATAAGTGCTAGACTTTACAACTTCAAGGGGAAAACACCTGCCCACTAAAACAAATATGAGGGAGGCAACACTAGCAAGGCTTCAGCCTGTGCTACAGGGTCCATATTCCCTTCCCTTCCGAGGAGTTTCAGCTCCTCTCAGGCACCAGCGCTGACAATCACAAACCTAAGATGGGGACTGGAACATGCCAGGAGAGACTCGTGCAGTTTCCCTGCTCCAAAAAAGAAGCTGGAAAGCTCATTCTTCCAGGCTGGCTTTAGACAAACTGGGAGAAGCTGCAGGCTCGAGCTGCACTGCAGGGAAAGGAGCATTCGGAGAGGAGGCTGTCGGGAGGAGGGGCTCGGTGGCACACGAGGAATTTCTCTCTGACTGCAAAAATAAGCTGCTGTTCTAATCCAGCTCAGTAAATCCAGGTGAGTCTGGTCTGCTGGCAGAGAGCAGGTACAAAATAAAGCAGGGAGGAGGACAGAGGGAAGTGCTGCTGGCTTTACTACATTCCTGCAACGGGAGCCTTGCGGAACAGCCAGCGCTGCTACCGCAGCAGCCATTGATTTTTCAGAGGTCGATACTCCACTCCCACAGATCTACTCAGCAGGAGCTTTAATCACATCTCCTGCTCCTACCCTGTGCCACCCCTCCTTCTCTTCTCCCTCCAAATAAAATAAAATAAAATAAAACATATTTTAAAAAAAAAAAAAAAAGGAAGGCAAGAGGGTTTTCCACCCTCTCCGAGCACTGAGCAGACTGAAAAAATATCTCATCTTCTCGGTCTTCGGAGAGCGGAGATTCAGAGCTGTAGTTGCAGCACAAAGTAGGGAAGGAGTAACGTGATTCATCCACAGAACAAGATGTCGCTGAAGGGAAAGCCTGCCATGTGGAAGGCCAGCATTCCCACCCGGAGAGCGCTGGGTGCTGAGCTCTTCCGCGGGAGCCCGGGAGATGCAACAGCAAAAATGGACAGAAGAGTTTCCATTTAACCCTTTGGAGGCTGCTCAGCTGCTAAAAGCACTCCCAGCTTTATCCACACGTTGATACAACATCAAATATCCGAGGCAGCAGGTAAATGCCGAATTTTGCTTGGCAGAGCAGCGTCACTTCAGCTATCCCAGAGGTTGTCCCATCCATCCAGAAGGGAAAGGATAAAACCTCCAGCTCCCACAGCAACACTGACCCCAAAACAAGCTGCAGGAACGAAGCAGGAGGATCCCAGGCACAACAAGTAGCAACATGGCAGCAGGACCAGAGGATGCTCTTACTGGTTTTCTGGACGGTGTGGGGATTAAGGAACCTACAAGTCAATCCCATCGTTTGGAAAGGTTGGTCTTGGGAAGGCAAGTGCAGGAGGGAAACTAGTACAGGCCTCAGCTGACAAAACCACAACCCATTTATTCAAAGAGCTTTTGTTTTCCTTCCAGAGGTTTTTAAGTCTCCTCCTTCAGTCTGAAGACAAACCCCAGATCACATAAAACACGGAATCACGGAAGAGGCAGGAAGCAACCCTCTCGTTGCCAGCCATGAGGATATTCCCATTCCCCAGAAGTGCTTCTCTGAAAAGCTCTTTCCAGAGGAACACATCCCCTGATGTGTTCCACACATTTGGACTCCAAAGCATTTAGTCATCCCAGCATGTGACTGTGCCACCAAAGCCAACCACCCGAGTCAGGGTGGGCAAAGAGGTGCAGCAAAGGCAGGAGGCTGAAATGATTACAGAATTAAAAAGGCCCCTGTTCATCCAACACTTTGGATTTTAAGATAAATAAGCTTTTAGTATTCTCATCTGCCTCTGAGACAATTAGCAGTGATGCAACTAATTTCTGAAAAAGCGGAAGGAAGGAAGGTTTTAGGAGAGAACAAGATTTCTAAGGTCTCAGGTATTTGCAAGCCTGATGAATCCTGGTGGTTCTCTCACTGGAAGGTGTCTCTGCCCGTGGGTGGAACAAGATGAGCTTTAAGGTCCCTTCCAACCCAAACCATTCTATGATTCTAAGAGAGAGCTGGAAGCTGGCAGCTCCTTCCCAAAGCCTGTCACACCTGTGGGGAGGCAGTGATGGAGCAACATGGCTGAGCCCCAGACCCTGGAGCATCTCCAGAGAAACCACTTCCCATCAAGAACCTTTCTGTAATGCCATCCTTACACCCAGGTACTGCTGAGCCATGTGGGATGGAGACACCAGAGACACGACTGGAAAGAATCAAGGAAATTCCCCTCTCACTCTGGCTCTGAGCAGGGAGTGTGTACAGGAAGAGGTAAAATATCCATGGAAACCTGGCCCATGGGTCTGACGTCTGCCCGGTGCTCCCCCTTCAGGGTCAGAATGCCAAAAACAGTCAATTCCTAGAGCTGTCACTTTTTGTCATTTCAGGAAATTAAACCTTTTTTTTTTTTTCCTTTAAATAAAGGTTTCTGTTTTCCTGTGTAAGACCTGACTCAAAACTGTAATAAAAGCCAACCATAAAACTCCTCCTCCAATACCAGGACTGGTTTGGAATCCTGGCATGACCCATCCAAGCCCATCCTGGCTGCGGGAAGGGCATGGGGGCAGCTGAAGCCTTGGGTCCCTGCCATGCCCCACATTTGGGCACCACGTGGAAAGAGTTTTCTCCATGACATTTATGATCCCACTCGTCTCCAAGACAAATCAATCCTGCACGCCAGAAGGATATTAAGAGGGAAATGATTCCTGTAGAGCAAAAGCTCTACAGTGGCAGTGCTTAAACACTGTGTTAAACACCTTTATTACCCCTGCAACCGCTCCACGCAGCAGATGGAGGTCACACCAACACAGACTCTCCCTCCCCAGCACGGGGTGGGACCTCTGGCAGGGTTAAGTTTTGATGGAAAGGGAAGAGGACGAGGATCATAAGCCCAACATCAGACTGACAAGCGGCTTCCGTGCCTTTTAAAGGGTCTCCAATGACACCGAGTCAGCAGCAAAAAGGAAGTGAAAAAATGATTTCCCAGCCCCACAAGGAGGAGAGCAGAAGCAGAGGGGTCACCCTGTGAGGCCTGAGCTCCGGCCATGGCGCAGGAGCAGCTCGGGATCCTCAGGAGCAGCTCGGGATCCTCAGGAGCAGCTCGGGATCCTCAGGAGCAGCTCGGGATCCTCAGGAGCAGCTCGGGATCCTCAGGAGCAGCTCGGGATCCTGCGGCTGCGGCGGCGCAGGGGACGCGTGTGACGGAGCACAGACCATTGTTCGGGATCCAAGAGCAGGACTGGTCATCCTACAGCAATTTCCTGCTGCAGCACTGACCTGCCTAATCACTGTGGCAGGGCCTGGAACAAGGGTAAAAGAACAGGAGCCTGTTCTGCGCCGAGGGAGCTGCCGAGGGAGCTGCCGCCCGCTCCGGGGATCACCGGCTCTGCTTCCAGCTGGGTGGGAATCGCTGGGAAGCAAAGGAAGGGCTGGGGGCTCGGGGAATCTGTGCGAGGCGTGCAGGCAGGAAGCAGAGCTGAGCTGCTCACGACCAGAATAGAAACAGGAAACGAGCCCGGCATCGAGCATAGCGCAGCTCCTGCATCAGCGGCTCCGGCACAGCTCCGGGGGGATGCTCGCTGCTGGAGAAGGGGACAGGCTCCAGGCAGTGCAGTGTGGGGTGGGGAGTTCCCCCCCTGAACACCCTTCAGACCCAGAGGAAGGGGTGGGAGAGGAGAAAACTGCCACATGGACACACAGCAAAGCATCCCCGGGGCGGGTCGCAGGCGTGGAACTGGAGTGGCCAGGGTGGAAGGTCAGGGTGGCTCTGGAGCAGCACCCTGTGCTCTCCACTATTAGAGAAATGTAAAAAATTGGGGGGGGAAAAAAAAAAAAGGCACAGCCTCCTCAAGAAACCACGCAATGGTGGCCACAGTCACACACTCAAAAAAATCTTGGGCAGAGGATCACTGACCAGGGAAAACCACATTTTTAACTACCCCATCACTGTAACTCGGATAAAAACTGTTCAGATCAGCATAGACTGGAATGCAGGGATATCTACCACCAAAGTTTCGGGTCTTGTGCTCCTGGGGGAAGCCTCGAGGTGCAGGTGGGTTTATCTGCATATCCACTGTGCTGCCCAGGCCCCACAGCACTGCCCTGCTTTGAAATGCACACACGGCTAATCCCTCTCCTAAGGCAAGCAATAAGACAAGCTCAAAAGGCCAAATACAAACCAAACAGAAGCAGGAAGTCCCATATGGAAAGAGAAAAAAGGAGAGGGAAAAAAAAAAAAATAAAAGGCTTGAAGTGACCAGCAGATTCAACTATAAAAGGTTCTTTCTCCCTTTCTCCTGAAAAAAATTGTCAAAATTATTCATTTTAAGCTCAAAGAACAGGCTGCTCCTCCCTCCCTCCACAGCAGCTCTGAGACAGTTTTTTGCTGCATTTCAGCCTGTTGCATTGATTATTTCCAGGTCAGGGGACGCAGCTGACAGAGCTCAACTTTATTCCACTTCAAGCACTCCCAGAGCACAAGCTGAAATGACCAGTTGTTAAGAATGGAAAATTCAAATTGTGCTTCCGTGACAACCTCCAGGGTCCAAATTCAGTAACTACTTGACTTAGAAAGGAAGAGATAATCAAACCAAAACCACCCCACAACTGCTGGGGATATTCACAGACAGGCTCTGCCAAAACTCTGCAGCCTCATTCCTCTCCCCTCCCCACAAATCCCAGTTTTGTTAAATCCACACTGCAAAGACCCAAGACCAAAAGGCAAGTTTGGAAGTCAAGCATGGATCAGGAATGTTTTCAGTCGGTTACAATCCTTTTCTGCCACTGACAAGACACTTTCCAGATTTAAAGTCAGACACGAACCAAAGTGAAACACCACTAATAAACCAAACAGTTTTCCAATAGTGCAAAAAATCAAAATACTGAAGTTGAAAGTATTCCTGCTCTACAACAAGATGAATATAAACTGCCCAGAACACGGATGGGGTTTCTCCCTCGGGATATCCAGTACACTGACCAAACTAAGGACACTCTGGGCAGGGAATTCTGAAACTTTAGCCCAAGCTGTCCTAGTTTGCTGCCACAAAAATCCAAACATAACTTTGCAGAGTCAGGACCTCCAAAACCACGCCAGTATCTGCCTTCCTGGTTTGGCTGTATGTCCCACCCCAAGCAAAAACCTTTCCTACTGAAATGCTGAAACAATACCTCTCACACCAGTTTTGGGCTCCACACGTAGGAAAACTTCACTGAAGAAATCCCAGAAGCTCCAGTGAAAAGTAAATATAAGCCAGTGGACACAGATTTGCTTCAAAAATGGTTTTAGGGGCCAACTTGGAAGTTCAAACACCACAAACACCGACCTGTGGCTGGGAAGGAATGAACAGCCTGGTGGGCACCACTGCCTCCACCCCTCATCCACCTCAAAGCCACCAGGAACTTGCCCCCAACTCCTTCAAAGCCATCAGACAGAGACTGGGGCAAAGTAACATCTGTTCCACGTTCCACAGGGAGATACAAAATCCCTCCCAACAATCCTAAAACTCCAAAGAACTTTGCGGCAGAACCGACCCGCAATCCAAACCCAAACGGATGCTCCAGCACCCAATTTGCTTCTCCCAGACTTGCTGCCAGCACCTTCCGTGGCTGAAGGTAGGTAATAGCTGGAAATGTTTGACTCTTTCAGCCTCAGAACCCAAACTTCAAACGGTGAAGACACCGGATAAACTGGATACGAACTCGCCAGGAGGAATTTTTCTGCTAAGGAGAAGAGACTTGGGAATCTCCTGGGAGAAACAGTTTTATCCTAAGGATGACTATTCCTCTGTTACACCCAGACACAAAAGACTGCACTTCACTTCTCCTGTGCAATTGCAATCTAAGTTTAGTTTGGCTGCAATCCTGGCAGAGGCTCCCTTGGGAAGCAGTGAATTTTACATAGAAATTCCTCACCTTGCCTGCTACAGGAAGGAAGAACAACCAGGACACTCACAGGGATGCTATTCCTCTTTAAAAGCCATCAGAGAGCTCATATGAGCTCAGGAGGAAGTTTAGTTAGTGGCACAAAAATCATCACTGGGAAGGGATTTCGAAGCCCCCACCCAGAACAATCAACGTGACATTCCTCAGGCCCCTCCTGACAAAGCCACGGGAGCTGAACAACTTGACAATGGCCCTGCCAGGAGATCACCACCTCCTGAAAGGGTGATGGATCAGCCAAAGAAATATTCCCCCTTTATTGTTTAGAATTCCAAAGTGAACACTGATCTACAATATCAACGTGTAAAGGCCAGAGCCTCACAAAGGCATTGGGTACATAAATTTAATACTTTCCAAGGACCCAAAAAGCAGGAACCTCCCTTTTCCTGCTGGGGGTTGATATATGTTTCATTAAAGATGATGCATGGCATGATTTGCCCTGATTCCAAGATTCCCAGTGAGCAATTCCACAGTGCCCACCGAGGCTTGGAAAAGGGCTCAGAACTAGGAAAAAAAAAAAATAAAAGCCCACAAACTAACTCTGCTTCTGTAAGTCATCCATGATGGCAAAAGAGGGATCTAGGAATCCTCCTGAGCAGGATAAAACCTTCTAAACCAGACAGACTGAGCAATATCAGGAAGATAAAAAGAAATTGATGGTGCACTTCCACGGAGCTCTTGTGTTCCTGAGCATCCCCAGGCCAAACTTTGTGCAGGAGATTGATCACTGAAAACAAGGAGTTGGCTTCCAGCATCCCTTTTAACCACCCCACAGCATCCCTGTCTGAGGCCCTTCTCAGTTGGTGGCTGCTCTTGTCCTACAGGATCCAAACAAGGTGACAAGGAATTATGGAACAAGTACAAGAAAAAGAGTGATTTTTCTGCAGGAAGCCTCCTTTTTTTGAGTTTTGCCTACCAAGAAAGAAAAGGCCCAAAAATACACCAGCAAGCTAAAGACTGCTGGATTTCTCAAATGCAAATTATTTGGTGACAAGGCCAGGAAAACCACATATTCCCTCATTTCTGGGTTCCTCCACTCTTGAAGCAGAGATGAATTCCTTTTCTTAGACTGCTAGGGAGAAGGGACAACTTGAAAAGGACCAAATATATTTAACCACAAGGTATAAAACAAACTCCCACTTGGTGCTGAGCAGGAGCCACTTCTGCAAAGCAGAGCTACAAATTCCTATAATCCAAGGCAGGGGGATCAGTAGGGTTCAGGAAGGCTCCATCAACAATGCCACTGAACAGGACTTCCCACCGTTCCAAGCTACAGCAATTTCTTCAATTACTTCACTTCACTTTTCCTACGTTCCTCGCCAGAAGATGGGTCACATGGAAGAACTTGTGGAGAGGCAGAGTGGAAAGAAACATGCTATTTAAAAAGATTTTTTTTTTCCCCCAGGCCTCAGAACAAATTAAATCTTTGTAATCAGGGTCCAAAAGGCAAAAAAAAAAAAAAATAAAAGAGAGGGAAGAAAACGGCAACAACCCACAACTACTCCCATTAGGTGGTCAGAACTAGAATCACTCTGTATTTTGGGTGACAATTTGTACCCACAATCCAAAGGAATTATTTCAAGGGGCTCACAACAAAGCTGTTCTCATTGCTGGGAGCAAAAATAACTTGGTTATGCACACAGCTCACTCCTCTGGCCAATCCAACTGCAGCTCCAAACACTGATTTAGCCAGTGGTTAAATAAAAAAATAAAAGCTCACTCACTTCCTACTGGGTAGAATTCATGCAACCAGTAAAATCGGAACTCAGCAGCTCCAAACTTTTCCTCCAAGTCAAAGGCACAGACCAAGTTGTGCAAACTAATCTAAAGTTTTAATACTTCTCCATTTTCTTGATGTTTTAACCCAAAGTTAAACTACTCTGGTCCAAAAAGTGCTGAACGCTGGGCACTAATCTCATCCCCAACTGGTCACTGCACATCCAGCAAGCAGATTTAGGATGCAAAAGGAAATATAATTCTCCATCTGTCAAGGAAGGAGCTACATGGGACTGATCTTCCTCACTCCAGGTACTAATAAACTTGTCTTTTTCACCAACTGTTCAGTCAGATTGGACCAAAGAAGCTTAAATCAGCAGTATAAGGATCCAACGAGACAGAAAGGGAATGGTGCTCCAGGCTGCCAGCCACCAGTGCCACAGTGGGCTAAGGAACAGAAAAATAAAATAAAAATAAGACAATTTCCCCTGAAAGTCAGGGCCTACTCTGACAGAGGTCAGGTACTTCAGCCACTGCAAACAGAGAGCCCAAAAAATGAAATGTTTTCGGCAGAACCTGCCGAGCAGAGTACTCAGGGTTAAACTTCCCTCTCAAATCCATTACTTTTGTAAATTACATTCAATCTCCACTGGGAAGCCAGAAGCTAATGACTTAGTAAAAAGCACAGGCAGCCTCCATCATTCCCATTTCCATGTGGAATACTACCAGTGCTAATTTATCCTGCTGTGCTTCTGATTGCCCTCACCCCGTTCCCTCCACTCACCGGCAGGCTGGAAGGTCTGGACTGAAGATTCAAGTTCATGTCTTCTTGCCCTTTACTGGAAGCCATTGAGGGAGCAGATGATGCCTGGGACCCAAATGAGTCTTGAGATAACTCCTGAAACATCAAGAAACACCACAAGAACACCACAAATGGGAATGCAATAAAGCCTCTGTTGGAATCACTGTGGTATATTCTCACACTGAGGAAGATTCGTGTTCCCTTGGTGACATTTGATCAAAACAGGAGGCAAGACAGCAAAGATTTGCACACAAACACTGCCCAACTACTACAGAGTTGGGAGTACAAGTCTAAAACCTGACAGAACAGTATTCTGGAGCTTTCCCTTACAACAGATCCTGGAGATCAGAGGCTGTCCTGGGATCTGCTCATTTCACTTCTTCACCTTCTAACATCTCACCAAGTACCTCATTACATACACAAGGCAAGTCAATTAAAACCTTCCACTTTTCAACAGCTGCCTTGGATGCGTCGCAGTGTTTGCTGAAAGGTCCCAGCCAGCTTTGTTTCTCCTCCCTAAAGCCAAGTTTTACATTTAAGAGCAAACTCTTCCATCACCACCCACGTGTCGCTCTGCAAACTGTGCTCTGCCATTGTGCTGAAACAAGTAGCTGTGGGACCACCTGGAGAACTGCAGGTGGAAACCATTCCATTGTGGAATCCTTTACACTGCTATTTACAGAAGCACTGAGGTTGGAGAAGACCTCCAAGGTCATTGAGTCTCACCTCTGACCAATCACCACCTTGTCAACCAGACCAGAGCACTGAGCTGTTCCCTGAACACCTCCAGGAGTGGGGACTCCACCACCTCCCTGAGCAGTTCCAATGCCTGACAACCCTTTCCATGAACAAATTCTTCCTGAACTGCCAACCAGCAGCATTTTCCTTAGCATGAGTCTTTAAAACTGCAGTATTAGCATGGCCTGTTACCACCACATCTGAGACACAAGAGGAGTCAGCCCGGCTCTGATCATATCCTCCCACCCGACTCGTTGACGCGTTCAACCGATTTTAACGCACGAACCAAAAGGATTTGCACAACTTCTTAAAAAACAAACAAACAAACAAAACACTTGCAGAAGATAAAAAAAATAAAAAAGGCAGGAGATGACCTACCTGAGGAGGGGGGAAGCGTTGCTGGGAATACGCAGACTGCGGCTGCGGCGGCTGGGACTGGGGGTACGACGAGGACTGCTGGGACAGGGCTGAGGAAGCTGATTGCTGGGTTTGCTGCTGCTGGTACGGCGACTGGGACTGCTGCTGGGAGTAGGGGGGCTGGCTCTGGGGGTGCTGCTGGGCTGTGGATTGCTGCTGGGGGTATGGAGTCGGGGACTGCTGATGGGGCGGCTGGGATTGCTGCTGGGAATACGCCGGCTGCGATGTCTGGAGCTGTGGAGCTTGAGATTGAGGCTGTTGCTGCTGCTGATAAGAAGGCTGAGAGTGAGGGGTCTGGGATGGAGGCTGCTGGGAGTATGGAGGCTGCTGCTGCTGGGGGTGAGGGCTTTGCTGGTTGTAATATGGAGTCTGGCTTTGCTGCCCATACGCGCTGGGGCCCTGCTGCCCGTAGGGAGGCATCTGCAGAGGAAGAGGATGGAGTTATGCCAGTTACAAAGGTATTTCTCACACACACACACACACACACACACACACACACACAGATTATCCTCAAGAAGTAAAAACTCAGAAACCTGTGCAGAGCAGTTAACTGGGAACGTACTGGAAATGCCAACACCTACGTATTTCCCAGACAACAGCAAAAGTCACTTGTGTGTGACATTATTCTTGGCAGTAACAAAATTTTAATAGCTAAGCCTTTAGGGATCTCCATCTGACCACCCTTCAAAACTGAAAGGGAAAACTGCTTGCTCCAATACAAAAAAAAAAAATAAAATAAAATAAAAATTGTCTCTTGAATCCTGCAAACAGTCCAGCAGGCGCCACTCGGATCATGTAATGAGCCAAAACTGACCTGAAGTCATTTCTTCTGCAAAGAACAGCTGTGTCTTTAACACAACACAGCGGAAAGAGGATCTCCCTCCCCTCGCTATTTATTTTTCCCTTGTTGGATTCACTGCTCTGCTGCTGCTTCTCTTGGAGACGAGGATTCCACAGGTCCTCGGGTGTCGATCACACCTGGATGCAGGTGTGGGGCAAAATGCAGCCTAAAGAAATGCCATTTTGCCTAAATAACCAGTTCCAACCTGGCAGAACGTGATCCCCTTCAGAAGACACAGCATTTTGTTGCTCTTTTCCCTGCTGTAACAGAGACCACAGAAGACCAGGTGCTCTACCTGCTGTGCATATGAGATGCTGCCCATCGTACTTTGCGTCCTGCTTTGCATTCCCATGGGATATCTCTGGGGAGTCTGTGGCCCATAGGGCTGTCCTGGGTAGCCATGTCCTTGCTGTGGCCCCGCCTGAGGTCCCTGCTGTTGTGTGTAGGGGTTGTTCCCTCCGTAGGGCTGTGGCCTCATCTTCCCCATCTGATCCATCGGGCTCGAGGGCTGCAAGGCAAGTTGTGACACGTGATGTACGTCCAATGCTACGGGAATTGCTCCCGACTTCCCAAAAACCCCAGAAGAAAACTCCAACAGGTCGGCGCAGGGAAAAGGCTGCTCGTCTCCCCCTTCCCAGCTGCTAAACTCCAACATTACAGTTGGAATTACAGCAGGATTCCTGCTGTCCTTTCAAACCCACAGATGTTTCGCCAAGAACAAACCCAATGAGAAGTCATTTAATGCTGACATATCTCCCGTGGCAGGACAGGGAAGAAGGATCATTAAGAAAGATGAATTATCAGTGTAAGTGGCTTTTCCCCATAGCAGGTAGTAGTTTAATGTCCAGATATTCCACAACAAGGTAAATTTGGGCTGGAAATTTAAATATTCACAAGAAACACTGCTTTTTTCACGTATAACAAGGTCTCCCAAAACACTACAGGCTGTTAATTTACACTTATGCATTTCAATTAATCCACACTGATGCAGTAACGCTGGTCAGTGCTACTGACATCCACAGCAGTTTTATTTTTGCCTTTTTTTTTTTTACATGTGCTTTGTGTCTGCTGCCTTCTGTAGAATAAAGAGTTCTGAATGGAATTTATTCGGATGCAGGCAAAAAACACTTTGTCAGCCTTGAAAGTCAGCTCCCTGGGCTTTAGAGCTGAGACAAGACAACTGAATAAATGCAACTTTCCTTGGACTTCCTAATCTGTGCTACCCCTGCCTGGAGCCAAGACGTGGGAATAGTCAATCAGATTTCCTGAAAGCACCATAAACCTCAAGACTATAAACCTCAAAACAGAGGGTTTTTTTTTTTACCTTGGCAGTGCTGTTCCCACACTAAAGGAAGGGCTGTTTTGGCATGGTGACCTCTAAATGAATCCCAGCACAGTCCTTAACCTCCACCACTTGGACTGAATGGGAATCCTTCCCTGATCTCCTGGTGACCTAACTAATACCAATTAGATGTTTTCCACCAGATCACCATGACAATGGACTCTCTATTACACCATCCCTTCCTGCCACAAGCCCTGGGGTGGTATTTGTACAGATCCACCCTCTCTAGCTGAGCTCAGGTGCTTGAGGAGTGGCACTACAGGTCTGCACAAGCAAATATCACACACAGCCAGCTCTGGCTGGAAAATCTGAAGAATCCCGGAGACCAGAACAGGATTTCACTTATGTTTGCTGAATCCACCCTCCCAGGGAAAAAAAAAAGTTCTTGCAGTATGCTACACTTCAGAAAATCCTACCCCAAGAGCCAGCACAGCTTGAAGCCCCAGCACACAGACCCTGTGAACATTTGTTTGACCAGCTGTCTGCTGAGTTTGGCTGCCAGCAGAGGCTCAGCCCCGAGCCCACAGCAACACCGAGCCAGAGGGGCACCACAGGGAGTTAATGGTGCTCTGGTGGGGCAACAGCAGCTGGGCCATGTGAGGGATTTAATGGGGATGGCAGGAAAAGCACCCCGTTATTGGGAAAAGGGGGGCTGCCCGCTCAGTGGAAAGCAGGCTCCCCACACCAACACGGCACAAATCAGTTAAGAACCAGGTCCAAGTCCTCTACTCTACTCCAGCCCAGCTTCAGACACCCACAGAATCATAGGATATGCTGAGCTGGAAGGGACCCACAAGGATCATGGAGTCCAACTCCCTGCACAGGACACCCCCAAGAGTCACACCATGTGCCTGTGAGCCTTGTCCAGATGCTCCCTGAGCTCTGTCAGGGGTGGTAAAGCAAACATCCCTGCAAACACAGCATCTGTCATCCTGTGGAACCTGCTCCCAAACGACCCTGTGCATGGCACTGGTGTGATTCTCCCTCCAGAGGCGGATTTTGGATGCCCTTCCATGCTCAGCTGTGCTCATGTTCCCATTCTCCTCCACACTGATACTAAAACAGTTCTGAACAAGTTGTATTTCGTGTTTTGTGTTCAAGTTACCACAGATGCTGCTGCTGCTGCTGCTGAGGAGTAACACAGACACAGGCTGCAGGACTCCAGGCTCCTTCTCCAAGGAAGCTCCAGATCCCTGCACTCCACACCCAGAGCCCACACAGGGTTCTGTGCCTGGCTCTGAAAAGGAGCTTCCATTCATGGGGGCAGAAAAAAGAGCTCTTTGATGGTTCTGCTTGGAATCCTCAGAGCTACAGGGCTCAATCCTGAATGGAGCACCCATGTGGAGCCCCCATACACCCTAAAGGATGCAAATGGTGTTTACATCTTCCCAGCAATTGTTGCTAATGCTTCCCCAGTCCTGCCTTGTGGGTATCACCTTACATTACTGACATCTTCTCCCTCCCCACATTATCTTCTTTGGTATGTAAAAACAGGGCCACCAGGAGGCTTCCCAGCCCCTGGCTTTTGACTTCAACCTCTCTCTCACCACCCCCAAACACACACATCCTTCCTTCCACCTGATAAAGTGCAACTTTGGGGTTACTGACTAAATATTTCAGCATCTTTTCCGTTTGTTACTTGCTTCCTCCTGGTTATAACTCACCTCTGCAGGTAGCTTCTCAAATACATTCCTTTTGAGGGATTTTGGGTTTTAATTTATTTTTTTTTAAATACACTCAGACCACATGCTGCCACACCTCTGCACTGATTTTCTTGCCTGTGGTCACCCACAACAGTAACCATCTCTTCAGGAAAGAGAGAAACAAGGTGAGGATTCACTTTTTCATGACTCCTACAGGAAGCATGACGAATGCTAAAAAACTCCCAAGAAACATTTGGAACTTTATGCAGCCATTAAAAAAAAAAAAAAAAAAAAAAAGAAGACAGGGAAGGAAAAAAACCCAAAACACAAACCCCAAAGATATTTCCAGGATGTGACCAAGTCACCTTGATTGCTCAGCGTAGGAGGACACAACAGTGCCTCAAACTGCTACCCTTCCAACAGGCCCCAGCACAGAGAAGATGCTAAAAACAAACACGAAGAGTATCTAAATTGCAGCCTTAAAGATAAAATTCTATCAACAGAAGAAATGTAAACGCCAATTAACCTCTAATGAAGGAACTATTTCATACACAGCTCCTGCAAGCCAACAGGCTAATTCGTGCTCCCCGGGGCTGCATCTCAAACGCTGCAACGTGTTGTTTCCTCCCTCAAAATACCCCACTAATTCAAAATATCCCACATCTCCGTCTTGCTGACGGGGCTTTAACTGCTCTCCACTTGGTATTGTTGCTCTGGCTCAAAGAGCCAACCATCAGGAAGCCTCCTTGAATCTGCTACCTCAATCCTTTCAGGCAGTTTAACTACGTGCGCCTCATGAAAAGAAAAAGGTTGAAACGCAGGGATGTGGGGATTGATCCAAGAGCTCCTGTGAAGGTGCTGGGAGGAGCAGAGGTGCTGCACAGCCCCTTTGTATGCCCGTGTCACACGAGCTGGGCCGAGAGGAAGCGATGCCTGCAAGAACACTTCAGGATTAATAAGGAAATACCAAACTCCGACTGCAAAAGGCTGGAAATTCTTCTCTGGACTGATACGTGGGAAATCCTTTCAATAGGAAACCACAGGAGTAGATTACTGTGATTACACTTCAAAAGCAAAGGCCCTGCCACAGAGAGACATAATTGAGAGAAAAGTGTTGCTCCTTGATCACTGAAGTCCAGACCCCCTGCTTACACCTCCCTGCATTCATAGAAATTGCTTCTATTCTCCCTCAATCCCGCTATCTCTGCTGTTGTGTAACACTGTCAAGTACCAAAACCTGGCAAAATATTGTCCTGCCACCAGTCAAACTTCCCAAAGGAGAGCTGGGTGGTTCTGTGTGTAATGAGAGTGACCGAACGCTGGTGCTCCAGGGAAACTGCTGAGCTTTTGGGAAAATTTAGATATATTTCTAGGCTAAAGAGTTTGTAACAGCAAGCCCAGAGTGAGCTTAAATTGCCGAGTTCAAAAGCTCTTCAAATCACTACGTGTGATGTGAAGGGTGTCAGACCCCTAAAATGAAGCAGCACAGGGAAATCAGCTCTTCTTCCAAACAACACCAGCGTTTTCCTCAAAAAACAAAAAAGAAAAGGAAAGCTTTAAGCAGACAAGAGGATTCCACAACAGTTCTTTTGAGATTTTGTCTGGTAGAAGAGAAATTTGGCCTCTTGAACGAGTAGTTTGGTTAAATTGGAGGGGACTTGCTATTGGTCCCAGCAGGAAAATGAGTAAAGGGAAGGGGCAAATCCCGCTTCGGAAGCAAGAGCCAAACCCTCCACAGCTGTACAGAAAAATGGAATTCTGACCTTCCCAGTTACCTTATTACGTATTTCTATTTTATTAGGCCAGAGGAAGAAAAGGAAGGAGAGTCATTTGCTGAACTCTCCAGTTTCAAATCAGCATCATTCAGCTATTGGCAAATGTGGGGTGCTGGCCACAACTGGTTTCCTCATCTGCCCCCTGAAAAAATAAAAATGCCAAAAAAATAAGAGAAAAGCCCAAAGCCCTCACCTTGGCTCTTAAACCTTTTCCTGACCAGCTCCGTTGTCCGTTTTTTGTGATAAAAAAATAATAAAGAGCATTCCTGGCTGTTTAACCGAGAGGAGCCCTAATTGATTCCCACAGTCATTAACCTGCATTTTACCTCGGAGAGTGGTAGTTAAGGAAGTCGGCACTGCTATTTATAACTCATCTCAAATTGAGGGCAGACTGCCTAAAATCTAACACATCCCAGCTGTACTCCTGTTTGAACTGGGGCCAAGGGAATTTTTTAAAGCAATCTTGGCACTGAATGAATGACACCAACAGTATGAGCGCGCGTGTGGTTGTGTTGTGGTGACGTAGCAGTGGAGGTGGAAGGGGAAGGGGGGGCCACACGCTGTAATCCCTCTCTCCCGAGCCCGGCTCAGCCCCGGCCGGCACTGGAGCCGGAGCCGCCCACCCAGAACCAAACACAGGAAACGTCTTTTCCTGTGGAACGCCTTGAAGTGAGAAGCACATGGCTAATCTGCATAAAAAGCAAAGCCACACCAACTCCTGCCAGGAAGGTTAGTGCTCGTAATCTCTGGCCACGGAGCTGGCTGCCTGCGAGGACTTGGACCCGCGCCGGATAACCCAGAAAGAGCCGGGAACAGATGGGAAGGACCCCGGCAGCAACAGCCCCGCACGTGACGCGCCACATGGCCCCGCCAGCACCAACTATTGTTTGGCTACCGGTACAAAGACGAGCCAGGCCAGGCCTGGGGAATCCAGTGAGAGGCAGCAGCTGCTCCCTGCCCACCGTCAGTATGGCTGGAGAACTGGAGAACGGGGACCACCCGACCCCGGGGGGCTGGAAGTTGTTGAGCTGAGAAGACGCTGAGCGGTCCCGGTTCACCCCGTCCCGCAGGCTCAGGGAACCAACTGCTCACCTGCCCCAGGCTGGATCCACACGGGATCTTACTGCAGTGAAGAAACTGGGTCTTGGAGAAGAACGGGCTCTCAACTCGTGTCTCCAACCCCTCGTTACCCAAAGGCAAGGACGAGTGGTCTCGGCAGCCAGTGGAGCTACAAAGCACATTGCTGTGTTGGCTACAAAAACTGCATTAGTGATGGACAACGCTGGGAAAGGGGAGCTGTTTTCCCCAAGAATTTGTCAGCTGGGATTGTGGTCATATTGGATCTAATCACTGAAAGCAGGCAAAGGAGTAAAACTACCCCTGCCCCCCAAACCGTCCTATGCTGTTCCTACCAAAAGCAATGACCTGGATGAAGCAGAAAAGCAGCGACAGCAGCAGCACCATAACAGGCTGGGAACACCTACAATGGCTCAGGAACAGACCTGGGTTCAAAATCAGTTTTCCAGTTCCTTCCGCCCCATTGAAAAACACCAACCTTGCCAAGGTAGGAAAGGGAACCTCCACAGGAGAGTCAAGAGAAACAGAGAATCACTCAGGAAAGAATATTTTGTCTTGATCACAAGGCTGCCAAGAAGCTTTATCAACCCAGCATTAGTGTCTCTAAAAACTATCCCTAATCAAAGCCAAGAGGCTGCACTAACCTTTGCCATTTCTAGTATGTTCTGCATCCTCTGGAGTTACCAAGAGCTCAGGTTGCCATGACCCACCAGTGCTGGGTCAGGTCTTGGAGGTCTCAACCTCCAGCACCACATCCACACTGCTTCCAGGGACAGGAGATTCGATCTCCCACCTCTAAACCCTCCCCCTAAACTAAACCTCTGCCGTATTTTTATGCCCAGGAGGCACTGTGAGAGTTACACTGCCTGCAGCATCAAGGTACCAGTGCATTGAGCAAGACAAACCCCATTTTCCATGTGCTCCACAGTGACATTAAGTGTGATGGCACCTGCTCATAAAGCACAGGTCTCGTGAACAAGCATGAAACACAGGGGAGGTATTGCCCAAAGCTGGCACAAAGCCTTGGAGATCCACCAAAATCAACCAGGCCGTGGCAATTCCACCAGCTGACACCAGCAGTTTCTCCCTTCTGGGAATAACTCACCACCAGGGCAATGCCACAACATCGCCAAAAGCACAACTAACAGAGAGGTGGGACACAACAACATCCAATGAGCAACACAGGAGGCTTCAGCAAACCCTACTTTGAGCTGGTCATGCTCATGTTTGCAGTCCAGACACCTTCACACCCATCTGTCTCTTCCAAAACTCCACACACAGGTGACTCCAATAAGCAGAGAAACGAGCACAAACTAACGACCGTCCCCATTTGGGAGCAAACATGGTTCATCTTCCAGTGAGGGGCACTTTCATCTGATCTATTTAAGGTGCAACTGGCTGTGCTAAGGTCAACACCCCAGCCTGAACTCGCTGCCTTTTATAGCCTTCTGAAGGGCCAGTGTGCCGGGTCACGCTCCATTGCCCCTCTTCCCACGGTGGTCTGCTTTTCAAGAGAGACACAAGAGGCTGAGGGGAGGTTAAAGTGAAAATAAAGATCCCTCCTGTAGTAGATAAAGGTGTTCCCAAAAGAAAACACCTAGAAAACCCCGTGGTAAACACTACAGTGAGGCGTATCCACCGTCTCACCAGGACAGTTTAAACGACAAGTATGTTTTCCTGAGAACATCACAGGAATGCACAGTTCCTGTTTTGCTTTTCTCCCCTCCCTTTTTTAACTTGAGAAATCTATTAACTTCCCTCAGTCCCTCAGCACCAGCAGGACAGCACATTGAGCCCATGCTGGCCCTGCTCAGCACCCACCAGTGACCCTCCTTGCCTTCTCTCCAGGGCAGCACCATCACTTTGGGAACAGCACTCCATTCAGGAAGCAGGACAGGATGCTCTGACTCACACCCATAAGCTTGGGAGTACCAAAACCTGACTTCTGGAACACAGTACAGCGTTACAAACGCTCACCCCTCAGAAACTTGCAGGACAAACACACTTTTACGTGAGCTACAGAAAAATACAACTCCCCCCTATGACTGCCAGAATCTAACTCAGATTTGGATGCATAACCAGCAGGTGATGTATCACTGTCATCTCATTATCAATGGCCAATGCAGACTGAAGTACTGGTTGCCAAAATAACTGACCTCTGCTCGACAGTTTCAGTTCTGCAACTGGAAGAAGCCTGGTTTTTCTTCTGACTTTTTCCAGTAGGTCAGAGTTTGACCAAAGACACTTTCTATTCCTCTAAACTCCTCCTAACACCCAGCCCTCAGAATAAGCTCATGACACCAACACAGAAGGAAAACAGGACGTTTTCTAAATTACCTCAGGCACCTGCTTCTATCTGGAGCTCCTGCAAACTTAAAACCTGCCCTGTTCAACGTCCATCCTTTCCTCGATCATTTATTTACACCACTTTGGGGAGTGTAAATCTGCTGTAAATCCAGATGCTAAGTTGTACCAGTGGAAGAAGGATGAGTTTCTCCCAGCAGCCATCCTGTGACCTGTATCTCCCTGCTAAACACAATCCAGTAATTACCCATTAACATTTCTCAGCAAGAGCCCAGTCCACACATCTCGGAGGACTTTCCCAAGCACAGCTCTTACTAATATTCTTGTAATTGATTAAAACTGGCCAGAGTTTTGCTTACAGGATGTATCATTATGGAACATTTCATCCCTGAAAGAAGTCGATCAGAAGAAGGTGATGTGGTGGGGAAGTGAAATGAGAGTCACCCCTCAAACCCTCACTGGAAATAACCCCACAGGAGCCCAGTGTTTGTGTCCAAGTACAAGCAGAGTTATCTTACTTTTTATTTTATTAAAAACCAGAGAGTGGGAAAGTGCCAAGCCTACCTGTGTTTTAAACCAAGTGCATTCACTGATTTCATCTTTCCTTCCCAGCCTGACTTTAAACAAGCCTTAACAAATTCTACAAATCCAGCTTACCAAGGCTCTGGATTTCACTTCCTTTCCTCAGTCAGTTGATCTCTCTGACACGTGGCCACGTTGGTTATCACACCACATTATTCAGGCATCTCTCAGGACCCTTGATATAATATTTCAACCACTATCATATCTAAAGATGACACACAACTGGTTTTCTGCTATCTTCAGGATCTACTCAGAGGCAGAACAGGACATTTTTCTGGACTTGTGAAAAGCTGTCGTGCAAAAGGACCTGAAGCAAGATTTATGCTGTAAACACTGAGACGGGCTGACCTGGGAGAGGGGGAAACTCTGCTCTGTGTTTATGCAAACCTTGTCCTCTCACAGCACCCTCCTCCTCCTCCTGGGATGCACAAGCAATACAATGGCTCCTCATGGACACCTCTCCAATCTGCAGGCCTGGGGTACATCCCTGTGGAAACAAGGGATCCCCCACCTCCTGAAAATTAGGCAACAACCAGAGGATTCATTCCCTTTCCCTCCATCTTTCTCTTGCCAGCACCACAATGATATGACATGTCTGTAAGTACCTGAAGGGAGAGGGCAGAGGATGGACCAGGCTCTGCTCAGGGGTGCCCAGCAACGGGACAAGAGGCAACAAAAATGATGCCCATCATTCTGCCCATTGCTCTGGGCAGAAAATGATCCCAGGAAGTTCCACCTGAACATGAGGAAGAAGTTCTTTCCTGTGCAGTGACCAAGCACTGAACAGGCTGCACCGAGAGGGTGTGGAGTCTCCCTCACTGGAGATATTCCAGAGCTGCCTGGACACAGTCCTGTGCCACGTGCTCTGGGATGACCCTGCTTGAGCGGGGAGGTGGGACCAGATGACCCACTGTGGTCCCTTGAAACCTGACCCATTCTCTGATTCCATGACTGAACAACCATGTTGTTCCAAAATACCACAATGTAAGGCCTTTGCAGGGGCTCTGGGTTAGGGAACAGCCCAAAGCCTGAGCCTGCCCAGGGCATGGCTGGAAGACACTGTCCCTGTCTGACAGCCCAGCCTGGGCAACCTGGCTGGGTCATCAGTTCCTCCTTTATCAGACCCTGACGTGGGAGCAGGAGCTGAGAACCATTTACATGGTTCTTTTACCATGGCAGGAGACCCTGATAAACACCATTTACTGACTCAACTATGGCCAAAATTAACAAAGAATTGCAATTCTTTTACAGTATCTGCAGACCAGTGAAATTTTCAGGCTTTTCCCAGCCGGTCAGGGTCAGATGATGCAGTTTGGTATTCAGACTGTGTGATCTCTGTACAATTCCTATATAATTTCTCCAATAATTTCATTTTAGGATGAAAACATAATTTCCTCCTATCCAAATAATTAGGTAACAAGCTACCCCTCACTCTCAGACTTCAACTCACTTTAGAAGCACACTATTCAACCAGCTTTCCCCAAGTGTCATTGTTTGCTCCTCCCAAAATCTGAGCAACACCAAGATGTAAAGAAAACTGCGCCTCAGCTCCATGGGAGATGATCCCAAGGACCATGTGACAGTTGTAATGAGGTGCTGTTCCTTTTAAGATGGAAAGAAACTTCCTTCCTGAATATTAAATCAGCCAACCTCCTACGTCTGCTCTAATGAACTGGAGACAAGTCAACAAAAAGACATTCGAGTGTCTCATTACAGCGTTTTCGTTCCAGGCCGACTTCCACACTGCAAGGAGCAAAGCAGGCTCATGTTGTACCACAGAAATGGGACTGGGCCAAGAGCAAGCCATAAAAAAAGCCAGAGGAGGAAGGGCTAGGATGGAAGAGCAGAATTATATTGAGTGTTACCCCTTCTTAAGTGATCTCAGTCCGATCAGTACGAGAGCGGCTGTTCCAGATCACCAGAGAGTCACAAAATATTTGCTCCAAGCACTACTGAAAACCTGAAAGGGCTTCAGAAACCCCATAAATATAACCTGTGGCAAACTTCAATCGCCCAGCTAATTCCCCAGAACCCCCCATTTCTTTTAAAACAAGCAGTGCTGATCTTATGGCCAAACATCTTTTGCTACTGAACACAGTGGATCTTTTCCAAAACTTTAGGTCTGAAGGAAGAACCCATGCAAGAGGTTCACTAGAGTTTACTTGCTAGAATAAAGCTGGTTTTATTGATTCATTAAAAACCCTTCCTGCACAGAAATCTGATGGGTGCTGGTGCACACTCCAGAGTTGATAAGACACCTCCAGCACGGCCTCTCAGCTTCCTAAAAAAATTCTTTCTAGCTCTTCATCCATAAAATGCAGCAGCACAGGTTTCTACCCACTTGTGTCTGTCTGAAAGCTCCAACTGTATTTGAATATCTCATCACTTTGCAAATCTGTCTCATTTTACACCAGAATAAACGGAGGCTGAACAGACTCGACCGGACAGACAAACTCCCATGACCTCTTCCCACGCTGGGTTGGTGTGAGCTTAACCAAGGAGCCTCTCAGGATCAGGTCAGGGCTCCATGGTCCCAACTCTCCTTGCACACACACAGCACTGTGTGAGAGAGAGGTACAGCTGTCAGAAGTGCCTCATCCCAGTTTGCAGAGTTCCATCTTCTCCACAGCAGCTGCTGCTTCAACAGGAGCTGCGTGTCAGGGCCTGTAGCTGCTCCAAGCCACGTCTCTGCTCCTGCAGAATAACTGAATTTATTTAAAAGTGTGTGTTATGGAAGACCAAAACAATACCAGAAGTCTGAGGTTTGGGACGAAGCTGTGGGAGAGACAGGCAATCCCAGTTTAAGTGAACACAAACCCCGTGCTCACCATGCTCATCTCCCAGAATTCAAACTCACAGCTCCGTGCTGGACACCACCTCTGCTTTGGGATGGGGTTCTGTGGGTCAGGCAGCTCTAAGTGGCCAAAGGCACAGCCTCATTCCAGCCAGGAGGTTGGGATGAACAGCCACTGATTACCTCAAGAGTATCTCACACACCCCCGGGCCACAGGGCAGGAGGTGACTGTCACCACACACCATGTACTGCACCAGCCCCAGTGTCACCTCATCAGGAAGCAACTTGGTAAATCCCAAACCCCCTCCCATCCCTTCTTACCCCTCTGTGTTTTATATCCAACACAAAACAAGGTAACAAAGCTTTGTTTTGCTAATAGAAAACAGAAAAGTTACTTCGTTTCCCTTGTCATTACAGCAGCTGACAAATCTGGGTGCTATTTTTGTGGGTTTTATTGAGCCTTCTCTTATTTTAGCCTTAAAATTCAACCTCCAAGTCTCCACTTCGGTTCCACGGAACCAAAAATATTTAAAATAGCAGCAACAACAAGTTACCATCTGCATTTACCAGGGATGAGCTTGGTAACTTTATAGCAAACCACAACCAATCTCCAGTATTTATACCCAAAAGATCTATTTGCATCCAGCAAGCAGAGCTGCTGTCGTGCTTCTGTTGGGAAGAGGAGGTTGGGGGAGATGGAAAAAACGTAGGCAAGAAACTTGGAGCTGCAGCCAAGCTCCCAGACAGCAGGGAAGACTCTCCTGGAGCCTTCACTGAGCCAATGCTGTCATGATTCAGGTTCCTTACTCTTGGCAAGTCCAACACACGGATCCCAAGCGACACAAGGTCATTGTTATTTAAAAATACTAATAGTTAAAAAAAAAAAAAAAAAAGCCCACCAGGGCTTGGTTACAGTGATTTTTGAAGCCTGGTTCTGCTGCCCCAGAAAAACCCAGCTTTCTTTCCAGGCAAAAGGAACAAGGTGGGGAGTTGCTGAGCGAGTTACGAGGAGCGTGTGCTGGCAGCTGGGGAGAAGATACAAGAATTCCCAACTGTGCCAATGCCATGGGGGGAGGAGGAACAGCCAACGCTGCAAAGTCTTCACTGGTTTTAGGAACAGGTATAACGAGAAACCGTAAGACAACTCATATGAGAAAAGGAAGATGAGACATGACTGTACCTTGACAGCAGTGACAACTCTGAACAGTTTATTGCCATTTACAGAGTGATCAGATTTAAAGCTCACCTTAATTCCTGCTCCCCAATCCGCACGAGCATCTCTGTGGCCTTGACACAGTGCACTTCCAACACGCTCTGCATTCATCAGTAAAGCCAGTAAAGCTACACTCTGAAGCTCAGCAGCAAATTATCCCTTGGTCTCCTGGTACAACACACCTACTGAGTTATTCACACGAGCAGATTTAGCACCGAGCTCCAAGGAGGAGAAGGGATGGAAGGGTTAAGGGCCGAAACACAGCTGAAAGCTGAGGAGCACTGGATTGCTCTGGGATGTCTCATAGAACACTAATCACTTCATCTGATTTTAATTCCTGACACCAAATCAGCATATAGCTTTTCAAAGGAAATCTTGTCCTAGATTGCAAGGTAATCAATCACAATTAACGTGGAAACCAGCTTCTGCAACGCCGTCATGCCCCGTGAACCGAGCGGGAAGGACGGGGAAGGGGCTTAGAAGGATCTTTCAAGTACAGGCAGACAGGATAATTTGGGATAGGATCACTCTGTCGGTGTCTTCTGCACACCCAAGAGCAGACAGCAGACAGCCAGGTGTTTTGCTTCTCTTCCAGAGCAAGGGCTGAACAAGAGGGGGGGTTTTATGCCAATTCTACCACAAACATTCACCCAGGACCAGCCCCCTGAAAATCTCTTCCCCATTCATGTGCCCTATTCCAGGGGAGACACATTCTCCCCACAGGCTGCTAGAAACCACATTCCCAGGGAGATGCTTTTCCCTTAAGCCAAAGAAAACTGTCAAGAGGATGGTGCCAGACTCTGTTCAGTGGTGCCCAAAGACCAGACAAGGAGCAGTGGCCGTAAACTAAAACATTAAAGTTCCATCTCAGCATGAGGCAGAACTTCTTTCCATGGAGGGTGTCAGAGCTCTGAACAGCTGCCCAGGGAGGGTGTGGAGTCTCCCTCTCTGCAGACATTCCAAACCCACCTGGGCATGTCCCTGTGTCACCTGCTCTGGGTGACCCTGCCTTGGCAGGGGGTTGGACTGGGTGATCTCCAGAGGGCCCTTCCAACCTGTGATCCTGTGAAAACTGTTCTGGGTGCACATGCCCAGAGAGAAAGTCTGATCCAGCAGGGAGAGCATTAGCCTGGATTCTGAGCTATGGCTTTGAGCACCTCTCTGAAGGTTTCCCATGTGCCCACCCCCAAGAAAGGCTCCAGAGACGTGGAGAACTGCTCATACAAGCCTTGCTGGTCTATCACGATAGCCTGAAAGACTAGGAGATACTTTGATACTTAAATGCTTCCTATCACAACACTGTTCAATTGTCCACATATAATTTAAAGAAGAAAATTAATGTTCAACTCTGCTGTATGCAGCAGCCGCCCTGAGTCCTTCCCAGGGGATCCGAAGCACTGCAATCACCACAAATGACCCACAGAACAGTAAGTAAAGGAGTTTGGGGGATTTTATAATAAAAAAATAAACCCCACACCCACCCACACAGTCCAAGGGGCAGGACTCCAGGACTTCTCAGAACACCGACACAACACGTGCAGCCACAGGACATTAACAAAAAAAAAAAGGGCAGTTTCTGGAACACATGATCACACTTGGTAAACTGGCCTTGAATGGGAGTCCTTTCCTTGATTAGCCATGCAAGCTCCAAAGTCAGAGATACTCAATTTGAAGAAAGAAAACCCCCAAGTTGTAACTAATTCCAGCACTTCCACTGTTTCAAAGGATCTTCTGCACAGAGATAAGAACTTTTGTTCAAACCCTTCCACCAGGAACAGGCTGAGGGGAGACCACCTCCAGCCTGGCACTGGTTTAATTATTTACACAGAGTTAATGAATACCAGACTCTCCTCCTAAACTCGCACAGGGTGCATAGTCCTACAGTCATTTGGACTTTAAATCCATCATCAGACTGTTATGAAGTACAAAACTCCAAACAAGCCAACAGGAAGGAGCCCACACAGAGACCAGAGCGAGCCCGGTCAGCCCCGGGACCCTGGTGGAGTTCAGGTGGCAAAGCAGGACAGTCCAATCCCTCCAACGCAATTCCCACCTAGCACAGTAACCTGGAAGCACAGGAGACATTTTGCAACCTAACTAGTGAGTTTATCTCATGGAAACAGGGGCCAGGCAGAAAGCCACACGTTTGAAAGCAGGTTACTCCACACTTTTGCCTCTGCTCTCCATACCTAGAGAGCCAAGGACAACAAGAGACACGCAATTAAGATGATTTGAGTTGGAATATTTCCCTTATATCCAGCAAAGCACTGAGACATGGAGGCAGATCCATCACCTGGCCTGTACTCAGGTGTAGCTGATCCTGTCCTGCAGCAGGACAGGGGGCTTGACGACCTTTCCAATTCACATCCAGACCTCTGTTCAACAAGGAAAACATCACCACCAACAAACACAACACCGGCAAGGAACCAACAGCAAGATCTGCCAGGCAGCACAGACCACGCTGCACATCCTCCTCACCAAAAAGATTTAATTCAGTGCTGAAACCCAAACCAGAACGGGCATTTTCAGAGCAGGTGCCCTCCCTCTCCTGTGCCTTGTGCTGCCCAAACCACTGCTGTGGGCACTGATGGTGAGAAGGTACAAACCCCCTGCCTGCATTCCACCCGTGTTGTGGCCCGGCCTGAGCGTTTCCCAAAGCTCAGTCCCAGCTGGGGCAGAGCAGAGCAGGACCCCCATCACGTCTGGAGGTGCAGCTGGAGCTGTGGCCTGGACCCAGCTTCTCAAACATTCTTGCTGGTTATTCACAGGCAGGGTGCCAGAACGTGCTGACATCAGAAGGGAAAGGGTGACTTTCAGGGTTTCTCTCAGTCAGACCTGAATGAAATTTCACCAGTGCGTGGAGGGGGGGGGAAAGTACTTGTTTAACCCATTCATCCTCCCCCAGGGGAAATTCCAGAGTCCTCCAAACTTCAGAAGTTTCTCTCTGAGAGAAGAGTCACAGAATCTCTCAGGATGGAAAGTCACTGCTACCTTCGGCCACGGTCTGACACTGGTGACCACCAAAACCCTCTCTCCTCCCAGCCACATCCAGGCTGTCACCATCACATCCCACCAAAATAAAGTCACCTTTGGTCCCCTCTGGTTCACCACAGAGCCAAGTGCACCTACAAAACACAGGGCAAGCAGCAGCTTCTGCTCCACATAGAGAAGTCGACTGCATCAGGTCGACACAGATTCTCCAAAAACTACTCCCCAGGTCTGTACTGGAGCTTCTTGAACCAATTTGGGTTTAAGGCTAATTATCCAGGTGAAAGAGGAAGTTACTCAAGTTAAAAAAAAAAAAGGGGGGGGGGAGAGAAAAACAAAATAAAAAGTTAATAGCAATTGAATTTGTCCTTGAAAGAGTTTCAATTACTAGAGCTGACTTAAGGAAATAATGACATGCTGGTTACTGCATGAAATGCCAATAACTGTAATGGAGCAGCAGCTTTTTCAGAGTTATTTACACAAACTGATTTTTCACGGGAATTTCATAGGAATTAACACACACACACTCTAAATCTCCACTCTCTCACCCTCTCATAAAGAAATTTCTTTATCACACCTACAGAATGAACCAAGGCCCTTCCTTATTTGCTCCTACCCACTTTTGCCCCTTTTTTCTCCCAGAAAAAATAAAAAAGAACATGATTAGAAAATAGATTCCAGCTACAGTTATCATTTTACTCTGAGCACGTAAAGCAAAAAAAATATTTGCTGAGAAATTCTGAAGCAGCTTTTATGAAGTTTACCTGTCGTTATGCAGCATCCTTTACATGTAACTACAGAAAGCTCATGCCCACGTCGTGTAAACACTTACTGAGCTGTCACTTAAACTCAGAAATACTCCAGAAAGTCACTGTGGCAAACCTGGAAATGCTCTTGGGGGAAAAAAAAAAAACAACTCAAAAATGCTCAAGCTGCAGGACTGAACTGCTGAGTTACAACACTGGGAGTGCAGGTGCATGGAGGAGTAAGAACTGGGAACCCCTCCCTCATCCATATGTTAATATACATTATCATCTGATTAAGATGTGGAACTGGTAAAATATGTACAGGAGCTGAGTCCTGAGAGAAGCAGCTCCTCCTGTTCCAGGCCTGAACGCTGCTTTAAGCACAAAACTACATTAAAAGGGTTTATTCAGCTAAAACCAGGGAGGAAAACTGGTCTCAAATCACAGGATGAGCCTCAGAAGACCCATATCCCACTCTCCACCCTGTCCCGGCCCTGGGGCCTCACCTTGGCACGTTCCCCCAGGAGCATCTCAGCTGCTCCCACTGAGGAAAAGTCACTGTGAGAACTTCAGAGCCCACATTCCTCCTCTGAGCACCAGGGAGAAACAAAAGGCTGCCTGAAACCCAGTTCCTGCAGAGCCTCAGCCCGAGGAACCGCAAGCGGCAGAGATGACTTTAAATTTAGGATTGGAATTTTACTGGAATCGGTTCAGGAACACAGCACGGTCCTCCCGAGCTCCCAGAAAGCACACCCAGCCTCTCTTCAACTGAGGAACTTCCCTGTTTTCCAGCCACTGAAGGGGAAAAAAAAAAAAAAAAAAGGCAGCAGCTCCTCTGGTGTCACCCCAGAGCAGGCAGGAGGGACCCAGACACAGCAGTTCTGGTCCAGTGTGCCAAAGAAAACAGCTTTTTTCCTCCAATCCCACCTGTCATTCACTTCCAGCTGGAGATTTATGGCTCTGGCTAACAGACATCCAGCACAGTTTTCCCACTGCACATTCATAACCCCCGGATAAATTAAAGCCTGAACTTTCTCAAATCAGCACATGACACAAAAAAAACTTCAGCAGGACTCCTCAAGAACTTATTTTCCCAGCAAAGAGGCATCCTTCCTTTCTTTTCCGCCAGAACAAAAGGGGAAATATTATTT
Source organism: Manacus candei (assembly GCF_025592945.1). Classification (NCBI taxonomy): domain Eukaryota; kingdom Metazoa; phylum Chordata; class Aves; order Passeriformes; family Pipridae; genus Manacus; species Manacus candei. Next base: position 1,682,361 of record NW_026138118.1, on the reverse strand, counting down.
TCCATCCCTGCTGATGGTTTAAGGACTCTTCCAGAAGAAAAAGCCAGTGGCCATAAGTGCAACGCTAAATACTGACAAGTTTATCTTTTCCATCCTCCCTCCACCACTTTAATGCCTTCAGTTTTTGCTTTGCTGTCTCTGCTCCTTGAGAGAGTTTCCAACATTCCTGGCAGGAATTGGGCAATGGCACGCTGATGAGCTTTTCCCCAGAGCAATCCATCACACAGTAGTTGCAATTCAAAAAAAAGAAACCAAACTGACTCGACAAAGAATTTCAAATACGCCAAGTAAAAACTGGAAAGGGCATCTTTCTCCTCTAATATTTTAATTACTGAGAGCACAGATGCAAGAGGGTAAAAAACAGGATTTCTGACTGGTGGTGTTCCTTTGAAAAGAGTAGGGAGAGAAAAATGGTGGAAAAGTCGTGTATGAGGTAACAGATAAAGCCAACAGCTGCACTGTTTAGCCTAATTTTAGACATTATTTTCTCTCTGAAGGAAAGCTGCTGGGTTTTTTTTAATACAGCCTTCATGGAACAGGGTCTCACTTCTGTAACACAGTACTCATTGACCAGAGTTCTCAAATAAGTCAACAGAAAAAAACCCAAAGTATTATGAACACAGGAAGCTGATGAGAACAGCAAGACACGGCTTTATAACAGCACATTTGATTCTCATGCCTCCCCCAACCCCAGTTTCTAATATTATTTAAGAACAGGGAAGAAGCTGTGCCAGCTTGTTGAAGGAAAACAGGAAGTTTTCCTGTTTTCAGAAACAGGAAACAGAAGTTGCAGCAGGTAAAAGGAATTAAACTGGACAGTTTTAGGAAACTGCTAAGCAATCTAGCCAAAAAAAAAAAAAAAAAGGCCTGAAAGTCAACCATAAAACCTTCCAGAAAACACATTTCCGTCTTGCAACCAACAACATGATTACAAGAGAGACACCAAAGGTAGAAACCCTTCCCTAACCCAGAAAATAAATAAGGATTCACAGAGCAATTCAATTAAACTTCATAAAAGGCAGTAGGCAAGCCTTGCTAACCCCATTTCACCACAACAATCAGGTGGTTTGTCCCAGGTTTCCCAGTAAACCGGGGGTGATAAGGGCAGGAAAAAATAAAAGCTCCAGCTGAGAGTCAGGATTGAGGTTTATTGTCCTGTATCCTACACACATCCTGCCTGAAAACACTGGAAACCTCAAAATTGGGCATCAAGGAGATGATACTGCAGGAAACAAGAGATTTTAAGAGAATCAGGCAACTCTTAGTTTATTTCAGAGAGTTTAAAAAGACAAAGCAGCAAAACCTCCAGCGTCCACACCAGAATTAACAAGACCTTAACAACAACAACAACAAAAAAAATCAAACTAGCACAATATTCCTGCTTTTTCTAAAACAGCCAAGCCCTAAAATCACTCATTCAGAGAAAAGAAGATGCACCACACTCCTCTTTGTTGGAAAGCTCCAGTGCACAGCACACAACTCGAAGGCTCCTGACTTTACAATGCAAAGCAAGGAAAAACCCTGCACGAGCCAACAGGAGCCAGGTCCCAATTTCCCATTCCAAGACATCACAGCTCATTGGCAGCACAGAGCCATTTGGTGCCAATTTAGTTTAAAAACCATATTTCCAACAACATTTTTCATGCCTCACTTGCTACTAAAGTTGAAATCTAAGTCAACAAAAAAGAGCTATTGTATGGCAACAGGCCCAAAAGCTTTTTTTTTTTTTTTTTTTTTTTTAATTAACATGATTTTTAAACTGCTTTCACTGAACTTTAAAACAGAGGCCCAGAGATGTCAGGGCACCTATGGGGAGGTTATCCAAGATGTCAGTGTTTAATGTGATCCAAAGGCTGCTCCCATTACAGGAGACACTTTGTTGTAGCCCAAGCACGTGCCACAAGAAATGCCCATCTATTAAAGGCAGGGAAATCCTTTCACTCAAGCAATTTCCTTTAAATCCCAAGACACTGGGAAAAACAGTGTATTATTAAGGGCTGCCACATGCTCTGAAGGGAAGGGGGTGGAAACAAATCCATGGGAGAGCTGGAAAAATTGAAAACTAGAATCCCTGGCCTGGTTTCTTACGAGTCATTCCCACAGCAAACCACGGATTTCTCATCCCACACAGCCATCCTGATCTCTTGATCCTACTCTGTGTTTCCCAGCTAGAAAGGTCATCTGGAAAAAAACCACAAAGTCCTCTCTCTCTCAGTCCCCAAAAATGTGGAGCACCCTTGTCTTCACTGGGCTCCCACTCAGCACCACCTCCCCGGGACAAGCTGTGAGTAAAGTTCCATCAGGGTTACTCCCCAGAGCCCACCTGGTGCAGTGACTACGCTCACTTTACTACAGGAAACACTCCACTCAAACAACTTTCACGCCAGGAATTACTTTGCCTTTTTTTTGAGCAGCAAAGCGACGAAACCCTCCTTATGGCATCACTCAGGACTCCCAAGGAGCAGCAGGAATTAAAGGCACCCTCCTGCTTCTCGTGCCCAAACTCGGGTTTACGACCCCAAAGATTCCTGAGTGGAGGAACCCCGTGCTCTTCCCACATCCTCTTCTCCCAGCCAGCACCAGGAGATGTTCTCTGTGGGGTTATTGTCAGGTGAGTCCCCCTCTGCTCCTGCTCTCCCAGAGTTTCTCAGAAGTTGGGTGGGAAGGACCCGCTCTGCTCATCGCTGTGCAAGACAAAGAGAAGACACAAAGCTTTTAAATTCTCCCAACCCATGGAATTTAGGAGTACACAGCCCAAGGAGGCTGTAATTTAGGGTTGAAGTATTATTATTAATCAACCGTTTCTTGTGGGCAGCCCAGATGACACGTGGAAGCTTTTTTCATTAGATAAGTTCTTTTTCCAGCAGGAAAAAAAAAAAAAAAAAAGGAATTGTCAGTTTGAGTCCAATAATCCTTGGCACAAAAAGAGTTGGGGGGAAAGTCATTTGGTTTTTGGGATGGGGGAGTTGTTGGTTCGCTTTTTATATGCACTGTTTGTACCTCATCAAGTTCAACTAATTCTCAGAACAACTATTCATTAATAATTCCAGTTTATGGGGCTGCTTAATCAGATATTATTAATTCACAACATATCAGCAGCTCGTGGAATCAAGTGAAATTCGTTTTCCAAGACAAAATAAGCTTCTTTTCCAAATTTGTACCAGAACACTGACAGAAGTGAACTGTAGGAAAACACCTGCTTGAAAAGTTCAACCAGTATTTTAGCACACATTTTATCTAAATTGAGACTTTTCAGGATACACAAAGCACCTTACAAGTACTTTGCACTTACAACTATGACATTTGTCCAAATGTATTGCAGGAATATGTGACCATATTGCCAAGGAGCTGAAATCTTCCCTGAGGATACTGGAACACTCACTACCAGTCACCACTGGACAGTTTGATGGCCCCAGCAGAGAGATTTGCTCTCTTGGAGAGCAGAATTCCAACCCGACAGAAAAGCCAACCCAGAAACTCAAGATGCTGCAGCAGACGGTGCCTTTGGTAATAAAGGAACAAAAATTAAGCCATTTTCAGATCAGCACAAGAGAAGTTCCGAGCAAGAAGGGAAACTCTGCGTGTCACCCCACATGGTATCAAATGTCTCCGACCCCAGCCTGAAGTTGGAGCAAAGTACACAGAATGAAAAGGGAAGTTTCAGTCCCACACGAGGCCACGGCGGGCCTTGGAGATGCACATCTGAGCACGGAAAGGAACCTGGTTTTCATCAAGGTTTCCAGATACAGATACAACCACCTCTTCTCCCCGTATCTAAAATGTCTGATGTATACACTGTATTGTGTTCACCTCGTTTTCTGGCCATCTGTACTCCAGCAAACAGAGAATTCTACACGTACAATGATAAAGACAGTTCTCAGGTTTGTTTTTCTTAGTTTCACTCCTCTGAAAAGCCAAGAGTTGTGACACTACTGAGCCTGACCACAACCAGCACCTGAGTGTCTGTAGTAAGTGCCTTTATTTATGGAGGGAAAGAGACACATCAGTGCTCACTCAAAGTAAGTCAAAAGGTGCCCTAAGACACACAGCTGGAGGCTCCTGTCCCGCATCAAAGCCCTGCTGGACATAAATTGGTAATTCTTGGTAACTGACCATTTTCAGTGTTTTGGCCACAAGTTTGGTTCTGATTGTTTGGGGGTTTTTCCTTCTTTAGGCTGTAACACACCCCAGAACCCCCCACCTTCTCCCATCCAACAGAAAACCCAAACAGCCCCAGCTTTGAAAAGGGCCAAAACCAGGCAGGAACAAACGCATCCTCAGATCCATCAAAGAAATCATTTATACCGAGAGGGAAAGTCACATAACCAAAATAAACAGCAAGCCCATTGTGCGGAGCAGCCCTGCCACCGTTCCGACAACACAGACTCTATTCCAGGCTGAACCCAACATCACAAGGAAAATAAACCCAAGGTACAAACAAAGTGCCACCGCCTCCCGTTTCGTCCGGGGCACGGAGCAGCGGGGGCAGAGGGATGCGGGGCTCAAGGTCACGGCGGGGGGGATGCGGGGATGGGGCGCGGGGCTGCCCCGTCCCGGGGCTGGCGGAGGAGGCGAGTGTGGAAGTTTATGAGCTCATCAGGATGGTTGTACCATTACATCAGAGGCAATTATAAATGGCCAAGAGCAGGGGATGGGGAGCCAATCAGATCACAGATGGGATGTCAACCTAAGACCAACTGTCTCCTGGCTTTGACAGAAGGATTTTACCTCCATAATTCAAATCCCAAACCCAAGCGATCCGCACTCGCTGCTCCCATCGCCCAGCTCCCCGCCAGCGCTCCCGCCCCGGCCCCGCGGCCCCTCCGCCCGCCCCGCGGCCACCGCGGCCCCGCCGGACCCTCGCCGCCCTCCCCGCCCCGCCGGACCTCGCCGGGCCCCGCCGAGGGGTGCGGGACCCCCCCGCCCCGGGGACGGCGCCCGGGGGTCGCGGGGCCGCGGGAGAGGCGGCGGCGCTGCCGGGGCCACGCGCTGTCCCCGGGCGCGCCCTTCGCCGCCCCGGCCCCCCGCGCCCGGCCCCGCCGGCCCCGAGCCGCCCTCCCCGACCCGCTGCCCCCCGCCGGAGCCCCCCGGGGCCGGCGGGGACCCCCGGCGTGCGGGCCGGCCGGGGAGCCCCGCACAAAGGCTGGGGAGGGAGAGGAGGAAGGGAAGGCGGCGAGGCAGCCATTTTATAGAGCGAGCGAGCAGCACAGACAATGGCAGCGCCCGGCAGCGCCGGCCCGGCGGGGGGACCCGCGGGACAACCGCCGCCGCCCCGAGCCCCCCGAGCCCCGCGACCCCCGCGCCCCGTGCCCGTGCCCCCCACGCCCGGCCCCGCGCGGCCCGGCCCGGTACCTGCTGGCTCCTGCCGAGGGTCTGTCCCCCGCCGCCTCCGCCGCTGCTCCCGGGGCTCATGGGCGCGTGGTGGCTCCTCGGCGGGGCCCCGCCGGCCGCTGCTCCCCAGCCCTGGCCGCTGCCCCCGCCGTACTGCGAGACCATGTCGGCGGCGCCCTTGGCGGCGGCCGCCCCGTCCTGCGGCCCGGCGCTATAGTCGCCCCCGGGGTAGCCCTGGTAGGCGCGGGCGGAGCTGGGGGAGGTGAGGAGCTGGTTGAGGGTGGGGGTGGCCGTGGGCTGCGGGGTGGTGCCCCCTCCTCCCGCGCCGCCGGCGGCCGAGGGACCCATGACCCCGAAGCGCTGCTGCTGCTGCTGCTGGAAGGCGGCGGCGGCCGCGGCGGCCGCGGGGGACTTGGCGGCCGGCGGCGCGGAGCCCCGGGGGGAGCTCAGGGCGTAGGCCTGGGGGGGAGGCGGGTAGGAGCCGGCGCTGCGCCCGGCCGCGTAGTAGGAGTTGTACTGGTGGTTGGGGAAGCCGTGCTCGGCCCCGGCGCCGTGCGAGTTCTGCGGAGGGGGCGGCCCCGCGGGGGCTCCCGCCGGCCCCGGGTAGTTCTGCTCCAGGCCCCCGCTCTGCAGCGCTGCCATGCCAGGGCTTTGTTGTCCGCCATGTTGGTGGAAGGCAGCGGCGGCGGCGCCCCGGCCGTAGGGCTGCCCGAAGCCGTAGGCTGGCGGGGGCAAGGCGGCCGGGTGGGAAGGGGGCGGCTGCTGCTGCTGCGGCGGCGGCGGCTGCGGCGCCCCCACCCCGTCGCTGCCGCCGCCGCCGCCACCGGGCGGCTCCGGGAGGTTATTGTTCAGGGTGGCGGCGGCGGCGGGCCTGGGGCCCGGGTTCCCGTTCGAGCTCTTCAGGTCGGACTCGGCCCCTGCGCCCCCTCCGTTGCTCTCGGCCCCGTCCTGCAGCTCCTTCCCCGACGGGCCCTCGCTCTCCGCCTGCTTCTCGCCGCGCTCCGCCGCCGCCGCCTCACCCCCCGCCTCCTCCGGGGGACAATCCCGCTGCTGCGCCTCCGCTTTCTTCAGCTCGGATGGAGCCGGGGCGCCCAGGCTGCTGGCGGCGGCGGGGGCGACCTGAGCAGCCATGATCCCCCCCCTCCCCACCCAGCCACCCCCCCGGACCGGTCCCCCCGAGCTGCTCCCTGCCTGGCCGGCCGGCGTGAGGCCTCGCTGCTCTGCTCTCCCCGCTCAGGCGGCGGCGGGCGGCTCTTCAGGGCAGCGGGGGCTCATTCCCCCCCGGCCTGCTCGGCGAGGCGGGGAGGGCTCCGCTGGGCTGGGCTTCCCGGGGCCTGGCCCCGCTGTACCTCCTCGGTTGCAGCCGGCGGAGAAAGGGGAGGAGGAGGGAGTGGGGGGGAAGGAGGAGGAAAGGGGGGGGGGGGGGGGGACCCGGGACGGGGCTCCCGGTGCGGGAGAGGCGGGAGGGAGGGAGGGGGGGACACGGCGGGCGGGCGGGCGCCGTCCCCGGAGCGGGGCCGAGCGGCGGCGGGGCCGGGCTGGGCGAGCTCCGACTCTGCTCGGCCGAGCGGGCTCAGTCCGACACGAGGCTCAGCGCTGCCATTTTACCCAGCGCCGCGGCCGCCTGCCAAACCCGGAGCGGAGCGCAGCCCGGCCCGGAGCGGAGCCTCCCCCCCGTCACAAAGGAGGAGCGGGCCGGCCCCGGCCGCCGCCGGCGCGGAGCTGCCGCTCGCAAAACCCGCGGCGGATCCGCGGAGCCGGGGGCGGGGGGGGGGCGCAGCGCACCCCCCCGGGCCTGCCCCGGGGCGCTCCCCCGGGGGCAGCGGGGGGCAGCGGGGCGATGTCCCGCGGCGGGAGCCCCTCCGGGTTCTCGCCGGAGCCGCCGGGCTCGGGGGGTTTGGGCCGGTGGGTTGCCGAAGCGCCTCTTCTTTGTCCCTAGAAATTCCATTTAGAATTAAGCCCTCTGCGAACTGTTAGCGGTTGTCATTTCCTCTCCGCTTGGCCGTGTCCCTCTGGAAAAGGCGTTGGCGGTGCGCCAGGGCTGTGACTGCACGCGCAGGACAATCCAAGAAAGTCCGGTTCCCCTGCTCCTGCCAAGGCGAGGGCGGTGGGCACGGAACCAGGAATTCCCAGATCCAAAACCACCTGAACGCGTCTAGACACAACACGTTGGGCAATGGGACAAGGAGGCTCTGGCAGTCGCGGTGCTGGAGCTCCCCGACTGTCGAGAGGTGAACTGGGAACTGGGCCATGCTCTTCTGCAACCCTTTCAGGCCCAGATTCCCACCTCCTCCGTCCCCGAGGCCTTTGCCAGAGCGGGAATAGGGAGGAGAGGAACATACCTGGAACTCCGTCCTGGACTCAGCCTGGCCTATGCCAGCGGGGTCTGTACCTGCCTGTTTTACTTCAAATGGTGTTGGGCTGCAGCAGGGCATGGAAGGTACAAAAAGATGAGTTATTTGGATTGTAAACACCAAGAAGATAGAAATTAGGACACAGTTTTCTAGTGAAAATGGCAGGCATGGTATGGATTAGGCCGGGGTTCCATGTACTGGTGTTCCTCTGGAGTATGGAAATATTTGGAGAAGCGAAGTTTTAAGTAAATACAACTTTAAGGAGAAAGAAGACAATGGGTGGAGGGTCAAAAGGCTGACGCTGCCATTTTAGAACATCACCCCAAAAGAGAAAACAGGGCAGAAGTAACCCCTGTACAGTGACAAACACACAGGGCTCAGCCCGAACCCAACAAGGGCAGACTGCAAGGAATCCCATTTTAACTGGTGCCACCGGGGAAACACGAGTACAGCACAAGAGGCAAGGCCAAGGGTAGCAGAACTGGATCCCTGCCAGCACCCTGTGCCTGTCAGGGGTGAAGTAAAGTGAAGTGAAGGTGTCAGTGTCTACTGGCATCAACTCAACCCTCACGCTCATTATAGAACTTGTAATATAAAATACTTATCATCTAGAATGCAGGTGGCGGAACAAAGGGGTTTATTCCAGAGCTGGAAAGTGGGAGGAGAGGAGGGACAGAGCGACTGAGAGCAAAATTTTAAATGTTTTCTAGAGCAATAAACTGTTCTGCGGGGTCCAAACAAAGCTGCTTTGCCATTTCACAGCCTGCACAGCTGAGTGTGCAACGTGGAGCAGATTCCATCCACCAAATTGGCCGGTCGGTCTTTGTCCACAGCTGTAAATAAACTGCTAGAAAGGAAAGGGTGATAATTGATGATATCAGTATTGTGATAATACTCAAAGGCCTTCATGAGGGCTGGAGCCTCAGTGCAATGATGGAATCTCACACGAGAGGCTCTGTGGCTTTAGTGAGATCTGTGTGGACACAGAGCAGCAAAACCACCAAGATACTCTTCTTCAGAAGAGTTTGGAAACTGTGGAACATGCTAGAACAAAAACTGGTCTGCAACCTCTCTCCAGAGGAGTTATTTGATGAAACCCTGGGTTCTGGAAAGACAACTCCTCCAACATCAGGTTGGCTTTATTAATGTCTGTGGTGGGCTACAGTGCCCCACAGCACCAAAACACTCTTCCTCGAATGTTTCATTTACACTAAACTTTAAAAAACACCAACAAACTGTAGAGAATTCTGCCATTTAACCCCAGAACCATGTCGAGCACCCGTCTCCCCAACTCCAAGGCCACAGTCCAAAGCCCCACCAAGTAACTGAGCACCACCAAAAGTTTAACCACTTCAGTTCAGGCACTTGGGATGCAGCTCAGGCACATCCAGATAAAGATCCCATGCTCGCACCTCCCTACCTGTGTGGGTCTTTTGGAATCTCCTTCAAGGAGCACTGTGTCAGACTATGAAACCCGGTGTTGATGGTAATGTGCAAAGCAGCCTGGATTCCCCAGCCACCCACACAGTGAGGAGACACTCACTTTACCAAATGTTTGTGAAAGCTGAAGCAGATTTTGGAATACGCCTCATCAATGAGGCCCTGGCACTCCACTCAATACTGAGGCGTTCAATGAATTTCCAGCTATGAGGGTTGGGAAGCAGATAACAGGACAGCTCTTAACAACACTGCCACCTCCGAGCTGAAAATCCTCCCGCCGGTCCCGTCGTCCCTGGGGTGTAACGACCACCAGGACCGGACAGGACTTTTCATTTTGACACATCAACTCTTTTCCCAGCTGGAGCGATCCCTGCGAAGCAGCCGCGCTCCCTTCCCCGCGTCCCCAAGTGCTGAGCACGCTTCCCTCAGCCCGGCTCAGCCCCTGGCTCTCAGATAGGCTGGAAAACCAGCGCTCACATGGCACTGCAGGCCACCACCACCGCGCTGGCTCCTCCTGACTGGAAGTCTCCTTCATGAAGGTGGCCGTGCCATTTAACCCAGCACTAAGGCAGTTTAGGAAACCTGGTCTAGATTAGAGTACTAGAAACAGGAGTAGTGTCTCCCCCCTCCAGGAGAGAAAAAAAAAATCAGGCTCTGCCAACTGTGTGATGGCAAATATGGACTGAATCGTTGACATGGAAACCGGACTAAAGTCAGCGCTGCCTCAGCTCAGCTCGCACACACACAAGTTATCATTATCCCCAGCCTTCCCCTGGCTACAAACACGGACTGGATTTGTGGCTGCGGGAATTGGGTGCAGCTTCTCCAATAAAGTATTAACCGAGCACAACTAAGCCAGAGCGAAACGAGCTGAGGAGGAACTAATGTGGTTGGGCGAAGGAGGATGCTCTTCCATTTCACAGCGTGCTGAGATGTGCAGACTGGACCCAAGAACGAGAGACCCATCTATTATAATTCATGGAGCACGCTGCAAAAAAATGGGATGGAGCGAGGAAAGGTTATTGGTTGTACCTCAGCTGATCTGAGAGGGGGGTTGGTAAAGAAAATTGCATTTTCTGTAAATATGTTTATATTTGCCCAGCCCATTCCTTGCAGTGTTTTAGCCACTGTCATATCTAGGTTAAACGCTCCCATTGTGGCTTCATCGCCACGAAAGATAAATATTATTTGAGTTATTTGTTTGCTGGCCATCATGTGAGGCCACGCTTACTTATCCACCTAAAAATAACGTGACAATATTGTATAACCTCCCTTTTTTGGGGGAGACACAATGGGTCTGCGCTGCGAGTTCCAGCCGAAGGTAACTCCGTCCCTTCTGCTGAACGCAGCAGCTCGAAGGCAGGCGTGGATTTTCCAGGGCTTTTGCTGCTTCCCACGCCAGTTTTTTCCCGCGGGCAGGGAGCGAGCCCCCGGCTCGGCCGCTCCGCGAGAGCCCGCTGGTGACATCTGACAGCGAGCTGCGAAACTTTGGATGCATTTTAAGGCAGGAAAAGTGGACTCGGCCTGACTCGAGGAAATGCATTATTTTAGCAAGCGCTGGCGAGGAGGAGGAGGAGGAAAAAGCGAAGCGGAGTTTGCGGAGGGGAAGGGACGCGGGAGCGCATCCTGCGCGACCCCCGGGGGCGGCCGGGGCTGGTGCCACGCGTGTCCCCCCTCCCACCTCCCACCCCAGCCACCCGCGGGGTGGGGGGCAAAGCGGGGCGGCCGCAAGTTTTTGGGGCACGTGCGTGCGCGGATTCGGGGAGCGGCGAAAAAAAATGAGGCCGGAAGGTGGAATTTAGTCATTCCAGGGAAAACCGAGGGGTATCGGGAAGGGGAGGGAAAACAGTAACGTAGTGCAGGGGAAGGAGCGAACCCCTTTTTATTTTGTACACGGGGGCGCAGCCCGGCCGCCCTCGGACACCGGCGCTCCGGTGCGCTCGGGGAAGGAAGAGTAAATCTACTTAAAAAAAAAAAAAAAAGAAAAAAAAAAAAATCAAAACGCGGACCGGAGTTTGCAAAAACCCCTGCACTGGATCCGGAGCCAGCCGTCTGGTTTCCCTGAATCCCACCAGATTTGGGAGCTCTCGGGTGGGCTGGAGGAGCTGCGAACCCCACTGTGAAGAGTTAAAAAAAGGGGGGGGGGGGGAGGAAAAGGGCTTTTAAAGCTGCGAAAAGAGAAAGATCTCAACTCTGGTCCTGGATTTTTCCCACTGAAGGGAAACTGTTATTGTGTTCCAAGTCCTCGGGACCCGGCGATGCCGTGCGGGAGGGGACAGCAGCAGGTTCTTCTGCCTGGAAAAAGCTGTCCCTCGGCCTTTCCCCCACCTCGGCGCCTCTTTTCAGTGGGGGGGGGTGGTGGTAAAAAAATACATCCCCTCCCGTGAAATTCTGCCCTCCTAAAGTGTATTTTTAGAGAAGTTTGAGTTCAGGCGTCACGACTGATGGGGGGGGGGGTTTGCTGCGGGAGATGCAGGCGCTGAGAAAGAAGGTTTTTTCCCCCTTTTCATCAAGCTCTTGCACTGCCATTTTCCCGAGGCAGGGAGGGAGCGAGGGAGGGAGAGCGGAGCGACAGACAGCGCTGGCGAGGAAGTTTCTCACGGCAACTGCGGGCTGGATCGGGAACGGAGCCTTTTGTTCCCGGCAAGTTCAGCAGGAGAGAGAGTTGGAGTCTGCTGAAGAGAAAAACCAGCGGAGAAATAAAATGGAGGGAAGTGGGAAGAGAGGAGAGAGAGCTGGTGCTGAGCTGAGATTAACTGCAGAGCACCGAGCTCGGGTGTGCGAGGCAGCTCGGCATTTATTTAGAAAGTTGGTGTGGTAGCCTGAGGCAGAAATCCCTCGTTAAGTGCATGGGAATGAGTGAGAGACCCAAGGACACGCAGTGCTGGGCAGGAAGTGGAATTTTCCAAGGGGTTCACATCCTTCGGTGCTCTTTTTGCCAAGATTTGATCTCCTTTCTCGATGAAGGCTGCCTCCTAGAGACATCAGGGAAAAGGCCTTAAAGATGTGGCGTGCTCTAGGTCTGTTTAAGCTGAATAATTAAAAGTAGGGGGCACCTTCCCGCAGAGATTACAGCGAGGTCTGAAGACCAGATTCAACCTTGGGTACGGCCCTGCCTCCCCTCCCTTTCCCTTTCTCCCCAGTGAGTGTTGAAACACGGTGCATTTGTGCCCATGATCTCTGAACGGGGTGAAAAGTCACCTGAAAAACAGGGGGCCCCCCCTCTGATTTAATGCTTATACACACACCCAGTATACCCTACATTCACATCCACAATTGCCTTTGTCTCCCTGTACACGCTGCTAATCCTTCACCCCAAACCACACGTGCTCTTTGCATGTGTGCAGCCCCAGAATGTGGAATAAACTTGCCTGAATTAACCCCCAAATCGCTGACAAGCGTCCATCCCTTTAGCAGGCACCCAGGAAGGTGGGGCAGAACTTTAATCCCCTCATTATTTCTACGCTCGGTGGTGGAATCAAAAAGCAAGAGCCTGATCACGAGCAGAGTGAGTGTTTCAGAGCAAGTTTGGAGTTTGATGCGGCGTCCTGAAAATACAGTTCGATTAAAAACGTTCATCACCTTCTGCCTTCCCGGCAGGGCAGGGCAGGGCAGGGCAGAAGCTCCTTCTCCCGGCGTGGCTGTGACAGCAGCTCAGCGAGACACCACGTGGGAAAGCCGGGTTCGGGATTTAAACGTGCTTTTCCACTCCGGCCATGAGGGAGGGAGAGCCTCAGCTGGGGGGGGGGGGGGAATAAATAAATAATGAAAAAAGCCTTTTCGTGGTGCTCAGAAGCGACCTCTGTGGCTGCCGGGGACTGAAGTTCAAGAGCCCTGGGCTGGGAGCGCGGGGGAAACGCGACTCGGGAAAATCCGACAGGAGCAGGAATGGAAAGGGGGGATTGGGGGTGACGGGACCCCCCGCCCCGGGAGGCGCAGCGGGCTGGGAAGAGCCGTCCTCGCTCCCATCCCTGCCATCGGAACCGGCTGTGGGGGAGCACAAGGAGCTCCGAGGGTGGGGGGACACAGTTCCCGAGCCTCTGCTCGGTCCCCCGGTGCCCCCACGACCCTTCGCTGCATTTCCACGGCCACCGGTGGCCAAGCCACGGGGGCCGGCGGGGGGGGGGGGGTGCCCGGAGGAGCCCCCCGAGAGCGGCCCCAGCCCCGCAGCACCGACCCCACCGAGCTGGGGGGGTCCGGGCCGGGCCGGGGGATCGGGGGGCACCGGCGGTGTCAGCGCCCTGCCCGTCCAGCGGGATGTTCCAGGGAGCCGCCTCGCACCGGGACCTCTGCGGGCCTGGGAAAGTTGGACAGGGAAACGTCAGAGAGCATCGGGCAGGAATTTCGGTGCATCCCGTGTTTTATGGTGCTGTGAACTTTTGCATATCGGGAGTAATTAGCGGCGAGGCTGTTAAAAGCAGATTTAAATACACCACCCCCTCTCCCTCTTCCCCCCCCCCTCCTTTCTTTCCTGGTCCAAAATGGTCCAAATCCGGTTTACCTCTGACACAACCCCCACCGGGACAGAGGTGAGAGCACAAACCCCACGGTTTGTCCATGTAGGCAGGAAAACACATAAACCCCCACATATTAATTAACACGTCAGTTAAAATAAATATAATTTTGTTACGGTTATTTTTGGTTCTTCCTCCCCCCCAACTTTGTTTTACTAAAGCGGGGGAACATACACAGAAACCTTCCTTGCAGTGGATGCCTTTTTCTTTTTTTTTTTTCCTTTTTTTTTTTTTTTAAACGGAGCCCAGATGCTGGTCAGGATTAAGGTTACACCAAACACATTCTACATTGCCATTTTCCAAACAGAATAAAGCAGATGGAAAAGATGGAAGAGGATAAAGCAGGAACGGAGCAGCACTGAAAACTGCAAGCCCTGCACTAACGCTGGAGAGGAGTGAGCTGGGATGCCAGGAGAGGCAGAAAGAAAGAATCCAGGCGTAGCAACGCTGCATATCACATTCCTCACGGTTAAAACGAGCATCTTTAATTAAACAGCTGTCAGAATTTGGGTTTTAAACCTTATATTTAACATGGGAAAAGGAAATTCAGCTGCAGCCGTACACTGTGTCTCCTCAGGGCTCAGTCCTAGAAGATGTGAAAGCCACTGGCTGGGGGCCATCAGAGTACTTAAGTCTCTGTGTAATTTTAAACATCAGCAGTCCCGGTGATTTTCAGGATATACTCCCTTAAAGTTAGCCATGGACTCAGCACTTTGCAGGATCCGCCCAGCAGACTCATAGCAGCTCAGAGCTGGAGAACATGAGTGCCTGCACATCTGAGAAACAAAGAAAAATCTTCTTTTCAGCGGGCTAAAGATTTTTGTTTTATTTCTAAAGGACACCAGTTCGTCCGTACTGGGAAGTTGGATCAAATTGGAATGAAATCTTGAGGGGGAGTTCACTGAATCTGTGCTGGTTCATAAAATACCACCATGTGGCAAACCCAAATTTTAGGTGAAATGCTACAGTGGTGTAGTTTACTCAGCACTGTGACTCAATCCCATGATGTGCTTTGAAAATCTTGTGCAAAACCTGATTTTAAGACGTTTTGTTGGTGTTCTATAGGCACACCCACGATACAGAGAAAGAACACGCAAACTATTAAATATTCATGCTATGGGGAGAACACTTAGTAGCGTCCCTTCATTCCAGCTGTGCAAAGGCAGGCACAAATAGCTGGTGGAAAAAGGAGTAAACCAAACCAACCCCAATATTCCACTTAAACAAGGTGTTGAGCAGCTTGGAAACATTTGCTCATGGAAGGGTCGGAGAGAAATTCTAATTATCTGCCTTTCAGCAGCCACCCATAAGTGTGTATTTCACAACCTGAGTTCTGTAATCAGCCCACATGGGGAGCATTAGGGATTCACATTCACACAGGGGGTCTGTGTGTGGGGATGGGACCCATTTTCTGCTCGAGGCCTCCACCCCATCGACCTCAAACGCACGTGGCCTCAAAGTCAGATTCTGAATGTCACGAGTTGGTACCTCAGTGACATTTACTTAGAAACAAAAAAAATTCAAACACATCCTGGCCAGCTTGGCTGGAACTTTCAGAGTTCAGCTGTGGGACTGTGAAACGAGGTCATTTTTATCTATCAGTTATCTCTGACTTGAGAGGGGCCAAGGTGATCACACCTTGGCAATAGCTCTGCTTGTAGAGGCTGGGCATGGCACATGGATTTTCAGTAAAACCAAGGCATTGGTCAGAACTTCCTCTGTAAAACATGCTGAAGAATCATTTAAAAATACATAATTTTCAAATATTTGGAAAAATATTGAGTATATCTGGCAAACCCCTGAAAAAACAACACCAAAAAAACCACCCCAAATCCAAACATTTAATTAGATAGAATTGGGTACCTGAGTGAAACCTGCTCAGAAAGATTCCTGTTCAGCTTAGCTGTTAGAAAAGAGTGGAATTAACTACAGGACAAAACAAAGCATTTAAAAATATGACTTTTCCCCAGCTGTAGGAAACATAGTGGCTGACCTTGGTTTTCCTGTGCCATGGGTTCATGAGGGCACTGAGGGCACTGGAGCCTTCCCTACGTAATCCTGACCCTCTGGATTCACTGTCTTCCCATTGTTTTGTTTACTCTGTCTATTCTTAGAGTGTATTTTGTTCAGGACTACCTCGTGCACGAGTGCAGAGTCCCCAGCACACTTCAGTTTCTGTTTAAATAAAGCTGAAGCAGCACAAGGAACAGAACTTCTGCATGTCAGTGATCAGCCACTGGCACTTATCAACAGTGCCACAGGATAATAGAGCCCTGGACCCAGCTATCATTGCTTAAGAACCTTCTCATTATCGTTATTTTTTGAAGAACTTTGCAATTCATTACTTTTTCCTGCATCCATAGTCGTGACAAAGCATCTTTCTTTAAAAAGGCAAAAATACCAAACAAAAAAACCCCACCAACAAGCAAAACCCAATCAAAACATGAAGCCTTATAGTTGAGTTGTGATGCAAATGAGTGTTTTTTTTTCTACCACTTTTAGAAGTACAAAAATAATCAAAAATTGGCATCCTATTATGGGGAAAAAGGAGAAAAAAACACCCCAAAATCAATACAAATACCTGGAAAGTAAGTCCAGACAACTGGAGGCTAATTAACCTGACCTCAGCAAGATGCAAAATGTAAATTATTTTTCCTCTGGAGGGGGCAAAGATGTAGAGGAAAGTAAAGAGATAAAATGCAAAAAAAAAAGGTTTAACACAGGCAATCATGCCAGACAAAGCTGATGTCTCTCTTTGATAAGGAAGCAGATTTTTCTGGGTAAAGGAAGACACAGTTGATCTCACAGCCCCCAAAATCAGTAGAGCATTTGGTCTGGTGGTGCAACATCTGAAAATACAAGTTAAATTGGAAAATAGGAAGATTAGTGCAAGAAAAGTTTTCTGGGTAAAAAAAATGACTAAAAATCCAGCGCAGGGTTGTGCTGAAATGGGAACTTCTGGGCTAAAGATTGAGTGCTTTGAAAGCTTCTGCTCTCAGATCTGGTGCTATGATTGGCTTTAAGTGACACAAGGAACTGGAAAAAGAGTGTTAGTACAGATAGTTACTGACAAATTCAAAAAGCATCAATGCAGAGGACTGGGATATCCTAAATGAAGAACTGGATGAGGTTCTGGAACAGCACAGGAGTCCTGAGGAATGGACTGGTGGAATGCAGTAATAAGATTAATGCAAATCACAAGGCTGCTCACACGGGGACTGACAGCCAAAACTCTTGTAAACTGGGAATTCATCACAGTTAACAGGCAAGGATGGAGACTCAGAAGCGTTATTTAGTCACAGGAATGGAGATGACAGGTGAGATCTGAAGAGCAGGTAAGGCACATCCAGATGTTACGGCTCTCTTACAGAATTTTGGGTACAGCTTCTAGTGGAGAATGACAGGTGAAAGCTGGGATAGTCACAGAAAAGGCTCCCTGAGCTGGTTATGAGAGCAGAGAATCTGTCAGGAGGAGAAGGCTGAAGCCTCATTTCAGCAAACTCCAACAAAAGAAAGGGAAGAGGGGACAGGGTGAGTCCATATACATAGGTTATGGCTTGAACACAGGTATTTAAACTCAAGGGTTATGTTGGCACCAAATATATGTCTAAAGGCCTGAGTGCAATTAAGCTGATTGCTGGAATAGAATGTCTTATTATTAGAAAAACTAAGTTTTAGAGAATCCTTCCAGTGGGGCTCTCAGGCTGGAAGGGACTTACTGTTTTTATGCTGGAGGTTGATGTCCTTATGGATGAAGTGGGATACAATTTCCTCAAAATCCTGGTGTGAGGCAGCCAACAGAGACTCCTCAAGCCCAGTGTGAGGAAACTCCAAATCAGAGGAAATAACCAGCACCAGCAGCCCCTCTGAAAGCTCTTCTGCAACCTAGTGAAGAAGATATTCACAGTTAATTTACTGGGGCTGGCTGGAAGTTGGTTTATTGTCACTCTGGAACACACAGTGGAGAACTTTGAAAGTTTTGCCATTAATTTCCCTACTTTGCATCAGTGAAATGAGAGGAAAACCTCTGCAATATTGTGAAGAAACATGTATGGTGGTTAAAAAGTATTCAGACACTATAGTGATAAGCACAACGAAAATCCATTACAATTAGTAATTCTGTATTTACTGCAGCACTTGAATTACATGCAATAAATAAAATATGGAAGCAAACATCAAATAACAAGGATGAAAGAAAACTCTGAATGAGACGAGTTTGAGAAGGCAGGTTGTATGGTTTAATTTATAATTAGGGACTGCATCACAGTGCAAGGAACTGGATTAGGATGGGCAAAAGTGTAAGGAATGTACACAGGAAAATTGAACACACCAGTCAGTCCCCTGGTAAATTCATCCCGGTCACAGGAGCGTGAAGAAACACGGAACACAGAGAGAATTAATGTGGGCCCTGGAGTAGGGACCAGCTCAGCACATTCCCTGTGTCAGACAGTGCCTGGAGAACTAAGCAGTGATCCTTGTGGGGCTGAGCCTGCACACACTGTCACCTCAGGAGAGAGGGGTCCTCTGCCTCTGCAGGGAACTGTTGGAAAAGCAGGACTTTCTAAGGGTACAGCTTTCCAAAAATCCCAAAGGGTTGCACCTTCCAGAAGCTCACACCACAGGTCTGGCTTTTCCAAGGGTTCTTTGTTTCTATCATAAATAACACCCAGGAACATGGATCACCTGTGCCTTCCATCCCAGGTCTCTTCATCTCTCCACACAGAACGTACCTGCTCTGGCAACACAGCACCAAACCATGGCTGCCCTTCTTGGGATCTCCTGTTCTCAACTCTCTGAGCACCGGGGAGCTTTTCCATGATTTCAAACACACAGTGTCCCATGCTGGCAAAGGCTCCTTCCTTGGGTCTGCCACCTCTTCACCTTTCTGTAAACAATAACATGCACTAGCACGGAGCCAGAAAGCATCTTCTCTTTTGGGGTTTTCAATTTTTCTTTCCTTTTTCTGCAATTTCTCTCTTTTTCTCAGTGTTCTCACCAGAGGACACCTCACAGCCACCAATTGTATCTTCATGTCATCAATGTTTGGGAGCAAACCAGGATCCCAGAATTTTTCTGTTGTTGTTTTCTTCTTTCTTCAAATGCCTTTCAGATTTAATTCTGGTTCATCTCACCTCTAGGGACTCTATTATTTTTAAAAAGGGCCATTAACTAATTATTCTGCTTGTCTTGTTAATGAGAGAGTGAAACATTTAGCAAGAAAATGATAATCTAAGACTCGTGTGTTCTCTCCCATTTGCAAACAAACACTCCCTTTCCATCTCAGAACTTTTAGGACATTAACACTTTCTCAGTAATAATAACACAAAACATAATTTTCATCCAATATTGAAAATTAATATTATCTCACAGTTATGTCACAGTTCTACTTCCACTGGCAGGCTGACACACTTGGAGTTCACGAGAACAGTGCATTTGAAAAGCCTCCTCAGCTCCTTATTTTCAGGGATGGCATTTCCAGTGGAGTTTTTTTTTTTTTTGTAGCCAAGGATCCAGACACGGGCCTGGATGAGGAGGGGAGCAACTGGCTGGGCAGACAGTGGTTATAATGGACCACAAACTGAATTTGAGTCAGCACAATAAAGATAATACATCACAGAAATATTTAATAAAGCTGCTTTACGTAGGACACCCCTGACAATTATCTTGCTGAACTCAGTGAAATCTCAGCTGGAATATTCTACCCGTTTTCAGGTACCACATAAGAAAATAAAAGCAGATACAAAGCAACTGGAAAGAGCACAAAGAGAGCAGCAAGAATGCTGGGAGGCTGAGGGAATCTAACCTTCAAGAACAAAATGAAATGCTGGATTTGCTTAATCAATTAGGAAAAAAAAAAAGGGGAAAGAAAAAAGAGAGAGCTCATGGGAAGGGATGAAATACCAACAGTCCATTTTGTCAGCAGCCAAATGTTCATGCCCACTGGAAATAAAGAGGTAATATTCTTAATTCACAGTGAGATTTGGTAAAGTAACAAAAGTGAGGTTTGAACAATGAGAACACTGTATGGGAAGCTGTAGAAAACCCTGCATTGCTGATTTCTTTAAGGCCAGGATACACAAACATCTGTATGGGATACAGATAGGCATCTCTCTTATCTCAGAGTGGGATGGGAGCTAAGGACCTCCTGATGGCTCTATGACAGATATATTTGTTATTACAGCAAATACAGGAAGAAAAATACTGGTGGGAAAGGAATGTCTCAATTAGAAAAGTGGGCTTTGAGATGAAGAACACACAGTTTTGGGCCCCTGTCACAGGCTGTCACTTCAGGAAGTTACCTGGAGGACCTCCTTCCAACTGCCAGCTCCAGAGAGCTGAGGGAGTGTGTTATGCTGATAGACAGACACACTGAGTTTGGAGTTTACAAGCCATTTCACATTAAATATTTCTTGTTTTATTAGTTTGATTTTGCCAAGCCAAACTACTTTGATAGTTCTGTTGCAGATCTCCACCGAGCTCCAGCTCAGCCCACAGTAGCATGACATCACCTAACAGTGATTGTGGATAAAGTCAAAAGCTGTTCCTTTTATTAAATTGCCATGTTACCTCATGTTTGCAAAATCCTAATGCAGTTTCTCCTTAAAAAAAGGCTGTTTTGCAGAGGCTTTTTCACTGGATGTCTGTAACACTGAAAGCATCTTTCCATTCCTTGCTTCCACACACCTTGCCACAGCTTTCCCTGCCTCTGGCAGACCTTTGCACACATCAGGGCAAGCTCAAATTTCTAACAGGTTTGTGTGATACCATTCTGCACCCATTCCATGGTAAATCACCTCCACTGGTGAGCAAGGCCCTGTGCAACCACTGAGGAGTTGTTCTCTGCGTTTATAAATCCTTTCTCCTGGCCCAAGAGGCCATGCTTATTCCTTGAAGCTCCATGGAGCTCCAGTTCTTGGACTTGTACTTGGGAAAAAATGTAGGTAATTTCTTATGCCAAGCAGAGAAGATCAGATATATACATCAAAAGAGATCCCATGACAATATCCCTGACAAAACTGGTAGTTTTCTGCTGGAATTAATCAGAAATCTGCTCTTCCACAGGTGGCAACGGGCTCCTGCATGTTAAGGGAAGTTTTGTTTTGTGTCCTGCCCCTGCAGCTGAGCTCACAAGGGTTTCTAGGAATGCAATTTTGTCATCCTGATGTTTGGCTGCCGCTCCTGGCCATCCCAGTTCTGCACCAGTGCCCTGTGCTATCAGTCCCTGCTGGCAGGCTACACCCAGGAACACCACTGGGGAAACTGCTCCTGATGAATCCCCTACAGGAGGAGCAGGTTGATGACATCTCACTGTTTCTCTTTCTGCATTTCTTCTATTATCAAAGCAGCAAAAGCTCTGTGAGGCCACATAACTAAACCTTTCCACCTGTGCAACCTCACAGGAATATGCATTGTGATGGATCTCCCAAGTTTCTTCTTCGTGCAGCATTTTGAAAAAGAAGTTGCACAGGCAAAAAGAAAAAAGCAAACAACCCAACAAACAAACCCAATGGATGCCAGGAGAAAAGGAACAGTCGTTTGCCAGGTTGACCCACAGAATCCTCAAATTCCTGAGAATTCCCTGTCAACACGTTGTGAAAAGTAACATCCAGCTGAGCAGCAGAACACCACTCCATGGGATAACTGCTGAGAATATCTGGAGAGGTAAATTAATACAAGAAAGAACCAAGCACCGTGCACCCGATTAACAGTGAAAATACCTGAAATCAGCATAACAAAGTAGGGTGAGTGCACTTGTGCTCAGGATGGTTAAACAGCTGTAATTAGATCAAACAAACTAGATTGATGTATCATCCCTTTGTAGCTGTGGCCTCAGAAGGCAGGTCAGGAGCTAAGTTCAGTAAAACAGTTTTAGTACTGCAGCTTTTATCTAACAAGGCACAGCCACACACTCACTCCAAAGTAAATACTACTCAGGAGACCTGCTGAATTCCAAAGAAAAAGAGTTCCTAGAGAAGATGGCATTCTCTAATAACAACCTGAACTTCTGTCAGTAATAAAACTCACCTAATTAATTTGATACTATACCCTTTGGATAAACAGTGCACAAAATTTTGGTTGCAAATTCATTCAAGGCATTTGAAGGTTCTTTCTTGAGCTGTTCCCTCCTCACTTAAAGTGCCTGCACAGAATGGGTGAATTCTAATTTGCTTTGTTCTTTCAGAACCTTTTAATTAAATGTTAAGAAAACCGTGTAGAACGACGTTGTATGAAATATGGTCACTACCTCTCAGAGAGGAGAAAAACACAAGGTAGCAGATGGTGGGAAGAGGATACATGTGAAGAAATGTAAATAGGAGGGAACCTCACCAAATCAAAGATGTTAAGGCAGAACTGAAAGCGCCTGCGAGAGCCCTGGGAGAGCTGAGGAGACGAAGCAACAACTGAGCTCAGAGATATCAGCCTTTCCTTGCCCAGAAAGGACAAGACAAAACACCAACAGGAAGCTCTAATCTTGTAGAGGGAAGGACCCTTCGTAACTGAGGGCATCGAGATTGTTGTGGGGGATCCTTAAAGTGAGTTTGGAAGGAGTGGGGGAAGCAAGGACAGGTGCCAACAGATATATTCATCAAACAGTCTCAGAATCAAAAAGAAGCCCCTTCACTACTTCATAACTGCAAGTAATGAGGACATTATAAAAGAACTGATAGATAACCTTGTATTGAACGAAAATGAGACGAATTGTTGAAATTGGGCAGGAGACCAAGCAAAGAGCAGCTCAGGAAGTCATCAGAAGAGTTCCAACCAGCAGAAACAGCCAGAGGGTGACTCTGGGGTTAGGAGGAGATGCAGCCTGTGTGTTACCATTGTTGGCCCAGAAGCTGCACTCCAGGTCCTCTGAGGTGCTGTGGCTGCACAGATTGCTGGCTGGTAGCCCCATCTTCCATGATAGAGCCAAGTAAATTAGTGAGTAGATTACATTGTATCTGCATATCAGAGCAGTGCCTGGATGAAGACCAAGAAGGTCTTTCTAGTATTTTGATTAAAAAAGTTATCAATACTAGACCTATTCTGTCAAATGGAAGGCACCAAACACCAGAGGATATTTAAGGGTGAAGGGAGGCACAGCTCCACAAACTTCATGGAGCCTAAATCACAACTGTGCTCATTCTGTATCTCCTCCTGCCCCAAGTTCCATTTGTCTGGGTGATTTATGAGGTGAGCTCTGGCTGTGCAAGGCTTCTCTCCTTCTGAATGGAAGAACAATTCAGATAAGAAACAAATCTCTTCTGAGTGAATAGAGGAAACTGGACTTAACTGCATTGACTAAGGTATTTATTGTACATCTAGGCCAGATGAAGCTTAGCACATTTAATACATATAAAACTGCAGAATGCTGCTGGGAAGAGCAGAAAGCAAACAAAACAGACTCACAAGTTCCTTAGTAATTTAAATTAAGCCACTAAAGTAACAGAAAAGCAAGAGCAACAGATATCTAGGAATTCCAGTGGCTGATTCCAGCCACCCACAGGAACTGAGGAGCAGTTTGGGCTCTCTGGCCCCTCTGGGACAGCAAAGCTGTGATCACATAACCCCCAACGGGCAGCACTTTTGTTGAGCTCATAAATTGTCCTGAGGTTCCTTGTCATGGAAGACACTGGATATAATTACAGACCAAAAAAAAAAAAAATACAGCTGCAACTTACAGACCTGGTCCTGAGCAAGGCACGTGTGCTTTGGTGACTCAGCAGTTCGGGAGGATCATCAACACTTTGTAGACAGGAGCCCGGTGCTAAGAGAGAAACTGCAAAAAATAAATCCCTGTGGTATAACTTCAACTTACCAGTTCAGAAAAGACCACGTGCAGAACTCCAGAAACGCGGTGAAATCACAGAATTCAAAATTCCAAGCGTAGACCCCGTCATTAAGTCACCCATTTACAATTGCTGATGGCAAATCCATCTACTCCAGATGGGGAAAGGTCACTCTCTTCTTTTTCCAGGGCGAGCCTATGAATAATTTGAGTGATTAAAGCTCAAATCAGGTGTGAAAATGAAAGATCAGGAAAACATGGAAGAGAAACCACACTCCCAAGGAGATACTCAGCTTTCCTTCTGGAATCAGAAAAGGCTCCCTCCATTCCCTACTGCCACAAAATACAGGTGAGCTCATAAGTGGTTTTTTTTTTTTTCTCCCAAAGAGTTGTCACTTTTAAAGGCACATTGAAATCTTATTTTTACTTTTTAGGTCTCCCTTCTTCCATCGGAGATGACCTAAATTTTGAGCTGAAGCACTCACAGCATCCTCGCTTGGAAGAGAAAACAAGAGCAAAAAAAACATCAGGCTGCGAAAAGAGGCAAAATAATAGGAGGGAAAATTACAGTGAAGACCTCCCTGAATAACTGGAGGTCACAAACGCTGCAGAAATAGATGCTGAAGTGGTGCTACCCAGAGCCAGTGGACACAAAGTGGTTGAATTTACAGAATCCTGTCAGAGGGACAGGTGGGCAGGATGTGAATCGAAGCAGTTCTGGGAATACCCAAGAGCTCTCAAAATTTCCCTTCAGATAGATCACTGTATTCTTGGTGCAAAAAATGTCACAAAAAAAAACCCCAACCAAAACAAACCAACCAAAACTTGAAAGCTTACAAGGAGTTGTTCAAATGGAATTAAACAGCTATAGAAAGGGGTAGAGGGAATATTTTATATGCAATGAAGAAAAATGTATGGAAACACATATACAACCAGGTAACCAGCAGTGGAGACAACTGAACATTCACCCACCTCATTATTAACAAAAAAACTCCCCAAATGTACTTGCAGAACCATTTATTTTGCTTTATTTTATCATCTTAAACAGCCAACAGAAACTAAGATTATAATCTGTGCCTTTTAAAAATTCCATTCAACAGATGTTCATAAGCAGACTTGAGCCAAATTTCAGCTCCCCAAAAGGATATTCAGCCCGAGAACTTTTACAAATGGATGATAAAGTCCCGCTTTTCCCCTTGTAATCATTGCTTTTCTGGGACATCAAATCATCTCTTAGCCTCATTACAAGTTCCCACCAGCATAAAATGTATTTTTCATTTCCATTTCCTATAGTATTGTTTTCCAAAAATGGCATTTTCCAGCACAAGACAACTCTCCCTCACTCCTTTTTTATGTCATCTCCTCAATACAAAAGGATCATCTTAGTGACAAGGCTCTGTTCTTTTAAAAAGATGAAAAAAAAAACCCTCAACTGGTATTAATAAATATTTACTTAATGTAAAGAAAAGGGAATTCAATAGTTAAGGATTAAAATTACAGGGGGGGAAAAAAAAGGTGTTTGGAAAAGCGAGGCTGTAAGAAGTTCAGTGCTGTTTATGAGAATGACTGTTCAATGGCTCCTTCTGGGACACAGTGAGATGACTTCTTTAAAAGTATGGTCTAGAAATACCCCCAAATCACAGAAATTATAAGTCACTCGAGGATTTCAGATGCAATACAAAATTAAGAAATATCAGGACACATAATGAAAATGGTGGAATGAAAACAGCATTGCATTGACTTGTCTGTGTTAAAAGGAGAAGGGGGGGGGCTGAAGTGAAAGGTTTTATTTTTACTTAATTACTCTCAGTGTTCCCTGGGGACTCCTTCCAAAGCATATTTTGCATTTGGACCTAAATGCAAGCAGGATTCAGCCTTGATCTTATTCCTTATGACAATATGTTTCTCAAATTAGAAGTCCCACAACTGGAATGTTGACACCACTGCTGGTACCTCCAGCACCTCAGAGGCTCTTCTGTGCTATCAATCTGTTAACCTGAGAAGCAGAGGGGAAAACATTGTTTAAAATAAAAAATAACAATCCAGAAAATCATATTTCCTAAGCTTATAGCACCTTTCATCCAAGGATTTCAATGGACGTGGAAATACGAAGTCTCAAAATGCTTAAAAAAACCCCGCCAAACCCACCC
The DNA here is from genome assembly GCF_025592945.1 of Manacus candei. Lineage (NCBI taxonomy): Eukaryota > Metazoa > Chordata > Aves > Passeriformes > Pipridae > Manacus > Manacus candei. The sequence continues at coordinate 1,656,800 of NW_026138118.1, read as the reverse complement.
AACTTTAAGGTATTTTGAAAGGATAATGTATAAATTGAGTGAGCATCCACCTGTGATGCGATTTAAGAGTCTCCTACTGCAGCATTTCACACATATTCAATCCACCTTCTGGTTACAGCGTGCAAGTTTGTGGTATGTAGAAGGAACAGCAGAGCTGGTTAAAGATTTTCTCTTGCTTCACATACTCTGCAAGCTTCTCATTAACTCATACATGACTTTAATCAGTGCTGAAGCACACACTTCCTTCAGCATGCAGGACTGGGATGGGGGGGAAAAAATCCTCAATAAAATATTATTGCAACCACGAATTAGTAAAGAAAAAAAGCAACATTTTCCTAAAGTGGCTCCTGATTTTCATCTCTAAAGGGTTAAACCGACCTTCACCGATCCAGAAGAGGTAATAAAATAGAACTTTAAGGACAAAAAACGCAGCACTTCAAGAGATTATTATGAAGAGCCACATTCAAGGAGACAAAACCTTATTCTTAAAGCACAGATGCTTCTAAAAACAAGAGATCGCACGTTTTTAACAGCACACTGCCAAGCGCTTATAATGAATAAGCAGAACGAGGGTGGGTTTTTTTTTCTCTTTTTCGTTTTTTTTTTTTCCCCTTTGGAGCTCAGAGGGAAGGGACATTTCATGGATGTGCTCAGAGGGAAAGGGGCATCCATGGATGTGCCGGCGAGAGCCAGCTCTGCACTTCTGCAGGGGCTGTGGAGCTGGTGCCGGTTGGTAGAGAGGGTGTGTGGTTGTGCGTGTGGGGGTGTGGGGGGGGGAAAAAAACAAGAGTAAAGCCTGAGAAAAACCCATCAGGGCTCCTGTCCTCCCCTTTCAGCGTTAATGGGAGGGATACGAGTCCATGGGAGCTGCAGTGGGGGATGGTGCCGGCGGAGGGGGTGGGGAGAGCCGAGCGAGGCCTTACAACCATCAGCAGCTCTTGTTCTTGTTCCTTTCAGCCTTAGCAGGAGGATGTGAAGCTCATGGAGCCGGGAGCGGGATGGGGGGGGGGGGGGGGGGGGAGAAGGAGGCAGAGCCAGGATCATAGTTTAGCTTTTGTCCTCTCTGCACAGGGTTAATAGGAGGACACGAGTGTAACCGGGACAGGGGGATGGATGGGGGGGTGAGGGGTGATCGCAGCTCCCTGCGGGGTTAGGGGAGGGTGCGCTGGGGGGGGGTCCTGTGCGAAGTCAAACACCCGGGGGCGAGGTGGGGGGGGGGGGGAGAGAAACGGGGCAAACTTCCCCTCAACGTGGCGGGGCCCTGCTTATCCAGCACAACCGAGCGCCCCGTGGGGTGGGGTGAGCCCAGCGCCTTATCTGTGGGGCGCAGGGAGAGCGGCTCCCAGGGAGGGAGGGAGGGAAGGAATGAGGGGAAAAACCCAGGTGCGCTGACACACTGAAGGATGGGGGGGGGGGGGAGGCGGCACAGGCGGCGCCGCTGTGGGAGCCGCTGTGAGGGCGCTCAGGGCACCGCGGCGAGAGGGTGGGGGGAGCTTAGAAACGACCCCTCAACCTTCAAACAGGGGAAAGTTTCCCAAAACTTTGGCGCGTCCCCCCCCCCCCCCCCAACCCCTCACAGCGACCCCCTCAGAGGGTGAGGGGAGGGGGGGGCGCTGTTCCCGCCCCCGCCGCAGGGGGAGGGGGGGGCGCTGTTCCGGCTCCGCGCCGCGTTTTCCCGCTCACCCCCCCCCCCCCCCCCCCCCCCCCCCCGCTCCGCGCAGCGCTCCCCGCTCCTCCTCACTCCTCCGCGCCTCCGGATCCCTCCGCCGCAGCCGGCGCTGGGCTTTTTTCACCTCCCCCACCCCCCATCCCTTACATCCCGATTATCCCGCCGGGGCGGGGGGGGGGAATGCGGGAAGGGAAAGTTTTATCCCCCCCTTCCCGTTCCTGTAAGAGTGTCCAGGGTAAGGAAGGGCGCGACGGAGCGTTTTGCTGAGTGAGGCGGAGGAGGCGGTTGGGACTACTTGGCGTTCCTGCCACGGCCTCGGCGGAAGGAGCGCGCTGTGCGAGAGGCTGCGCGGTGCTGCGGCTCTCCTCAGCGCTTCCTGGAAACTCCCGCTTAGGAGCGGGGGGGGGGCAGCGGGGGGAGCGGGAGGGAAAGAGTCCCAGGCCGGGAATGGGAGAAGGGAGGGGGCACGTCATAGCTCCCTCTCCCCATGCCCGGACACCCCCTGAGCCCGCTGACACCCCTCAAGCAACCCCACCTCCCCTCAGTTCCTGTGCAGATGGAGCAGGGAGAAGTGAGGGATAAACTCCTTCGTAACCGCCGTGCAGGCTGGGGGAGGGGGGGGGCAGACCCCCCGTTTTCTCCTCATAACCCGGTGGGGGGAGTGAAAACCCACAGTTTTCCCTCAAAACCCGGCGGAGTGGGGGGCAGACCCCCCTTTTCCCTCACAACGCGGGGAGCTCCCCTCGGCACCCCCAAAACTGAGGGGTGGGGAGAACGCAATGGGGTGGGTGGGGGGCGAAAAGACCCTCACCCAAGGGGGGGGGGCAGGAGGCAGCGACCCTCTAAACAACCCCATTCCTCCCGTGTTCCTTGGGATGGGGGGCGATCCCTGGATCCGGGGGCTGGGAGCGGGCTGAGGGGGAGGGGAGGCCGGGCTGGTAAACGCGAACGCTGGTACAGAAGCGTTTTAGCACAATCGGGCTGGAAAGCTCCAACTGCAACGGGGCTGAGAACAAAAAAAAAAAAAAAAAAAAAAAAAAAAAGAGAGAGAGAGGAAAGAAAAAAAAAAGTGAAAAGGCTCCTTTGCTGCCCTCTGCCTGCCGAGGCTGCGGGGGAGCCCGGCCGCCTCCTCGGCTGGGGAAGGGCTCGCGTTTCCTGGGTGGAAAAACTGAGGAAACGGGTCCAGCTCGCACACCTGTGGTGCTTTCACAGAATCGCAGGATCCGTCAGGTTGGAAAAGACCTCTGAGGTCACCGAGCCCAACCTTTCCCTGCTCGGGATGCGCTGAGTTATCCTTTGTCCCAGGCGTGGATGCGCTGCTCTTCACCTCCCTGCCCGAAAACTTCAATAAGGGGTAAAACTCATTCCCATTAGAGTCGGCTGAAGGACGTCTCCAGGCTGAGAGGGCTTTGGGATCTGCTGTTTAATACTTAAATTATTTAACCAGACAACACTAAAAATGCATAACATATGCAAGCCACAAAAAAAAAAAAAAAAAAAAAAAAAAAAAAGGAAAAAACAGGAGGGGAAAGCGAGTCTGCTGACACACAAACACGGCCAGTAAATACCGTGTGGTTCATTAGATACGGGCTGGGGCGATTCTGCCCAGCAGTTAAAGGCCTCTCACTTCCTCTGCCTGCTCCAGATTGTTCCTTGTACAAGCTCCTCTCTCCAGCTCTGCCGGTTCCCAGTTTGCCACCTTTTAAATGTGGAGCTGTTGATCCTCTCTGCTGTTGCAGTGCAACACTTTGATGCCAAAAAACCCCCCTTCCTCCGCTGAATCCACAAGTTTCAGGGATGCTGGGACTACTCAGGAAAAGCAGGCAACGTGTAATGAAATTATGTGGAAGAGAAGGATCCATTAGAGCAAGGAGATACCCGTAAATCCTGTTAGCAGCCAAGCATTTCCATAGAAATTTCCTGGTTCTGGATGCCCCGCACCTTTCCTACGCTTCCATTTCCTTAACACCACTCCTGAATCTCTAGGTGGCTTCATTTACAAACCTAAAACCCAAATGTAAATGGAGGGGGGAGGATCTCTTTGAAGTCCTGTCTCCTTTGTGGGTTTTAACTCTTAAATTTCGTTGTTCAGGGTCTACTGGAAAGAGCAGCCTCCAGCTCTTGGAGTAGGAATCATCTCTTGGCTTTACACTCCTCCAGCACCACTCAGTTAAGTATGAGCTGTGTGGTTTTAGTCCTTTTTAGTATCTTTTAGTTACTTGCTCTTTGTTGTACTTTTATTCCTTTGCTCTTTGTACTCCAACCGGTGCAGAACGCGGATTTATTCTGTCAGCCTCCCTTAAACATCAAAATATTAAAACACAAAAGCTCCCTGATTACTCATCAGCAGATCGGTGACTTTACACACAGACAGCTTTCTCTGGAGCAAATTAAAACAACTCCTTCAAAAAAATTTGGGCTGAGATGGATTGTTTCCAGATCCTCTCTTTTTTTTTTTTCCCCCTCAATAAAAAAGGCAGGTCCCAATAAACAGCCGCTGTGGAGAAGCTGATGGCTCACCACATTGTGATGCTGGTGGTTTTGGTTTCACTGCAGCCCTGTGTTTAGAAGGGAAAATGTCACTTTGCCCACATGTCCCATAAGAATAAATCATCCTGGATACTTCACATGGATAAAGCGTCCCCCAACAAAGAGCTCATTTCTTAGTCTGCGCTGCAAAGCATGATGATGCCTGGTAGATAGTTTAAATTGTCAGAGGAGAATTATCAAAAGCCTAAAAAAAGCCCCCAACACATTAAAACGAAGAACTGAAATTCTTCAGCTGCAGGAAATTCAAGTGTTGGAGAGAGAAAAGCCCACAGCACCCTGATATCAGGAACTCTTAATTGAGGAAAAGTGGTTTATTCCTACGTGTCCTTTTCAGTGTGCTCTTGTCTAAGTTATTGTTTGTCCTCTTGTTTTTATGGCAACCACTCCAGGATTGACCACTTTAATATTCACTACTCGAGTGTTTGCAGTGATTCCTGAGAACTGGGAGGGATAATGTGCCCAACACAGGGATCCTCAGCACGGCTGTGTAGGGGGTGAAGATACACCTTGAGAAGTCTCAGGTTCTGAGATTAAGTCTAAATCAATTATTCTGACTGAATTTTGTTCAATTAATGATGTTAATTGCCTGCCTGGAGACTGTTTAAAATTTGAAACCATTTCCTAACTTATACATAAAGATTTTGCAGTTGGGAGTGATTTGTTGATACCAGATTTGATACAAATCCCTCTCCTGCTGTTTTTTTGGCTCTCTGGTGCCAGGTGGAAGGGCAGTCCTGCTTAGTTTGGGAAAACAGATGATCTGGTTGAGAATTGTGCTTTATTTCAAGTAATTACCAGATCCAGGGTAGTATTTACACCTGTATTTTTCATGTTCTGGCTGATGACATTTTTTTATTTTTAAAGTTACTCAAGCAACTCCATCTCAAGCAGAGATTCTGCTGAATCCAGACTAGCAGAATCCAGTAAAAAAAGGTGTTAGTTTTCTAAAGCTGCAGTTGCAGCACTGAGCACAGCTTAACCAGGGAGAGCTGAGGTTATTGGCCTGGAGTACTCGGGACTTGCTACATCTGCAGTGGTATCACTGAAATATCGCTGGAACACGCTGCAAGAGACTCTGCTCTTCATCTTCCCGGCCTCCTGCCAGGCCTCCTCTGGCGGAGGATGAGGGAAGTTTAGAGGAGCTTCCCAAATGGGAAAGGGAAAAAAAAAGTCATTTAAGTGATGTACTTGTGAATCAGCAGCTGAAGAAACGTCATGTGGAGGGAATCCCACTGTCAGTGACAGAACCCTTCCCGTGCTGCCGTGCTCCAGTGAAAGCCCCGGCAACACTGCCCAGTCACAGCTCCTAAATGGTGCTAAACGTCCCCAGTTCCATGCTCTGAGTGCTGGCAGCAGGAACACGGGGGAGCAGGGAGGGGATGGCACTGTCTGTGCCCTGAGCCCTGAGCTGCTGTCGTGGGCACCGGTGTTCACCTTCCCCACCACGGCTGCGCTGCAGGTCACAGGAGCTACAGCCACAAGGATGGAGAAAACATGTTGGAGGAGTCAGGCAGGTGCTTTTGAAGGAGGAGGATGTCTCAAACACAATTCTCAGCCCTCTGCATGACCTGTTTGGGATCCGGCAAGGCTGAGTTAGTCCTGAGGCCAAAGGAGTAAAATGCAGGTAGAAGACAGAGGTGTCTCCTCTCCATCTCACTCAAGGAGTGACAGTGAAGAGAGAGCACAAGACAGCACAAAATTGCCAAGACATCATGCTCATTTTTCAGCAAACACCCATTAGTGAAATTGTTTTCTTTGCTTTTGACAAATCAGTTCAAGCCCACACACATCCTGCAGGATACGTTACACTCAAGGCTCAAGCCTCTCTCATTTCCCAAACAGCTCTGACACCCTGCTAGTGATCATCTACTGAAGGCACCTCATTTCACGTTGTAGTCCCTCATGACAAAATAATTCCCACTGTTTATACCCTTTTTTAATGACTGGAAGCATGCTCTGATGTATGAGCGAAATACATTGTAAACATCAACAGTGGCTAAACTTGATTTGCATTTTCTGCGGATGTCAAGTTGCCCCCTTACAAACCTTTTTGGTTTTTTTTTCTGGCCTCAAGAGATTTTTGAATGGTGTTTCAAAGGCCACTGATGACACCATTCAGTAGCTGGCAAGAGAAAGGATCCATGGATGGAGCTAAGAAGGGAGATAAAAGCAGTCTGTGCCCCAAACCCAACATTTTCACAGTGCACGTGGGCTGGTTGTGTGAGCCAGATGCAGAGAGCTCCAGGGATGCTCCGCCGCAGTCCTACAACCCTAATTCCTGCGCATTTAAGGCTGTATCTGATTAGGCATTTCTGTGTTTTCCAAGTGTGTAATTATCTAGCACAGTGCTTGTGAGTTATGGAGTAAACCCAGTTGGGAGTGGAGCACTGGGAAGGGGAGAAAAGGTCTGTATGTGGGTGGGTGGGTTTGTCCGTGCTGGTGATTGCAGCAATCAGGGAGTGCAGGCAGAAAAAACCCTTTCCTGGGAAGAAACTGAGATAAAATCCTGGCACTGTGCTGCGAGCAGTTATCACCTCGCTGTAGGCCACAAGGGAGGAGATAACTAGATCCCAGATCCTTGTAGGATCCTCGTTAGGAAGAAATTCTTTACTCAGAGGGTGATGAGGCTCTGTCACAGTTGCCCAGAGAAGCTGTGGCTGCCCCATCCCTGGAAATGTTCCAGACCAGGTTGGACTGGGCTTGGAGCAACTTGGGATAGTGGAAGGTGTCCCTGCCCATGGCAGGGGGTGGAACAAGATGAGCTTTAAGGTCCCTTCCAACCCAAACCACTCTGTGCTTCTATGGTTCTGTGATCCAGAGCACCTGCTCAGGTACGGTCCCAAGCAGGTGAGAATTGAAGAAATAGAAGTTTCAGGCTTCTCAGTTGAGGAGTTAGGGAAATCCAAGTGTCCTTGCTGTAAATGCAAGGTAAATTATTCATTCTCTCTCTCCCCCCCCTCTTTCCTCCCTCTAGTTCAGTTTTTCTTTTCATGCTTTAATCGTTTTGACACCAAGCTGTACAAAAGTAATTTAAAATTAACATGACTGACACTTGGTAGATAGCAGGACCCAGCACAGGGCTCCACCTTCTACTGGGAACTGTGGAAAGGGGCTCTGGATTGGCTGCAGGTCCTGAGGCAGCTGATGGGGGCTAAGGAAAAACACGGCAAACAATTAATTTGCTAATTTAGTTTTCTGTTTAATTTGAGACCAGAAAATTGTCAGGCACTCATCAGCCCACGAGCAAGGCTGAGTGGACTCAGGGCAGAGCTGCACTCCTGACAGCAAGGAGGGGATGTGTTTGATTAGCCAGCAGAGCAATTTCTCCCCCGGTACCGGTGGCATTTCCCAGGCTCGACAGCGTTTGAGCGCTGAAGTTCTGCAGCGCTGGGTTTGGTGTCACCTCTCCCCGATCCAGCGCGTTCCGTACATCTGATAACGGCCTTTTTTCCCCGCGAAAGAGGTGACACGCACACGTGTGTTGAGAAACAGCTGTGAAAAGTTGTCACCTCAAGCACAGAACACGCCGCAGCCCGTCATTAACCTGGGGCAGCCACACGGTGCCTCGGTCAGCCGGAATTCTGGCAGGGATAATGACTCCTGCACGCGATCAGCGATGGCGAGGCGGAACGAACCTGCATCGGGACTAATGTCCTTTGATGGGGAAAGAAATGCTCTAATTTGATTTCCTCCCTTCAGCTGCCGAGTGTGTAATTTCAGATCTGCGCGGAGCGGGCCCTTTACGCTCCATTTTGGGCCTATTTTTGATTGATTAAATTGAATTGTGTCTATTTATTTCACACATCCAAGTCTGTATTTCGCGAGCGGCTCGGCAGAGCGAGAAGGAGGACTCTTATCGGGAGAGAGAAATCAGCCCAGCCCTCAGTTTCCTCCGGTGCACTTGCCGGGATTTGGTGCTGTGCGGACGAGTGGGTGTGTGAGGAGTTGGGAACTCATTAAATCAATGAGTTGGTTGCCAGCAGAGGGAGCGAGGGGCAGGGCCGGGTTCAGCGGGGAGTCAGGAGCCTGGAAACCGGACCGGCTCCCAAGGCAGGGTCACACAGCTCTCTGGAAAAAGAAACCAGACTGTTGAAGCATCAGCGCAATTTGTTTCCTAAATCCAAATGAGCCAGGAGATAGGATCTCGTTTGCAAATCTGGGACCTTCTTGGCCTCCCAGATTCACAGATTCCCTCTTCCCGGGCTAAGTGGTGCTCCCTGTAAGCCCAAGTCACTAGATGGTACTGTTGCTGCTCAGTATTGCCGCCTCCGTGGGCCACCTCCTCGGGAAACCCACGTTTCTGCTGAGGGGGAAGGAGGGCTGTGCGATCTGTCAGGGAGACAGAGCGAGGAGCCAGGGAGAAGAAGTAGGTCAGAGCCAGTTCCTGGGATTCGGCTTCTGGAGGGGGAGAGGAGGGAGGGCAAAGATTTTGTCTGTGCTGGTTTGCTGCCAGGTTTGCTGCCCCCCGGGGGCACAGGGTCAGGCCCTCATGCAGACCCTGTGAAACCTGGGTTTTGGTCAACCTCGCTCATGGTTAAGCAGTGCTGGGGGCGGAAGGACAAGCCCTCTGTGGCTGCAGCTGGGGGGAGTTTTGTCGCTCACATGGAGTCACCTCCTGGCAGGAGGCAAACCACAGAATCATGGGATGTTTTGGGGTGGAAGGGACCTTAAAGTTCATGTCATTCCATCCCCTGCCATGGGCAGGGACACCTTCCCCTAGCCCAGGTTGCTCCAAGCCCCGTCCAGCCTGGCCTTGGACACTTCCAGGGATCTCCACCTCTACACTAAAAGCCGACCCGCGGTGAGGGACCGGTCGCACGAATTCCTGAACCGCTCTGAAATCCCCCCAAGCTTGCAAATGACATCATCTCCTGGGTCCCATCCCCGTTAGGAGGTCACCAACCTCTCCCTGGTGGAGGGTAACAAACAGGTTATTGTGCTCTGTGCCACAAACAAGCCCCGTCCCTCCCGACTCTGTCCCTGGGAGCAGAGCGGGGAGCTGCTGCCTGCCTGGCCTGCGCTCGGGTTTCTATTAGAGGGGAAAGTCAGGCCAATTAAATCAGGCAGCATTGAATCCCTAATTGACATAAATGAGACAGACAGACAGCTGGGAAGACTGGGAGGAGGGGAGGGAAAGGGGAGCAGGTGCCCTGGATGAGAAAGAGATGAAAATCCACCCTAATAGTACAGCAGCTTTCCTTATTCTGTGTGTTTAGATTAGCCAGCAACATCTTGGAAAGTGTCTGAGCTTCTGCTGGAGAGAAATTAGTGAAATAAATACAAGTTACAACCATTGTGGACCTGATTAGAATGTTCCCAAAAGCTCCAAAGAAGCATAAAGCAAAAAAAAAAAACAACCAACAAACCAACCCAAAAAACCAAACACCACCATCAAAAAGACTTTTAAATTTGTGTAGTTAAATTAAGAAATCTGGTTTTCCCCATGCAGTCTGAACATGAGGCCTTGCAGCTGAACAATTACAAAATCATTTAAAATCGTATTTGTTTAATTTTCCACATCTGAGAAGCGCTTGCCCAGGTATTTCCCCCTCTCCTTTTACCAGGGGAGTGCTCTTTTGCCTTGAACAGACCTTTCAAACAGTAATTTATACAGAAATAAGTTATTTAAATTCATACATTTCAGAAGGATGAGGCACAAAGGGGAGGAACTTACCCAGGTCCCACCCGGCAGCGCCGGCACTGCAGAAGGAACCAGAATTACCAGCCCTTGCACTGCCCCACCCAGGGTGTGCCCTGATGGAAACACAAACTCTTGGCCCTTTTCTCCAAACACACCCCTGGTGCTGCGCAGGTGAGAAGCAAAGGTGGGAAAGCATTCCCAAGGGGATGCAGACTACAGGGAGGGGGGAAATTCAGTTTTGTGGTGCTGGTAAAATCCTCCAGTAGCGCAAGAAAGCAGCGATTTGGGATTAGCTCTTACAAACCAACCCCTATCTTAGTTTTAAAATAATCAAGATTTGCACATTGCGGTGCAGGAACACCAGAAATGCTTTTCACTTAACGTTTCCAGAAACTTTTGAAGTCTCTTCCCGAATATTTCAACACGTTTTCCTTCCCTGTTTTCCCAGCTGGGATCATTTTTTGCCAGTGCAGGCAATTCTTCTCGGTATCCATGGGAATTGCCTCCATAATTAGACGTGCACCCAGTGCACAGATCAGAGCGCTCCAACCCAGCAGCTGGAACTAGGAGGCAGGTCTGATTAAATCTGCTCTACCACGAGGAGAAAAGCCAGCTTTAATGAAACATCAGAGGAACTCCCTACCCCGTCTTTAAACAGGGCAGGAAAAGGGGCTCCGGGATTATTTGGTGAGTCGCTGCCCCTCGTGTGCTCACAGCCCACCGAGCAGGGAGCGAGTGCAGCAGTGAGTGATCCAGGGCCTTGAAACTGGGGATCTGCCTCGTTAAAAGGGGCTGATTGCCAGCAGTGGCCTTTATTAAAGGGGCTCACTCACAGTCTGCCTTTGTAATTACAGTAAAGGCTGGAGGTCTCAGCAGTTGCAGTTGGAGGTTTTCTCCTCCACAGTTTAGGATAACCCTCCTGAGGGCAGTGAGATCAGGGTCAGCTCGTAGAGGAACCACTTCTCATCTGGGTTTCCTGCCTTGCCCAGCAGTTACTGTTTGTGAATCCACCAAAACACACACAGAGCCAGCCAACAGCTTTTTCCATAGAACACCAGAATGGTTTGGGTTGGAAGGGGCCTTAAAGACCATCTAGTCCAACCTCTGCCAAGGGACACCTCCCACTATCCCAGGTTGCTCCAAGCCCTGTCCAACCTGGCCTTGAACACTTCCAGGGATGGGGCAGCCACAGCTTGTCTGGGCAACTTTCATGGAAAGGGAATGATTTCTGTTCCTGCACACCCAGTTCTGCACGTACAATGTGCTGTGCAGGAAAGGGAGCCTTTGAAAGGAAGATGGTTGGATAGAAATTATTAATCCCACACAAGTTTTTTACCTTTAGTTGCTGCTTCTGCTCGGTGCCACAAACCTGGGGGCTGCGACACGGAGGGGATGGAGGCAGGCAGAAAACTCATGCTCTGAGCCTGCATTTCTCTACATTTTTATTTTTATTTTTTTTTTTAAAAATAGAGCCGGGAGTTGGGCTGGTTAAAATTCCAAGTAGTTTGGTGGGTGGGGAAAAAAGCGACTTCTAACAAATACTGATTTTTTTTCCTGCTGCTGACGGCAGCAAAGGACACGGCGGGGCCGGGGGATCAAACGCGGCTCTAGTCTAGACAGAGCCGCACTCCCCGCCTGCCTCAGAAGTTCATACAACACCAGCTGAGCAGAATTTAGCATCTCATTTCCCTAACATGATTAAGATGCAGCTCCGTGTCCTGGGGTACTGACAGGCCCTCAGATCCATCCCCGTTGCCGTTTCCAGCGCTGGAGGAGTAAACTCGCTTTGGAAACGCGGCCCCGCGGACAGATCCCAGTAACGGAGGTTCTCCTTAACTGGGGTTTGAACTCAGCCCTCCCTGCAGTTCTATAATTTGAATATCATTTTCACAGCCCTCGCAAAGCAGCAGATGAATGAGAGATTCCTGGCTTTGAGTCAAAAGCTGCGGTAATTAAATGTTTATAAAACACTTTAAGCATGCGAAGTGCTATTATAGACAGGGAACCAACAGATCTGGCAGATTGGAGCCGGGTTTTGAGGCACACCAGCAAACACAGCTCGTCTCCCCCACTACATCTCTCTTTTAGAGCTGCTAACAGAGGATTATGGAGGCCATTACCAGGTTCCTTTTATTATAACCAGAATAAGTCGAATCAAAATCACTTCCTTCCATACGAACATGTGTGATTCAGAAGTTTTTCCCTCTGTAATAACTATCCAAGCAGAGGGCCAGCTTGCTGTTCAGCTCGGGAAGGAACTACCCCTTGGGAGACGAGAAATTGCTGCTACTTCTGATCTCTCACATAAAACTGAAGAGCTTCCACCTGTTACAGGTTTCTAACACCATCTGCTGTTTAAAAAGAAGATGGCATTGGAGCTCAGCAGCACCGAGAGCTCCTGCTTGTTTGATAAACCAGACGTGACACCAGCTAATCTGTAATTGCCAAAATTACCTTTTTTTTTTTCCTCTTTCAAGCCCTGAACATATTTCAACTTGATCTTCATTATGAAATGAATGATTTCTTCACTAGAAGACCCAGAAGCCCAACGTGCAGCAGCTGAACACCAGGTCCACGCCACACTTCATCCCCAGCCATGGAACTGTATCATTTCAGCACCAAAGCAAATTCCAAGCAATGTCAACCCCTCCAAAGCTTGGCCCAAATAACCAAGTTAACACTGTTTTCTTAGGAGAGAGCCTTGGTCTCCCCAGGGCATGAGGAGCTCAAAGGAAATCATTCTTTATAATAAAAATAAAAATATTGACCTTCTGCTGGCTCACACTGCTGCCTGTAGGACAGAATAAATACTCTAACCAAGGATCCTTTTACTGCTTCCTAATTGAAAGTGATACAAACTTTTGTCCCAGGGAAAACAAAAGAGCCCTGGAGTTCATTATACATATAAATTGAAGGGCTCGCCACCAAATGCTCTGAGTTTTTGTTGCAGATATTCATAATAACAATGATTTTTAAAGAAAAGAGTTTTCTCTAAATAGGTCCCCGCAGAGCCTGGCAATTCACCGTGAGACAACCGTGGGTTTAGACAAAAATCATCCAAAATCTCAATCTAATACCAAACAGGGGTTGCAGCTACAGGACCCTTCTCCGGTGTTACGAAATTTTTTGTCCCAGGAAAAACAGCAGAGCCCTGGAGTTCATTATACATCTAAATTGAAGGGCTCACCATGAAATGCTCTGGGTTTTTGTTGTACTTATTTGTAATAACAACAATTTTTCTAAACAAAACAGAGTTTTCTCCAAAGGGGTCCCTGCAGAGCCCGGCCATTCACCCCTGAGACGAGCAGGGGTTTAGGCGAAAATCACCCAAAATCTCAAAGTCTAACACCAAACAGAGGTTGCAGCCACGGGATCCTCCTCTAATTGTATCACATCAGCCCAGCTACAGCATCACCCCCCCCACATTTCCCATTTCTCACCCCCTCCCCACGTCATTTAAAGAGTCAGTGCCTCCTTTTGTAAGCGATCGGCTCCTCACCCCGGCACTTTCCGTGCACTTCGCGACAAAAGAGACCTTTTACATGTCAATTTATTTTCAGACAAGCATATCTGAAAGGGAGTTTCTCTCCGGAGTCGAATTAGTATTAATGGCAGGTGTTCAGTGCCACACAAAGGGAGGGAGGCAGTAAGACAGCTTGATGTTTTAATAACCGGAGGCAAGGAACTGGAGTGGCAGCGGCCCTCCGGCTTCCCTGGCGTGAGTGAAGGTTTTATTCAGAGCCCCCACGTACTGCCAAAAAGAAGACCTTGAAATATTTTAAATGTTTTTTTCTTTGCCTTGAAAGAGGGATTAAATTGTCGAATGTTCCATGGAAGCCCAGCGCCCGCCCTGCACGCCGTCCGACACGCTCGGAGTCACCGAGCGCTTCCGAAGCCTCCCCCGTCCTTGGGAAGGCGGCCGTGGCCACCACGAGGAGGTGGTGGTGGCACCCAGGAGGCCACCAGCTGCACCATCCAACACCCACCAGTGCCTAAAGATGCAGGAAAAGGAATTAACTGGCTCAAAGGAGGGAGAGGGACTGGCATGAGTTAAAAAAAGTTAAAAAACCCAGACCGCTTTCGCTGTGAAAAAGGAACAGAAGGTGATTGCTGAGGAAGTTACTGGCCTCCAGTTTTAAAGACAGCCTAAAGAATCATGATGGGAGTATTGATCGGGCCAAAATACATTTATTTATGCCCTGGTTAGTTTGACAGAGGGCAGAACCACATCGTTAAGGGGAAGGCACAGCTATGGTACACAGTGGGAAGAAGGGAAACAGCCTCTCAGCCTCTTTTACAGCAGAGATATTGCTGGTTTATACCCCAGAATAGGGAAGTTTAACCTTTCTTACACAAAAACTGTATTATATAGAGCTGTTCAATATAATTTTCAGGCTCTTTGACTTTGGATACTCTTTCTGCACAGGTTAATTCCAGGTAGACTCAGCAATTCGAAGCTGGATTTTGGGATTTCTGCTCCCTTGAGCTTTCATACAGACCTACAGGACAAAAGCTTAAAGGTCAAGTCGATTATTAAACACCTGAACTAACACAAGCAGTTTTCCTTGCAAAGATTTCCTTATGCATGGAAGTTAAATCCATTTCTACCCCTTTTTAAGTCATAACAATTTGTGATATCCTCTGTGTATCCTTTGTCCCAAGTTACAGCTAAATGAGCTCAGACTCTTGTGAGAGCAGATCATTTGGTCTCTCCCAGACACCAGCTCCCCAAAACAGACATTAGACAGCCAACTTTCACCTCAAATAATGCAATTCCAGTTAAGATAACAGTTGGTCCCAGCTGTATTTTGGTAAAGGTCTAATACTGTCAGGACAAAATTAAAAAGGAAAGGACAGAGCCCGGCCGGTCACAAACACCTACAGTTCTCATACACAGAGAATTCAACAAGTCCATTTTTATTGAGCACTGGAATTAAAAAAGGTAACAGCACTTGGTTGATTTGGAACTAAAAATCCAGAGTTGTTTTTACTTATGGATCACTCGGAACAACGTGGGTAAAAGCACCCCGGGGGGGAAGGTGTAGCCCTTCTTGTTCACTCTCTGCTCTGGAGGGATGGAGGTTCCAGGAGCTACAGCTGCACCAAACACAAAGTTCTTCTGACTGGAGAACCCCAGTGAGGTGGAGGGGTTGGTGCCCCAGGCATTGGGGTTGGATGCCCCAGGTATCATCTCCTGGCCAAGGGCTGCTCTCCCCGTGCCCACAGAGCTCTGCACCCGGCTGTCCCCACACACCTCTGAGTTGTCCCCAGCTGGCCTCACACCAGCACAGCACAGGGAGGATTGAGCAAAGGTCATAATGTTTTTCCTGACTGATATTTGAAAACATTTGCAGTTTCATACAAACAATCTTCCAAGCAGGGCAAACATTTGGTTTAATTCCCCCTAAACCGGAGGGCTGAAGACCCTGATGGTCCATATCAAGAGGCTGACAGGGAGTGCTGATTCCCACCAACATATCCAGCCCCATCCATCACTCCAGGCCTTCCCTGGAAATACAATGTAGGAAGTATTTTGAAAAATTGCTGAGGTGTCCACTTCAATTCCAACTTCAACCTCAGCTCCAGAAAGATGTTTATAATTATTGTGTTGGTTGCAACAGATTAAATTAGCTAAAATTAGCACACCACTGGCACAAGAGTTACTGTGGAGTTGTAGGGAAGAGAGGTGAAAACAAGTATTTTTAAGGAAGGCATCTTGGATAATGGTGTCCCCCTCCCCAAATCTCAGCAAAACATTTAATCCGTCTCTGCTGGGGTCAGTGGCAATACCAGTAAGAGGATCCACTGTGAACTGGTGCTGGCCTCCTCCTCTCAGCAGCACTGGACACTCAGGCTGTACTTGGAATAGAGAAAAAGAAAAAAATTGTGACTATTTCAGCTTCTCACTGGCTGCTCCAGGGATTAAACCAGGACCTGCTTGGATTAGGGTAGAGGAGGAGAGAGCTGTACTTTTCAGATAATTCTTTTTATGGAATTCTCCATTTTAAAGCCAAGTGGGACTAAGCAAAAAAGAAAATTTCCTCTCTTGTGACATGATCAGCTAAAAGTAGGAGAAATTCACAGGAAAACCTTTGCTGGCTTCAGTCACATCCTCGAGCTCGTGAGTGTTTGCAGCCCTTTTAGCAACCCTGCTCCTTCTCCCAGGGAACCAGGGAGCTCCAGCAATTCCCTGCAAGTCAGAATGGGGCAGGAATTTATTTCTGGCACAGTTTGCCTCCAAGTGTTGGTTTCTATTAGCACTAAAATGTCCTGAGAGTAAGAAATTCCCTTCCACATCCTGCCAGCTCCTCGTTCCGTGACCGGTTCTAATCACTTCCCACTGCGGAGTGAGGGGTTGCACCTGAGAGGAGGTGGCATGAGATGCAGCCCTACTGCTGGTTTTCCCACCACAGGGCTTTGCAGCTCTCCCAAAAGGCAGGCAAGGAGCACTGTCCCCACACAAGGCAGGGAAACGACCGGATTCTGCAGCTGAAAGTCAGTCAGTAACGTAAAGTCACCTGAATGACACGTTTATTGGACGAGTCAGAAAGAAACCCTGAGTTACCAAGCTGGAGAACAAAGTTAAATTAAAAAAAAACAAAGGATGGTTTTGTTCAGAGGTTCCTGTTGACAGGAAAGGAAAACCCCAAAATGGTAAAAGCAGCAGCCAGAGAAGGTTCTGTTGTCGTCCCCACCTGCCCAGGTGACAAACTCCCATCTGGTGATGGGAGAAAACAGAGATGGGAGGGCAGAGGGAAGGAAGGAGCCAAACCTAGCAGGTGTTCTGGACAGGTGAAGCATCTAAGGGAGGGTTTGGAAAACCCGTGGTTTATTTTGTTCAGAGAACTGAACTGCTGGCTGGGCTGGGGGAGTGTAAGAGAGAGGGAGAAACAGAGGCTGGAAAATCGACCTCACCTGGAACACACACACAGAAAGTGAAGGGGAGGGAAGTCCTTTAAGGACAAGAACACTGCTGGCTGGGAGGCTGCAGGGTTGGCTTTGGGAAGGGCATCCAATGGTTCAAGGAGGGAAAAACCCCAAAGCCCAACCCCCAAATGTGGTACAGTCTTGCAGCTGCAGTGGAGCTGGAGAGGAACAATTCCAAGAAATGCTGCAGCAACAACAAATACCAGGCCCTACACAGGGAAGGGTGAAATCAGAGCTGCTTTTTAGTGCCACTTGACATCAGTTATACATTCTAGTTCTCATATACACGGATGTCTTTAAAAATTGACAATTTACACTTCAAAAAAGTTTTACAGTGAAGTTCTCTCGGCAAAGATCAGTCCACACGAGGAGGAGCCAGTCTTTCAGGAGCAGGAAGGCACTTGGCCTTTCGAGAGCAAACCTCCAAGGGAGCTCCAGTGCAGATACTGACTGTCCCCTGTCCCCATCTTCCACAGGTGTGCAAAATCCAGTGTGTGCCTGCACCGTGTGGCTGCAGCCCAGCCCAGCCCGGCTTCACAGGGTGGTGGAGGGAAGTTTCTTCACCCGCCTCTGTGCCAGGATGGAGGATTCAATGGGCTTCAGCTGAGGGCCTGGCTTGGAGCTGTTCAGTGCAGAGTACGTGGCAGCCATTGCACCCTTGGAGAAAGGGAGGAGAGAGGTAATTTAAGTGTAGAAATCATGTGGGTGTAGAGGAGCTATTTCAGACTCATGGCTTTACAAGATGCAGCCAAACCCACAAACAAAGCCAGAAGCATCTTTCTTATTTCTTTAAATCTCCCTCCTGAACTGATATGCTGTTCAAAACCTCCCTTTTTTATCTCCCCACAAACCCAGCTTGTCTGTATTCCCTCCCCTGCCCCACACCTCTCCAACCTGCCATCCTGCTTTCCCACCCCACCATTGCCCGACCTGGACCTTTCCCAAGGTACACGAGGGACCAGCTGAAGGCTCAGCCCAGACTTTGTACCTTTACAAGCTGAATGTCCTGGTGATTGAGCTGGCTCTGGGGTAAGCTGTCCTTCTGGGTTATCCACGGATGCTGCAGGACCTGCTTGGCTGTGAGACGCTGGTGAGGATCTACGTGGAGCATCTTTGATACCAAATCCTAAGGGCATCGTTTGGAAAAGTCAGACTTTAGAAGATTTCATGCTTTAAATGCAAAAATACCACCTGTCTGCCCCCAGATTAGGTTTTAAATTCAGAGGCCAAGTTTAAAATCCCCAGACATCAAACCCTTTTTGTATGAAATATGTTTTTGGCAGGCCTGGGAGGTATAACACAGCAGCAAACCCCACATGGGTCAGGCACGAGGTTGGTTTTCCATTTTCCATGCAAATATTCACAGCCAGAACTGAAATAAAGCTGCTGTGTGGAAGGCAGACATGGGGGAGAAGCTACACTGCTGGTATTCTTCTCTCTCTTGTGTCCTCCCTCCCCAGCCTCACTGCAACTGGCCTTGATTGACCCCAACCCTTGAATGTAACACAAATATCAACCCCTACCTTGGCCATGTCAGAAATAGTGTCCCAATTGCCTCCACTGATGGAGAACTTCCCCCCACCTATCCGGGTCAGGATCTCTTCTGGAGTGTCACTGGGACCGTTTGCAAAGGGAGTGCAGCTGGGGAGAGAGGAGAGAGCACTGGGTTTACTGGCCTGGGACACAGGCAGGGAGCACCACTGGGCAGCAGTGACTGAGGAGAGTCCTGCTGCCACTGCAGAGCAGGGGGGTCCCAGCCCCAGCCCTGCCTTCCAGGGGGACAGAGCCACTTACCCAGCGAGCATCGTGTACAGGAGAACCCCCAGGCTCCAGATGTCACAGCCCTCGTCGTAGCCCTGGCGTTTCAGTACCTGAGCAGAACAAAGGGAAAACAAAGTGTGTTTTGTTCTTGTCACTGAGCTCATTTCAGAAGAGGGGGCTTGACCCGGGTGCAGCCCATGTGCAAAGCATCCAGAGCCCGACAGAACAGAAAAGTCTTGGACCGAAGGTCAGGATTCAAATCGGACTTTGGTTTCATGGAGCAGAGGAACCCCTCAGGCACATCAAGAAAGAAGCCCTGTTCCAGTGTGGTGACACTGCATGTGTGCTCCCATGCCATGCTGGCTCTCCTTCTTTCTTCCTCACCAAGATAACGGAGTGGAAAATCATCCCACCTCTTTTAACAAGTCACTTAATGAGGAAGGGAAGCAGCCTAGGAAATCACTGGGATTTTACAGTCTCAGTACCCTAAGCAGACCTCTCATGAGGGCAGTGCAGGTTGGAGGACTGCCCTGTAGCTGCACTTGGGATCTCCTGTTTGTTCATTATTACAAGTTGGATCTCTGTAGTTCCCTTTTCCAGGGCAGGCTGGAGTTGGGAATGGGGCAGACCCACTGTGCCAAGAGGGAGAACAGGGACAAGGGGGCTGTCAGAGGGTCTCAGGTCAGCACTTACCTCAGGTGCCACAAAGTTGGCTGTATAGCAGGGAGTCATGAGCAGCCCATTCTCAGCCCTCAGCTGCTTGGCAAAGCCAAAGTCACAAATCCGAATGCTCTCGGGGTTTCCCGACTTATCCACATAGAGGATGTTGCTGGGTTTCAGGTCCCTGTGAACCACCTGTGGAGCAAAGAAAGGGCCACACCCCAGGTAGATAAAGGTCTGAAAGCTGCCTGAGGACACTCAACCCCTGCTCTGGTCCCACATCTGCTTTGCCAAGAGAGCAACACCAGCGAGAAATAATTGTCCTGACGGGCAGAGTTACTCCCTGGAGGAGAGGGAGCACAGTGTAATGCCAGAGAATTCCCAGGAAGACCATACTCACCCCTTGGGAATGCAGATACTCCACTGTTTTACAGATCATGTGCAGGACTGAACTGGCTTCCCTCTCTGAGAAAAACTTCTGTCTGAGGATTTTATCCAGCAGCTCCCCTCCCCTCATCAGCTCAGTCACCAGGTACACGAACTTCCCGTCGTCGTACACCTTCCAAAGCAAACGTGGGGAGGGGATTAACCAAAAAGTGCTTCTGGAGCTTCCCTTTTGTGCTTCTACCACCGAGAAGCAGAGATCAGCAGAGGTGGCTCTGGGGGTGCTTCCCCACCCCAGAACCATGGAATATCCTGAGTTGGAAGAGACCCACAAGGATCATCAAAGTCCAACTCCTGGCCCTGCACAGGACAACTCCAAGAATCCCACCCTGTCACTGAGAGTGTTGCCCAAACACTCCTGGAGCTCTGGCAGCCTTGGGGCCATGACCACTGCCCTGGGGAGTCTGTTCAGTGCCAACCACCCTCTGGGGGAAGAACCTTTTCATAACAGAGACAGAGCGACACATCAAGCTGGGCTGTTGGGCCACCCGTGCTGGAGCTGAAATCTGCTCCCTGAGCAGCCTGCACTTCCTAGACCAAAACACAGGGAAGTCATTCAAGCCACACTCACATCTTTCAAGGTGATGATGTTTGGATGCTGCCCGTACCGCAGCAGGATTTCTATTTCCTCAGAAGGGTCCCGCTTGCTCTTGTCAATCATCTGCAGGAGTAGGGAGAAGCAGGATTAGTCATAACGGGGTGAGAAGGGGGCCAGGACAAAGCACACAAGCTGAGTTTGGGGCCTTGCAGAGCTCCTGTGCCATATCTGCTCCCCTGCTCTCTGTAGCAGCTGGAGAAGGGGAAGTTGTGTTCCTAATCCCCAAAGTTTTATGTCTGTTGTATTTGTTAAGATCTGGTGTAGCCACAGCTTTGCAAGCAAAGGTGAGGTGCTCTCCTCTCTCTGAGGGAAGAGAATGCTGCTCCCTGCTATTCCTGGGGAAGTGCAGGTACATGCACAGGAGCACAGAAATTGTCCTTTTAGGCCCTACACGAGCAGGGAAAGCGATTTCACTCCTGGATGTTATTTTGCTCTTCGTGGGATGAGCAGAAACAGAATCACAGAATGGTTTTGGGTTGGGAGGGACCTTAAAGAACATCTAGACCAGGCTGCTCCAAGCCCTGTCCAACCTGGCCTCGAACACTTCCAGGGATGGGGCAGCCACAGCTTCTCTGGGCAAAAATCTAGCAGGGGAGCTCAGTTCTGAGGGCAGGGCTCTGACCTTGACTGCGTACTCCATGTTGGTGGCTTTGTGGATGCAGCGTTTGCACACGGAGTAGGAGCCGACGCCGATCACCTCCTTCACCACGTACCCGTCGCTGAACTGGACGTTCTTGCCGTGCAGCTGCTGCAGGAGCAGAAAGGGGAGATGAGCTGTGAGGGTTCAGGGAAGGGTTTGTGCAATGTGATGAGTTAACTGGCAGAGCTGGCAGACTGTCTGCTACATCCCACAGCTTCTCCTCCCGGCTGGGAGAGGGAGGAGAAGAGAGCAAGGCAGATATAGGTCAGTGGGATAACACTGTCTGCTCCGAGCGTGGTGTGTTTGGGTGGCACCTTCAACCCACAGGCATTTACAGACCCCCACCAGCACAGATCCACGTGGGGAGAGGAAAAACCACAGCCCCGCGTTTTCCTGCCAACCTGTGCACAGTGTGACAGTCAATGGAAACGAAAGAAAAACAGGATGCAAGAATTCCAAACAGACACCGCCTCGGGCTTCCTGTCAGAGCTGCTCTGGGCAGCACAGACCTGGAGTGTCTCTGTGCTTTCAAACAGTTGTTCCAGTGTCTCCATTTCTCACCTGCACAACCGAATGCAGGGGTGGCTGGGCAGGTTTCACCTTGCCATCCTCCATCAGCCCGGTCGCCACGAAACTGAAGCCTCGGAAGAGCTGGTGGGCCCCCGCGCTGGGGGGGACGCCTGGGGAATCTGCAACAGGAGTGCAAACACAGCTTGAAGAGGGCTGGTTCTGCAAGCCTTCCCCTCGCTCCCAGGAGCTGTGGCTGATGCTGAGTTTATTCCAAACAAGAGCCACACCAGCAGCACCCAGCTTACCCCTAACACCCCACGGAGAATCATGGAGTCATCCAGGTTGGAAAAGCCCTCTAAGATCAGCGAGTCCAACCATTCCCCCAGCCCTGCCGAGGCCGCTGCTAAACCGTGGCCCCAAGTGCCACATCCACGTGTCTTTTAAATGCCTCCAGGGATGGCGACTCCACCACTGCCCTGGGCAGCTGTGCCAGGGTTTGACAACCCCTTTCCACGAAGCAGTTTTCTTTAATATTCAACCTAAACCTCCCATGGCACAACTTGAGGCCATTTCCTCTTGTCTCACTTGTGAGAAGAGCCCGACATCTCTATGGCTGGGCCACCCTCTCAGTGCTGGAACCACCTGAGCTGGCAGCACCAGCCCGAGGCAAACCTTGCCCTGCAGGCACCAGATGCTCTGCGGTGTTAAATATTAAACCACAGAGCATCACCTCACACAGGAAGCTCTGGCTTTTGCGTGAAGTCACACAAACCTTTCGGCGTGCGCGACGTGAATTCCGTGTCAAAGTAGAAGGTGTCGTCTGGCTGGCCCACTGCAGGCTTGAAGGGGGGCTTGATTTCCCTGCGGTACAGCTTCTGCAAAACACAGAGAGTGCTCTGACGGGTGCAGCCTTCCAGAGGGTGCAAAGGCTGGCAAGGAAAGAGATTTTGTGAAACTCCCTGGCTTAGCATTTAGCTACAGCTCAGCAGCCTGAGAGAGGACTTCTCGGCTTTTGAGTCAGTTTGTGGAGAATTATTATGAGTTGCATCATATATTAAATCAAGAAAATAAGTGTTCTATAGGCAACTTGCCCCCACTCCAAGTGCAGCATCCATAAAGCATTTTCCTTGACAGGCTCTCCCACCTCCTCCTAACTCCCTTTAGGGCTTTGCTGACACGTATCTCCCCAGGGATGGCCAGAGGAGATGCATTAGGAGGACATTCATATCCCAGAACTCCCACAAGTGCCTTTTTAAATTGCTTCCTGAAGCAAAAATTGGAAATAAGCTTTACTGGCATTGCTGGAGGGTCAGTCTAGCAGCTTGCAGGGACCTTGGAAGTATTAGGAGTGATCTTCAAATCCCTTACCGAGTAAGGGAAAACAGGGAAGAAACAAAACTGTGTGGCAAAGTAGGGAGCTGGCCAGAAGCAGTTGGGAAGTGCCAGTTCAGTGATTGCCCTGATTTCCTGGCCAGGAACGTTTCCCTGATTCCTTCCCACTTAGTGCATGACAAACCTTGTGCCAAACCCCAATTAAAACCTGCTCTTCTCTGCTGACAGATGAGTAAATTCAATCTGAGGTGAGGTGACAGGCAACCCAAGTATGGAACAGTTCTGTGACAAACAGAATTTCAGTTTCGGGAAGGATTATTGGGATGGATGGGGACAGGGGCTGGTGGCTCTCCCCTGGCTGCTCAAGCACCATGACCACGCTATTCCTGCTGCCAGAAGCGAATTGCTGGTGCTGAATGGTGAAGAAATCTGCTTTTGTGTTTCCAGTACTCACGTTCCAGTCAATGGTGGAGTAGAAAGGATGGCGCTTGATCTCTTCTGCCCCATCCGGTCCAGAACCTGCAAGATGCACCACGGAGCACGTTGCACTAAACCCCTGACAAGGTGAGGGTGACACAACACAGCCAGGGGGGATGGAGAGCTTGGCTGCAGCTAACCATTAACTGAGCACAAGCGTGAACACGCTGCTGACCCAGGAGGGTGAGAGAGGCCCCGATAGGGCATCAGGTGTATTTAGAAGGAAACAAAACATTTGTCTTACCTAATCTGTTGGCCGGATTCCTCTTGAACAGGGCTCTCAGGAGGCTCTGCGCCTCAGCACTCAGGAACTGTGGCATGCCCAGCTTCGCTCTGGGGAGGAAGTTTTGCAATCAGCTGCAGGTTTAAAGAAGTCAAGCCACAAGCTGACTGCAGCACCTCCACCCCCAAAAAGCACAGTCATCCCCTTGGCATTTACACTGCACCCTTCTAACTAACTGTTGGTAGGAAACCGCTTGCCAAATAACGCCATTCAATTGCGAGAGCCCCCAGATTGCAACACGGCTCAAAAAGCAGCACCTCCTATGCAGGCAGGAGAGAGAAACTCCTCTTACTTGAGGATGAGGGTCATGGTCTCCTTACGGTCCTTCCCCTGGAAGGGCAGCGCACCGGTGAGCATCTCAAACTGGGAGGAAAAGAGAAAAAGGGGGGGGATCATGTTTGGGCAAGGCTGAGGGTTGCACAGATCTCACTGCACCTTCATCTGCTCGTGAAAAGCTTGAGGGATCCCAAGCCTGGCTCTAACAGAGCTCACAGGCATCGTGTTTTCTCAGGAGGAGCTTCGGATCACAAGGTTTGTGCAGCGGGAACACGTTCGGGCCAGCGCCGGCTCCTGCGGGAGCCCTGGGATTCAGCAGCTGCCAGATGGTGGCACCAGATCTGCACGGACACCCACATCCCGGCACTGGGGTGGACACGGACACCCCCCCATCCCAGAGCTCACCGGGACAGCCCCCTCGGGAGCGCTGCCTCCCACGGGAAACCCACCCAGCTCCTGGCTGGGCGCCAGGACAGCCCCTTACGGAGCCCTTTGGGGAGGGTGGGGAACACCCCAGGTCAGCAGGTCTGGCAGACACACAGACCCGTGTCCGGGTGTTCCAGGGCTGGAGCAGCTGCTCCTCCCAGTGCCCGCAGACCCTGGCTGGGTACGTACCATCAGGACCCCGTAGGACCACCAGTCAGCGCTGTGAGAGTGGCCCTGGCGATTCACCACCTCTGGGGCCATGTACTCCACTGTCCCACAGAAGGAATAGGCCTTCTTCTCGTGGTCTATGGCCTCCTTACTCAAGCCAAAATCTACACAAGAGAAAGCCCGTCAGCACACACCCCCACGTGCCCTGAGCAGTCACACAAGGAGCTCCATACTTCAAGAACCGACCTTGCAGGAGCCCAAGGCCTTGTGGAGTCCCTCACCTGTGAGTTTGATGTGCCCTTCTTCATCCAAGAGGATGCTGCATCAGGAATGGAAAAAACAAGTTGTTACAGTCTGCAGTGAGGGCTGGTGAGAACAAACACTGCAGTGGATGGTCGGAGGTGCTGCCAAAATCCAGAGGAGAAAGTTACCTGTCCCTTCTCCCAGTGCTTTAAGCTCCATCACCAAGACATAAGAGGGACCAGGAGCAGCTCCCTTCTCTCTACATCCTCAGCTTCACATGGAGCAAATGACCCACACAGGTTGCACTCGCCCTGATCCCCACATACCCCAGGCAAGGAGAACCAAGCCATGCAGAGGCCCAGCCTGGTGCCTCCTTCCCCCAAGGGCTCTCAAACTGCTTAAAGCTGGAGCCCAGAGGCTGCCAAGGATTGCTGTTCACACACGTGGTGCACATATGCTGCCTCCTGGCCACAACCACTGATCTGAGGAGCGGCAGCCTTGGATTGGCACTGCCACCTCTCATCTGCCTGGCCCTGGGCCATCCTCCAGCCCTGCCTGTGTGGAGGGCTGGCTACAGGTTCGGGGCTGGATGCAGGACTGGGATCCCTGGCTCAGCTGGGCCACACGTACTTCTCTGGTTTGAGATCCCTGTATATGATCCCCAGGCTGTGCAAATGGTCCAGTCCCAGCGCCAGCTCCGCCAGGTAGAACTTCACGTCCTCCTCGGTGAACATGACCTGCAGGGAGGGACAGGGAGAGCAGAGGTGCTGGGGTCACAGGGCCAGCAGTGAGACCCTTCATGTCCATGTTGCCCCCTCCTGCTGTTTCTAAGTTTCCCAGAGTTTGCCCCCCATCCTAAAGTACCCATTCATGGAATGACAGAATGGTTTGGGTTGGAAGGGGACAGAGACACCTTCCACTAGCCCAGATTGCTCCAAGCCTCGTCCAACCTGGCCTTGGACACTTCCAGGGGTGAGGCAGCCACAGATTCTCTGGGCAACCTGTGCCAGGGCCTCCCTACCCTCACAGGGAACAATTTCTTCTCAACATCTAATATAAATCTCCCCTCTTTTAGTTTTTGTTATTAACATGATGCCCAGCAGAAGCTGCTGCAGAGGTGAGACCTGCTGCCTGTGCTGCTGCTTTCCTGCCAGAACACAGGATTCCCAAAACACCCTCTCCCGTTGCCAGCTGTGGACTAGCAGCAGGTTGCAGGTTGTTTCCACCCCTCTCAAGGGTGAGTCCCTTCTCCAGGCCATTAAGCACAGATGAACTGGGAGCCTCAGCAACCCACCGAGATGCCAGAGCATACCCACCTCTTTGGAAAGCCGAGTAAAAAGGTCACCTCCTCTGAGGAAATCCAAGATGAGGTACAGCTTCCCCTCTGTCTGGAATGCTGAAACACAAGCCAGAGCGGGAATCAGACCCCTCCACTGAGGGAAGGCTCCGTGGTGTTCCATTAATCACTTAAATCCCAGTGGCTCCAGTTGGGCAGATGCCCTGCGTGGTTACTGGGTTAAACGCAGGTAGGGCTGATATCTGAGGTAAAGGAGATGGCCTGTCTGTGCTGCTGAAATGGGAGCTCACCACAGCACTCTGGCACTGCAGAAAATCCTCCTTTTATGGGGGTCTGGTTCCCTTCCAGCCCTACAGAAAGGTCTGTTTTCCCAGGAGAGGCACTGGTCACTTCACAGCGAACAAAGCTGACTCTAGCTTGACTAGTTAACTCTACTTTCTCAGTTTCTCCTGATTTAATGTTTTAATCCCAAGGATTTGATGTTTCAACCTCTTCTCCTGGTCTGTTCTCTGTTCCCCATTCAATAGCTGGAGCGAGTACGGGACCACAGACCCTTCCAGGAAAGGATTTGTGTTAAGGGGATTGCATCTAAAAGCAAAGAGTCTGTTGGAGCCTGCAGCCCCTCTCCCAGCATCCCAAACAGCCCCACACTCACCATAGTGGAGTTTCACCACAAAGGGATGGTTTACATCAGCCAGGATGTCCCTTTCTATCTTTGTCCTTAGTCGATCACGCACTGTGGGAAGACAGGAACAGCTCAGACACAGAAAAAGCCTCAGAGTACCCCAGTCTTGTCCTCAACCTTAAGCCCTTGAGCACCAAGCAGCTTGAGCCAAGGGTCTGTTGCAGATGGAGAGAAAAGGAGGCTGTTTGGCTGGGATAAAGATGCTCCTCTTTTACCTAAACCACCCCGGGACTGCTGTGACATTTCCCCAGCGCTCTTTAAGTCAGGGAGGGTCAGAGCATCACAGTAAGAGTCTCCTTCCTACCTTTCAGTGTCGCCTTCTTAAGCACTTTCATGGCATAGAGGTGGTTGCTGTCTGGTGGTGTTATTTTTCTCACCAAGAAAACCTGAGGCAGAAGAACAGCACATTCAGCAAGCACTGAACACTGGCAGTAGGAGCTGGATGCCTCGCAAAGTGGCAGACCTCACAGTAACCCTAAAAGGCAGCTGTACCTCCTGTGAAACCCCATGGGGTTTTCAGGGAAGTGCTGTGTGTGGACTCCTCTCCTCACCCCCCACCTCCAGCCATTGCAGCATTTGTGTTTTCCTACTGCACTTCCCTCCTCTTGCCTTCCACACCTCTTGCTCACTCCTGCAGCTCCCGTGGGGCTCTGGCTGATGCCTGGGAGCTGTGACTGGAAGCACTGATGCTTCAATGTACCACAAATCCTGCTGGTTTGTCAGTCAGATCAACTCCTTATTATTCAGGTCCTGCATCCTCTGGATTTTTGCCTCCTTCCTTTCCCTGGTGTCTCATTCTACCTGGTTTTAGGCAGCTTCAAAAACACACCACCCGCAAGTGGTGGCCTTGGCAGTGTTACTGCTTGGACTGGATGATCTCAGAGGTCTTTTCCAACCCAAATGATTCTCTGATTCTACAAAGCCACTGCTGCATTTGCCCAGGAAACAGCACACAGTCCTGTCCAAGCCCCCACTGTCAGCTGATAACTGATTGACATGAAGCTGATTTAATGTGCCAGCAGATGGTCTGTGAGAGACTGGATTATTTACATGCTGAAATAGATAAGAGTTACAGGCTACTTCCTTCCTGCTTCACAGAAGGGAAACTGGACCATAAACAGGGGCTAGAACCAGTTCCTGGCACACAGTTCTGAGAAGGGAGGAACATGCCTGAGCCCTTCAAGCCCTCAGTTTGACTGACAGTTTGGCAGGCAGCTGAAGAGCTGCAGGAGGCCCTTCTGCCCTGTGTGACACCTGAGCAGGACATTCCTGCTCTCCTCCTGACCATCTGCAAAAGGGATTACAGGGCAATTTGGACATTCAGGCTGGTCCTTAGGAAAGGCATCACTACAGTCACCTTCCAGGTTAGAAGCACCCATTTGGGTGCTCAGTTGGGCTCATCCATCAGATTTTGACAGTCCAGTGGGAACCAGGAAAGTGGTTTTGTTGGGAACAGTCCCTTCTGTCATCAAAATCATTTCTGTCATGGCATATAGGAAAGAGTGATCTCACCTTGCCAAAGGAGCCCTGTCCCAGCACCTTCAGCAGCTCAAACTGCGAGGGATCAGCCTTCTCAGAGCCTTCCTTCACATGGTGTGTGATGTTGAACTCCTGCACGACACCTTCTCCCTGGAAAAGAGGGGACACGGTTGGCCGGGACTCCCGAAGAAGGGAAAGCAGCCCTATGGGATTATGGGACAAGGGTTGGAGCTACAGACCCCCAGTAACCACGTCTGAGAGAACCACAAAAGCTGGTGCTTGTCACAGGTATCAACATCTGGAATAAATAAGTCAGGGGCAAGGTAGCACCAGGCAGCCTTGGCACACTCCCCCTGCTCTCCCGACGGGTGCCGCGCTGGCTTTGAACTGCATTTCAGAAGAGTGCTTGCAAAGCACCTTCCTTTTTAAGGCACTGGTAGCAAAAACAGGAGTGTTTATGCCACTAAAAATCCCACAACACACACACACAAAAAAAATACGGCACTGTTGTCAAAACAGGGCCAGGGTTGGCAAAAATCAGACATGTTGGAGCCCATCTGCTCGGCAATCTGAGCAACTCTGCAACATAAGTCTTAGTGCATCTTCAGCACATACAGATGATGCTTTAACAGACTCGAGGCTTCAAGAAGATTGAGGGGAAGCCAAGGTCTCTGGCACATGTTTTGTTTAAAACACATTATTTTACTTATAAAAAAAAAAAGGAAAGAAGAAAAAATAGATTTAATCAGCATGAATAGAATAAACTCATCAACGGAGCTAGGCCAGCACTCCAGCACAGCCACAGACCCTGAGGTGATGCTGCAACACCTCCTGTTCCCAGCAAACCTTTTCCATACTTCTGATGACTGAAGCCCCCACCCTGTGCTGCTTTCTATTGCATCCCAGATACACTGAGACTTTTTATAGTAGTAGTCTTCCATCTAAGCCTTTCCCTCTACTTCTCTTTATCATGCCTGGTCAGTATATCTGAACTTGGATTCCCTCTGAGCTTGATCTGCTCCAGCCCCTCTCCCACAGGGCGGGCTGGACTCAACTTCCCACTCCTACAGACATGACTCTTACTCAGGCCATAAATCCCTTGTAGCTGGGCATCTTGCAAGGGCAAGTCCAGGCTCCTCAGCACTTCCCTCCCACGTTATCCAGTGCAGATATCCTGGTTGCTTTTTGGACTCAAAGACCAGCAATTATGTTCCAAAGTGCATTGAGCTCGGTTCTCCCTGACCCTTGGGCAGACGTGGCCATCAGAGGCTGCAGGAAGCTGCAACCACTATTTCGTTTTTCCCCTTGTGGAGTTGGGGGGGAAAAAAAAAAGAAATTACACTTTATTTACTAAAGCTGCTCAGACACTTGGTTGGGAACCACCTAATCAAAGCAGCTTTTAAACCCAACAGGAACCAAGTGCCAGGCCCTGCCTCTCCTCTGCCCCAGCCCACTCCCCACCCTCCCAGCGCCTGCGGATGTGGTTGCCCACCTGCACTGAGCACCCACCCTTCCCTCCCCGCTCCCAGGCTGGGCTTTTCTCTAGCTTAGGAAGTGGCTCTGTTCCCATGGTGGTGGCTTTGCTCTCTGCTGTGTTCCTCAGACACTCAGGGCTGGCAGAGGAGCCCACACTCCCGAGGGGTGCAGCAGGGGCAGCCCGAGCACGGGGAGGGGGCAGGGGCAGAGGAGCTCCCTGGTGTTATCCTGCCTTTCCCTGGCCCCAGTGATCACAGGGGAGAAGGATCCTATAATCCCTGCAACAACATGTTTTCGTGTTCCTTATGATCTCCTGCTTAAAGCAGCCACTTTGCATTTCTGGTTTCGTTTGGAGGCTTAGTCCCTGCAGAAAGCTGCCGTGAGAAACAGCTTCCCACCTCTAGCCAGGAGCTGGAGCAGGAGCCAGCTAAGAGGTCTCCTCCTGCTAGTCCAGCTCTCCAGGGAGTGACCCCACAGCAGGAAGAGACTCGGGGAGGGGACCAGTGGAAGCTGTGGGTTCTTCCCCTCCCTTCATATTCCTGAAAACACTAAAGAGAAAGCAGTTCTGCACAGCATCAGCACCTGTAGGACCACACACGCTTCACCCCGTAGCATCACACACCTATGCTGAGAGGAACATTTAAAATGAAGTCCTGTATCCACCTCTGAGACATCTGGACCCATCCAGGACCCGTTAGGGAGAAATTCCTCCCTGTGAGGGTGGGGAGGCCCTGGCACAGCTTGCCCAGAGAAGCTGTGGCTGCCCCATCCCTGGAAGTGTCCAAGGCCAGGTTGAATGGGGCTTGGAGCAACCTGGGCTAGTGGAAGGTGTCCCTGCCCATGGCAGGGGGTGGGACAAGATGAGCTTTAAAGTCCCTTCCAACCCAAACCATCCTGTGATCCTCCTACCACAGCTCCTCAGGAGCAGCAGAGCTGTGTTTCCACAGCTGTGGGAATTCTTTGCAACAGCAAAACCTGGCATGTTCAACTGCAAGTGGTTTCAGCAGCCCAAGCTGCAGCTGAGGGCAGGCAGGGTTTGCATACACAGCCAGACCACACACACCAACGAGGCCAGCAGTGGCACCAGCTCAGGCACTGCTGATAGAGACACTGAGAAACGCTTTGAGATGCCATTTGGCATCTTGCTGACACAAGGGATTGTTTCCCTCCCATGGACTCGTCCAGCAACTTGGAATTCAACGCTCAGGACTCTGGCCAGCAGCTCTTACAGCCTGGTTAGCAGCACACCACAAGTGTCCAGCACAAGAGCACACCGAGACAAGTTTCTTCCAACGGCACCATTAAAAAACCATCCCAGAAAGCAGAGAAAGAGAAACAAGCCAGACTGCTCCGAATATCCCTCGGGAGCATCAGCCAGCGGGAGCAAGGGAGGCAGAGGGAGGCAGGGCCGTGGTACTGACCGGGCTGCTGAGCTGGCTGGGGGCAGGCAGCTGGAGGCTGCAGGGCTTGGCTCGGTGCTTCCTCTGCAGCCAGAGCGTGAGGAAGGCCCAGAGGCGAGGAAGTTTAGGGTCGCTCTCCATCCTTCCATCCCGATCCACATCGTCCAGCCCCAGGAACCGCCGCCCCCGCCAGCTCCCAGGGCTCTGGGGGGTGCTCAGGGTGCCGGATGAGGAGATACAGGTGGTTGGAGGCGGTGGCAGATGCGCAGTGGGGACGAGAGAGTCGGTCACACGGAGGCAGGTTCACTCTCCCACTCCCCAGCAACAGCTCTTGTGGTTTTTTTCTTTTTTTTTTTTTTTTTTTTTTAGGGTTTCCTTTTCAAAAAAATAATAATCTCACGGCTCCTCGTTCGTGTTTGGGTTCCCTGGCTCAGACAAGACACTGATAGAAAATGCACACAGCCTAGTTAAATTGATTTCCATCTAGTGCTGCCCGAATTTCACACCAGGCTGTGAGCTTTGAGGTATTTCCACAACAGGGCAAAATTCTGAGAAGCCACTTTTGTCTTTAAAAAGGAAGAGGAAAGCTCTTGAGAACCCACAGAGAAGTGTGACACCACCTCGGAGAGCTGCACATGTCTCTACTCTCACACTGGCACAGGGATGATGGGATTCAGGGTGAATCAAACCCATGACCATCACTGGGATTTGAATTCAGTCCTTCACTTGCATAATGCTGCACAAGACTTCTTGCTGTGGATGCTGGAATTATCTAAGAACAGCCTGGGAAGGTCCATGTGAGGTGTTTTTAAGGGCATTTCTGATGCAGAGGTTCCGACCCCACTGTGGCTTGGATTATTGGCAGGACAGAGCAGAGGTTTTAGAGGGCTTGCTTTGCCTCCTTCCCCCTCCAAGACTGTTCCCCTTTGACCTTTCCATCAGGGCAGACAGATGTTTTCCACAGCAAGACCCTGGGGTGTGCAGGTAAGAAAGAAACCCCTCAAAATGAGTCAAAATACGCCCACACACCTTTGCAATTGGAAATAGCCCCGTGTCAGCGTTATTTCTGAATTACTCCAGAGAGCACAGGGGATGAAAAGGGGATCTTGGTTTGGACCAGAGAGACAAATTATGACTGTCTTGCCTCCTCCACCCCCAGAACGTGCTTTTTGAGAACCGATAGTGAAAGACCCAAATGACTTAATAGCAGCCAGGCAGCTGGTCCCGGCTCCACGGGGAGAACCTCGGTGGCTGGTGAGGCCCAAGGAGCTGGGAACAGCACCATGCAGCTGCTGGAGCCCCAAAAAACTCAAACCTCCCTCACCCTGCCACAGTCTAGGGAAGGAGAAACCGTGTCCACAGCGTGGACAAGCCTCACCACTCCCAGGGAAGCCTCACGCTGCTCAGTGGAGCCGTGCGGGAGAGCAGCCGGCTCCTGATAAATCCTGTCCCAGCCAAGGCAATCTTCCACGTTGTGTTACCAGCGTGGGGAGAGGAGCCTCAGAAAAAGACAATAAAATCCCCCCCCCCTGCTGTGTCCACACAACTAAAAGTGCCCACCCCAGCAGGGCGACGAGATCAGAAAACCACAGGAGACGCAAACGACAGCGCGGAAAGGGGGCTGGTGTGGGGAGGAAGGAGGAGGAGGAGGATGAAGCCAAGTCCAGGATGTCACGTGAGCCATAGCTGTTCTCTGCACCAGCAGTCCCACAGAGCTCTCAGCTCTCAGGGGCGGGTGGCAGGAAAGGGTTTTGTTTTCAGAGAGGTCCCTGACGTGGGACGACCCGTCACGGGGCAAAATGCAAATGAAAGGGATGAGTCCCACTGCAAACGGGGCTCTCTTACCTTGTCTGCTGAGTCCACGAGGTCTTTCTCTATCCAGGTGATGTCGGATTTTACCTGTGGAACAACAGACAAGCATCAGCACAGGGGGGGCTGTGATATTCTGTTAAACTTTTCCCAACTGACTTGTTCAGCAAGACCAGGCGAGCTGTTCACAGTCACTGGTGGTGTCCCACCAGCCACTGCTCCTTGGGATGTGATTCTGAGCTGTGTGGTGGCTCCAGGAGAGCAGCTGGAGCCAGCTCCTGTTACATAAATTTATATTGACCAGCTTTGATAAACTCTGACAGAGTGCTCAGGACACGGTGCTGGCACTTGGTTACACATGTGCCCCAAGAATCAGAGCACCAAGGAGAGAGAATTAATTTCTGGCAGGTTGATTAATGTCTAGATCAGATTTTACTCTCTGCTACACCTGGACAAGCTCCAAAAGCATCTGTCCTGGGTCTGCAGAGAAGCTTGGCACCCCCATGGCAAAGACTGGGCTTCTCTCCTGGGCACACTCAGCAGTTTCTAAAGCAACCAGGAGGAACATACTCAAATACCAGAGCTCCCCACATCCCTTGAGGGCAGGGCAGGGCCAGCCCAGTTGCTCTGACAGGTCCCCAGCAGCATCAGAAATGTCAGTTTGTGCTGCCTCTGGGGCCAGATGTGAGTCTGTGAACCCTCGTAGGGAGAGATGCAGAAGCATTTAAGGGGAGCTCAGAAAAGAACTGCTTCTCAGCTAGGAAATGGCTCCTTCTCCTCCAGTAAACTCAGACTTAAGGGAAGGAGTAAGTTTTTGCAAGGTCAGTAAGTTTTTGCAAGGTCGGTCCCCAAGCCTGGTGTATTTTGATGAAGGTACAGAGACTTGCAATCTCATCTGGGTACTCTTTCTCCTGGTTTTTAGATCATGAGCCAAGTTTGAATAGAAAAATCACCCCCCAAAACCCCTCAAATCAGAGGATTTCCTCCGAGAGGTTCAAGTCTTTGGCTGTGGGTGAGATAAAACATGTGACTGCAGGGAGCAAAGGGGGGCTCGAGCTGTGACTTCTCTGGTGTCTTCTCAGGAAGTGTGAGAGCAGGATGGTGCCCACAGTGCCAGCAGTGACAACTGGGTGGGCACAGAGCGACCTGGAAGTGGGACAGGAGCTCCAGAGAGGGAGAAGAGAAGGAAAAGCAAGCCTTGAGGAACGGGTGGAGCCGCATGAGAACAGTGAGATTAGAGCTAGGAATTAACTGATTTTCAGCTCCAGATCAGAGGGGCCCCTGCAGTCACCTCTTCTTCCTCCTCTCCACTGCTCTGCCCTTGCTGCAGGAGCAGGCAGGATCTCTCTGGGACTGGGAGAAGGTGGCTGTCCTGCTGCTGTCACTGCAGGAAGGGGATGCCAGGGCAGCTGGCTGACACATCCACCAAAACCCCAGCTGAACCCCTTCCTGAGTGAAAAGTGATCACAAAAACCTCAGCAAAACCCCCTCCCCGGGGATCCCACCCACCCACCAGGAAACCAGCTCCTTCCTGGCTCCTTCAGAGCAGGCACCAGACCCTGCCTGGGATGGGGACGGATGGATTTCATTCGCACAAGCACGGATGTCTCTGCAGGTCCATCCCACCAGCACACACTGCTCCTGGGAGCTCCCAACCACCTTCCATCACCCACAGCCCCCAGAGGGGCATTTACACAGACCCCTGCACTGCTGGGAAATGGTATTTGCTGCTCCTGGAAAACAGAAGGACACCCCCAGCCACCAGCCAGGGCTGAGCCCGAGAGGTTCCCTCAAGTCAGAGGAGGAGACAACTTTTCCAAACTTCCCAATGCTGCCTTCACAGATGGCTGAGCCACCTCAGATCAGGGCCTGGGGTCATACTGAGGGTTTGTTTTTTTTTTTTTCCAAGTTCAAAATACGAGTCCTCTTTCCCACTTTCTCCCCCCCCCCCCCCCTTTTTTTTTTTTTTTTGAGGGAGGATTTTACAAGCCAGAAGCCAAGAGACAGGTTTTGTTTTTGCTCGCGTTTTGTCACTTTGCTGGTTGAGACCGTCACATCTAAATGCAAGGAAGAAGAAAAAAAAAACACACAAACCACCCTGCAAAAGCTCGAAACAGATTCTGCTCTTGGCATTTCCCTTCCTATTCATCAACAACTAACCAGAAGCTGTTTTAATTTCTGTTGCTTCAACACATGCTCTGGGTCCCAAAACACTCCCAAAATCTGGCAGCACCTAGGAAAGACACTTCTTAGAAAGCAGTTGTACCCTCCCAAATGCCTTTTTTTTCCAAAAGAGAAGTTGTAAATTAACCCTGGATAAGGTCTGGCTCTCAAAATCGGGCGATTCCCTGATTTCTCGTGTCCTGCAGAAGAGACAGAGCAGATATTTTATCAGACACTTGCCTCCTGGATCCTTGGCTTGCTGCGGAAGAGGAGCCTCAGCATCTCCAAAGCTTCAGGCTGTTATTCTCCCATCCTTTCCAAGCTGGATCCCGAGCTTGGAGCCCGGAGCAGTGCCCAGAGCGGCACGAGAACCCCGTAGTTATGTCACTGGGATGTATTTTGGGAGCTTTTGCTGAAAGGAAACCGCAGTTTCGTGTGGGGAAATCGCTTTGTGCGGCGACGGCTGCACAATGAGGCGGCCAAACCAGAACACTGGACGGGCTTTAGGGGTGCTTAGGCGTGGAAAGAGCCATCAGCAAATCTCAGCTGCCTTTTCAGGAGGGTCAGGTCAGTCCCCCGTGTCACACACAGGAAAAAAAGGGGAAAAAAAGGGCGACTTCAGGCACTACACGAGGCAGCAACAAGCAGCTGAGAGTCTCTGTAGTTTCCTTCCTCAAAATTTCCCTGCCCCTTCTCTGAGCAGTGCAACAGCTGAGTCCAGCAGGGATGCTCTCCCTGTAGGATCAGTGGAATTGCAGCTCTCCAAAGAAGAGGCCAAGAGGAGGCAGCAGCTTCTGGATCAGCACAGCAAGGACATGGACCTGCTGGAGCAGGGCCACAGAAGGCCATGGAGATGCTTCAAGGGCTGGAGCCCCTCTGCTCTGGAGACAGGCTGGGAGAGCTGGGAATGTTCAGCTTGGAGAAGAGAAGGCTCCAGGGAGACCTTAGAACCCCCTCCAGTGCCTAAAGGGGCTCCAAGAAAGATGGGGGCAGAGTTTTAGCAGGGCCTGTTGTGACAGGACAAGGGGAAATGGTTTTGTGCTAAAAGAGGGGAGATCTAGATTAGACATAGGGAAGAAGTCTGTTACCCTGAAGGTGCTAAAAGCCACAGCTGAATGTGGCTGGTTTCCTGAGGGAACTGGGAGTGCACATGTGGCTCCCTGTTTTCCTTGCTTACATGGAAGCTGGGAGAGAACTGATCCAGAACCACGGGGCTGAAGCCCTTCTTCCCTCTCTGCTCCCCATGTCTGCACTGCCTGACTTGGCCAGTTCCCATCTCTGTCCCTATTAAGGTACCCCTGCCTGTGTAGCAGCAGAGCACAGAGCAGTGTCTCGGTGCAGGGTCTGTCCCCTGAGCCAGCAGACAGGGTTGTGCAACCCTCCCATGAGATGTGGGTGTGCAAACCTCATGTGGGGCCCCAAAGCAGCGTCCCAAGGACCTGATACAGCAGATAACCCCTGAGATGGGGCAGGGAATCATTGAGTTATAGGATAGGCTGAGCTGGAAGGGACCTTAAAGCCCATCTCGTTCCACCCCCTGCCATGGGCAGGGACACCTTTCACTAGCCCAGGTTGCTCCAACCTGGCCTTGGACACTTCCAGGGATGGGGCAGCCACAGCTGCTCTGGGCAACCTGTGCCAGGGCCTCCCCACCCTCACAGGGAAGGACTTCTTCCTTGTATCTAATCTAAATCTCCCCTCTTTTAGCTCAAAAACATCCCCCCCTTTTTCCCCCCTTCCCGTGGAAAAGAGGAGACACTGCCTGAGGGGTGGTGGGTTGGGCACTGGCACTGAAGCCAAGACCCAGCTGTAAATTCTGCATGGACCTGCTGCCACTGGCACCTCAGCACTAGGAAAGGCAATCCCCAAACCCAGTGCTGCCACACACAAATGCTTCCCAATCCTGTAATCCAATTCCATGCAGGACAAACCTCCAGCATCCTCCACCTTCCCGACAGCAGCTCCATAAAACAGGACACTCACAAGCCCTACAGATTTGAATCAGAATAACCAGGGATTGCCTTTGCCTCCTGCCCAGGATCCAGTTACAGCCCACTGAGCACTGGGAGGGAAGGATCAGGGTTTCATAAACAGGAAGGAGATGGTGTGAAGGACTGCAGCCTGAGGAGAGACAGCTGCTGTCACATCCACACGCTTCCCAAGTGGGAATGGTGCCCCACGGCAGGCCAAGGGGGTGTCCCAGCAGAGATTTCAGCTGCTGCCCTGGAGGCACTGGGTGAAGATGACCTGAGACCCCTCCAGCACAGGCATCTCCTGGGTGATGGAACGTGGGAGCTTCACACTCAGGAATGTGGGAGCTTCACACTCCAAACTTCTGTATGAAGTTATTTTATGGGACCTGCTGCAGAGCAACAACCCCCCTGTGGAGCAGCAGCTCCTGCTGTGGAGGGAGCCTGAAATCAGTGGGAAGCAAGAGGTGCTGCAGCTCTGCAGGGGGAGCAAGGCTGATGTTTGCTGTTGTGGAGAGCAAGGGCTGCTCTGCCTGGAGCTTTTTTTTTTTCAAGTGGTGGTTCTCAAAAAGGGGAACAAACAAAGCAGAGAAACCTCCCCAGCCACAACCTGCCCTCCTGCAAAGGCCTTATTTGGGCAGGGCTGGCCCTTGGTCTCATTTGCAAGCAAAGGGTTGGCCAGAACCTCGTCCTTTTGTCTGTACTTTTGTGGGGGATCCCCTCCAGTGCCCCTGGGAGCCCGAGAAATCCTGTGGGGTGCTCGTCCCTGAGCACCTCTGCCCCTCTCTGAGCAGAGACACTGAAGAGAAGGGCTCAGATGGGGGTACCTGTGTCTGAAGGGAGCCACCAGCCCGCACAGAGGACAGGTTGGACCCCTGCAGGGGGGTGGGATGGGGAGAAGGAAGCAGTGCCTCAGGGTGAGCCATTTTGCCACAGAAGGAAGTGCTGCCCTCAGCCAGGGCACGGTGAGATGGCCGTGCCAGCAGCTGCAGATTTGAACTGGTTTTGCTGCCTTCCACCGACTTCCAGGAAACCTGAGCACCCCCCCACAGGAAACCTGCCCTCGGGGGGATGCCCCAGCTGCTCTGGGACCTCCTGGGAGCTGAGACGTGTCACCAGGTGCCTGTGCCACACACACCGAGCTGCCACCACCACGTCAGCACCGCCACGCCCCACAAAAATCAAATTGACGTCGCCACGACACTGAACGAAAGTGGAAGATTTACACAGAATCCGCCCCTTGTCCCTCCACCACGACGACAACAGAAATTCCCCGCCATCATTCCGCTCCCTGACGTTGCTCAGGACTTGTTTTGCCTCTCTCAAGTGCTATCCTTGTCTCAAAATCCTCATGAACCCGAGTCACAGCACCAGAAAGGCCATAGTGGGTTGGC
Source organism: Manacus candei (assembly GCF_025592945.1). Lineage (NCBI taxonomy): Eukaryota > Metazoa > Chordata > Aves > Passeriformes > Pipridae > Manacus > Manacus candei. Next base: position 1,618,522 of record NW_026138118.1, on the reverse strand, counting down.
CCTGGCTGGATGTCAAAGCCACTCTCTCACTCCCCTCCACAATCAGACAGGGGAGAGAAAATATAACAAAGGGTTCATGGGTTGAGATAAGGTCCAGGAGAGATCCCTCACCACATACCATCACAGGCAAACCAGACTCAAACTGGGGATAGGAATTGAATTTATTTCTAAAAAAGTCAGAGCAGGATAATGAGAAGTAAAATAAATCTTTAAAACACCTTCCCGAGCCCGGTCAGGAGCCAGGTCAGAGTAAGCAGTTGAAAACAAAAGTCCAGCCAAGTAGAACAATTTGTGAGATCCCACCAGTTTCATTCAATTGCCAAAAATAAATAAAAAAAAAAAAGGTCACCTGGGAGAATTGGAGAGTTTCACTTGATCTAATTCAGTGGGCATTGCAGAGTCAAGGCTGTGCTTGAGGATTAAACAGCAAGGCCACCTCTTTCAGGCTTACACACACCACACACACAATTAAAGAAAACAATAATTTGAAAGCTCAAGTAGGTTAAAAATCCTCTCTGCCCAAGAGCAGGTTCTGCCCTCCTCCCCTGCACGTGTTCCAACAGGTTTATTCCCTGGACATCCTTCCAGGGCCATACAGCTGCCTTCACTTCCAGGCATGAAACCTTGTGGGCTCTGCTTTTCTCACTCCAGCATCATCCCAAACATCAGGATCCAGCACCACTGCAGGGCTGCCTGCTCAGAGTGAGGGTCTGACCACTGGTTTGCATTCTTATAAGACAGAGTTACTTTTGCATTAATATGTGAAGGCTCACAATGGGAAAAGGTCAGGGGGAAAAGACAGGAGAGCTCTCACTTGAGCTCCTCAGCCACTTCCAGCCACACTCAGAGCAGGAAAAGCTGCAGAATTCAGTCCTGGGTGTTTCATAAAAGCAGGGAGAGGATGGAGGGAAAAGATGTGCCCGTGCCCATATGAGTCATCAAAGAAACAGCAACAGCTTTTTGCAGAAGGAGGGAGAAACAGGACAGTGTAAATCTTCGGGGTCAAGGACAGCACTTAAAAAGAGGAGGGAGATTCTTGGAGCAACCCAGGAGGATCTGCAGGGAGAGAAGGCTTCCTCAGCCCTTTGACTCACGCTGAACAAGGGCATTTCCTAACAGACAAAAGCCTCAGGGGTGTCAGGGCCTGGGGAGGAAGGGCCACGGCGGGGTGGCTTTGAAGGTGGAAGTCCTGGACAGAGTCACTGCTACAAACACAGCTAAGGAACAGCAGAGACTCCGGGAACTGGGACTTCCCAATGAGTGGATAAGGACGGGGGTGGATTCCTGGCAGGAGCTTTGCAGGAAGGGATTAGTGAGAGGGAACAGGGCTGCACGTTTCACCCCACACCATCTCCAAGGACTGTTTTATCGGTGCCCTGAAAAACAAAACCAACCAAAAACGAGGGAGGGGGAGGAAATCCAGGGGACACAGACAGGCCTCTGCCCAGTGAGCTCTTGGTAACACTGGTGTCTAGAAATCCTGTTAATCACTGCCTTCATGCCCCAACCCTTCCAGGGCCAGAGCAGCCAGGAGAAGTGAATGACCAGCTCTGTCTTGGCACGGATAACACCAGCAGCCTCACCCCATATGGCTTAAAACAAAAGCCTGAGACTCTGAGCATCCTAGAAGCACTTTGTAATCCTCCTCATGGCAATGGCTCTGCACTCACAGAGGCAGCCAAATGCTCAGTGTAAAACTGACTTGCTGACCCTTGGGGAGGACTTTGCTGCCACTCCAAGCAGTGATCCTGGCTCCCCACAATAGGGGTGACAAGCAGATCCCTAGAAAGGGAAACCTTGGACCAAGGCACCCTGTTTGGTGTTTAGGTGGAGCAGTTCCACCTTTTTTTATTCTTTTCATGGCCCCTTCTCTCACCAGCACATTCACTCCTCTTATGTGTCAGACAGTGACCCACATCCCCTTCTGCACAGAAGGATGGAGAGGAAGGAAACACTGCAAAATCCTGGAAGCCACAGACAGACCCAAGCTCCAAGCCCCCTCCAACCTGGCCTTGGACACTTCCAGGGATGGGGGGCAGCCACAGTTGCTCTGGGCAACCCGTGCCAGGGCCTCCCCACCCTCCCAGGAACATGTAAAGGCATCACAGTAAAGATGTGATGGGCTCTGTCACCCCGAAGGGGCTGAAGGTGACAGGTACCAGTGTCTGCAGCCACAGGACAGGCTGTGCCACCCCAAAGGGTGACAGGTACCAGTGTCTGCAGCCACAGGACAGGCTGTGTCACCCCAAAGGGGCTGAGAACCCAGGGCACCCTGCCACCCCTCGAGCACATTCCAGCAGGTGGCACTCGGAGCATCTTTAATGCCCAAAATGTTTTTTTCTGTTCTGAGACAGGACGGGAAGAGCCCGAAGCATCCATTTCATAAATGTTCACATCATAAACACCCCTCTGGGAAGACTCAGCACTCCTAAAACAGGGGGATCTCAGAAATGATTACAAGGGATGAGGGGCTTTCTCAAGCAAAGCCTGAGGGTGAAAAAGGGAGAAGGCAGATGGTGGCTCACACAGCAGAGCTCCCGTCCTTGTGCTTCACAGCATCCTTTTTGATCTGCCCAGTTTTTAACTCATTTGACCAGGGGAACCCAAAATATCTGCTTTATATCAGAGGGAGGGCTGAGGTCCCTTTTGGGATGGAGAAAGCAGAGAGATTCCAGTGCAGGCACCCCCCTCATGCTCCCCACTCTGCTCCCCTCTCCTGGCTGTCTCCAGGGCTGTGCTGGCAGAAGATTCTGAAAGTGTCTTAGAAAAAAAAAAAACCAAACAAACACACTTTCTCCACCCTTTCCAGGCACTACAAGCCACAGCTGGCCAGGATCAGCTGACAATGAGCTGTTTGGGCTGAAGACACAAGCTCAGGCAAAAGATGTTCCCAAACCCCACCGAGACTTCCCGACAGCTCCGGTGTCCCTGCTGTCACAGAGCTGTGAGAGGAGCACTGGGAGCCAGCAGGACTTTGCACCCAGTGAAATGAGATGCCAGAGAGGAAAACACCTTTAGCAGCCAGGAGATAAGGAACTACTTAGTTATGCAGCTTCTAGAGAGCAAATCAGCCTCCATTTAGAAAGTGCAAAGGATATACAGCCTCCCCTTCCTGCAGCCCTGCACACACTTCCCAGTAAGGAGGAAATGTCTCCTCTCAGCAAACTCCAATCAACTCGGTGCTTTGCTGGTGGTAAAACCAGGAGACTCCATCCCAGGCTGTCCTAAATGCAGGATCTCACTCTTTGGAACCAGCAGGAAAGCACCACCTTCCACCCGGGTTCTGGTTTCTAGTGGAGGATATGAAAACTCCCTCTAACTGAACTACAAAATACAGCACTGGTTTCACAACAAGAAGCAGGGCTTGCTTGCTGCCCTTGGAGTTATCGTGGGATGTGGAAACTATTCTCTATCGCAGGAATGCCGGAATTCCACACTCCTCCCACAGCACACGTGCCCCCGTGGCTTCCTCGCTGCAAGACACACAAAAAGTGGTCTCAGGACTTGCTGAAGCCTTATCTTGTTGCCTGCCAGGGGCTGGTCTCTGGTCTCAGGGGCTGGTCTTTCCATGCTGGGAGAATCCAGCTCTCTCCCACCCTCTGGGAAGGACACACAGGAGAGACACGTTGCAGGAGAGGTGATTGTCACGTTTTCATGGTGGCTGTGAACTGCAGGAGTGTTAAAAGCTAAAAAAAAACCTCCTGTGTCCAAAACACACCTCGAGCTGTGTGTTACCAACACCCCGGTGAGAGTGCACAGGGTGAGCATCTGCTCTAGCAAAGCCACATTTTGTCACTTAATGCTTATAAAAGACACGGATGCAGCCACCAGCCACCCCTTCCACGGCTCGGCTGCTCTGCATGGTGGGGCACGAGACCATAACGTGAAGGTCACCATCCATCCCCTTCCCAAGCAGCACAGCATGGGAATTACAGCCAGCCTGAACACTGGGAACACCGTGGTTTGTCCTGTTCCCCTAAGATGCTATTTTAAGGAGTTTTCCCCCCACACACACTCTGTCCATGTGGAGACCCCAGGGGTCCCCTCCTGACCCCAGTCCTGGTGCAGAGCCATCACCTCTGTAAGCAGAGACACATTCCTGATGTGTAGCCAGGCCAGCCCAGGCTGTTAAACCCCCTGTCCAGTTAAACCCCCCCCTCTGAGAGTGGAGATCAGTACAGCCACGTCTCAGAGAGCTTTGGGAGCACAAAGAGATCGTGTCCTCAGTCCCCTCGGTGTTCCCGGAGCCACCAGCAGCCCTGCCCAGACCCAGGTTTTGAGTACAAACGAGGGATAAACATCTTCATTTTCCACATCCAAAGGGGTGACATTTCCCAGCTGTGCACTCCAGGACTGGCAAGGGAAACCCTTCCTGCCTCAGAGCACGGCTGCAATGAGATCAGTGGGGATTGCTGGGAGGCAATGCCTCTGCTTCCCTCCCCTCGGAGGCTGCCCCAGGCACACAGCGAGGGGTTTTCCTAAGGGCAAAGGAGAAGGGCTCCAGGCAAGGCAGGAATTCTTAGAGAGCTGGGACTACCCTCCCTGGATGGTCCCCAGCCCTGTGACAGCCCCTGGCAGGCAGAATGGTGTAACCAGGGGGGAAAATATTATTGCAGCTTCACCTGGAGCTATGGAAGGAATTTACTGCTCGTGTCCAAACTAGGCTTCACTTCCAAATAAAGCTGAGACTTGTAAAGCTGCAAGAGCTTCAGGCAGATTGCCTGTGTGTGCAGGGAGAGTCACAGAGCCAGTGACCCCCAGTAAACCCAGCCAAGGGGAATCCAAGCTCCCAGTTGCTGGGGTGGGATGATCCAGGGAACCCAAGCCCACTCTGATCCCTTCAAAAATCAAATGTGAATGAGTTCTTCTGGTTGAACTCTTCTAGGTCCTCTTCAGTGCCAGCCATCACCACTGTCCCTGGCACAGAGGGAGCTGCCACTGCCACATTCCCTGTCTCCATCTCCCTTTCCCTCAGTCTGGGAGAGGAGCCTGTGATTCCTCTCTGGTTCTGGGGAAGTGCTGGCAGAGCTCTGGCCTTGCTCACGCTGCCTCCTGTATCCACAAAGAAATCAACTTCAGCAATCCTGTGCCCCCAGCTCAGACTGCCAGGAGCAGCCTGGGCAAAGAGAGGGTGGCAGGAGCATCCCTCACTTCCCTGTGGGATCAGGAGCTCTTTGACAGAGAGAGGGATCACAGATTTCCTCCAGGTACAACACAAAGTAACCGATTTTCATGATTTTTTTTTTTCTCCTTCAATAAAAGAGGCTTTCTAGACACAGAACACGAGGCAGCTTCTATGAACGCACGAGGGGGGTGGAAATGGAAGGGGAGAAACCGGAGTGGTTTGGATGGGTTGGGGCACCGTGTGGGAGGGCTGCTGGAGCACTGCTCCAGCCTCTGCCGCATTCCTCCTGTGCAAGTCCTGTAAACTGACCCCTCTTCAATTATTCATTAGAGTCTGCAGCTCATCAGAGACTCTGCTCCTCAAACAGGCATTTATTTGTGTTTTTTAAGAGCTCAGAAGCTGCTGTTCCCCCAAGCCCGGCCTCGCCAAGGACGGAGAGCAAACGCTCTGCCAGGAACGGGCTGGGAGCTGTCAGGCACTGCTGGAGAGACAAACCCACTCGATTCTTCAGCTGACAGGACAGAGCAGCCAGTTTGAACTTGGAGCTTTACCACTGACAGGCTGGAAAAGCCAAACGTTGAGAGAGCAGCCGTGGCTGCAGCCCCTGCGAGGCAGGGGGAAGGCAGAGTTCCAGGCAGCACCACGAGATGTTCTGCTCCCACCAGGTTATCCCAGGTCCTGCCCAGCCAGGGGAGGGGCCAGATTTGGCCAGAGCACTCTTGGCTGGAAGGAGCAGGAGAGGGGCAGTGGGCTGAGAGGGGATTTGCTGTGGAACCTGCCCCTTCCCACAGCTCCACGGCTTCCCAGTTCTTGGAGAAAGCAGCAGCAGCTGTGCAAACACACGGCCCACTGCAGGGCAGCCACTTGTTTGTTTTGAAACCCTTCATGTTAAGAAGCTGTGATTAGTTGTGTCCAGTTCTGACAGGGATCACACCACTGGACACGATTCCTGTCCCACTCTCAGCCTGGAGCTCACGTGCAAGGCTGGCACAAGGGCTCTCCCTCACCATCCCTTGCAAGATGCAGCAGGGAAGGACCTTTCTGCAGACTTTCCCTGGTCAGGACATGAGGATAAACCAGCAGGAGCTACACAGATCTGGGAAAAAGCCTTGTCTTCCCCTCTGCTGCATTCCCACAGCCAGGCCCAGCCTGAGCAGGTGGGGCACCACATGCCTGGTTCATGGGCAGGAGCACATCCCTCACTCCAGTCTCAAAGGTCTCTTTTATGGCTCAGAGCTGGAAGAGTTCAGTTATTCCCTTCCCCAGTTCTCACTGTGCTCTGTGATTATCACCCAGGAACAAGCTGATCAGCAACCCCAGCCCGCGCCACGTTCCCTCCAGGGAGAGTGTGGGCTCACTCAGCACTGCAAATCCACTCCTCTGCTCTTCATTATGAAGTGATTTCACTAATTGGGTGTTGTACTTCCATGCATAATTCCTCACACTTGGCACCTTCAGGGAGCACGGGCTCACCCCTCAGCCTGGGTGCAGAGCAGGCTGGCAGACCCCAGATATGAGAGGATCCATTCTCCCACTGAATTCAGTTGCTGTTCCCCAGCTCAACAAGGACCAATTTCAGCCAACCTGGCAATTAAAATCTGGAGAACACAGGAGAGAACAAGGCTCAGCACCCAGGATCAATGCACAGAGCTGCCAACCAGCCCTGGGCTTTCAACCACCACCACCAGCAGAGAGGATGAGAAAAAAAATCCATCCTTGAACCTAAATTTGCCAAAGGCTCCTGTTCCTGCAGTGTGGGATCAGCATCCTGGTTTTAGGGATGTGACCGTCCTGTTCTCAGCACAAATCCAAAACACAACCATCATGAAGAAAATTAACTCTACCCAGCCCAGAGCAGCACAAGGATCTTGCAGACATTCCCAAGACACGCAGGTGAACACACCAAGGAACGGGGCTTGCAGGGACTTGTGCACCACAACTGTTCTTGAAAGGTGGAATCCACCACGGGTTGTGAGACGCACCAGCTGTCCTGGGTAGGAAGCTGAGCTGGAGGCACAAAAGCAGCAAGAAGGTCCCTGAATGCAGCCAAAAACATCCCCTCACTACCTCTGCAGTGACCATTTCACCGTGTTTCGTGCCCAAAGACCCCAAAGTGCAGCAGCAGCAGGTGAGATGCTGACGGAGGCATCTGGCGGCCTCGCGCCACCAGCTGTGAAGTTCCCGACTCTTTTGAGGAACTCTTGGATTCCCTCCTTTGCAGAGTGCCTTTGGTTACTGCCCAGGCAAATAAGGACTGCACTCCTGGCAGCATCCTGCTGGCAGGGGCAGGGGAGGGACGGTGCTGCTGTGTGGGTGTTGAGTAATCGCCGCTGTCCCTGCTCCGGGTTATTTTTAGAAGAGATCCCAGAACGAGCCGCAAAAGGATAGCGAGTCCAGACCTGGAAAAAAGGTGCCTCTTCCCCCTACAGCTCTCCACACACAGCACAGAAGGGTGTGGGAGGGAGCCTGAGCAACCTTCAACTTGAGAACAGTCACCTCAGATGGTGACGGCCGCTCGCTTCCCCTGCCTCAGTCCTTGCTGTGGGTAGAGCCAGTGCCAGAAGCTGCTGCTGACGTCTACACTCCGAGTGAACAGAAAAACACAGACATTCTGGGTGCTGCCTGTGCCCCCATCTGCAGCATCTCAGGGCAGAGTCTGCCCTCAAGTTGAAGGTATGTGTTTATAGGAGGGATTTCACTTGTGCTGGTGGCAAACATACCTTGTACAAACTTGGAAAACGGCGCCGAGGTTATTTCAGGACCACGTAGCAGGGCTTTGTGTGTTCAGAAGTTACCCAAAATGGGATTGTCAGACACTGCTCACAGGCACTTTGGCCACGGTGCCTCAGAAAAGTGGAAAGCAGGACACCTGCACCAGCACAGGGCTCTTGTGGCTTCCCTGCTGTGGGATGTTGGACAACTTGCCCACTGCTCTGCTCCAGCTTGGGCTTCATGTCCGTGTCCCACAGACACAGAGCAGAAAAGGGAACCTCGAGTGCTTTTTGGCCTCTACCTCATGATCTTTCTATGGGGCAGCATCTACAGATGCAATCAGCCAGGGTTTGTCTCAGTGATGTTCTTCAAAGAAAACAAAAAAATCTTAAATGATTTTTAAAGCAACATCCTGCAGCAGCTTTTAGGGGAGGGCAGTTTAGCCAAGTGTTTGAAGATGAAAGAGGCAAAGTCTCAAGTCTTAGAAACCCGGCTGGAATCCAACCAGAAGACACAGATTACTTCTTTCCCCATGCCAGAGATGCAGGCACAGTGAGGAACCATAAACCCACTGCTCTCAGGGGAGGGAAATGCACAGTTTCAGTGACTTGACCCACACCAGATTTCTTTGCAGGCTGCTGGAAAAATGCCAGGCCAGCGAGTGGGACAGAAAGGCAGAACATGCAGGTGGGATGCAACAGCACTGCTAGAAATCCACAAAAATTCCAGGGGGGGGAAAAAAACCCAAAACCCAAACCTGGCTGAAATGTAGACAACTGGTTTTTAGGTTGAGATTTCTTTTACTAAAAATACAGCGTAACCAACTGGAAAAACAACACCACAAGCCCCCAGAGCCTTTAGCAGGGACGATGATTCAGAGGGAGAAGCTGCCACAGGGCCCTCGCTGAGGGTACAGCACACAACAAGCTCTTGACAACCTGCTTGGCAAGGTTGCCCAGGGCAAATCAAACATGTTGTGTCATTCTCCACAGTTGGAGCGTGTTATGGATCAGGAAAGGAAATCCTGAAAGGATTATGATTTCACGGTACTGAAATGGCTCTTCTGCTCTGGAGTGTCTTGCAGGGCAGAGAGGAACAGGCTCAGTTAGGATGCTGTGACAGAATCAGCACTCAGTCCTGTGCTTGGGGAGGGCTCACATCAGAGAAATCAAGTCCTTCAGCACCACACTGTTCATGTGTGGGGCAGGACGAGCTTTAGGAGCCTGAAGAAGGAGTAGCAGGTTAAGATCCTTGCTCAAAGACAGCAGCTCAGCTCCCTGTGCCATTCCCAGCTGATGCCAACGGGGATGCAAAGGACAACTTGGCAGAAGTGGAGCTTCTCCCAGCCCCACCAAGGCAAGAGAATAAACAGATACCAGGCACTCAGCAAGGGCAGCTGTGCCAAAACCATCAAATACTCTTGCACTTCTCATCCCATCTGGCAAGATCACAACACAGAGAGAGGCGTAAACACGGCACCGAAACACCCCAGGGATTCTCACTTCTCGCCCTCAGCTGCGGCCTCCAGTCCTGCTCCCGTGTGCTGGACCAAGGCAGCCCTTTGGGAAACCTCCCAGGCACGTTTGGATGACCAAAGGGATGGGAAGACGGGGGTTTTTATCTTTCTTTTTGGTCCTCTCCAGTCCCTCACGCTGCCGCGTGCGCTCATCCCGATTACGGTGCAGCAGCTTACAGGGCTTATAAATAGTCAGCTCACACCCCCCACCCACCTCGGGGGGACGGCCTGGAGATGTAACCCTGGAGCAGTTTTACCTTGGCTGGAAGATTTCCACCTTCTTCTGGGGCTGCCTGCCCGTTCTGCAAAGGAAGAGAGCCTGCTGTTAGCACGTGCTGGCCACGGGGTCGCTCCTCACACCCCTCACCAAGGCCAGGGGCTTTGGGAGCCCTTCACGTGGGACAAACAGGGCAGGGTGGCACTTTGGACGTGGTACAAGGTGGCTGAACGCTCCCCCCATGCATCAAGGGGACTCCTGTCTTTTAACTTGTTTAAAAAAGGCTCTTGCCCGGAGAGTCTCTCCACCGTTCCCTCAAATGAAATTAGGGCTCCTTATACACCAAATGCTGCCTGTGGGGTGAACATCACCCCTGCACTGCTCCAGCTCCTGCACCCCGAGGTGGTGGGTGCAGGATGATCCCAGTGCTGCAGACACTGCTCCATCCCACCCCTCCTGCACCCACGCTGTGGCTTTCCCTGCACTGCTCCTCTGGAAGCAGCAAGCAGGGAGACTGGGTGAAGCCGGGAGAGCGCAGTTAACAGCCATTGTGCCGTGACACCGGCTTTAAAGGGAACACTTATCAGTTATTTATTACCCTATCACAGCTGATACCTGCGGGAACTGTGCCCCACCTGCCTGGCTCCGGGTCCAGCCCTGCACAAAGTCACGGAGGGTGACCTGGAGCGGCACCGACCCGTCACACTCAGCGCTGAACCCCAGAGGGATCAGGTTCGGCGCTGGAGAAACCGGCGGGAGCAGAAGTGGGTGGGATTTCGTTAAGACACAGATACTCAGAGCAGGATAAGCACGTACAGAAGGTTTTCTGCAGACTGTGGAGAAAAAACAAGGGCAAGAAGACTTTGACGTCTGTTTGCGCCGCAGTCGCAGGCTCCAAAAAATCGCAGAATTCCTCTTTTTCTCTAAAAGAACGAGGCCAATTTATTCACTCCTTTTCACAGGTTGTGGCCTAAGAGAAGAGTTGCAATGCCAGTGTATTTTGGCCTCAGATTCTTATTGGAATGACTGGGTTTTAGAGCCTTTCAGGAATGGACAGAAACAAAGCCAAGTCCTTCCCTGGAGAAGCAACAACTCAGTGATATGATCAGCCTGGCTTCTGTCTCAGGACTCCACTATCCCCTTCCACCCCTTGGGCCAAATTTAACTCATTACCTTTTAATATCAAGCAAAACTTACAATTGCTGATCTTGACAGAGCTTTGGGGCCACAGTGAAAACTTCCCTCTAACGCTGCACTTGCTTTCTACAGCATTCACTGGGCACTCTCCAGCTTCCCACAGGAGGGTTTTAAACCACCACTGCTGGGTTTACACTGCTCAGCTCCCTGCTCGTGGCTGGCTCACAGTAACAGCTGTAGGGCTAAAAAGCTGAATCTAAGCACAAGTTTATTTTTCAGACACTTCGAATCCACAGACAATGACCCAGAGTTCCCATATATATTCATATTTAGGTCCCTCCACTCAGTCCAACCTGTGCTGCCCCAAAGAACAGCTCAGTCCTACAACACAGAGTACCACACACCAGCTGAGGGCATCACCAGCCTGACTCTGGCCCTGCAATATTTGCATCGATATGGACCCACTCTGAGCTCCACAACTCACCTCAGTCCCAACTTGACTTTTAAGTTCCAAAGTATTTTCAGACAATGACTGAAAAAAAAAAGCAACAGCACCACCTCACAAGCCAAGTTCTCCCCGAGGAATTGGTGTTTACAGGGAGCTCTTGGGGCCATTAGCACAAAGAATAGCTGAGCAGTGAAGTAAGATTTGTGTTTATGAACAGCCCCCACAACGAAGGGGGGGACACAGCACTGGAGATAACCAGACTTGGAAACACAGTGATGTTTACTGGCTCAGCTATCACTGAGCAACAATTCCTAACTGTCTGCTAATCCAAACCAGAGCTCAGGGAGGGCTGGTTTTGTCTAAAACAGCTCAAGAAGCAGAATTTCTGTGTTGGACAGAAGGAAGCAGTGCCTGGCTCATGGTCTGGAGAACAGATCCACGAGGCAGGTGTCAGGAGAGGGGTGAGTTCATGCACCACAGTTCAAGTGCTGTGTTTTGTCAGCTCCCTGCTCCAAGGAAGACTTGTCCTACACATTGCTGTTGACAGAAATCCATCCTACCTGGGGATGGAAGGGATGGGGAAAAAGAAAGAGAACAGTGCCCATGCCAGGGAGGTTTCCTGGGCATATTGTTCCCTGGTCTCAGAGGGATGAAGCTCCTGATGAAATAGTTGCATTCTCAGGCTGACACGAGGCAGATGTGTGAGGGAATTGCAGCATTTAGAGCCAAGCACTTTCCTTCTACCCCAGAGCAAAACCAGTCCTTATTCCCTCATATGGAATTCGAGGGCCATTTGTAACTGTCCCAGATGGAAACACACAGTTCAGACTCATCACCAAGATAAAATACAGCCATTGTAAGCACAGCTGAAATAGTTTGTGGCTTTCTTGGTTTGACATTTGCCTCTTTAAAATGTTTTATTTCTGCCATCCCCCTGCACGGAGGGCGAGCGAGGGAACATGTGTTTGCCTCCCTCCCTGCAGATGCCCTCTCAGAGCACATTGCTCTCAGGGCTGGAAAGGAGCCTCCTGGATGTCCAACTCCAAGAAAATCCTGAAGATCTCCCATGGGCAGCAACCAGGCAAGGAGTGCTGCAGGAGGGAGGCAGAGCTCCTTCCCTCGGGGCAGTGAGGAGCTGACACAGATTGGGCAGGGCAGGGCTTGGGTTACCAGGGAGGCACGACACGAGCCTCACCGGGGGCCAGCAGCCTGTCCTTGCAGCTTTCCAGCCTGCCCTGCTCCCGGGTGAGCGGAAACAGGGATTACAGAGCTAATCTGATGGGCACGTGGAGCAGCCGGGCAGCGAGGGCACCTCTGGGTGAGTGACCACTCCAGCTGCCTGAGAGGTGACACAAAAACCCTCCTGAGCACACACGGCACTCTGGAGTTTCCTTAGTAGAAAAGCAACCCTGGAAAACAAGTGTACTCAGTTACGCAACTGCCTGGCTGAACTTGGGAGATATTTATCTTAGGACATCTTGTGTTTTAAATCCTTTTAATTCCACATAATCCGCAGTGCAGGGAGCAATTTGCAGACCAGGCCAGTGTGCTCTGATGTGAAACCAGGACGAGTGGCACCCTGGCAGGACCGTGGGGATGGTGCCCACTCCTGCTGTGCTCTGTGGTTACATCACTGGCACAAGTCACCCCCCTGGGTTATCAGCAGCTCTGCTGCTATTTCTGGACCTTTTGACTAGTCATTTTTGAGATGCCCAAAACACAACCTGGGTGCCAGGCACCCAGAGATGCTCTTTCACCCAGCCCTGATGAACAGTCAAGCACTCAGGCAGGGAGGAATGGGGGAAGAAACCCTTCACCCCAGAGCTTCTGCCCGTTTGACGCAAGAAGGAGGCATTTTTAAATTAGGATGATGATGATTATTATTATTAAGTGGAATGTGTGGATCTTGCCTATTGCAGTTCAGAGAAAGGAAATAATTGTGCAATAATAGAGATCTCCAAAAGAACTCCTGTAGCCCAAACAGACCGAGGAGTCTCTGCACAAAGCACATCAGAGACAGTCACTCGGCTGCCTCCCTTGTCTTTTGATCACAGTTTTTGCATTGTGCAGCTACGATGCTTGAGAAGGAGTTACTCATGAATAGCTCCCTGCTCAGTAAAGAATGATACAGGCAAAAATAATTAGCTTGAAGTGGTTGAGTTTGGCGTAATCCCACGTCAGTTGCGTTGCTGTACGTTTGTGTAATGAAAGAAGAATTTAAAGCAAAGTGGAGCCCTGATGACAGATCCATCACTATGGGGATGAAATCATGGAAGCACGGAATCTCAGAATGGTTTGGGTTGGAAAGGACATGGGCAGGGACACCTTCCACTAGCCCAGGTTGCTCCAAGCCCTGTCCAACCTGGCCTTGGACACTCCCAAGGGATGGGACAGCCACAGCTTCTCTGGGCAACCTGTGCCAGAGCCTCCCCACCCTCCCAGGGGGGAATTTCTGTGTCATTCAACTCCATCCTCCGGCGTTCGTACTGTGACCCAGTCAAGTTTTTTCTACTACATAAGCAATATTCGGAATAATATAAACAGAATGGGGAAAAATAAAAAAAAAAAAAAAGAAGGAAAAAGTCTTACAGAGCTCAGTCCCCAGGACAGAGGGACTTGGCTCCTACAGGGGATCAGTTCAAGCTCCCACTGCCACCCACTCCTACACATTTCCCTGGCACGGTCGAGCTCCAGTGGGCTGGGACAAGGGGCACCAAACGGCCAATCCTCCCAGAACACACTGGAAAAACCACAAATCCCTCAACAATAGGACTGATGCCTCCACCAGTGTGGTGACAGCACCTCTGCTCCGTGACTCAGAAAGCAAAGGTCGGAGGAAGCCGGTTTCTAACCTGGATGGCACCGATCCCAGGGCAATTTACGTAACTGGTGTTCCAGAAAAGTCTCCTCGCTCTCTCAGCGGTGCCACCTCTCCCAGGAGGGGTGAAAACTTCCCCCTTGGGCCCCTACCCTTGGCAATTTTAGCCTCAAGGTGCAAAACTCCTCCCGAGCCTCAGTCCCTCTCCACTGCTCACGGGTAGTGCCGGATCTCAGGGAACTCTGTAACATCTGGCCCAGGTGTGGAGGTGAAGAACGCCTGTGTTATTTTCCTGGCTGGAATCAGGCGTGTCTGCTTACCAGCTTAAACCAAAGGGAGGTAAATTGCCGGTGTCCCACTCCCGAACATGAGACACAAAAAGCCGGATCTGCAGAAAATGTCACCTGCCCGCGGTGCCCGACCCTGACCCCCGGCCAAGGTGAGGTGGGGGAAGGGGAGAGAGCCAGAGGCTCCCTCGGGTTTCAGTTTACAATTAACACACCCCTTACTGGCGCAATGAGGAAAAAGGTCCCCGCTGCTCCCGGGAGCCCCGCAGCTGACTCGGGATGACAAACACACGGGACCCCCCCCGGCCGTTTCCTCTCGGGAGCGATCCCGTGGTGCTGACACAGCGCCCGCCCGGCACTTGGGGGACCCGGGATTAGGGAGTCAATGAAATCTCGCCCACGGCATCCACAGCCCCGGGCGCTGGCGTTATAGTTTCCTCCCATTGTGAGTCTAGTGGCGTTTTCTGGCTTCTCAGGCATTCTCCCTACTTAGGAAGGGAGAAACCACAAATAAAAAGCCCTGTCTCCCAGTCCTGGCTCCGGGCGCACGGTGTGGTTTCTGGGAATCGCCGCAGGACTTCCCTGCTCTCCCACCTTCCAGCACAAACTCATCCCCGTGACTCCAGCGATGCTTCCGAGCAGATGCTCTTCACCCACCGCACCCTCGTGCCAGGGGTTTGGCCCAGGCAGACCCTCCACACAGCCCCCACCTGCACGGGGGGGGCTCCAGGGGAGGCTGTGCCACACCTGGCCGATGAAAATTAGGAAACCTCGCCTCCGATGGCCAACACACCTCCCTGCTGTCCCTGCAGCAGGGGCGAAACGCTGCCTGCACTCCAAGCAGAGATCTCTTAAGAGGCAATTTTGAATAGGAACGAGCAAATCTGACTGATTAGCCATCACAACATCCCCAGGCATGATAAAGGACTGTGACGGGCATCAAATCCTGACAGAACAATGGGAAAGCACCACGGACTGCGAAACACCTGGGACAAAATCCCCACCTTCCCTCTGGTTTCTCCAGGAGAGCTGCTACTGCCGATCTGGATGAGATGTTTAACTAAAGAGTTCCAGAGCACAGTGCCTCAGCCGGCTGCTCTGCAGAGGGTGACAACTGCTGCAAGCTGTCCCTTCATCGGGAAATGGCTGTGACGAGAGCCATGGATGTGGACAGGGGCTGAGCACCATCCTGCACATCTGGCTTGGGGGGCTTAATGAGGAGGAAAAGAGCCGAGTGGGAGGGAAGAGCAGACGTCCAGCAAAGTGACACAGGACTGAGATCGGAGTTGGCAGCGCAGGCCTCTGCGAGCAGCCGGGGCCGGGAGGGCGAGGGAGACCACGGGAGAAGAAAAAAAACCAAAAAAAAACCCCAAAACCCCAAAACCCCAAACCTGAGATATTTATCCCCTGGGCCTTCAGCGGGGTCCGTTTTCCTCCGGAAAATAAAAAACGGAGGAAACGTGCCCGGGAGGTTTGGGAGCGCTGCCCGCGCTGCCCGAACCATCACAGCCTGCAAGGGCAGCAGCGAGCCCGGCAGCCCCCCGGCGCCCCGACCCCAGCCCCGGGCGGGCACACCGAGCCCCGGAGCAGCCCCGGAGCAGCCCCGGCAGCGCTCGGCTCCGGCGGCCGCGCTCCTCCAGCCCCGGGGAGCGGCTCGGGGCGGGCGGCACCGCATCCCCCGCCCCGCCCGGGGTCCCGCCGGGGTCCCACCCGGGCGCTCCTTTGTTCGGCGGCGCCCCCCGCCCGCCGCCCCGGCCGTGCCCGCTCACCTCCGGGTCCAGATGGACCAGCTCCATGTCGGACCAGGGCTCGGCGAGCTGGGCGAGCGGCATCGCTGCCGGCGGGTGCCCGCGCCGCCGGGCTGGCTCCGAGCGCCGGGCTGGGCACCCACCGGCTCCGCGCCGGGCCGGGGCGGGGCGGGGGGCGGGCGGGAGGCACCGGGGAGGGGCTGCGGGGATCCTCCGCCCGGAGCATCCGGCACTCACGGCCCGGCGTGCGGGAAGGGATGGGGTGGGAGCGTGGAATCGCTCAGGTTGGAAAAGCACAGCCTCCCCTCTCCGGTCCAGCTGTTCCCCCAGCGCTGCCGAGGACACCCCAACCCATGTCCCCGAGTGCCGCATCTACGCCGGGTTTTTAAATCCCGCCAGGGATGGGGACTCCGACGCTGCCCTGGGCGGCCCCTTTCAATGCCTGACCACCCTTTTGGTGGAGAAATTTCCCCTAATATACAACCCGACCCTCCGCTGGCACAGCTTGAGGTCGTTTCCCCTTGTCCCATCCCTTGTTCCCTGGGAGCAGAGCCCGACCCCCCCCTCCTGTCAGAGAGCAAGAAGGTTCCCCCTGAGCCTCCTTTTCTCCAGGCTGAACCCCTCCAGCTCCCTCAGGTGCTCCTGGTGCTCCAGACCCTTCCCCAGTCCCTTCTGTGGACACGCTCCAGCCCCTCAATATCTTCTTGTCATGAGGAGCCCAGAACTGCCCCAGGATTTGAGGTGTCTTATCAGTACCTAGCACTGCTCTGGGAAATCCAGATTCCAAATTCAAGATGTGCCAGGAGTCACTGCTCATCACCTCCTGCAGTGCCCCCCACCTTCCCTACAAAACAGGGGTGAAGGACACATCCACCTCTGGAGAGCCTCGGAGGAAAGGTGCCTGAAGTGCAGGTGTTCAGAAATTCCTGGCAATTCCCACCTGTCAGGTTTCTCAAATAGGAGAAAGTTTTGCTCTACTCACATATTACCAAACCCCAATGCACCATGTTTTCACGTTTCATTATAAAACCATTTGTTAAAAAAAATATATATGAAAGTAAATCCTGTTCAAAGATGCATCGCTAAGGGTTGACTTCATCAAGGTGTGGCTGGAAACATTTAATGAGCCTGAGCAGAGCTGGGATTGTGCATTCTGAGGGCAGGTGTCCCAGGTTACAGCCCTTGGCCCTTTACCTGTTCCCAAAGGGCAGTGAACTCTGAAAAGGCTGAATTAAGCCAGAGCCTGGTGCTTTGAAAAATCCCAGTGACTCTCCAAAGCACGTGAAGCTGCTCCGTGAGTCATCACCAGGACCTGCCTGTGATTTAGGAGGGAGCTGCCATCTTTTCTGCGTGTGGGGGAACCGAGTGTAGGAAATTCCCACGGTGACAGTGCCTGAGCCAAGCCTGGGAATCGCTGTCTCCGAGTCCTGGGCTCAGAGCCTCCATCTGTGCCGTGCGTGCTGCAGCCCCAGACGAAGGCATTAAACAGCACAAATCCACCCGGCTGGTACTAAGTGAGGTCCTGTTAGAGCCAATTAAACTCGTGGCACTTGCTACTGGAGCAAGCTGAAGCAGATCTTGTGGAGAGTTATTCACTCAGCTCCAAAGCCATCCGTAATTTCCCCTGGCTGCCTGGAACACGATGTGCCGGCTGGTTCCATCCAGCCTCCAGCTGCTGCAACCTGCTTAAAATGGCATCAATAACACGGTGATGTCAATACCAGAATCCCATTTACCTTCTTCACTGGTTTGCCAAACTCATCTCCCTTTCCTTCTGCTCTGGGCAGCGATGCAGAGGGAGCTGAGTGCAGGACAGGGCTTTCTCTTTCCTTTTTGGAAGGAGAATGAGACTCTACTCAGTGACCTGCCGTGCTTTAATGCCAGACCCCGAGAATCCATCACATCCTGGTGCACTTGGAGCTTCCCACCCAGGTGACAAGCCCAGAGGGAATATTTCAGCAGTAGTGCCAGGCACAAAGGCCATTTCCCACTGAATGCTTCCCAACTTCCATTCGTGGGATTCAGGCAGGATCAGGTGCTGAGCAGGAACCTGCAGCAGCTGAAGGGGGATCTCAGGCTGGTCATTAACTCCTGGGAAATTTCTCATTCCAAAATCACAGCTGTAATTATAAACTTTTTTTTTTTTTTAAGTTAAAAATAAATTACTTTTGAAATGTTGTAAGAGTTATAGTAGAAAAGCGGGTTTTCCTCTTCAAGGTCACAGTGAAAGGTTCAGGGGCAATATCCAGAGCAAGGCCTATGAAGGGGAGGGAAACAGAAATGCTGCTGTTTCTACCCCTGGCAGGTCTCTTGGGATGCAGAAAGTCCATCATATTTCATGGCAGAGACAGGCAGGCTGCCCCTGGACTTGACAAAAGACAGAAATCATGAAGCTTTACAGAGCAATGACTTCTTCAGGCTGGAAACAGACAATGGCTCTAAACCCCATGATACCTTTGCACCTAAATAAAACTACCAAGTTATCCTGCCCACTTCTTTTAGTAGAACAGCAAATTAAAGACATTGCTGCCTTACAAATGACTTGTGAGTTATTGCTCTCTGCGTCTCTGCAGCTACTTCTGTTAAAGGCCAGGAGAAGGTTTTGCTGAGATGGCTCTACAGTATCTCAAAATTATAATAACACCCCAAAAAAGGCCTTGGTGACAGCACAGCAATTCAGCAGCGATGCTGGGTGGACACTCTATGGCCTCTCTCAGTTCCCAGCTCCAGGACTCCAAGAGAAGCCACCTCTCTGCTGATAGAAGGTATTATCAGACTGACCTTCCCTCAATTCCTGCACCAGATAATGCTGAATCCTAGTTGGATTAACAGAAGGTGAAATGTGCCACAGGAGATTGCTGCTAAGTCCAGGGCAGGATGTCAGGGTAAGAGAAATTGAGGTAGTGGTGTTCCCCAGGGTGTATTTCCAGTCAAAGAACAGCTGTAAAAAGCATCCCTGATCCTGGATCAGGGTAGGAAAAGCAAAATCTGCTGTTTGGGTGGGTGTCATGGCTAAATACAGTGATTAAAACATATAGACTGGCATTTTTCTGAGACAGTTGCAGGCTGGGGAGAGCTGCTGCCGTGGTAAACAGAGCCTCTGGATCAGCTGGATCCTTTGTCAGTGCTGCATTCACTGAAAATTCAAAATGCTGCGGGTTTTAGTTTGGTTTTAAACCCGTCAAATCCTCCTCAGATACAATTGTGGATATTTTTGCCTCTGCAGCTGGCTGGCTGGGTAACGTTTTCCTTTGCAGAGGGGCTGACAACATTCGTTAAGCCAGTTAAGAAGAAAATTAACTCTATCCCAGCCAAAACCAGAACGTCCCCGAAAGAAGCTGTTCCAGAGGGGATGGAGGCTGGTCCATACCCTCACCAGATCCAGTTTTCCCTCGTTGTTCCAAAAGCTGGCCAAGTGATTCTCCCCATCACCACGCAGTGCTCCCGTGGCTCACCGGATCCTCTGATTTTCCAAATCCAGGGACGTGCTTTCACACACACAGGGAAATGCAAAAAGCTCACAGGCACGAGAACTCGCAAGGCTGAGCCCCAAATGTCTGCTACAAGTAATCTGCTAAGACAGTCAATTAATTAGAGCTCACAGCAACCCTCTTTGCACTTCTAATATTGACTAATCGGCTCCAGAGCTCGTTGTTGTCCCACTGTCCTCACAGGGAAACTGAGTCACACTTGAGATGCCAGG
The DNA here is from genome assembly GCF_025592945.1 of Manacus candei. NCBI lineage: Eukaryota > Metazoa > Chordata > Aves > Passeriformes > Pipridae > Manacus > Manacus candei. The sequence goes on along the minus strand of NW_026138118.1, from coordinate 1,598,811 downwards.
GCAGGTCCTGTCTTCTAAACCCCAGCTCTCTATTCACCATCTCATTTCTTTGCCTCTTCTGCTTTGTTTTTCTGTGGAGGAAGAGATGATGGATCACCTTGTTTTGATCCCAGGAACATTCTTCCTCAGCGTGGTACAAACCACGTTGAAGATACAGAGCAGGGGCCCCTGGAAATGAGAAAAACTGGCTGTGTTTAACAGCTCTTTGCTTTTCTGACAGATTTCTTTCTGTTCCCCAGCACTGGGTGCGATTGCAGCTGCCTCAAATGCCAGCGTTTTCCAAGGCAGGTCCAGGCAGTGGTTGGAATGCAGGAACTGCACCACAGCAGGCAGCAGGAGGCAGAGCTCTTAGGGAAGCACAGCCCAGGCAGCTCCCATTCCCCTGGACAGGGATTGTGCAGATTGAGGCTTATTCACAGAGCAAACACCTTTAACCTCTGCTGACATTCCTGCGCAGGTGAGAATCACATTCCCTTGCTCAGCTCACCTGCGTTTCTGAAGGGATTTAACGTACCTAAACCCTTTTTTTCCCCAGCAAGAATACATTGCATTTTGCCTGCTGGTTCTGCAGACTCTCAGTCTGCCAAGCCCACCCTGCTCCTGCGTGGTGTTTCTGTAAACCACACCATCCCTGCATCCGGATCTCCCGAAACCCCTCCCAGGGAGCCCCTTGGTGAAGCACACGCAGCTCAAGCCAGGGAATTCTGCTGCGTTGGCTCCGGGAAATGTGCTTAATTTGTGGATTTTGTGCATATCTCCGAGGAACACTGAACCGCAGCCAAGAGGTGCCTGGAGGAGAGGGACCCGTCGGAGCCGGGGTGTGCCCTGGGAAGGCGATGGGGAAGGAGCTGCGAGGCAGCGAGGCCATATCTGCTGGTTGTCATGGCTACAATCGCTGCCCGTCTCCTGTATCAGTTACCTTCCCTTTCCTGGATGCAAATAACCGAGTGGTGGTCGGCTCCAGCTCCAGCTCCAGCGCAGGACACAGCCCCGGACATCCGAAGCAAAGGAGAAAACCATCTGTTTCAAACACAGGCATCTCTTCACATCATCAGAGGGGAGAGTGGGAGGCGACTCGGTTTTTCGGTATTCCAGCTATGCGAGGCCAATAATGCTCTGCCCAATTGCCTGTGGTTCTGCCCTAACCTTTGGCTGTTTCCTGGGACCTCAGAGGAGCTGCTTCACAGCCCATCCAGCCTTTTGGATTCCTGACAAGCTACTGAGGGCTCGGGCTCTGCCGGCTGCAGCACTTGCTGTGCTCAGCACACACCCCCCAGCTGAGCTCTGCAGGCTCCCCCACCAGCTCTTCCTTCAAAACACGAGTGGCTCAAACTACACTTTGAATCATGGAATGGTTTGGGTCAGAAGGGACCTTAAAGATCATTTTGTTCCACCCCCCTGCCATGGGCAGGGACACCTCCCACTAGCCCAGGTTGCTCCAAGCCCTGTCCAACCTGGCCTTGGACACTTCCAGGGATGGGGCAGCCACAGCTTCTCTGGGCAACCTGTGCCAGGGCCTCCCCACCCTCACAGGGAAGCATTTCTTCCATAATAGTATCCCTTTTCTACCCGAAAAAGGCTTTTTCAAAACCCCATACAGAACAAAAGCAATTCCTTACCTTTTTTTTTTAAATTTTTTTTTTTTAAATTTAATTTTTAAAGCAGGTTTTCAGCCCAGGTGGGAAGTTATTTAGAGCGAGTTATCCATCAAACCTTGTTTTTAATGGAGCACACAGCTATGTTTGTAGCTTATTCCAGTGTAGGGATATGTGAGGGAGGGATAACATGAAAGAGAAAACTATTGGAAACTGTAAACAGGAGTGAAGCTGCCAGGGCTGTTTGCACCGACCCCAGCCAGGGAGAAACCTGAGTAAACACAGCACTAAGTACAGTGGGGGTTTATGGCTCTTTTAGGTTTAAGATCTTGTAAACAAGTGATGGGGCTTTCAAGTGGATACAAAAAGATGCCCTTCCAGAGCACACAGCTCCCAGCTTCTCCAGACAGGGGAGGGGAAAACAAAAACACATTTCAACAGAGTCCCAGTGAGAGGAAGATGTCATCCCAGTGTTTGTGGTCTCAGGAAGACATCCTGCAAGCTGAACAAGTCTCGTCCTGCAACACAGAGGGCACACACAGATACCTGTTCCTAATTACCCCATCCCGGGGTTTGGGATGCCATCACTCCACCTAAAAAAATAAAGAAATCGTTTTAAAATTGGAAGTGAATGTCAGAAATCCTGCTGAGAAGCCCAAAGACCCCGGAGCACTATTTTCCTGAGGGGGAAGCCAAGCTTTATTTCTGATTTCAGAGAGAATACACGACCTGCAGCATTTTACTGCTCAGCCCTCTTAGTAAGCAGAGACCATTGCACACATCCAGCCTTGAAAAGCCCCATCCCAAAACCAGGCAGAGAAATAAACTTCTAAACTGTGAGAAATGATCCTGGCTGGGAATATTTTGGCCTAATGACTGACTGTATTACACAAGCACGATTTTTTGAAGAGGTGGGATAAAGAGGAGCCTTCATCATTTAAGGAGAGAAGAGCAGGTCTCCAACTTCTCTTCCAACAATACCTGTTTTCTGTGTTTTAGGAACTGCTTCAGGCAGCAGAGAGCACAGGTATGACTCAGCTTCATGGCCAGGTAGGAGATACATTGACACTGTGCTCAATGGTGTCCTTGTTTGGGAGCGAACAAAAGGCACAAGAGGTTCAGTGATGTCAGAAACCCGATTCCCTGGAAAAAGAAAATCCATCTGTCCCTCATCAGCATTACAAAAACCCCCCAAACAAACAGATTCTGGATTTAGTGAGGCTCTTGGATATTTTGCAGGATTGCACGTCTTGCAACACTCTGTAAAATACAAGGCTTGTACTTTGTGCTTGACTATTAAATTGCTCTTTCCCTCCTCTCACCTTCCTGAGTAAAGCAAGGAGCTTGGAGGCTGCTCTTTAGACGTTCTTCTTCCCAAAGAGGCTCTTGTGGTTTGTATTAGAAATGTCAGGACTGTCCAGTTGGACCTTTACTGGCTCTCTGAGGAGATGCTTGGTGCCCTTCTGGGTGAGTTTATCAAGAGTACTCAAACCCCTGCTGACAAGGGAGGAACCACTTGACTCTTAACTAGAAAAACCCTCTCTCAAAATTATTTAGTGCCCACCCAGGCACTGCAAGTTCAGCCCAGAGGGTTTTCCATTAGCAGTCTACAAATCCACCTGCCTAAGTCTTGGGTACTGCTCTCATTTTATTGTCATACTCCAGAGCTGCTCAGAAAAGATAATTTCTAGCATCAAAAGCAAGAACTCGCTTTTATCTTTCTTCCTCTAAACTTTGCGGGCACCCATGTGATTGAAGCCACCTCTTTCTCATGTTGTGGCTGTGCCTTTCCTCTACTGTGCAGAGGGGAGGGTGCTGTCGATCAGATGGTGAAGTTTTACCACTGAGAACTAAGTATCTTTTGTGGAGAAATGTGTCCCAACATTCAAGAACCTTCCCTCTCACTCGCCTGTGCTTTGCTCTCCCATGAGTCTCCAGTCGCTGATTAACAGTAATTTACAAAGTAAAAACTTGATTAATCAAGTATTTTGCCACTCAATGGGCAGGTAAAAGCTTCAGTGGGCGTTATTTTATGCCAGTAAATGTTTTGGAAGAGGCAGTGAGCAGTCTAAACTGCTCCAACCCTGGAAGGTGGTTTGAGTTTTGCCACTGACTTCAGTGACAGCAAAGCTGAGACTTGTATGGTGGGTAACTGCTCCTTTCACCCTTTTCCTGGGGGAAATCAGATATTTGCTCCCAACCTGGTTTCAGAAATTCCTGGCCAGACCTGCTGTCTCATTTTTCTACTTACAGTCTGCACAGAATCATTTCCCCCCTCAGCCTAAGAAGCCACTGACATAATGCTGGAGATAAATGTCCTGTGGCAGCTGCCCAGCACAAGATATGGTGGAAAGAGGGTCAGCGTGTGGGAAATTGATAATAAATTACATCTGATGTAACATTATTTAACTCAAAAGCATTCTATCAGATATAAGGACTCTGGGATATGCTACAGTCCTTAAAATAGCATAAGAATCATAGTGCTATTAGCTGTTAACACTCAGTAACACCAGATACTTGTTGAAAGGGACTATTGATCAACAGAGAAGGGAAACAGTTTTTTGGCAGCTGTTTGCCAGTTGGGAGTTAATATGGGAGTCAATTACCAACAGATAAATGTCCCTTCTACGAGATCACCAGCAGAAGCCTTTGGAAGAGGAAGACACAGGCATGGGTTTAAATATCATCACTGTACACACAGAAACAGATGGGTTTAAATATCAGCACTGTGGTCTTAGAAATTAATCCTTCCGTGAAGTGAAAGGGTTATGGCAGAAAGCAAAGCAGCTCGAGAACAAAGCAAAGCAGCTCAAGAACAAAGCAAAGCAGCTCAAGAACAAAGTAAAGCAGCCTGCACAGAGTTACCCCTCATGGTCCTGCAGTTCTTTGCACCAGTCAGGGGGAAAAAAGAGTTATCTGTCTCCCAGTGTAAGATGGGGACTTGTGTCTAAATGCAAAAACCCTGCAGACCCCACGTGTGGGTGAGGTGGGGAGGCTGGAAGGTTGCCTCCTGTGAGGAGAGCACTGCACAGGGAGGCACACAAGGAAGCAGAGCCTGGGAACTGTGCTGGGAGCTGCACACCGGCACGAGGAAGTCCCAGCTCTGTCCTCACCCCTGCCTGGTTGTGCAATGTTACCTGCTCAGACACTGTTCCCTCATGCCAGGCAGGAACCCAAGGACTCTGAGGCTGGAACCCAAAGCACTGCAGTTCTCACTGCTCCGGTGCACAGGGGCTGGGAGTGCTCAGACCCAGGTCTGGGCTCATGGCATGTGACAAGGACCTTGGGGTGACATTGGGGTGGTTTATCTTAAACAATCTGTTTGCTCCTGTGTGCAAGGCAGGCTCACAGTGTAGGATATCACGGAGCTGGAGCCAGCACACGTCAGTCCCAGCAGTGGGGCTGCCAACCAGACCTCCTCCTGGGAGGGAAGGGTTTATCAGCATTCCCAAGTCTGGGCTGAGCTGGCCTATTGTTTTCAAAGAATTCCAGAATGTTTGGGTTGGAAGGCACCTTGCAGCTCATCTCATCCCACACCCTTGCCATGAGCAGGGACACCTTGCACTAGACCAGCCCTGTCCAGCCTGGCATTTCCTCCCCAAACCCAAACCAGTGGCTCATCCCTGCACTGCTGATAAAAAAAATCGTTCATTCACTCAGTTAATCAATAAGCCAAACTCCCAAAGCACTCCCTGCAAATGGATGGGAACCCTGCTCTGCTTGTTTTGCTAATCACGGGACAACCACTCCAGGTTTATTATCCAGGAACTACCAGGGCATGGTGACAGGGCCTGTTCAATGGAGACGTGGGAATAAAATCCCCACGTTTTTCAGCACACTCAGATGTCCCTGAAACATTTGGTTTCAGTGTTTGCTACGTTTTCATGCCACAGCATTTATACTCGTGACTGGAAATCTCTGCCTTTTCCCTACAATTCTGGGTTGGTGTTTTGCCCAGTTCATCCAATAAATGCATAAATCCCTGCCCCAATAAATGCATAAATCCCCATCCCAATAAATTCATAAATCCCCATCCCAATAAATTCATAAATCCCTGCCCCAGGCAGGTACTGAGAACTGAAGCAGAGGAATGAGTTTGGCTTACCAGGAGCTCATCTTTCTGTTTTGCATCCACTTCAAGGAAGTATCATGAGGGTGTCAAGTGCTTCCCCTGCAATCTCGCCAGCTCTGGGAAGCAGCCACTTCCTTTCCAGCTTTACACACTGCTCCTTGGAAAAGGCAAACATGGAAAGCATGTGCTAGAAGGAGATAACTCAAACACTAGAGGCTTTTTGATAATATAAAAGGTGAAGGAAAACCAGCAATTAATGGCATTGCTTCAGCCTAAGACGCATCACAGGATGACGTTCTGGGACTCTTAAATGCAATGCTGGTAAAAGTTGCTGGTTGGCAAAGTGGGCCCACAGTTTTACAGCATGAGGAAAAATCGCCCTGATGAGACTTTTGAAGAGGTTGTGAGCTAGCACAGATATTACAGTTCAACTCCCTGGGTTTTGCTTGCAGAGAAAAAGCACCTGCACTCAAATACTGGCACACAAAAGCAAAAGGAAACATGACAAAAAGCACAGGGAGTTTTCCAATGAAGAAAGTATTATTTTTTTTGGACATAATTATTTATTTTGTGATCTCAGGTTGAAGATTCAGCAAGTCTGATATAAGTAGTTTGTGCCAACAAGCCTTCAAGTGACCAGGTTTATATGATTCCTATTTAAATCCAGGTTTAGGATAAAGTATCCCTTCCCCAGCTGAGGACAGATGAGATGGACAGCAGCAGCTCTAGTTTAGGCTCAAACTTTCAGGACATGAGCCACAGCAGCTGCAATAATGGCCTGAGGAGGAAAAGCAATGGTCCAGTGATTCTTAAAATAGAATTTGGGAAGCCTAAGTTCAAAGGCTTGATGTACCATGGATAGATTCCTGTGAAATGTCAGCTATGCCTGTAAACCGATGAGGAATTGAGAACTCTGTCTGGATTTTGAGCAAAAACATAACAAAAAGTAGAAAGAGAGGCTCAGAGGGGCCTCAGACTGCTCTGGTGAGTATTGTTTGACAAAGTCTGAGCCTCTGATGGTGGCAGAGCATGGAGGATGCTGGAGCAGCACTCCTGCTTTCTAAAAGAAAATAACTCAGATTGGACCATGACAAACCAAGTCCAGTCTCCCCAAGTTTTCTAAGCTGGTTTTGGATGCTCCCTGCCATTTGTTGATCTCCAGGCCCCGATTCTGTGTTTCCTGGTACCACCGTGTGGCGAAGGGAAGGAACAGGCTGTTAATCAAAGCGTGTTAATGAGCTAAACGGCACGGCGCAAATCCCCGAGTCCACTGGGCCGTGGCAAGGAGACACCGTGGGGCTGCCAAATCCAGCCTTCCCCTGCCAACCTGCCTCAGATCCAGCTTACTTCTGTAATTTTTTTTTTTTTTTTGCAGGAGAAATTGATTCAGTATCAATGGAATTTTCCTCTGCAGGGCTTGGCAACAAGGAGGCTAATTGGATCCTGGCATGGCAGGGAAACCTGGGCATCTCCCACCAGGCTGCAGGCCAACAAAACCCATTCACCAAACACCCACAACACGGGAACAACCTCTGGTATCATCTCCAGTAAGAAGGAAATCATGACAAAAACTAATGTAGTTGCCACAGTTTACAATCAGTCCTCAGGCTAAACTCAGAACCCCCAATACAGGTATGTTCAGCTCTTGTGCTGAGGTAACACTGAATTTCACCAAGATACCACTTCATTAGACTAAAGGCAAACAAAATCTGTCTGGGCAATGGCAAAATAGTAATCTAGAGTAACCAGATTAATAGAAATCTAATAGTAACTCCTCTCTAGCTCCATGTACACTCACCTCTGCACAGCAGTGGCAACCAACAAGCTTGAGAGCAGGGGAGAGAGCTGCTGCCTGGAAGGGAATTTGTTAAAAATCCAAAAGTAAACTCAGTGGGATAACTGAGCAAGAATAAATTAAATCCACTATCAAACCTGTTTAGAAGGGGAAAACTGGAAAGGTTGGGGTTTATATGTCCAGCAGCAAGATGCCAAGCCCTGCAGTACCTGCAGGTGCTTTGGGAGGTGGAGGGATGAGCTGCTCCACACCCGGGTCATCTCAGCCACTGTGGGGACGTTCCTTCTACATTTTCCAAGTACTTTCTCCAGGCTGGTTTGTTGTATTTAAGGCCATGAAATGTTCTTCTTTGGAGGCTTTAATGCACTTTAAAAGATCTCACATTCAGTAGGTTTTCCCTGCTGCTTTCTGTTGCTGTTCCTTCTGCCACGCCACAGATGTTCTGGCTCCCTTTGCAAGGAGGTTAAAACCCCCAAAGATTGACAAAACAGTTTTCAATAAAAGGTTTTAAAAACAACCCAGCCTTTCACATCAGAAATCTTCTAAAGCCAACTTACTAAAGCTCTTTATTAGCCTCAATCAACTCTACTCAGCACCAGCTCCCCCTGTGCCATCTCCTTCCCATCCCTTACAAACGATGGGCTCACTCTGTAAATTGTGAATTTAACTTGAGCTCCATTTCATCTCCACCAACTGCAGGATAAGGAGCCATTTCCCAGGAATTATAGTCAGCAATATTAGTCCCTGGGTATGGTATTACCATATCTGGGATGATTTAGGGACAATGAAATCCCCGTGCCATCAAGCTGGGTGATTCTTCTGACACAAATGATCCTGAAACTCAGTATCTGCTGGATGCACTCACTGAATTTAGGCCATTTTCCTTCCCTGTTCCTTTTCATCCCCACCCGTGGCAGGGCTCAGGGACAGGAGGAGGATGCTGCCACTTTTTCCAAATAATCTACATAATCAAATAATCTGAACCTATTATCTTTTAGCTTGAAGCCCTGTCACTCCAGGCCCTTGTGAACATCTCTCTCCATCTTTCTTGAAGGCTCCCTTCAGTGGAAGGCCACAAATTTCTCCCAAATTTCCTCACAGTGCTCCATCCCTCTGATCATCTTTGTGGTCTCCTCTGGACTTGCTCCAACAGCTCCATGTCCTTCCTATGCTGGGGAGCCCAGGGATGGATGCAGCTCTGCAGGTGGGGTCTCACCAGAGAGGATCCTCAGCTTGACTGGAAAGAGGATACTCCCTGTCTTTTCACAGTTGGAAAATAACTGCACATTGCTGCACAGCACTGGTACCCTCCAACAGGAAGATTGTTGGGGTTTTCACGTGTGTTCCCATCAAACTGGTGATCTCCAGTTTCCAAAGGCTCACACAAACAGGACAAAATCCTGGGCTGATGCAGAGCCCACCTGGCAGACTGGCTTGTTAACTGCACCAGGCAGCACAAATCCCATTCCCAGCAGATACACAGAGGCCATTTTCCATGTAAAATGATTACAATTTAACAGAAAAAACTTCCTTTTCAGCTTCAGGCGTTCTGGCAGGCGGCGATGCAGATTTGTGGTGCCTCTAACCACTAACCATGCAGAGGCTGCAGCACAGAGCTCCTCAGCTTTAATTTACACAGCTAATTAGTTGGATTTACTGGCTTTAGCATCCCTCACCCTCTATTTGCTTAAGGAGAAATAGATGAGCCCTGCGAGTTGAGTCAAGCCCAACAGGCCAATAATTCCAGCGCAGGGCACGTCCACTGGGAAGCACCTCAGATGTAGCAAGAGCTTGGAATCTCAGCACTAAAAATATCCATTGATTTCTGTTGGAGAAAAGACAGAGCCCTCACCAACCCATGGCACAGAATCACCCATGGGGGGGGGTTAAAACTCCTTTATAACATCTTTTACGTGGGGATGTTTGGATCAGCACGTAGATTCCAGAGAAGGATAAAGGAAAACACAAGGACATTCCTCTCTGCAACCTGGTCAGCAGCAACCCCTTCAGAGCCCAATTCCTTTGGAAGTGCTCATTCTTTGTAGATACCCAACAAGGTAAAATTCTGCAAAAGCAAGGTAGGCTATTTCAAACTCGCAGATTTAAAAATATAATTGTTATTTTGATGCAATTACGTTATTGGGTGAAATCCCGATTTCACCACCCAGCCTGTGCCCAAGTCCCAGACCATTCCACAGCTTCAAGACTCGTCCCCCTTTGGTACTTGGAAAGTTGGGATTCATTGGGAAATCCCAAGTCCACACCTCTCACCATCCCTATGATGGGAGCAAGGCACAGCAAACCAGAGATGTCACAGAACCCCAGCAGCCATTCTCGTCACTCCTGGACTCGCTTCCCGCCTTTCCCAACACCTCAACCCCACACAGGGCTCCTCCCAAGCTGCACCTCTTGGAGAACACCCTGGACAAGCACCAACCTCCTCTCCCTGCTCCCACTGCTGGGAAGCCACAGCCTTCCAGCAGCCACATCCCACTGCTTGGCTGCCTGAGCCACTGGTCAGGAGCCGTTTCTAAGCTGCTGCTTCTGGGTGGGGTTTATTAAAGACTATTAAACAGGATTATTCATCATTATTTCTATTTGCTAGGGCGAGTGTGACATACCAGCTACAGTAACACAAGATGGAGCAGCTCATATTAGCACATCTCAGTGTTCTCTGTAGGTGCAGCAGCTCCAGAACACTTCCCAGCACTCCTGACACTGAAAACCTCTGGATGTGGAACTCTGCCCTGCTCGTTTTCACTGGAATCCCTCTGAAATCAGCACAGGTTGAAAACAGGTCACTGAACTTAATCACAAACAGACACTGAAATCCCAGGCAAGGCCAAGCAGAGACGGAAAAAATATTCCATCTGACAGTCACTGAAGGAGACGTTTACACAGGGGGTTTGGGCTTGGCTCTGGAGTCTAAGTAGCAACTATAAAAATGGTGCATTTTTTACTCAACAAATCTCGTCTCCTGCTTAGTCACCACCACAGCCAGGTCTGGATTCGATTAGCAGGAGCAACAATATTCAAATTTAAGTGCAGAAATGTAACACATCATCGGTTTTACGGAGCCAGTTCTGGTTTCACTCCCAAGAAAAGCTCACCAGAATTTGCTTTTCTCTGCAGCAACTGCAAGATCACTGTAATCCTGTTTTACACAGTACCATTTTTTTTTTTGACAATAAAGAGGATAATTTATCTCAGTAGATTCACTTACATGCTTCATTTTGGGCCTTCCCAGTAAGCTGAAGTTTCAACACATCCTGCAGCCAACCTAGTTTTTAGTTAAGGAAACCTTGCTTTTAGGTAAGGAAATCCCACTTTGCAGTTGCACACTAAGACTGAACTAATTATCTGAATGAAAAAATAAACACAGGCATGCACACAGCAAGTTCTTAAATGAAATAAAGGCAAGAGAAATTAGAAAGCATTAAGAACAGTCCAAGCCAAACCGTATCCAGCTTTATTAAAGGTACTTTTCATGAACAATCATGGTAATTTAGGCAGGACATGGGCTACAATCTGCAACATTTTACAAACAACTGTCAAACTCCCCTCCCTTTGTGGACTAGTGAAACGGAAAAGTCGCTATGGAACCGTGAGGAATCTTCAGCTCACACTTGTAGAGGGAAAACTTTTAGAGTGAGGGTGGACACGTTCACACCAGCGCGTTGTTTGACAACTCTGCACACACCGACCCTGACTTTTTGTACAGCAGAATAAAATCTAAAGGCAGGTTTCTGTTATCTGAAGATCCACAATAGAAAAGAGGAAGCGCAGCTCCGTTTTTTGAGCCAGTGTATCCCAAATTAAGACACCAGAAATCCGGATCACCTGACAGTGGATTGAGTGTGGCACGTCCCAAAAAATGCCGGTTTTGCCGTGTTTTGGAGTGACAGGCTCTGGGTGAACAGGGAGACACCAAAGGAAAACTGGTGGCATTGGGGTTTTGGAGTGGGCAACGGCACCTTGGGAGCTCTGATGTTCACTTGGACTCGACTGACACGCAGCATCAGGAATCCCTTCCCTCATCCCTGCAGGAAGGGCCCTTCTTCCAAAAAACTGGGGGACTGGAAAAAGCTTTTCTTATTAAAATTTAGGTTTTGAGAAATAGACTAAATGACATTTGCCCCCACTGCCCCCCCCCCCCTCCACCCTCCCCCAGAACACAACAACGAAGCGGTCTGTGTGCTAACAACATAGCTTAAAAAAAAGTAAACCAAAATTCTGCATTGTTATAAAACTTGATAAAAAATAGTATTTCAAACTGTACAGTCACCAGAAGTACACAGTTATCAAAAATTCACACGTTTTTACTTGGCTTCACCAGCACCTTCGGCTTTCTGTGCCTGGAAAGGAAAAAGGGGAGCAAGTCAACACACAAAACAGAACAGAAACTCATCTTTCTAAATAACAAACCCCTGAGCAGAGCCAAGTGTTCTTTGGGCTGCAGTGCTCTGACTTTAAATAAGATAATTTTTAATGATATCAAATCTAGCATTTGAGGTACCGTGAAAGACAACTTAAGTTGCTTTACAGGTACAAACTTCACAGAGCCAGAACAGTAACTGGCGACAGCACCTGGCAAACAGACAACTTTAACTCTTTACCAACACCTGCCACGAGTGTGGATGTGTCTTTAAGTGTCATAAGCAACGGGTGTGAATAAGCAACAGTTCCTCTTCGTTAGCACAAGCCAAGACCTGTCCCTGTTTGAGAGGGAAAGGAGTGAATCCTGATGTAAGGCAGGGTGCTGTGATACCTGGTCTGTTTTGGCATCTCCGTTTTCTGCAGGGTTGTTTCCCTCCTTGCCAGCATCAGCTTTTCCCTTCTTCCCCTTGGGCACCTTCTCGCTCTTCTGTAAAGGCAAGGTGGTATTTTTGGTGTTGGTAACACAGCAATGTCTGTGTGTCCAAGGGACTGACAACCCCTGTGAAGAGTCTTCACTTCAGTATTTTTAACACAAATTCTGTAAAATCTGGAAGTTCCCAGTGCCACTTTACGAAGTGACAGCACGGGTCAATCCAGTCAAGGGTTTATTAGTTGTGGCCAATCAAAGCTAAACCTCACAACCCATTTAGCTCTTGAAACAGCACTGACACAACTCACCTTTGGAGCTGCCTTTTTAGGTTTGGGCTCTGGCTTTGGAGGAGCAGGTTTCTGCAAGGGAGGGAAAATCTTGTGTTAGAGAGTCATGGAATGGTTTGGGTCAGAAGGGACCTTAAACATCATCCTGTTCCACCCCCCTGCCATGGGCAGGGACACCTCCCACTAGCCCAGGTTGCTCCAAGCCCTGTCCAACCTGGCCTTGGACACTTCCAGGGATCCAGGGGCAGCCACAGTTTCTCTGGGCAACCTGTGCCAGGGCCTCCCCACCCTCCCAGGGAAGAGTTTCTTCCCAATATCCCATCTAACCCTGCCCTGCTTCAGTTTAAGGCCATTCCCCCTCGACCTGTCACTACGTGTCCTTGTGACAAGTCCCGCTCCAGGGACTTTTCTTAAAATAACTTATTCATGTTTATTTACCGAATTTATTTTAAAGAGAAACAAACTGCGTTTTTAAAACATTCAGCCTAAACAGTTCAGTTTCAGGAAAGCAAGCCAAAACATTTAAAATCAAAGCAGCTACTTGATTTGTCAATTATTTTACCACTCCCATAACACCACACAATGGGGCAGTTCCTTAAGCCAGTTACTTACTCCCAGCTAACAACACGTCTCCAGAGTACCTACAGCTCTGACACATTTACACAGCTAATGGTCAGTTGTAAAAATACCAAGTGTTGTGACATCTCTGCCCAGCAAGAGGGTACTCACAGCAGATAACCTCGCTGATCTCCGTTGTGGCTGTTGAAAGAGGAAAATGATTGAGTTTAATGCCACAGAACAAGAACTCTCAAAAACTCATAAGTAACTCTGACTTCAAAGCAGTAAACCCGCCAGAAATTATGTTTTCAGCTCCCTTTTTCCCCGGTTCTAAAGAAACACGAGGCTATGTCATTGAAATCACTAATAGCTGAGGATATTCAAGTAGAATTTTCATGGTTAAAAGCAGATTTTTCACGATTAAAAGACACTTAAGACTTTGAAAAGTCATAATCGATTCAGATCAACCCTCCCCCCTCCCCCCGGGGCTCCCCAGATATTCTGATGAAGTTAAACCCCATCTTCCAACGGGAACACTTGATGATCCAACTTTCCCAAAACACCGAAGTTCTTACCTCATCCTTAACTTTGGCCTTATCGCCCTTGGTCTCTCCTTCAGCCTGGGGACACAGGTTGTAGGGACAGGTGATGGGGAGGGGGGGGGAAAGAAGCACACACGCTCAGGCACCAGCCGCTATTTTAACCCCGACAAACGCCCCAAGGGGGAGCATCCCCACGGCACCACCGCTACGGTCGCAGCCCCTCCCCGCGGGGCCAGGGCGGGGGATCGCGGAGCACAACCCCACACCGACCGACCCACCCCGAGCGGGGCGGGCGCTGCCGGGGCCGTGTCTGTGCCTGTGTGTGTGTGGGGAGGGGATGGTCAATGTCCCCTCAGGGCCTCCCCCCCCTCCCCTCCCGCCCCCGCCGTTTTGGCGGCAAAGCTTTGCCGCCGCTTCCCGCCCTTTCCCGCCCCACACCGGCGCTCCCCTCCCCTCCCCCCCCCCCCCGCCTTCCCCTCACACCGACCTCCCGCCAAAACCAACCGGTTCGGACCGGCGGGGACCCACCGGGGCCCCTCCCGCCCTTCCGCGGGGCCCCCTCCCCGGGAACGGGCCCCGCCGAGGCCTCGCGCCGCCGTTACCGCCCCGAACGGGAGGGGAGGAAAGCCGGGGGGGGTTGTTTTAAGCGCGTAGTCCCGCCCCCCCCCTCCCACAGGCGGCTCCGTGAGGGAGGGGGGGGAAAGGACACCGTGAGGGGGGGGGATGGGGAGGACAGCGGGAAGGGGGGGAAAAAGGACACGGGGGAAGAGGAGAAGGGAGGGGGCGGCAGCTCCACGTACCTTTCTCTTCGGCATGGCTCCGTGTGTGTGCGTGTGGTGTGAGTGTGTGAGGGAGAGCGGAGCGCGCTGGGCGGCGTGAGGGGGCGGAGGGAGGCGGCGGAGGGAGGGAGGGGGAAGGTGGGGGGGGAGAGAGAGAGCCGGGCGCGCTGTGCGGGGTGAAGCGGTGCCGGCGGGTTGGCAGCTCGGTGCGAGCGGGGCAGGGGGAGGAGGAGAAGGAGGAGGAGGGGGGGGCTGCACCCCGTAGGTTTGCGGGGCTCGCGCTGCGCTGGGTGTTCCCCCGACCCCACTAATTGGAATCGGGTGTTTATAAAGTTTTATATAGAGCCGGACGCGGCCCAACCGGTTCCAGCCGGATCCCCGCCGCCCCGCGCGCCCATTGGCCCGCGCGGGTCACGTGGGGTGGGGCCAAAGGCGGGGAGGGGGGGGCGAAGTGGATGGATGGGGGGGGGGGGCGCGCGCGCAGTTCCCCCCCCCCCCCCTCCCCTCAGCGCGCGCGCGCGCGCGGGAAACCCTGTGGGGATGGGAGGGGGGGGGGGACGTGAGGGGAGGGAGGGAGGGAGGAAAAGCAAATTAAAAATGGGGGAAAAAAAAAAGGTAAAAAAAAATTAGGGATGTAAAAATGTAAAAAAAAAAAAAAAAAAAAAAGCGGCCGTAGGGGGAAAGGGGGATATTACCACCCCCCCTCGCGCGCAGGTGAGCGGAGCTGTTCGTTCAGCACCCTCTGGGATATATCAGGGTGGTCTCTCCCCGGAGGAATCGCCCAGAGCCCCCTTTTTCCCCCCCTTCACCCCATCCTGAGATAGGGGGGGAAAAGAGTTGTATCCGGCAGTGCTGGAAGGAAAAGGGGGGAAAAATATGTTAAAATGCGATAAAATGACGGTTAAAGGGATTAAGACAGGTGACCGATGGTGGTGCCAGGCGGCTCCAGGGAGTTGGGCTGCTCCCAGGAGGGGACATTCCTCTCACCTGGCAGGGCCACAGCCCACGTCCTTCACATCTAAGGATCTTCATCACGACTTCGTTGTGCCCCAAACTGCTTTTTAATTGAACCTCATCCCAAAAAACACCCCAAGGAACAGCCTTCCTCCCCCAGCTCCCTTCCCCAGGCTTTTTCAGGCCTTGACCGCACTTCTTTCCAGCCGTGCTGATTTTTTTCATCCTCACCCCATAAACACGAATTATGGAAGTTCAGTTCTCACTGACAGAAGCCTGTGGCTCTGTTCCCACAGATTCACTGGAAAATGGACTCCTGAAACTCCCAAGTTTGCCTGGGTAACTTATGCCCACCCTCTAATAAAGGCAGGCTTACAGGGGACATAACTGGAATTATATTTACTGGAATAACTGATGCAGTAGGATATACAAACTCAGGTAATACAAACCTTCTGCCACTGCTTGAAGGACTTTTCCTCCTCCCCTACTCCAGCAATGCCTTTTATAAAAGGGATTATTAAAACTTCTCCTATGAACCTTTTGTAAACCAGATCCTTCACTTACCACACCTGCAACAGTACTTTGTGGAAAGCCACCACTGTGGTTTTGGTCACCTGTAGAATCATAACACAATGGAAAAGGTTTTGGTTTTTTTTTTAAAGGCAAAAATACATTTTTTGGGTAGAAGAACCTCCCCATCAGCCAGGCAAAGCAGACTGGACAGTGTTCCATCTCGTGGAGAGCGCATTATTCCCAGAGTTTCCTGAAATGTGGAGAAAATACAGCAAAAGAAGTTTAAAAATCAACAGCTCCCATCATCTCAGCATATCTTTATCCAAATTCTGTTTGCTACTTACACAAGAGGTGGTACCTGCATGTGCAGCTTTACTCGGCCAAGCTTTGGAGCACCATCAAACTGCTCACACTACACTGTAAAAAGAACCTTCAAATCATTCCCAGGCTAACAGGAATCACATGAGGAGCCTGTCACAGGTTAAATATTATTATATTAGACCTGGATGCCAACTTCATCACACCTTAGAATAAGCAGCTCTATGTACTTTTAAACATTCAGCTCATTTTTTAAAATAACTTTGGTATGAATACGCTTTATTCCTCGTTTGACAACGCAGTTATCCTCTTCACAATCACATGCCAAGTGCTCACTCTGCAGCACTTACAAGTCTTTTAAACCTGCATTTTCTAGTTTTCACCTGGAGGTAAAAAGAAACACTTTAAACCCAGCAATAGCTGGTACTGCCGCACCTGTGTGTGCATCAGGAACAACAACAACAACAAAAAATCCAGACACTTTCACTTATTTTGACCATGGGGACGGAAACCAGGAGAAATTAGAGATGGAAACAATCTTGGAAATCAGCTTGTCCAGCTCCCTGCCAATGGAAAACTGAGAACAAACAACACTCCACAGCTGCTCCGGCCACTCCTGCTAAAATCAGCCAAATAGCCCTTCTGAACCATTTTGGCTGGGGTCAGGTTGGGTTTGGCTACTGTATTCCTGAATTAAGCCCACCCATATTCCCTGGAACTCGTCTCTGGAGAGGGCTCAGAGGGGTTTGGCATACTGTAGCCATCACCTGGGTTTAGCTAACTTCTTTTCCCTTCTAAGCCATGAGGTTAATTCCCAACCAATCCTTTTTCCTTGCCTGCTGGAAGCCTTTCCCAAGGTCAGTTTGGTCCAACACCAGCATCTTCTGCACTTGAGTTTTCCCCACACTGCTCAGATGGATCACAGGACCTGGTGAAGCTTTGGAGTGTTTTTTTTCTTCACAGCAAGGCTGGCAACACCTTCTTTAGCTCTTTGGAAGCCAAGAGCAGATCTATGCAACCCAGCAGAGTCAGGTGGGGAAAAGACAAGATGCTATCCCAAAGCAGGCAGTGGGGAATGTCCCTGACACCAGGAATAACCCTCTCCCTGCCAGAAAGCAAGGCTCCCCTGATGGGACAGCAGAGGAAATCTCAACAGAAGATTCCCTACTGCAAAGCCATGGAAAGAATTCAAGCCCAGGACTGATTTAATGGGACTGAATTGGTTTGGCTGGGCCAATTCACGAGGAGTCAAACAGAACTGGAGGCTCATTGCAGTTTAACTTCTTGTCACCGAGGGTGCAGGTATTGTCTGCCATCGTGGCAGGGAGGTGAGACAGGACGGCATCACCTTCCTCAGCAGCATTCACAGCACTAGAGAGGGTCACAGTCCCTGTCCCTGCAGGGCCAGCAGGGATGGCAGGTCCTAGAGCAGCCTCACACCCCCGCTGCAGGGCCACAGCGAGCCAGCTCCTCTGGGCAGCAGCTGCTCCCTCTAAAAGTTGTCTTCCTGAGGTAACCCAGCCCCTGTGTCATGCAGACACCGTACACAATCTCTCAAAGAAGTCTGCTCTCTTGTGCTCCAGTGCCTGCAGGAAGCCCTGGATCCTCTCCTCCCGCATGGCCATGCATTTCTGCAGCAGAGTCCGTCGGCGCCGGGAGTCTCCGTGGGACGCACACCCTTCCTGCTGCAGCTTCCTTGTCACATAATCCTGATCCCTTTCCATCTGCTGTCGCCTCCTCTCCTCCATGTAGGAGTCTCTGGCCTTCTGGAGTGAAAAGCAGGGCAGTGTTAGCACCTTACCAGGTCTCTCAGCTCACCTGTGGCACAGAGGCAGCACAGGCTCTGCTTGCCCATCAACCTGCAGGTTAAATGAAGGGTGGCTCTGGGACTGCCTCCTCCACTTTGAGGCTGCCTGCTTGATTGGCTATGAAAAATACAGGGATATCCTTCTGGACCTTTCCCCAAGACACAGCTCTGCTCACACTTAGTTAAAATAGATAAAGGTCACAACACATTGTGGAAAACCCTCAGATATTGGAATCAGAGGAGCAGCTAGAAGAGAACATTTAAAGCCCAGACGTGCACACTGCTGTTCTCACCAGTGTCATTGCAGCATCTTTGATCCTGTTCCCCTGGCAGCTGAAAGGTTTTAGGGGATTCAGAACAATGATTTATAGGGCAATTCTTTGAGCAGATGATCAGGTATTGAGCTAATCAGCTTCAGAACAAAAGCAGGAATGGGCTCAGCATTCCCAAATGCCTGTGATCTACTAATGTACTGGCTTGAGACACAGCAGGATGGGCAGGAATAAGGCAAAGGCAGGAGCCATCCTTGCCTACCCTTCAAGTATTTGAAATCTTTTGTTGGAGAAGATCACTTTCAGATTTCTCCTTATTGCACATGCCCTGGCCTGCAGCCTCCAACAACAAAAACACATCAGCAGCACGCAGGACCATTAAGCTTCTATTTTTAAAAACAGTTAAACTGGTCACTGTGACATAACCTGACACACACACACACACACACACACTTAGGGAGTGCTGGTGTTTCGAACAAGCAAGGAGAAATAATTACTCTAATGAGAGCCTGACTCACTCTTCCCCACACTTTCCCTGAGCCCAAGTCAGCCTATGCTCTGGCACTGGAAATTAGCTTTTGTTGTGCTGGGAACGAGAGCAGAAATATTCCCAGCCACAGAAACCCCACTGAGTGGATGCACTCCAGGGCTGTGGCCCTGCTGATGTGAAAGGCAGGGACCATCAGCCTGTTCAGCAGAAGCCTTCAACCCTCAAAGTGAAATTCTGTTTATTCACCAGAAAAGACTGGGCCTGACCCCTGCATGGGGCAGGCTGGGCAGAGAATGAATTCTGCATTCCAGAGAATGCAGAAACCTGCATTCTCTCCCTAGATCTACCAGGCACCAAAAGCAGGTTCTAGCTGATCCTGGGACTACCTGTTGAGCAGCAGGGTAACTGGAAAATTAGGATGGCAGCCATTAATTGTGATGTTGTTTGAGTCAATGGAAGAAGGAAATCTTTTATCAAATACTTCCTCTTCAAGTTTTTTAATGTATTTTGTCACCCCCTTCCATCCAGTTGCCCATCTACACCCAAACTGCCTCGTGCATCCCAAATGCAGCAGCACATTCCCAAAGCAGTCACAGCTGCTGGAATATATCCTGGCTTCTCAGCAAGTCACCCCCTGGCTCCACCAGCCTCACTGACAGTAACCCTTCCACCAAGGGAATTTGTTTCATGAGATCTAGGTACTTTTGGCTTTCAAGATCACCTATTCTAAATGGAAAAAAAAAAAAAATCCAGCTTCTAAATCTCAGCAGTTCCTCTGAGGGATAAATCCTTCCTTTGCACAACTGTGAGGTCTCCCTTGAAACCTTGCAGCTTCAGATACTGCAAAGTGGGTCTTACAGGGAGAAAACTGTCCAGAGAACAAATCTGGACAATAAGAAACCTTGATAATAGCATGGCATGAGCACATCCAGCCACAAACCAGGACTAAGAAAAGATGAGAATAGCTGGGAACAGAAGCAGCATTTGTTACCAGTCAGAAACCAGCACCAGGAGCAAAGTCAGAACAGTGACCTTACTGTTCCAGACAGAGGCCAAGCTCATGGCAATGACAAACACTACTGCCTTTTTTGCTTCCTTCTTCATGCAGAAGGTGAACTGCCATTAGTTGTACTAATACAATGAACTGCTGGTGGGAAAAGGGCAAACTTGGTCCAGGAATAGGAATAAAAGAGGTTAAGGACGTGGAGAGTTTGGATGCTGCCAGACTGACTGCACCTGATTAAATTCAGCCATAACCACGACTGGCTGTAATCTCTTTGACAACTCTCAGAGGTGAGCAAGGTCCTTGAAGGTAGAAAAGGGCAATATAATGCCTGTTTTAAAAAGAGGACCCAAATAACTAAGGAACAGACACACTCAGCGACCAGATATGGTGGAGGTTAAGAGTCACCACCCCAAGGTCCTCCTCCTGCCAATTACTGCTATCTCTGTTCCACAAGCTGCTGCCCCCAAACTTCCTTATCAAGAGCTCCAGCTCCCACACTTGCTTTGCTTAAAAATAGCCAGATTACTAAGTCACTATTTAGTTGGCCAGATTTATCTGAACCAGGTCAGGGAGAGCTCACAACAACAGATCTAAGAGGAGAGGAACAATGTCAATGGGAACAATCCCTTCAGCAGGTGCATCTGGACCCACCAGAAAGAGGACACTTGTCCACAGACTCACAGCTCAGGCAGCCCCACTTCAGCTCCCAGAAAGGAAACTAAACCCACTCATTACAACCCTCAAAACAATGGGGGGGTTAGAGGAAGAGCATGGAAATCCTCCCTGCTCGTTCCAGTGTGAGCTCAGCAGTCTTTGCTTAAGCCACTGACGAAGTGTTTGAGTCAAACTGGTTGTTTTCACCCTGTAGCAGATCAGGAGTCCTTACTTCTTGTGTGAGTTCTGGGACAGATATTCCAGCTGGGGGAATGAGCAACGAGTAACAGAGACAGTGGTGGCTTTAGACATTTTGGGTATTGCTGAAAGCAGAGGAGTCTGGCCACACACTAAGATGTTGTAACAAGCCACATGGGTACAACAGGAGAAGCAACACATCTGGCACGAGCTGCTACTGCAACAGGATCTTAACTAACAATTCCTGTTCCCACTTTGCACCCTCTCACCTGATCTCCAGCTGTGCAGGTAGCACTTGGTGTTGGGCTTTACCTCCCTGGGGCTCCCTTACCTGTAAAGCACCGTAGTTCATCTGGAACCGAAGGATTGCCTCACACAGGTTCCAAAAGGAATATTCTGGCCACAAGACTGACTGAAACACCAGGCATGAATGGGATGTCTGCAGAAAGCAAGATCACCAACAATTCAGTCATGGAGCAAGGGTAAAAAGTCATCAAGATGCAGCTCTGCTGGGCAAACTGTGCCAGTTTCCCCACAAAGGTTTTACCTAAGCTGTGTTATCAGATTCTACTTAAAATAAGTACCAGCCAGGGGAGTTTGAAATTGCACAATGCAGAGTCTTTCTAATTACTTTTTAATGCTGGGACACTAGTCATCCACTCCTGCAAAGACATCAGAATTCTTTCTAATGCTGTGTTGGTCTTCACAGAGGTATTTTTAATAGCTTAAGCATCACAGACTTATAAAAAAACTAAAATAGCAACACTGGGGTACCAAAGTCTAAGGGAGTAATAGTTGAACTGAGGATCAGGACATGACATTTAAGCCATTCTTCAAATGACATGTAGTGATACTCCTTACTGCCCACTCATGGCATTTAAACTACTCAATGAAGCCAAGAGTTGTGGTGCACTGAAGATACCCTCTAGATGAACAAAAAACCCTTTCAGGTTAAAGCCTGTTTTTGCCATCAGGCTCCTCAAAAGTTCAGGTAAATGTGTTCCCATGGCCATTACCAAAAAAATCTAACACTTAAAAGGACTCCTGTACCACTGACAGGAGCAAGCAAAGTGTTATTTCATAGCACTGACACCCATCCAAGGTACAGGTGTGCTCAAAATTGGAGGGAGGAGAGGGGGATGCCTTGGTAGGTAACCACAACTCAGGCCTGAGAGCTTCTGAGAACTTGCCAATTAAATAATTTGGAATGGGAACATTTGATGTGGTTGCTTAAAGGCAATTGGGTTTTGGCTCCAAACTGTGTATGCAAAACAACATGTAAGCTTTAAGTGAAGCAGCTTGACTCAATCAACAAGCAGGTCAACACTGCCTGGCACAGGAGAGAGTGAAATGGAAGCAGCTTTGGGTATTTTAACTGCTAATACATGAACTTTTTATGCATTAGGAGCTTATTGTGTTTTAGCTTAGCAGCCCAGTCATGCTGATTTGGCTTTGCCACCCTCAGAACCTGTCTTGTGGCATCTTGTTTTATCAAGGAAGTCAAATAGACTCCTGAAACTGCGACAAGTCAGGCATGTACATTAGATGTACATTACAGGGCTACACCTCCAGCTGACACATGACAAACACCTCTCCCAGGAATCTATAAATCCTTCCTGGGACTTCCTCATCCCAGGAAACATACTGCCAGGTTAAATTAATCAAAGCCAGGAATTTACCACTCAAATGAGGAATTACCTAAACGTGAGGAGAGGAGCAAAAGGATGAGCAGTTCAGGATTTCCTTGACTGCTGCCACCTAGGCTGATTTGTGATTCATTATTAAGTGTTTTCAGGATGATACAATTTCAGATTTGTGCTGCAAGTTGTTTTAGGCAAGAAACAGATTCCTCAGAGGTGCCCCAGCACTCAGCCCATGCAAGAAATTGCCTAATCCTTGGCAGAGAGAATTTCAGAGCCCTCATGTCAGCTCACACCTGCAGTCAGTAGAACACTAGCACTCTTTGAGGTAGAGACGGAATATTTCAAAGAGAAAAGAAGGACTTTACCTGCCACAGCAAGAAATCACTCAAGCGAACCTCTCCCGAGGTCCGGATCAGGAGGTCTGGGTCGGGGGAGTTGTTGGTGTACAGACACTTATCGAGCAAGGATTCTGACACATCACTAAAAGACAGACATATTTTATTAATTTATTATCCTGGCACTACTAAATCAGAATGGCTGAGGGGTTTTACATAAGCACAGGACCGCAGGTTAAAACTGGGTGGTGGAGCTGAACCACAGCCGGTCATCAGCTTGCTTCTGATGGACACTGCTGGCTGCTCCACAGGCTACTCCAAATGCTCCTTCAGCCCCCCCAGAGCATCCCCCTCCATTCTCTTTGAAACATAACACAGAGGTGGAACCAGACTGTGAGGATTTCCAGCTGGAGCAGAGTGGAACTACTCCTTCTCCTTCAGGGTGGAGGAACAGTGCAGTATTCATGATTCATCTGTTGTTTGACCTCATAGCTAAGACTGTCAGCCAAGCAGCCAATTGTTGTGACATAAAATCTGCCTTCACATTTGAACTAACTTAAGACACAGACCCAATTTCTTGTCTGTCTTGGTTGTGTATCTATCCCCATGGCAACTGAAATAATAAAAACCAAACATTGCATAGTAACTTTAAGTCATTTGTTCCAGTCCTACTGGTTTAATGAGATATATCTAAAAGCCACTTGGCTTCTGAGAGGTTGCTCATGCAGTGTAGATGGCAAGACAGGCAGGATTCACCCAGGAAGCCTCACAGAGAAAGCCAAGAGTTACCTGGGTTCGAGCAGTCCTTGTTCCACCCCCCAGGCCATCTCCCTCACAGCATTGCTGATCTCATGTCTTGATGTGTATGCAAAGCAGACATTTAGAAAGCATCTGAAAAGAGGAAAAGATGTGAAAGGCTAATCCAAGGAAGGTCCAGCAGGTGACAGTTATGTGTGACTGTAGGACAAAGATGAAAAAAGAGGCGTAGCACGTCTGCCAAGTCTCAGCCTTCAGGAAGAAGAGGGAAGACGTGAGGTAACAGCAATTTAAACTGAGTGTTACTTACTTGTTGTAGTTCCTGGTTGCCAGCACAGCCTGGGCAATCAGCTCCTGAATATCCACGGGCAGGAGTGGCAGGTCCCCGAGGACACGGATACACACCCCGTGCTTCTTCAGGTTCTCCCTACACCCAACAACGAGAGTGAGGACCACAGAAAACAGGGCAGTCTCTACTGCACAAGTGCCACATCTGCCCTGTGCTACATCCAGCAGCAGCTTCAGTAAAACTGAGAATTAGAGAAAGGCAAAACCACCAAATGTTTTTCAGGTGTGCAAATCCTGGCTTGGATTTGATGATCCCAAACCATTCCATAGGGGGAAACTGCTCATTTCCCATACAAGTTCCTGAGGCACAGACATAACCAAAGGCCTAGGAAATGATCATGGATTAGGCACCCCTACCTAAAAGTTATAAAAATCCATAAGGAAGCTTAGAATACTAACACAGACTCCAGGCACCTCTAACTAATCAAAAATTAAGACAACGCTTTGATACTTAATGAAAACAAGGCATCTGGCACTCTGGTACTAAATCAGCACAATCAGAAGCTCCTGCTTATCTGAATGCTGTCCTGTCCCCATGGTTTGGATGGGACTGTTGACACAAATCTGGTGGTGGGGGGACTGTGATGCACAGGAGCTCTACATCCCATCCAGGCAGGCAGAGCCTCTCCGGACAAATCTCTAACTGGAGGTGGAGAAGGTTTTCCTTCATTTAATCCATTTCCACAACTTGTAACATCCCTGTAAACATCTCTTCATCACGTTCTGCTTCAGTTGCACCCTGTGGGATACAGACAGACATGGGAGGACTCTTACTGTTCTTCCAGGAGGCGACTGAACTTCTGTCTTGCCAGGTCCATCAGTCCATCCACCTCCTCCTTGGAGCGTTTGAAGTTCTCAATGCTAAAGGCATAAACAGTCACCTCCTGAATGCCCAGATTTAAGCACCACCGTAGTGTCTGCAAGAAGGCAAAACATAACAGAAAAACAGAAGTCAGATAAACAGACTGAGACAATCAGAGAGGCCAACAAGATTCAGCTTTTCCAGTGTAAAACCCTCCTGTTGGTTCCCATGATGCCAAGACTGGATCAAAAGAAACAACCATCAAGAGCTGACAATGAAACCCACTAGATGTGAAATTCAGGTTCATTTTAAAGAACAGAAGGAAAACAGCACTCCCTGAGGGTGAGAATCCACCACAGATATGGGACTAATCCAGCCAGGGAAAGTACCTCTTGTAGGTAATGTTATAAATTTTGTAGTACTGTACCTTTCAAAACCTCTTCCAACCTGTTTCACAGAAATAAAAGCTTCAGGATCTGTAAGGTAAATATTTTAACTGAGTATAAAACTGAGGGGAAAACAGCTGAATAGAATGACTCTGCGAGATAACAAAGAGAGAGGAGCTGAAGCTGTGAATCCTGATGACAAATATAAGCTGCAAGCCCAGGAGTGACTCTGGAGGTACCTCCAAGCACTGACTCCAGTGAAGAGAAGGAACACAAGACACCAGTCCAGCTGCAAACACAGCTCAAACCTGCACCACAGCAAGGCAGCAAACACCCTTCCCACCTGTGCCAGCTTATCAAAGCCTTCTGAGTGTCCCTGCTGTCTCTCCACGTGACACTTCTGGGCGTAGCGGCGGTTGCCATCCATGATGAAGGCGACGTGCTTGGGCATTGGACCTGCCTGGAAAACAAGGAGAAACACAACAGACCTGAAGGGGAACAGGCATCTCAGCCACAGAGAGCTCAGCCTCACCGGTCCTGGCAGCACTGCCTGTTTGCAGGAGTGCAAGGGTATGAAATCTGCAGCTGGAATGAGTAAGGTGTTCATCTCCTCTTTGGCAACCCCAGTATGGAGTCTCCAAAAAATATGTCAGTATTGACAATTGCCTAAACTAAAAAGCAAATTTGCCCTCCCTGTTTCTCTCACATGAGAGGACTGCAGCACTCAGGAGAGCAGTGCTGCCACAGCAACCTCTCTGCAGCCACAGGGGAGGGTGCACACAGTTTTCTGCTGCCTTTTTTTATACTTCAAGGGCCTTTTCACAGTTAACTTCAGAGAAAACAAAAAGAAGGTCATAAGACTTCCCTCCACAAAGAGGACTATTCCTTTCCACTGACCTCACTGGGTCTGAAGGGCAGTACCACCAGCCTCAAGCCTCTGCTGACCAAGGACAGAATTTTCCTAGAACTGGTGAGTTACTATTCTAATCCAGAGAAACTCAGTTTCATTTCTTAAGGCTCCCAATCCGACCATCTCTTTTCTCTCCCTCCTTCCCATGCCCTGCCTTCATCAGCAAGGGCACACAGCATGGAAGGCTGGGAGTGTAAGCTCATTATTGGCAAGCTCTGCCTACAGCCTTGCTCTTTCTCAAGACTAAGCTTAAATAATCTCCCACCCTGCAATGCTGTTCAGGGATGTACATCCCCTGCCAGCATTAAGTGCACCCTTGCCAGCAGTGCTCCCTTTCCAGAGACAGTTCCTTACCCATCCCTTACCTTAATGATGTTGGCACAGAACCTCTCTATGATGGTCAGCTCGCCCTCTCTGATCCACGACATGTTTTACCCAGAGCTCCTTTTCCTTTTTCAAAGGGAAGATGAAAATAAAGGGGTTAGAGATGACTGTTTGAGCCCAAAGCAAACAAACCACCTTGAAAAAAATCAGCTTTGGCTTGCTGTTCTGGAGCCCTTTATACTGTCTGCACAAGTCCTTTGATAAGCAGGCAATGGGGAAGCTCAGGAATGAGCTCTGGAATTTTCCAGCTGTGTCATCCAAGTGAATCCTTGCTGGTGGCAAGGAAAACCACCACTGAGACCTCCAGCCAAGCTGGTACAGACACACAATTTGGGTGCCACTCACAGGGTAGCATCAGCACAAACTGACTTTTATGAAGCCACAACCTGCACCACAACTGCCCTGTGCCCACGTCACCCACTGGTACTTCTTTGCCTTCACAAATAAAGAGCTTTGGCCTCTGCAGCTGTAAAAATATTGGGGTTTTTTTTACCACAATACCTGCACATCAAATCCTAAGATGTGGTTTGAGCTAACAAGTTTACTGAATTTCCATGTTTCTTCAGGTCTCTCAGTCAGGAACACTGAGAGATGTGGGCACAGCAGCAATGCTGGGAGAGCTGTGGGGGCAACAGCCCAGATCCCACCACCTGGAAATCATTCCACCCTCCAGGGGCAGAGGCAAATAATTACACCGATGGCATTATTGTTCCATATGGGCTTTCTCTGCCTCATTTCTCAGGAAGGGATCTCTACCCACAAGACATTAAGGCGAGGAACTGCTGAACCTCGGGCTGTTCTAAAGCTCTTAACCCTCCCCTTGCACAGCTCGGGCTGAGAACATCCCAACGCCAGCTCTGGCTGTTCATCAACCTTTTAGGGGCGATTTTACAGAGTCACCTCAAAGATAAACCGTCCCAGAGCAGCCCCTTGTCTGTGCCCCGGGGCAGAGCACGGCAGGGCCGGGACTCGCCCCCGTCCTAGCGGGGATGCCGCTGCCCCCGCCTCCGGTTCCGAGCGGGGGAAGGACCGGCGGTGACTCAGCTCCCGACAGCCCCCCGGGCGAGGGGGAGCCGGGCACGGAGCGGCCCTCGGGCCTCCACCGGGACAGCCCCGGTGGAACGAGGCTCCCCCGCGCCTTCAACCCCCCACCTCCGAGGGGTGTCCCGGTGCCCTCCCCCCCCGTGCCCTCCCCGGGGCCATCCGGGTTCTCTTCAGTGGCTAGTTCCCGGTGCCTCCCTGGCCTTTCCCCCGGTGCCCGATTCCTCCACCCAACGTCCACCTGGTGGCCGGTTACTGCCCAGTTCCTGCCCCATGCCCGCTGCCCAGTCCCCCCCACCCCGATGCCCCCGGATGCCCGGTACCTGCCCCGGTCCCCTCCCGGTGCCCGGTTCCCCCCTGGTGCCTGGTACCTTCTCCACTCCCCTCTCGGTATCCCGCCGGTGCCCAGCTCCTGCCTGGTACCGGTGCCCTCCCCGGTTCCCTCTCGGTGCCTGCTACCTCCCCCGGTCCCCTCCCGCTGTCCCCCCTGACGCCCGGTTCCCTTCCAGTGCCCGGTACCTCCCTCGGTCTCCTCTCGGTGTCCTGGTACCGCCCCGGCCCCCTCCCGGTCTCGGTACCTACCCCGGCCCCCTCCCAGTTCTCCCCGATGTCCGGTTCCCTTTCGGTGCCTGGTACCTGCCCCGGCCCCCTCCCTGTCCTCCCGCGGTGTCCGGTCCCTCCCTGTTTCCCCCCGCTTTCCCGGTACCTGTCCCGGTCGCGGTCCCTGCCCCGCCGGTGCCCCCTCAGCCTCGGCCGGAGCGTGACGTGCCCTTCCGCTTACGTCACAGGCGGCGCCCAGGGCGGGGCGGGGCCGTGCGCATGCGCGCGGGCTGGAGGGGAGGGCGCCATGGCTGGTGGGGGAGTCTTCCAGAGCCTGAGGGGCTCCAAGGGAGCTGGGGAGGGACGGGACACAGGGAATGGCTTCCCACTGCCAGAGGGCGGGGCTAGGTGGGATATTGGGAAGGAATTCCTCCCTGTGAGGGTGGGGAGGCTCTGGCACAGCTTGCCCAGAGAAGCTGTGGCTGCCACATCCCTGGAAGTGTCCAAGGCCAGGCTGGAGCAACCTGGGCTAGTGGAAGGTGTCCCTGCCCATGGCAGGGGGTGGGACAAGATGACCTTCAAAGTCCTTCCCAACCCAAACCAGTCTGTGATCCCGTGGCAGGGCTGTGTTGGTTTTTCAGATACCCCAATTCCCTGCCCTGACACCCGTTTTGGGGTCTGGGCTCCTCAACCCCGGGAGAGAAAAACAAGAGTAACCACACACACAGCATCACCAGCAGCCATTGCCCATGGTCTTTATTATTTTTATTTTTTTTCCCCAGACAACATTTTACACAGTTGGTACAAAAAACCCCCCCCCAAAATAAAATGAACGGGGTGGAGGGGGGCAACCTGTGGCAACAGGAACCGGGGGAATCTCACTGCAGAGACTCCAGCAGGGAGTCTCTTTGGAAAAGTGTGAGTTACTCAGGGGTCACCCTGAGCCTCACACATACACAGCCACCCCGATTCGTCCCCTCCCTCCCACCCAACTCCATAAAACTTCACGGGTTTGACACAAACTTTGGTTGCTAGCAGTAAACATGGGTTACATTCTTCCGTCTCCTCGTGGACAACTTTTGGGGGACTCGAGGCTTTTCGCCCCAGGGCAAGACACCCCCCTCCTGAGGGATATCTTTATTTTATTCCTCATACATTCAAACACTCCCGTGTCACAGCAGGACCCTGAGCGTTGCCCCATCCCCTCATGCATAGTGCCCAGCATGGGCAAGGGTGGGTGATGATGCAGCAATTCAGTTAATTATTGTCAAAGATAACGGGAAGAACCACAATGGCAAACGCAAGGAGATGATGATGATGAGAATCAATCCCATCTTTCTCCAGTGTGGCTTCCCCTTTGCAGATTAAAAAATCCCTGTTTTCTTGGATCCCGGCACCGCTCTGGCCCCGGGGGAAACCTGAGTGATCCTCTATTTGCTTTAGCCCAGGACAGGGATGGTAACAGAGCTCATACCTGGCAGCTCTATGTGGGAGAGCAGATCCCATCTCCCTGGTCCATAACCTATTAGATCATTTGGCTATTTTTTTTTTTTAATTTTTTTTCCCTCTTATTTTTGTAAACAATAATCAAGGAGAATACTGAGAGAAAATGGAAAGATTTACAGAGGTATTTACACACACACACACACTAGACATCTAGCAGAAAAAATCACCAGACCATTAAAGTGGGAGCAGGAAGGGGGGGGGGAAGGTCCTACAGGATTCTTGAGGACAGATACAGGAATTAGGGGGGCAGCAGTTTCCCTGGCACAGCTGAGGTGCCGAGGGGAGGCCAAGAGTCCCCCGCCAACGCTCTATTGCATTTACCCCGTCAGACTAAAGCTGTTTTCCTGAAGTAGTTCTGTATAGATCTCGTTGCTAGCCAGGAACTAAAAGTCCTTCCCCCCCACCCCTCCCAAGAAGAGACCACCACCTCACCATAAAACTACCAGAGCAAGGCAGGGAGCAGCTGGGGAACCGCTCTCCATCCCCCTCAATGCCCACGTGCCGGGGGTCACCGGGCTCCAGCAGCCTCAGCAAGTCCCCCTGGTGACCCCAAACCTTGAGGATGGAGTCAGTGCTCCCCATCTGATCCAGCCCTGCTCTACATCTAAACCTACTGCTACTAAAAACCAGCAGAAACTGCGCCCACGGCCCGACGCCGGCACGGCGAGATGCCCTCCCTGGGAAGGCTGCAAAGTGGAGTGTTAATGCCCCAAAAACTGGCATCCAGAGTTTCCCCCAGCCATGGTGAGTCAGCATTTGAGGGAAGCCAGGAAGGGAGGAAAATACGGAGCAGTTTCACCTCCCTTGGACTTGGAACCAAGTCCCTTGTGCCAGAGGGTCACGGACAGCCAGCCCTCAGCTCAAGGCAGGGGATTGAGGGATTGAGGATAACCCTCAGTCTCCCAACACCCTACTGGCCACTGTCTGCTCTTGCCATGTTCCCCTGAATGGGGCTGGGACCCCCTGAATTAGGCTGGGCCCACCATTCTGGCTTTCCAACCCCCAACCACACAGCACCAGCCTGCTGGGAGCCTGTGTGACACCCCAGCCCATGGGCAACAGGAGGGCTCAGGCACAGGGTGGGCTGCAGTGTTCCCATTGGGATGGTGGGGAGAGGGTGTATGAGCATAAACAGGAGAGAGAAACAGAGGACAGTCCTCAAAAGCCACCAGGCTGGGAAAAACTCTGGAGCTGGGGAGCCAACATGGGCTCTAGCAGCTGTTCCCTGCCCCATGGCACTGCCTGGCTTCTCCATCCTCACACACAGATCTGCAAACCCAAATTCCTCCATCAGTGCATGGGAAAGGGAGAGAGACTATTAAAATACAGTTAAGAAGAAAACAAATCCCAAACATACCAAAAAACACAACTGAAAAGCTCGACAACACGTCAGCCCACCTAGCAAACATGCAGTGAGGTAGATCTACACTTCCAATACAAACTTCATCACTTCTTTGTGCTGTTAGAAAAAAAACCCTCCTCTCTGTCCAGCACTGGGCTACAGAGGCATTTTATCCCTGAGATTGCTCGAATACCTGAGAATAAGTTGCAGGAATTATGTCCTTTTTCTCTCTCTTTCTTTTTTTTTTCTTCTTTTTCCTTTTCTTTTCTTAAAGATTAAAATATACAAAAATACAAAACCAGAATATTTATATTAAAAAAAAAAAAAAAAAAAAAAAGAAAAGAACAAACCCCAAACAAAAGACGACAAACAAACCCAAAGATACGTCATTCACGCACGTCCTAGTGCAGGTTTCACTTGGCCTTGGCTTTGGCACGGCCTGGGGGGGGCTGCCCTGGGAGAAGGGGTGTCCACCGGGGCCAATAAATAAAGGCAAGACTTGGGGGGGGCCATGGGGAGGGGGGACAGCAGCCACTAACCCGGGGACACCCTTGTCCTCTGTCCCTGGGGAGGCTCAAGAGCCGTCGGTTTTTGGAGTGTGGGATGGGCAGGAGGAGCAGAGGTGTGTGTTTGTCCTGTGTGGGTTTGATCCAGAGCCCGTGGGAAGACCAGTCTGGTGTCTGGAGCAGGCCGTGGCTGGATCTATGTGAGCCCTGGGTGGGATGTGTACATGGGTTTTCCAAAGGAAATGCTGCCAGCAACATTCCCGGGATCTGGTCCTGCCCCGTGTCCGGTGGCCAAGGCTTAACAAGGAGTGTTCCTGCTCCATGAAGCCCTCCCACTCCCCAGCTCCGTGTTCCAGGGGCAGGGAGAAGCCTTAGAGGGGAAGAGCTGGCTGCATGAAACACCTTATGCTCTCTGGGCTGGCACTTGGGAGGGACTGGGGGAAAAACAAGTGGTTTTCTTTTGACTTGGTCTCCCCCAGGCCGCAGCTCACAGCCCATGAGCAGGTGGTGTTGGTCTGACCCTGAGGGATGATCCATTTCCTCCCGGGATGAGCCCAAATCTGGGCTCTGCTCCTGTCAGCAATTGAGCAACCATGGAAAAGCTGCGAATCCTCACACTGCCCTGGGAGTGAGAAGCCACGAGGAGCAGAGGGACCCATGGGACCGGCCCATGGGCATCTCCCTGGCACTCCACAGCCAGCCTTTCCCCTCAGCCTCCCTCCCTGGGGCAGGGCAGGAGCAGGAGTGGGTCCCCTGCAGCTCATCCAAGCTGTGCCAGAGCCTGTTTGAAGCTCAGGAGAACAAGCAGCCATGAGCTCCTCCCTGTGATGTGGCTCCTCTGCTCCTCCTCCCCGAGACACTGCTGCCTGGCTTAATTTAGGAAAAGAATAAAGATGGATCAAATATGTTTGGGCTTTTTTTAGCTGGAAGGGGTATGTTGGGTGATGCCTCCCCCTATTTTTGAAACAAGCCATCCTGATTAAAGTAGGGCTTTTCCCAGCCTGGGAACAGGGGGAAAATGTCTGTGCAGGGACACTGGGTCCCCGCTGCCTGCCCTCCCCAGTCCTTCACCCTGCCCTCCCTCCTCTGAGCCCCCACAGCTGCCCGTTGCCTTGCCAAAGCCTTTTCATCCCGGTGGAATCCCCCCTCTCCCTGCCACCCACCATCATTCCCGGGTCTCGGGGAGGAGGGCCGAGCTGTGCATGTCCTCCTCCTCTCGGAAGTAGGCAGGTTTCCCCTGGGAGCTGGGGGACTGCTGTGCTTTCGCGGGGCAGTTGGCGACCATGTGGCTGATGCTCTGGCAGAAGTGGCACTTCTTGGGCTGTGGTGGGAGCTTGCACTCCTTGGCGTGGTGGTCCAGCCCGCCGCAGTTGTAGCATCTGTGTGAGGGGAGAGATTCCAGGAGGAGAAATGAGGTGGGATGTGCCGTGGCCGTGCCCGGGACCGATCTGGCTTCACAGCCAGAGCTGGGCTTTGAACAGCCCGGCTGCTGCAGGGATGTGGGCTCGGCTCTTTGGGGCTGATGGTGGCCCTGGGGTTGGTCCCTGCAGAGCCTCAGCTCCAGCAGGGCCAGTTTGGGCTCAGTGGTGCTGCTGGTACCCAGGAGATGGCAGCAAACCCCTGCACCAGAACCACACACGGGGGACAAAAATCGGCACGTCGGGGGCTTCCACCCCTCTGGCTCCATCAGGATTCTGGCTCCTGTGTCTCCAGACCCCGCTCCCAGGGTTACACAGCCCTCAGAACTTGCAGGGACCATGGCCATCAGTGTAGGGACAACCCAAAAGGTGGCTTCTTCTGTACCTTCCAGCCCCCATCCCACGGGTGCCACCTTCACACCAGAGGCGTGTGGGCAGAGGGAACTACACTGTGTCCATTTCACATCCTGCATCCTTGTAGGATGGCCACAACCCTTTCCTCTTTCCTTTTCCTTCCCAGTTCCTTTCTGATTAGTTTATGAGAACAGTGGAGTGGGGCAGACAGCATCCACTGGGAAAACTGGGATGAGGCATCTCCAGGAAGCCGAGATGGAGAGGATGGGAGAGGAGAGGGGGAGACGAAGAGCTGGCCAGAAACTCGCCCCAGGGCTCGCAGCCTCACCGTGGGAGACGCTGCCAGGACGTCCGGGCTATTTCCTTCCCACAAGGAAGGGTTGCTCTTGGAGAAAATTACCCCTGCCCAGCACGGCTCCCTGAGCCGAGGGGAGCGGCCGCCCGGGGTGTCCCTGACCTCTGCCCTTCCCTGCTGCTTCCCTGCCCTTTCCCCGCCGAGCTGCATCTGCCACTCATTAGCTGCCAAAGGAAGCTGCTTTCCCAGAGGAAGGGTCGCTGCCCACCCCACCGGACTCGTGCCCATCCCCAGGGTACCCAGGCAGCTCCTGATCCTGCCCGGGCTCAGCCCTGGCTCAGCCCTTACCGGTCTCCTTTGGATCTGCGTTTCTGGAGGCTCTTGCCCTTGGGCCTCCTCTCGCTGCCGATGCAGAAGACGCCCCCCGGGCCGGTCACCCGGATGGACTCCAAACCTTTGGATGACTTCTTGAAGGTGAACTCGACAGCCTCGCCCTCCTTCAGGCTGCGGAAACCCTCCATGTGGAGCTTGCTCTGGGAGGGGAAGGATGGGGGTCAGCACAAAGCTGGGGGTGTCCACTGGGCACACGACAAGCCCCAGCCCAGCAAACACCTCCTGTGGCACAAGAGCTGCCAACATTCCCCTGTGCCTGTCCCTTGTGAGGGGATAGACAGTGAGGATCAAGCTCAACCAGGCACCTTCATCTCCCTAAAATGTCTGGAGCCCTGTTTGATAACACAGAGCATTCAGTGAGCTCAGACACCCGGCTGAGTGGGGCTCACTGGTTTAAGGGCCAGCAGAGACAGCTCAGACACAAATTTCAACAAAATATTGGCTGTCAGCGCTGCAAAACAACTCCCTTCTCCCACCCAGCCCCGTGCTGGGAAGCAAGAGCTGCTCCTGCACCTCCGAAACATCATTTTAAAAATACAAAAGGATCTCGATGCTTTGCACAAGCACAGTCATGGCAGGACCCACAGTAAAGCCAGGAGGCTGGAAGCTGGCACTGCCAGCCCCCTCACTGCAGCTCACCTCAGTTCAAGCCATTTAATCACCTCCAATAATTAATTAAGCAGCCATTTGGCCCGGGATTATCACTGCTGGGAGCTTCTCCCACCCTTCCCAGGACCCCCTCTTATCCCTCCCAGGATCACCACAGCGGTCATCACAATGCAAGTCAGAAAGACCCAGGCTAGGGAGGGGGTTGTGGGATGATAGGAAAATCCTCTCCACTTTCAAGAGCTCTGTCCATTTTAGCAGAACAAATCCCTGAGGAGCCAAGCTGGGCAATGCAGGCGACAACTCTTAACCCCCTGTGCCACGAGCATCACTGCCAGCTCTGCCTGAGGGCCGCTCAGGCATCCCGGGCAGCAATTCCAGCACGGGCATTCCCTCAGCTCCGTCAGGCAGCAGGAGCCCAAACGACCACGACCAAAAGAGTTAAGGGGATTTGCTGGCAGAGGGAGGAGCAGCTCCAGCGGGCTGGGGATTCCCAGCAGAGCCGGCGCCAAACGCCTGCGCGGCTGCGGCAGGACCCTGCATTTATGAATGGAGCATCTCCCCCCATTCATGGCCCGGAGGGTTCCCGTCACGTGGGGCCGAGCTCGCCCATTCTTCCCGCACGGAGCCTCTGTGTGAGCGCTGCCCGGGACAGGCAGGCACGGTCCGTTCCCATCTGCACCCCAAATCTCACCAGGACCCACGAGGGAGCACCCCATGTAAAAGCAGAGAGGGACAGGAGCCGAGTTGTTGGGGTTTAGGATTGAATTTTTCCTGGGGGGTTCTTGCAGGATGTCCATGGGCCTGTGGGGGAAGTGGGAATGCAGCAGAGCTCGAGGAACAACCCTTGAGACCCTTTTTTTTGCTGTTTCCCCCCTTTTCTGTGCCTGGTGGACCAATTCTTCATGGGACAAACCCCATAGGCTGGGCCAAGTCACCCTTGCCTGCTGGTATGGGATCCAGAGCAGGCCAGATGGGATTGCCCTTTGCTCTCTGACCTGCTCCTGCTCCCAAAAGGGAGAATCATACCCTAAGCCATGAGGTCCCCAACGACAATAAGGACATGACAGGGTCTCATGGCCACCTCTGCCCACCCAGGGCAGTTCCAGCACCACCTACTGCTGGCAAAGCCCCTGCCACGCTCAGAGGGGCACCCAACCACTGCTCCCCAACCCCAACCCAGCTCCCCCCCAGTGCTGAGCATCCCCCCAGCAGGAGCTCAGTGCCCAAAGCCTCGACCAGCACATCAGAGGAGATGCCTCAGCACCTTGGGGTCAGTCACCCACCCTGCCCTGTCCTGTCCTGTCCCCGGCGTGTTAAGCACTTTGGGCGACAGGAGCTACCACAGATGGGGAATTTGCCCCAATCCAGCAGCAGCCATGGGGTTTTGGGAACCAGGAGGGGCTGAGCATCATTCCCTGGAGGCCGGGGGACAAGACCAGCCACCTCCTGTGGCTGCTTTCGGGGTGTTTACAGCCCCAGCTGGCCCAGCTGTGTTTACACTGCGGGGATGAAAACTCCCAGGCGCTCTGGGACAAAGCTGAGCCGTGGCAGGGGGGACCCTGGCGCACAGGCTGGGCCCCCCCAGCTGAGCCCACACCTTGGGCACCATCGCCCCGGTGGCAGGATCCACCCCTGCCCAGCCATTCCGAGGAAGAGGAGGGCTGGGGCAGAAGCTGCTGCAACATGACGGGGGAAGCGATTTATTTTCCGGGAGCGGGCGAGGATGACAACCACCCCCCCAGCCCCCTCTGCCAAAAGGCCAAAGGAAACGCCCTCTCCCCGGGGAAGGGGGGGGGACAGAGGCTGGGGCGCCCCAGCTCTCCCCCCCCTGCTGCAGCCTTTTGATGTGAGCTGCAGAGTGGCTGGTGGTCCCTGCGCATCCCCCCTGCCCCCTTCCCAAAACACACACATTGCTGGCATTCCTCTGTTATCAGATAGGTAATCAAACTGCAGCCCATTGAATTAGCTGCATACCTCCTGCATCTGAAAGGAAGGGGCCCAGAGCCCCTGTCCCACACCACACACAAAGCCGGAGCCTTCCCAGGCCTCCACACACCCACACCCCCCCCCCAAAAAATAAAGAGAGGAAGGGGGGGATTGGAGCGAGCCGGGGATGCTGGGGATGAGGGGGAGCGCAGGGGAGGGCCAGGGCCGGGAGCCACCGGCCAGCGAGAACAAAGGGCCGGCGGCGGCCGCGCTCCCGCTGCCCAAATTCCAGGAGTTCCAGGCCCCGGCGGGGGGAGGAAGGGTGGCCGGCATGGCCGCGGCCCCTCTGACCCCCTCCAGCCCCTCCACACACCAACCCTGCGTCCAGCTCACCCGCTGCGGGAGAACTGGGGCTCACCCGTTGGGTGCCAGGGTTTGGGGCCCGGGTCCCTTGGAGGAGCTGGGGGGTCAGTCTTGGGGATATGGTTTTGGTAGGGGGGGGTATAGGGTCACCCTGGGCTCGAGATCACAAAGCAGTGCCATCCCAACTGTTTTAAAGCACAGCCTGGTGCAAGGATGTCCTTGTCATCATTAGGGTTTGGGATTAACCAGCAGGGCAAGGAACAGAGGCAGAGCTGGAGCACCTTCCACCAGTGCCACTCCCCCCGCCAAGGCACCCCTTCACCAGGCGTCACAGCGTGCTTTTTCACCCCAGGATCCACCCAAAGCACCCAAGGATGCTTTTCCACCCATCCTTTTCCTCCCACCCCGCACCCCGGCAGCTGATTTACGGCAGACAAAGACGCAGCACGTGAGCGGCCGAGCGCTGCCCACCCCCCGCCCTCCGCGGCACTGGGTGTCCCCCACACCCCCCCCCTGCACGTGGGTGCCTTCACCCCTCCTCTTCCTCCACCCAACAAATTCCTCATCACGGATCCCAGACCCCTGTGGAAGGGGTGACACCACGGAGCACCCCAAATCCAGCCGCTGCCCCCCAAACTGCCGGGCTCCGGTTCACCCCCACCCCGCCGGGCTCCGGAGGGGCTCGGCCGGCCCCGGGGTCACCATTGTCCCCGCGGCCTCCCCACAGTGACACAAGGGGACGTTTATTCCCAGCCAGCCCCGGCCACTCAATCAAACCATCTTTGTGTCCCGCGGGGCCTGGGGCGGAGCGGCCGCTGCACCTCGTCCCTCCAGCAACGTTTAAACTGAGATCCTTTGGAAAACGAGCCGGGCTGGGATGCTGGGATAAGAGTGGCCGTGCCAAGGGCACGTCTGGGCCCGGCCCAGAGCGTTTTGGGGGAGCCCAACTCCACTGCAGTGCCTCAGTGAGCTGAGACACCTCACTCTGCAGAGGAGGGTCAGGAAAAACAGCCCAGGGATTGCTGAGCCCTCAGGAGGCCTGTGCCCCATCACTGTGGGTACTGCATTGGTGGTGACCTCTGCAAACAGCCCCCAGAGCAGGTTTTGGCCCACATGGAGTAGTGATTCAAGCCCTGGGACAGCAGGGCCAGCTCAGCTCCCCACCACAGGCCACAAGGCCAGCAGGGAAATGTCCCTTTGCCTTCCCAGCCTGCGCCTGGATCCATCCCTGAGCAAAGCCTTTCCTTGTCTCCACATCACACAGCAAATCTTTTCCCAGTGCCAGAAGCTCCAGGGGCTGGTTTTGGGCTCACACACGTAGGGGGCTCAGATCAGGAATCATCCCAGTCCCTTCCTGCAGCTCAGACCCCCATGGGAGCAGCCAGTGGATGCTGCTTGGGAATGGGGGTCCTGCCTCAGCTCCAGGAGCTGGTGCAGAGATCAAGAGGGAGTTGGGTGTGGGAGCCCTCGGGAGGAGCACAGGGGATTTAATATTAGCAGATCTTTCCAGTGCCTCCTTGGTGCAATATTCCCGTTTTCTTTTTTCCCCCAGTTCAAGTAAAATCAAAATAAAGCCATTTTCCTGCCAAAGTAACTATGTTTGCTCTTAATTCTCCACCATAACCCAGTAAAGTTTAACTCTAAGTACCAATTCTGAGGGAAAAAAAAAAAAAAAAAGAGCATCTACCACAGAGTTTAATCCATCAGTTTCCTGTCCTAAACCCTTTTAGCTCCTCTGGCTGTATTTTTCCCCACCAAAACCCTCCTGCGCTTCACAGGGGCAGCTAATTGGGATCAGGGGCTGCGTATTAATTTTGTGCTCCCATATTAAGGCAGGAACTCGGCCGGGAGCAGCGGCACATCTTCCAGTGGTGATTTCGGCTTCAATCCCGCTGATTCTTAGGTGCGAGTAAATAGGGAAAAGGAAACGTCGGAGCTGGACCTGGGAGCGGCAGGGACAGAGGCTCGCCAGGGCAGCGGCTCCATCCCAGCCCTCCCCACTCCATCCCGGGAGCAATCCCATTCATTTGGGCCATATTATCTAAGAAACCATTCCAGGGTGTTTTCTCTCCCTGGGGCAGGGAGGGGGAGCTGGGGGAAGGGATGTGCCTGCGGCCATCAGTTAATCTTTAGACAGAGACAGGAGGCTTTTTTTTTTTGTGTGTGTGTGTGTGAGCGTCTTGAGGGAGTTTCAGGGGTGGAATAAAGCAGCTCTCTTTCGCTATTTCCCTCAGGATGCGGCGCACAGAGCGGTGCAATACAGTTCTATTCCAGCGGTTATTTAAAAAAAAAACAAACCACAAAATAAAAAACCCCAAACAAACAAACAAAGAAATTGCTCCTATCCCTCTCCCCCTTCACAAGCAGAGATTCCAACGAGCGTTTCTACCCCTGGGGATCTCTGTAGGGGGGGTGTTCCCTCCTCATTGCAGGGGGGTTGGACTAAATGACCTTTAAAGGTCCCTTCCAACCCAAACTGCTCTGTGATTCCATGATCTCTTCCCGAGGGACGTGTGTAACCCTGGTGCCCACCCAGCTCTGTGGGTGACCCTGGTCCCGCAGAGCAAACACGGGAGTGATGCACACGAGAAAGCAGGAAAAATGAGATCCTGCACGTGTCCCGTGCCTCTGTGAGCATCACAGTTCCAACTCTGACTCAAAGATTCCCCCTTTCCTTTGCTGCCCCCCCCCCCAGCTCTGCACAAACCAAACCCTTCTGGTCGGATCCTGCCCCAACAGGGGACCCCAAGGGAAGGCTGGACCCTGCTCCCTGACAGAGAGGCTGCCCCTTGTCCCCCTGCCTTTGCTCTCCTGCACAGTCAGGGATGGAGCTCCCTCCAAACACGTGCTTTTTTTTTTTTTTTTAAGGATCTCACGTCATGCTCACGTGGATTATTATTATTGTTATCGTGGCCACATGCAGGCAGATGGCAGGAGCACAGGTGGGTGACAGCTCAGGTCAGCTGGGCCAAAATCCACGTCCAAGGAGCTGCCATCCCCCTCCATCCCACCCCTGCCCTGCTGAGTGGAGATGGAGCCCCTCCACCCACCCTGACCCCCACGAGGCTCCCGGGTCGGCAGCACCCCAGGGATCACAGGGAGACTGGAGTCTCTCCCATGCTGGGATGTGCCCAACTACTTCCACACTGCCCTGGGCACTCGGGTAGGGCAGCAGTGCCACACCCCAGCAGGTCTAACCATGGGCACAGCAAGGACACAGGACCATGTCAGAGAGACACCAGCAACCCTGCAGCGACAGCAGCCACGGGGGCCCAGCAGTGCCCAGCAGCTCTTCTTGCTAAAATCATAAGGAGAAACGAAAAACCCACCTGACTGCCTTTATCAAGGATTTAGACCTGCTGGCTTAGAGAAACACTTGGAGACAGGGAGCCAAGCTGTGGAGAGCAGTGATTCCCAGGGGTTGGACAGCCCCTTCTCCTCTCAGCTGGGCCCCATCCCAAAATCCCAGCCCTGCTGGTCTGTGTTCACTCCTCCAGCTCCAACGAGCAGCAGCAAGCCTTGGGGCCACAGGGTGCCCCAATTTTCTCCTCTTCCTCTTTCCAGGTTGCCTTCCCTGGCAGCCCCAGACTCCTTTAAGGGATGCCCAAAGCCCAGGAGCTGCATCCCGAGGGGACCACTGCAGCTTTAGGGTCTTCACCATCACCAGCCAAATTTCTGCCACCTCGAGACCCCCAACCCCTTCACGGGTGTTGCTCAGCCCTTCACCTCTCTGGGACGACCTGCTCTGCTCCCCTGTGCTTTATCCCCTCTGTGTCCTCACAGCCCCCAAATGAATCCATCTCCAGTGTCCAGGGGAGGCATTTGAGCCCAAATGCCTCATTTTTAGCTCACAATGCGAGGGAAAGGCAGCCCCGAGGAGCCCTGTTAGTCTCCTGTCCTGCCGAGATTTTAATCTCTTTGTGATCAGATAAAGGCAGAGGGAGATGGAGACGCGCTCCCTGCAGAGAGGGGCCATTCAGACCTGGTTCCTGTAATAAAGTGATTTAATAGATCTAAAGAGGCCAATTCCCTTCTTTCTCCCACAATTACTTCCTGTGGGTCATCATTCACATATGTAAATGAAGAGGGGAAGGATCGGGGATTTGGGGGCTCTGGGGTGCTAAGCCCCAAAGGCCGGTTCGGGGTACCCTGTGTGGAGCGGGCAGTGGGTGCTGGGCAGGGCACCCCGAGCCCTGAGTGCTGTCCCCTCTGGCTGATCTTGGCTTTTGCCCTCCCAGTCCTGACTCCCTCCCCAGGGAGTGGACACCGACTCCCGGGAATCGCCCGGATGCTGGGACGGGGAGAGCATCGGCAGAAGGGCCCGATTCCCAGAGAGCCACCCAAAATCAGCGAGGCTGCGGTGGGAGCCTGAGTTTGGTCCCTCTGCAAGAGGGGGCCAGGGCTGAGCCAGGGATGCTCGGCAGTGGGAGAGCCGCCGGCATCAGCTCTGGCTGATTCACTTCAGGAGAGCAGCAACTTTGTGCCACCAGCGAAGTGGGGCAGGAGGCAAAGCCCAGCACAGAGGGGAAAGGTTCTCCATCAGCCCAAAGCTGCCCCGATTCTGCTGGTGCAAAACCCCACGCTGGGACCACCCCGCCCTTCACTGCAGCAGGGGAAACCCCCCCACACCCTTTACTACCCAAAATAACCCGCTTTTCCCCAGTATTCCTTGTGTTTCCCAAATGCTGCAAACCCTGCACATGGGACCCCACGGTTCCCCCAGCCCTGGAAAACGGGGGGCACCGGGAGGCTGCAGCTCTCCCCGGGCAGTGGGATGCTCCCGACAGAGACACCCCAGTTAATTCTCCTTTCCTGCAGGAATGTGAGCAAAAGCAATAAGGAAACCAGACTGTCTGGGGGCAATAAACCCCCAGGAGAAGGGCGGGGAGGCTTCTCCCCAGGGGCACTGGGTCCCGCTGTGCTACATTGAGATGCAAAGACCCATTTGCTCTCTGGAGAGCACCAGGATCTGGTTTTCCCTGGCCGATTTGGAGCCCTCTACTCTAAAACCATCTGTGTCCTGGCCTGGGATAGTAACTCCTAACAAGGCACTTTGCCCACACCACAGCTGAGAGAGGAGGGATTTACATCTCCCCTGGTCATCATTTGCTTGCCAAGTCACCATAGCCCTGCCCTGGAGCATCCACTCGTGGGTAGGGGGTGAGAGATCACCAGGAGCTTGTCACAGCCCAGAGGCTCAATCCTGCACCCCCAGATCGCAGGATATACCCAGCTTGGGGGGATTTGGGCCCACGGAAAGCAGCAGCCTTTGAAGGCAGCTGCTCCAGGGGCTCCCTGGAGCCAGCACCATCATGCTCCTCCACACCCACCCGTGCTTGCTCCAAAAACACCCGAGCCCCTTTCGCTCGTGCTCACTCTGCTCCCCAGCCCCACGGCAGCTGCTGTCCACACTCAGGGGCCACGCTCACCCCACAGACCCCCGTCCACACGAGCCGGTGCTGAGCCCCACATCTGCCTCCCAGTGCTGGCCCCGGTTTGGGCACCATCTCCAAACCCTTTCCCAGCCCCTGCGCGGGGTCTCCCGGCAGATCCTCCCCCGGGAGCCGGGGCGGGGGGTTCAAGCAGCTGCAGCCCCGAATCCACGACTTCCCTCGGCGCAGGGTCACCGACACGCGTGGGTCTTCCCCGCTCAGCAGGGTCAAACCCGGACACGAGACTGTCACTGTCATACGGGACCCAAAGGGACACACACTCGGCCCCGCACGCCTTTGTGCCACCCGCGAGCGGGACAAGAGGCGCGGGCAGAGGTTCCCCCCTCCCGGGGATGAGCTCCAGCGGGGGAAAGCGCAGTCCCGCATCCCTGGGAGCGGGTACCGCGGGGAAACCGCCTCTTCCCCGTGTCCCTCCACGGGGCGAGCAGCGTCCCCGCTCCCGTAATTCCCACCCGGCCCCGCGGGCACCTGCTCCCCTGGATCCGGCCCCGAGGGGCTCCTCAGGGAACAACGATGGGAAAATTAAATCGCTCGGGATCAGCTTACAGGGTCGGTCCCCGAGGACGAGCCCCGGGCTGCGGCCGTGCCTGCCCTTCCACCCGCCTGGCTCCGGGGAAACCCGCCCCGGGCGACCACGGCCGGACCCCGGGCTGGGACGGGGGACCCCCGGCCTCGCGTGGGTGCGGCGGGGGGGTCCCCATCCCTCCTGGTATCCTCCGGAGGGTGCTGGGGGCTGCACCCCCTTCCCTCCCCACGCGGGTTCCGGCCCCGTACCTGGTGCACGAAGACATCGACGGGGGAGTCCAGGGTCGCGCCGCCCTTGGCGGTCATGGAGAGGAAGCCGAAGCCCATGCGGACGTTGAACCACTTACAGATGCCGGAGCCGTGCAGTGGCTGGGATTCGTTCTCGGGCTTGGGCGAGTCTCCAGCCGGCTCCTCGCCCGGCTTCGCACCTGGCGAGAGACCCACGGAGCCGCTGAGCCGCGGGGCTGGGGGAGCCGAGGGTCCCCCCCGGCCCAGCCACCCCGCATCCAGCCGGGCAAGCCCGCAGCAGGAGCCTCAAATCCTGCTCGGGTTCCCCAGGCTGGAAAAGGCGAAAAAAATTCCAACTCCCCTCCAAAAAAAACCCCAACAGAGCGGTGAGCTCTGCTTCCACGTGTGCGTGGGGGTCACCCCAGGAGCAGGGGGAAGTGAAGGCAGCTCCTGCCAGCACGACTCAGGCGGTGCGTGGGCTGGGGGCCCTAAATCCGTTTTCCCCTCAAAAACGTTAAAAACGAAAAAAAAAAATCCTACCCCGCAAAAACCCCCTCAAAAAGTCAATTAAAAAAAAAAAAAAAAAACAAAACTCAAAAGATGAAAAAAAAAGTATAAAAAAAGGGACAAAACTCCCTCAA
This sequence comes from Manacus candei, assembly GCF_025592945.1. Lineage (NCBI taxonomy): Eukaryota > Metazoa > Chordata > Aves > Passeriformes > Pipridae > Manacus > Manacus candei. The sequence goes on along the minus strand of NW_026138118.1, from coordinate 1,555,460 downwards.
AATATCAACCCGCAACCCCCTTGCCCTCAGCAAGCCACGCTGGAGAAACTCTTCCCTACCGCCAGCATCCCCCTGCTGCACGGGCCTCCCCCGCTCCCAAACACCCCCAGCAGCCACCTCCGGCCCCAAACTTCTGGGCTCATCCTGGGGCTGGAGGGGGGATGAAAAAAAAAAATGATATATCCCCCCCTGCGAGCCCCCCGGTGCTGCACGGGGGAGAGGGGCCGCGCCGGGCCCGGCCGCGCTGCTGGGGCGCAGCGGGGCTGGGTGGGCCGGGGTCGGGGGGGTCCCTGCGCCCCCCAGCCGGGCTCTGCCGTCGTTATTAATAATCACGGAGCCGAGGCGGGCTCCGACAATAATATAACTTAACCTGCAAACTGCTGGTTGGAAACAGACCCCATCCCGACACTCGCTTGCAAATTCCGAGTTGTGGCTGTTACCGCCTCCTCCCTCCTCCTCCTCGGCCAGCTTTGAGGGTATCAGCCCAGCCAAAAAAAAAGGAAAAAAAAAAAAAAAAGGAGGAAAAAAAAAAAAAAACAACAAAAAACCCCAGCTTAGACCCCGCCGGGAGGGAGCCGAGAGAGGTTTGACTCCATCTTCACTCCAACAATAGGGGTGGGAGGGAGCGGGAGGGTTTTTTCAAAGGCTCCCAAATTCTCGCAGACAATGGCAGCCCCCGCCCCCCCCCCCCCTCCGCCCCAGGACCCACCCGCGGGGCCGGGGGGCGCCGGGCCCTGCTCCGCCATCCTGTCCCCACGTGATCCTAATTAACCCCCCCTCGGTAATAGCGACACATTCCGGGAGGGATTTGGAGGGGGGGGGGCTGAACCCCCCCACTTAGGGCACTTAGGGGCGAGGCCACCTGTCAAGGGAAGAGGTGACTCCCGGGGGGGCGGGATGGACAGAAGGTGGGACCACCGAGGACTAGGGGGAGTTTCCACGTCGTTTCCCCGCGCCCCCTCCCCACGAGTGGAGCCACCTGCGAGCCGCGGCAGGGTGGGACGGGGGGAATCGGCACCGGGACGGGCTGATGCCCCAGGGCAGGGTGGGGGCCCGTTTTCTAGGACAGTGGGGTCTTCCTGCACCCCCAGCCCCATCCCGTGTCCCGCGAGTGGGTCGCGCACCCCCAGGGCCGTGGAACCCCCCGGGCACCGCGCGACCCCTCCGGGGATGCCGCGACCCCCGTCCCGGCGGCAGCGGCGGAACCCGGCGGCGGGGAGCGGTGCCGAGGCGGTGCCGGGGGCGGGGGGTCCCGTCGCCCCCCGGGCCGGGCGGGGACAAAGGGCGAGTGACCAGCGGCTGCATTTCCGGCGGCGGACAATGCCCCGGCCGCGGGGGCACAGCGCCGCCCGCAGCCCCTCCCGGCGCTGTGCCCGGGGGTCCCCCCGCACCGGGCTGAGCCCACGGTGCCCCCTCCTCCAGGGGGAAGTGTGGCTGGGGAGAGGGGGGGGTGTTTGCGCCCACCGCGGCCGCCCCACGCGGGACTCGCCACGCGTGGTGTCATCGCGCGGGGTATGGGGGGGTGGTCACTGTGCGGTCACCGGGCACGGCGGGGACCGCGGTGGTGTCACCTGGGGGGGGACCCCCGCGCCGGGCGGGTGTTGCCGGTAAAATCCCGCGTGGGGAATCCCCGCGCGAAGGCTCCGCAGCCCGCGGGGCCGCCGGCGCTGGCCGTGGTGCTGAACCGGGAGGCCCTGTCCAGGGTCCTGGAGGCGGCCTTCCTCCTCCTCCTGCCCCTGTCCTTCCTTCCTCCTCCTCCTCCTCCTCCTGTCCATCCTCTTCCTCCTCCCCTCCTCCTCCTCTTGCCCTGCACACTCGGGGGCTCCGGGTTGCCCCTTTCCCGCAGAGCCGAGCTGGGCTCCCACCCGCAGGTCTGGCGAGACAGCAAAGGAGGAGGAGGAGGAGGAAGAGGAGGAGGCGCTGGACTAAGATGCTTTTTCTCTTTGGGGATTTTTCCAGCCGGTCAGGGCTCTGCCAGCTCCCGCAGCAGAGGTGAATCAGCATCCCACGGGACACAGGTGGAGTGGGGGGGGCCGTGACCCACCCACCCCTGATGCTCACAGGTGCCATCTCATTTTACACTGTTTTTAGCAGGGATAGACCGGGCTGAGGAGGAGATTCCACTGTTCTTATTCTTCACATCAGTCTTCAGTTGAGCCCTCAAAGCCAACAAGCAGCCCGTCATCTGCAGCAGCAGGAGAACAGAGTCTGGCCAGTGCTTCCTTTAGGATTCCCACTCCTCTCCCCCCCAACCAGACCCTGGCAGCCTGCAGAGCTCCCTGCCTGGGACAGGGCTGGTGGAGGGGACAAGGCTGGTGACAGTCTTGGCATGAGGGAAACCACGATGCCTGTCCACACTTGCTCACATTCGCATTCCCCCTCTACCTGCCAGCACCCACAGCTGTCCCTGGTGGGGATCCAGGATCATGGTCCTTCCCAGTGTCTGTGGAGCCAGGATGCATCTGGCCCCCTCTCCTGGCAGCAAGGGCCGGGTCCACAGGCTGTGTTTATTGTTATTTTCTTCTCATTTGTAGGATAACTGGGACGAGAAAAAAATAACCCAAGATCCACCAGAGGCCCCTCCATGTGGCTCCATCCTTCTCAGCTCATCCCTCCTTCAATCCCAGCTCCTTCCCCACTTTCCCCTTTTTGCCTGGGGTTTGGGGAAGGTACATCCAGTTTCCTGCATGTTTCACTCTCATGCAGAGGTGTGAGGGTACGGGGGAAAGACGTGGTGAGGAATTGAGCTCTTGCTTTCTCCAAACCCAATCCCTCAGAAAATAATCCACTACCCTGCACCAGCTTCCCCCTCCAGCCCCTTCCTGGTGGATCAGCAGCCCCAGAGGCATTTTCCTGTAACTATTTAATTACAGCAGTTGCAGCAGCAACTTCCTCAGCTTCCCCCAATTCCTGCCCATCCTAAGTGACTTTCCACCCGTGTGACACAGCCACATCCCCGATCGTGGCACTTCCAGGCAGTGTCCCTTCACATCCCAACCTCATCTCCCCCAGTGCCGGTGACACATCCCTGCGTCATATTTCTGTGTGTGGTGTATTTGTTTTGGGGGCCTGTTGAATGGCAAATGCGAAAGGGACTCCTTCCTGTTCTTTCAGAGCCGGTCGCTGTGCCCTGCTCGGCTTCAAGGGAATAGCCGGCAAAGCGGCCGCTTTCACGAATAATGGCTTCATTAGATTGAAAGAAGTGGACAGTGACCTCACTGAAATGGACTTTCTGACCCCTGCTGACCTCTGGCCCCGGCTCTGACAGCCTGTAAATCTTCCCCCTCGGCACGGCCGGGGCGAGGGCAGCGCTCTGTGGAGCCCAGTGCTGGCGGTGCTGCCCATGGTCCGGCACCACGGAGCTGCCCGGGGGCTGCCTGGCTCCATCCAGCCCTGAGCCCGGCAGGATGAGGCCCCAGGGATGTGCAAAGCCCCGGCACGTGGGTCACAGCTTTGGCAGAGATGGGGATTGGCGTCCTCATGGTGCTGCAAACCCCACCAGGTGTCCTGGGGGGCTGAAGGGCCATGGAAAATGATGTTATGGGGCTGAGGCTCCAGCGCCATCTCCCAGCACAGTCACTGTCAGCATTTGCCCACTGGGAAGACCCCAACCAGCTGAAAAACCTCCGAGCCCCTGCCAGGGAAAACTGATCCCTCTCCCTGCCCATCCCACAGGCACAGCCTTCCTGGTTGCACAGAGACACACAGACCTGCTCTAACCCCCTCTGAGCCCACCTCCACCTCCCTCCCGTGGGCACAGACTCTTCCTCACAGCCCCCAGTGCCTCCTTCCCCACCCACCCTGGTGACGACCACCCAGCCCTGCCATCCCATCTGCTGGTGGGGAAACTGAGGCACGAGGGGGGATCTATGACCAGTGAGTGCCTGTACAATGGGAACCCATGCCAGGCACTCCACCCCACCATGGCATGGCCCCAGTGCTGGCAGAGAGCCCCTCGCATCCCAGTGCCACCCACCTCCCTCCTCCCCATCCTTCCACACTCGCTGCTGACCTTTGGCTACAAAGCAATCAATAATGGAGGCCACGGTGCTGCTCCTTCCCCTCAGTGGCCCCCTGTGCTCCCCTGCTCTCCCTGTGCCTCTAACAAGCCCGGCTGGGATTGAGGGATGCTCTGACACCTCCCAGCACTGGGATCACAGGGATGGGGCACACTGACACAAGTGTGTTCCCAAGGATGCTCTAACCAGGCACCACCTTTCCCACACCTCAGAAATACTCCCCTGGGGCTCCTTTCTGGCTGCAGGGGGTCGGTGGGTGCCCCACAGCTCTGGGTTTGGGGCACTGGGCTCCCCACAGTTGGGATGGAACATCCTGCTGCCATCCCAAATGGGACTCACCAGGGCACTAACCCTGGCAAGGGAAGGGTGAGGAGCGTGCCTGAGGGGTGCCCTGTGGGGTGCTGCCTGGTGCCAGGCTTCCCCCAGCTTCCTGCCTTTCCATAAGAAAAAGGCGGGTAGGGACAATCCTGTCCCCTGACCTGGAGCGATGGGTCGTGCCCAAATTCGGCAGCTCCCTCCTGTAAAAACCCTCGGGCAGCAGCTGATTGATCGGCTGCAGAGCGGGGATTGATCAGGATTTCAGCCCATACATATTCCTGCTCCCTGATAAAGGGGAATCGATAGCTGAAAGATATTCCCCTAAGGCAGCAGATCCCCACAGACCAGGGCTTGCAAGCCTCCCCTCGCCCCCTCAGTCCCCCCACCCCAGTTCAAACCTTGCTCCCCCCGACAGCAAACCAGGCAGTGGGGGAGAAAATTGCTGTGGGGGATCTGGGGAGGCACAGCAGGAGCCTCTGCTCCCGTGGCTGGTTCTTACCTCCCAAAGCACTGGCCTGTCCTGCATCTTCCTCCTCTCACCACTGGTTTTCCTCCTTCTCAGGGTGCTTGGGGCACATCAAGCAAACCAAGCACCCCCCAAAGCCCAGTGCAGCCGAGCTGGCTGGTACATCCACAGTCACCACCTCTACAGACCAGCACGGCCCTGGCTCAGCCCCTCCCCAGAGCTGGAAACTCGTTGCAGGTGTGGCCACAGCTGCACCTTTGGGGTGCTTGTCCCCTGGGAATGGGATACAGGCACCCACGTTCACCCGGGGGAGGGGGCTCTGCCTGCAGGTGACACAGCCTGTGGGGGTTTCCTTTTCCTTTTTTTCCTTTTCCTTTTCCTTTTCCTTTTCCTTTTCTTTTCCTTTTCCTTTTCCTTTTCCTTTTCCTTTTCCTTTTCCTTTTCCTTTTCCTTTTCCTTTTCCTTTTCCTTTTCCTTTTCCTTTTCCTTTTCCTTTTCCTCCTCCTCCTCCTTCTCCTCCTCCTTCTCCTCCTCCTTCTCCTCCTTCCCTTTCCCCCTCCCACTGCTCCCTTCTCATTTCCCCCTGTCTGGAAGGGGGGTGACAGCAGGACCCCCCTGCAGCCCCCGGGTGCTCTGGGGCTCCCCCTGGCCCTGTTTTCCCCGCTCCGGGCGTTGGGGCTGAGCCCGTCCCCCGCCCCGCTCAGCGTGCCCCGGACCGTGTCCCTCCCTTTGCACACAGTGACTCAAAGCCCAGGCTCGCCCCGGTGTCCCTCCAGTTGCCCCAGTGCCTGGGGAACTGGTTTGCTGCGGGGAGGACCCTCCCCAGCGCTGACTAAACCCTCCCCGGTGGTGCAAAGGGACGTGGAAGGGAGATCCCGCTCCCCGCAGCCGGCTGGCTCGGCTGGTTTGGCACGTACACAGGCTTACACACGCTTGTACATGCTAAATACACATATGCACACACAGTAACAAACACACTAACACACCACAGCCCGTCCTGGGGCCTCCAGGACCCCCCATTGCTGCTCCTCACGGGATCCCACACGGAGGGATGCAGGGGCCTGATCCTGCTCCTGTGCTGGAGCCACGAGGATGGGCAGCCAGTCCCCTCACGGGGGCTCAGCCGCTCTTGGGGTCCCCACGAAGGGCACTGGAGGGGGCCCAGGGCTCTGCCAAACCCCGGCAGAGCGAGGTCGGCTCCGCCTCAGTTTCCCCGGCACGTGAGCGGTGGAACCCGGAGCTGGGTGGCCCCGGGCGACCCAACCGGAGCTGAACTGTGGCCACCTGCGCCGGGCTGGCCGTGGCCAGGGAGGCTCTTGGGCTGGGCCGGCAGCCGGGAGTGGTGGCCCCGGGGTGAGGCTGGCACCGCAGCGGGCTCCCGCGGGGCTGGGGAGGAGAGGGAGGGCAGGGAGAGGATGCAGGGCGGGTGTCGGCTCTGCTGCGCTCCGAGCCCTGCCGGGACAGGGCTCTGCGCCCCGGGGTCAGGTCTCCTGTGGTGGCCCAGGGCTACTGTGACCTCCGTGCCACCCCCAAGCCAGTGTGTGAAGTCCCTCGAGAGCCCCAGCTCCCTGAGACCTGGGAGACCTCCCCGCATTAGGAGCCTCCCAGGAACGTCCTGCGGTGCTGGGGGCTCCACGTGGGACCCCCACGATTAATCCGGGTGCAATCACAGCCCTGGGGAGCCCCAGCCCCTCACCACAGTGTGTTGGGACCCTGCCAGCCCCACGGCCCGAGCGATGGTGGGGCCACCGTGATGGCTGGAGCTGCAGTGACAAAGCTGGTCACTGAGGTCCCCTCTGAGGGACCATCGCCCTCGCCGAAGTGGGTGGCGGGACAGAGGTCCGGGGGGCCCAGAGCCACCCAGGCTGGCTGTGCTCCCTCCCGGCGCTGCTGAGTCGGAGGAAACAGAGGAGCTGGGTGCTGGGAACCAGCCCGACCGGCTCCCCGGCTGTCAGCACCTGAGGAATGCCAAACCTCCGCTGCGCCAGGGCTGGGTGCTCAGGGCTGGGTGCTCAGGGTGACTCTGCCGGTCCGCCCAGCTGTGGGGTGTGCAGGGAGCAGCACCCGATCCCGCTCGGCACGGCACGGCACGGCACGGCACAGCACCCCGCTTGCCACGGCGGGACCCTTGGCCGGCAGGTACAGGGGGCTGCGGGGTGGGGGGCCCCCGGGCAAAGGCGCTGCCTGGGCTGGCCCCATCTGCATGGGTGCTGGCAGGGAGGGGGGTTCCGCGCTCCTCGGAGAGGAGGGCACCGGTTCTCCCGTCCCGCTGCCAACCGCAAGGGCTGCTCCGGTCCTTGGACCTGTGCCCCGGTTTGGCAGGCGCTGGGATGGGTCCCTCCTCCCCTGCCGGGATCAGCACTGGCCAGGGAGGAGGGATGGGGCCGGGAGGAGGGGGCTGAGCCCAGCTCGGCTCCTCTCACCTTTAGTCCCTGAATCTGGGGGGCTGCCGGGGTTGTAATCCCGCTCCTGCCACCAAAGTGCGTTCCAGGAGGCAACGGGGTGAGCTGGGGCTCCTCCGCCTCTGGTGACCTCACGACCTGGGCTGAGGGGACAGCGGGGCTCCCCTGCCACCTCTGTCCCCCTCCTCCATGTGGCACACGGCTGCCCGTGACACGGCTCAGCTGGGGGAGGCAGGGGCAGTGAGGGGAGACGGTGGTTCCCTGCCCTCCCCGTGAACCTCAGCCCGTGCAGCAGCCACCCAACCCGTATCCCTGATTCTCCTGAAGGCGGCAGGTCCGCTCTCAGCCCGCGGTGACAGGGCTCAGCCCAACGTGGCCGGAGGCTCGGCTTAATCCACGGTCACCGGCTCAAAGGCAGCAGCAGCTGCCGCCCTCAGCCCCCCCCCCCCCCCGTCTCTTCTGAATATTAAACGGCACCTCGTGCCTTTGACTTGGGTGCTGGGAGACCTGGGACGGGTGCTGGGAGACCCTTTGGGATGACAGGAGGCAGCAAACGAGCTCAGCAGGTTGGCTTGGCTTGGCCAGGGGGGATTAATTAGCCGTGCCAGGTGCCCCAGTGTGGCAACACCACTGGATCCAGCGTGGCATGTCTGGGCGGGCAGGGATGGCCAGCAGGAGCAGCTGGGAAACCACAGGGTCTTGTCCTCGTGTCCTTCTGCCCTCCTGTCCTCCTGTCTCTGTGACCTTGACCCATTACTGCAGTAAGAATTATTTTAGCAGAAAATGGGGTGCTGGGGCAGAGCAGGGCTCTGGGTGACCTCCTTTCCCAGGGCCCGTGGGACATCGAGTGGCCCAGGGTGGCACCAGGTGCAGGGCTGGGATGGGAATGACAGACCTGGAGTTCTTGGGAAAGACAGACCTGGAAATCTTTGGAAATCCAGCTCCAGGTGAGAGGCAGGATGCTGAGTCAGCAGCTCCTGCCTTCCCCCAGCACTCTGGTGCTGCACAGAGACGGTGTCGCTGTCCCGGTGCCATCCTGGGGCCACGGGCATGGCAGATGTTCCTCTCCACTGCCAGTGCACCCAATCCCTCTTCCACTGGTGAATGCCATGACCCTGGAGATCCAGCTGTGGTCCTGGGGATCCAGCTGTGGCTTTGCCCACACAGATACATGGCCCCACCCAGGCTGGTCCCAGCCTGGAGCGGTGCTGGCTGTCCCAGACAAGGTCTCATCACCTTCCGGAAAAATGACACAAACTCTTCCTATCTGTACTGGAAAGACCTGCCAGGCCGGGGAGAGCAGGATTTGGAGGGCGCGTGGCGGGCTGGCAGAAGGGGCAGGCAGCTGCCTGCACCCGGCACTTCCCTGCCTGCTCCCAGCCCCAATCCCCTTAGGGACTGGGAAAGCCCAACCTGCCACCATTGGATGGATCCCATCCAGCTGGTGCAGGATAAGGCCCTCTCCAGAGGTGTCCCCCACAGAAACCTGCCCTGGAGCTGTGCAGGGAGGTGCCCCCATTCCCAGATGGGGACCTCAATTGCAGCCTGTCCTTGGGCCGACCCCAAAGCCTCATCCCTGCCACTGTCCCTGTAGCTGGGTGGTGACACCAAACAGCTCCTAATTGGGAGATGCTGGGATGTGGATGCACTTCCAGCTCCCTCCCCAGCACCTGCTGTGTCAGCTGCTTCCCACTCCCAAACCCAGCAATAAAACCCTTCTGGGTCAGGGACGCAGCCACAGCGAAGCCTCCACCAGCATCCTCCTGAGCTGAGGTGGCACAGGTGTCCCTGTCCTGCACCCCAGGGACCACATCAATGCCCACCCTGCAGCACCCACACCAGGGCATGGAGCTGGGTGCCGGGGACCAGCCTGGATCAGTGGGTGAGGGCTGGGTGGCCATCCCAGCTCGTTTCCTCGTGCCGATGGGGCTGCTGGTGGAGCCATCTCACCTTGGCCACACAGCCACAGGGAAAGGCCAAGGGATGATGCTGCTCAGGTTTCCACCTCTGCCTGAGAATCCTGCGGCTGCCCCATCCCTGCTCTCCATCCCAGCCAGGCCCTTTGCCCCACGGAGCGGCTTCCCTGTTGTTTTTTGGGCTTGTTTGTTTGCTGCATTTGCTGACTCGGCGCAGCCCTGCTGCCCTCCTGACTCATCCCTCAGCTTGGGGCACGGCACAGCTCGGGGCATGGCCCGGCCCGGCCGCATCCTGCACACTCACCTGCGCCGTGCTGGGCTCTGCCAGAGCCCACCGTGACACAGAGCAGAGCTCCCACCATCCCTCCTGGACACAGCAGGCAGAGGGACACACGGTGCCCTGCACATGCCAGGATGGGTGACCTGAGCACCCCAAGATGCCCCAAATGTGCTCATGGGACCCCGCCCCCCCCAAAGTGTCCTAAAGGATCAGAGGGAGGTCTATGGGGTTCGAGGGTCCGGTTTGGGGTCCAGGGCTGGTCCCCGCGGGGTGGTTCTGCTCAGCTCTCCCAGGGTCTCCTTCTGTCCCTGCAGCTCCACCAGCCCCGGCGTGGCAGCCGCGGGGGCTGAGCCCGGCGGTGCGGGGTGTTACAGGGCCACGGCATTCCCTCTGCAGCCCCCCCGCATGGATCCACCGTTCGGGCACACCAAGAGCAGGGGCTTCGTCTCCAGCGCGGAGCTGAGCATGAAGCAGGCGGCCGGTGCTCCGGGGCCCGAGGGCAGGTCCCGCTTCCAGAAGGTCTCGCTGGTGTCGCGGCGGCTGGAGAGCACCGGGAGCTCCCGGGGCCGGGAGGGGAGTCCCTCCCGCGTGTCCCTCCTGCTGCAGGCCTGGGAGAGGGAGATCGTGGAGAAGACGGGGTCCAGCCCCGCCACCGTGACCCACCGGGAACACTCGTCCTCTGCCAGCCTCCTCAAGGACTTCACCGCGCACGGCCCCATCTTCTCCCAAGTGTATTCCCCGGCGCAGAAGCCCCGGCGGCAGGACGAGAGGGGGAAGGCGGGGGCTGGCGGTGATATCGCCCCCTCTGCGGCGGGGTCCCCCCGCGAGGTGCCCGTGCACAGGGAGAGCTACGTGCACGGCACCCTCCTGCCCACCCGCCCCACGGGGGGACCCGCGGGGGGGCCCGGGGACGGTCCCGGTGTCCCGTTCGCGGCCAAGCCCGGCTGCGTCCCCGCCCTGCCCAGGGCCAGGCAGGTCACGGTGCTGCGGACGGGCAGGGACACAGCGGGGGCTGAGCCACGGGAAGCCCTAAATGGGACACACGACGCTGCCGGTGCCACGACGGCCCCGCCACAGCGGGAGAGCCCCGGGCAGGACGGCAGTGGCTCCGCTGGGGCTGCAGAGGGCGGCGAGAGCTCGCCGGGCACCGCAGAGGCCACCGGGCTGCCGGCTGAGGTATGCCCTGGGGAGAAAGACTCGCCGCAAGCCGAAGCCACGCCGGTGAACGCAACCCCGGGAGACGGCGACAGGCCTGGGGACCCACAAACCAGTATAACCAGCTCCCCGCAGTGTCCCTCGGCTGACGCCGGTGGCCAGGCTGATCCGGCTGGTGCAAGAGAGGGAAGCGTGGCAGACGTGGATGGCACCATTCCAGCCACGCCACCGAGGACAGAGAGCCCCCCGGGAGCTGACTGCGACCCTAAAAGCCCCTCCTCGGAGGTGAGCGATGGTCCAGAGCCTTCATCCCAAACAACAGCACCAACAAAGGCTGAGACTGAGCTGGATGGGGATGACACGATGCGAGGCCCCCAGAGCACAGCCCAAGAGCCTGAGAACACCCCAGAGCCACCCCCAGCCCCTGATCCCCCAGCTGAGAGCCCCCCGGACACGACCGAGGAGGACCCCGAGCTGCTGGTGGACATGGAGATCTTCGTGGACACGCTCCGCAACATGGAGCCCTCGGAGATGAGGAAGTCCCCCAAGGCCCCCCGGCAGCCCCGGCCGTCGGCGCTGGGCCGCTGTGCAGCTCTGCCCCCCATCCACGAGGACCGTGTGGACCCCCGAGCCCCCGTGTCCCTGCCCCAGGCCCTGCGGGAGCTGCTGGCGCGGGGCCCGGCGGGGCGGCCGGAGGAGACCCCCAAGGAAGAGGAGGAGATTGAGAACCCCTACCTGACCCCTGAGGAGCGGGCACCGGCCAGGACCCTCCATGGGCTGCCCAGGGACAGGGTGGCTGGCGATGGCTGGGTGGAGGGGGGCTCCTTCCTGGGGATGCTGGGAGGGGTGGGAGCAGATGAAAAAGCCAAACTGATGTCTGGGGGCTCGGCTGAGCAGAGCGTGCTCTTCCGAGGGAATGTCCTCAAGGGCATGGCGCTGCTCTCCCACTTTTTGGAGCACCGGGCAGCTGGAGCTGATGAGGGCAAGCCCTACTCACGCCTGGACAACAGTGTGCTCTACAGCCGCTTCATGTCCCCCAGCACTGCCCTGCTCGAGCTGCCTGACAGGGACGGGGCCACGGGCTCGTCCGCACTTGGGGACCACAATGGGCTGGGCCCTGGTGGCCACTCCAGCCCTGAGATGGCCATGCTGGAAGCCCTGAGTTCTGGTTCCATCCCTCCTGTCACTGAAGAGCCAGAGAGCACCATGGCCCTGTGTCCCGACGATGTCCTGGTGAGAGAATCCCACAGCACAGTGCCCGGGGGGGATGCTCTGCCCTCCTGGGCACATGGGGAAGGTCACGGGGGCTGAACCCTGGATCATCCTTCCCTGCTCCCAACATATGGCTTCCCATCAGAGAGGCCATGGGTACTGAGTGCTGGGGATGGGTGATGGGAAGGGTGGTGGGAGGATTCCGGGATGGGTGATGGGAGGATTACCAGATGGGTGAAGGGAGGATACCATCATGGATAACAGGAGGCTATGAGGTCAAGCGATGGGAGGGTGCCACCATGGCTGCTGGGAGGGTCCCGGGAGGGTGACAGGAGGGTCCAGGGCAGGCAGGAGGCTGATCCCCAGCAGTGCAGGAATGCTCGAGGTGTGGCTGCTCGGGGCGGTGGGAGGGTTTGGCAGACGCCAGACGCGAGGCTGCGGCTCCATCTTCCTCGGGCTGCAGGGAGATGGCTGGTGCAGCCCATGTCCCTCCACGCTCCTCACATGCCTTTCCCCTCGGATCTTCACAGCAGGAGGACAAGGAGGGCTTCGAGAAGATCAACACAAGACCTGGCAAGGTACAGGGAGGGCGGTGGGGCCGGGCTGGGCTGGCTGAACGGGGCATGGCATGGCACTTCTCCTCTGTGTCACCCCTTCCCAGATCATCCTCTACTCCGACGCTGGCTTTGCGGGACAGAAACGGGAGATCTGGGGCGACATCCCCGACGCCACGTCCTGGGAGCTCTCGCACACCATCTCCATCCGTGTCATCCGAGGCGGGTAGGGGACAGCAGCAGGGCGAGGACACACTGAGAGGACACAGAGGGAGGGCTGGGATGAGATTTGTGCGCTCCCTGTGCCGGGGATGCCGGCCAGGTCCCAGCCTGGGGTTCAGGAGTGACCGTCCTGCCGGTGCTAATTACCGCGGCTGCGATCCAGCTCCGTGGCGGTGGCAGGACGTCCCCACCCACACTCTGCCTCGAGGCTCCCTCCCGGTGGCCACAGGGCTGTGGGTAAAGCAGGGTTTCCCCCCCTCTCCGCTCCCACCCCGCTCCCAGGTGGGTGATGTACGAGAAGCCGCGGTTCCACGGGCGCAAGTGCGTGTTGGCCGAGGGGGACGTGGAGATCGACAACCCCTGGACGGCCTACGGGGAGAACGGGCAGCCCCGGGGCAGCCGCCCCTTCCGCATCGGCTCCTTCAAGAGGGTGGTGAGGGTGAGTGCAGGGACCTCCCCCCGGGAGCCTCCGAGCAAGGGGTGCTGGGCCCCCCTAACACCCCTCTGCCCCCAGGATTACCGCACCCCCGAGATCAGCCTGTTCGCGGAGGAGAACGGCGAAGGCGCCCGGCTGAAGTTCACCGACTCGGCCGAGGACACCCGCACGCGGGGGCAGGCGCTTGCTGCTGCCTCCATCATCGTCCACTCGGGGCTGTGAGTGGCTCTGTGGGGCTGGGTGGGTGCCGGGTGGGTGCTGGGTGAGCGGGTGTGATGCCTTCCCCCTCTTCCCCAGGTGGCTGGTTTACTCCAAGCCGTTCTTCGACGATGACCCCTACGTTCTGGAGCCGGGTGGGTACCCCAATTTAAAGGCTTGGGGAGCAAAGGATCCATCCATCTGCTCCATGCACCCCATCAGGCTGGTGAGTGTTGGTTGCTGGCCCGTGGTTCTTTGGGTGCCAGGGATGTATCCAGCCCTGGGCATGACAGGTGAGAGCATGTCCTGGCAATTCCCGGTTCACATCAGTGAGAGCTCGGTGAGGAAAATGTGCCAAGTGTGGCTCTGGAAAGAGCTCCTGAGGGTTAGGGGTGAAGGAAAGTTCCAAAAGAGCTTCTTGAATGAAAATGACCCAAAAAACCAGCTCAGGTTTTAATGGGGGCAAGCACATGTCCCTGCAATGTCCCCTCCTGCCACTGCAGCCTCACTGGGGCTCCTTCTCCTTCCAGGGCTGCCCTGTTGTGGAGAGACCCGGAGAGCCACAGGTGAGTGCTGGGCCAGTGCCTGGGGAGCTGAGGGCTGGGACATCCATGGGACCATTCTCACACCACTGTGTCCCCAGGTGCTGATCTATGAGTCTGCGGGGTTCCAGGGCCGCAGCTTCACCATCAGCCGAGACATCTACGACCTGAAGCGCCTTCCCGAGCCAGGGCTGCCCACCGTGGGCTCCCTGCGTGTCCTGGGTGGCTGGTGAGTGGCACGGGGTGGGCAGGGCTGGCAGCCTGGCTGGAGCAGGCTGGGAAGGTGATGGCCACCCCCAGAAAAGGGCTTGGAGGAGCTGCCCAGGGCTGTGGGATGGCTGTGAGTCACTTGGGAGAGCTGGAAATCCTCTGGAAACCTCTCTGCTTGTGTCTGCCTGTGCCACAGCTGGGTTGGCTACGAGAAGGAAGGCTTCCGTGGACACCAGTACCTGCTGGAGGAAGGGGAATACCAGGACTGGAGGCAGTGGGGTGGCTACAGCAAGGAGTTGGTGTCCCTTCGGCTGATACGGACGGTGAGGGCAGGGATGGTGGCATCACTTGGGAATGGACCCAGTGTGGGCAAGGAGAGCCGGGCACCCCCATCCCACCCTCATTTCCCAAAAGGGAGCCTTTCTTACCTGCATCAGGCTGCTGGGCATGGCCTGAGATCCCACAAACTCAGAGGTTTGGGAGCTGCTCCCACCCTCCCCGGGGTCCCTGAGGCCAGGCAGGACCCTGGCTGTGTGTGTGCCTGGCCCACAGCCCCTTCCCCTGACAGACTGAGGGGCTTGGGGGGGGCTTCTTCTCCCTGCAGGACTTCTCTGACCCGGCACTGGTCCTCTTTGAGGCCATGGACTTCGAGGAGGGCCCGAGTGTGGAGCTGAGCGAGGCGCTCCCCGACACGCAGCTGGCCGGCTACGGCACCGTCACCCAGTCCATCCACGTGCTGAGCGGCGTGTGAGTGCAGGGACGGGGCACAGAGGGGCTGAGGGGACAGGGCAGGGTGGGGACGAGCCAGCACTCACCTTTTCCCGGCAGGTGGGTGGCCTACGGGGGCACCAACTACTCTGGCGAGCAGTACATCCTGGAGAAGGGGGTGTACCGCAACTGCGAGGACTGGGGTGCCAGCGACTGCCGCATCGCCTCGGCACAGCCCATCCTGCAGGTGGGAGCACTGGAGTGGGACGCCCCCGGCCCCCACGGCACCCCCGCTGCTGCCACGCGCAGGGCTGGTGTGGGGGCCCAGGCTGGACACCCACCAGCCCCGCTCTGTCTGCTTCCAGGTCAGGGAACACAACCTGCATTTCGTCTCCAAGGTCAGGAGCGGCGGATGGGGAGAGGGATGTGCCCCCCCCTTAGGGGATGTGGCCCCCTGTGGGGTGGTGGCGATGCTTTGCACCCCCTCAACAAGCCCCCCTGCTCCCCCTTCCCAGATCCTGCTCTTCTCGGAGCCTGACTTCTCGGGGGATCATGTTGCCTTCGAGGAGGACCAGGGAGCCCTGCCCGACGCCTTCATCCCACGCTCCTGCAGAGTCCGTGGGGGCAGGTGGGGTGTCCCAGGGCCTCGCTGCTGCCACTGGGATGGGAACAGGGACATCACCCCAGCCGCTTCCCCAGAGGGTGGGCGGGATGGGAGTGCTGGGGGGGTCACAGGAGGGATGGATGCCCACCACAATGGCCATGTCAGCCTGGGCACACTCTTCCCTGCCAGCTGGATCCTGTTTGACGGGCAGGACTTCGCGGGGGAGCAGCACGTGCTGTCTGAGGGTGAGTACCCCACGCTCAGTGCCATGGGCTGCCTCTGCTCCACCACCATCCGCTCCTTGAGGAAGGTTCCACTGGTGAGTAACAGCCCTTCCCTTTTCCCTTCTCCTTTCCCTTCCCCACAGCATAAACCCCCCAGGACCTTTTTCCCCTCCCACAGGCATCCCCTGTCCTGGCTCTCCATCCCTGGAGCCCTCCTGCCCCCATGGGGTGCTCACTGTTCCCACCTTCCCCCTTCCCACCCCGACTCTCCCCACCATCCCACAGTTTTTCTCGGAGCCCTCCATCTTCCTGCACGGGCTGGAGTGTTTCGAGGGGAAGGAGATCGAGCTGAACTCCGAAGTGCGGAGTCTCCAGGCGGAGGGTTTCAACAACCACGTGCTGTCCGTGCGCGTCAAAGGCGGGATGTAAGTGAGCCCCCGGCCCCGCTCCCCCAGCACCCAGTGGGTGTCCCCTGCCCCCCCGGGGTGACCTGTCCTGTCCCATCCTGTCCCCACAGCTGGGTGCTGTGCGAGCACGGTGACTTCCGAGGGCGGCAGTGGCTGCTGGACTGCACTGAGATCACCAACTGGCTGACCTACAGTGGGCTGCAGCACGTGGGGTCCCTCTACCCCATCCGCCAGGTGAGCGTCACCTTTGGGAGGGGACAGGGCGCTGGCACATGGCAAGGTGAACCCCAAAATCCCAGGGCAGGTGAACCCCAAAACCCCAGGGCAGGCGGCTCACATGGAGCTAAAGAGCTGCCAGTCTGCTCCAGGCGGGCTGGGGGAGCCTGGAGAGCAGCGGCACGGAGCTGACAGCTCTGACACGTGAAAGGTGCCACCAGCCTGGCGCTGTCACCTCAGATGCTTGTCCCCCTCCCTGGGAGTGGCTGCCTTGGTGGTGAAACACTCCCTGTGGGCAACTGCCTTGTAAAATCCATGGCATGTCGGGGTGGTGAGCCGTGCCTGCACCAGCTACGAGGGACAGGTCACGGTCACAGCCATCGCCCTGGGGAGGGGCGAGGATCTCCTGGGGGGAGGACAGCGGAGTCCAGGATCCTCCCTTCCCAAGGCCCCGGCCAGGTGAGGTGCCTGAGGTGCAGGCAGCAGGACTTTTTGGGTGCAAAAAGAAAGGTTTCTCTCTTTGCAGAGACGGATCTATTTCCGCATCAGGAGCAGGGAGCTGGAGCTCTACCTCGCGGTCCCTGACGACGTGGAGGACATGAAGGCAGGGCGGGTGGTGGTCTCCAGCCCGAGGGAGCAGAGCAGCTCTGTCTGGTACTACGAGGATGGGCTGATCAAAAACCAGGTCAGGTGTGACAGCCAGAGCCATGGAGGGGACCAGGGGAGCCCCTGGCAGGACTCCCTTTGGGGTACTCCCCACCCCACAGCCATCTTTTTAGGGTTTACAGCAGCTTTTCCAATTGTCTGACCTCAACCTTGCCCCCAAAGATGGGGTGATTCTCCTCCCCAAGTCTCCTCTGGAGACATGAAGGTGTCTCTGCCTTCCCTGCAGAGGTTTTGTCATCCTCACCATCCCTACTTCTCACTGAGGGGTTTTCCTGCTCATCCCACATCCCACCCCAGAACCAGCAGCATTTGCAGGGACACCCCTCTGGGCTCTGCTCCTTTTTGCTGGTGGAGGTGATGGAGGGAATGGGCTGACCTGGCCACCACCACCCTTTTTAGGTGGCCCCCAACATGAGCCTGCAGGTCATCGGGCCAGCTGGGAAGGGTGCAAAGGCTGTGCTGTGGTCCGAGACCCGGATGCCACGTCAGACCTGGAGCGTGGATTCTCAGGGACGGATCCACAGCCAGATGTTCGAGGACATGGTCCTCGACGTAAAGGGTGAGGCCTTGGCGCTGGCACAGGGGGGTCTTTCACAGGGATGCCCAAAATGGGGCACCCATCCCTTCACCACCATGAGGAATGTGGTTTGCCCCCCTGAAACCTCCCCCTCGCTCTGCAGGCGGCCGAACCTACGACCGGGACCACGCCATTGTCTGGGACATGGCCGAGGAGAGACCCACGCAGATCTGGGACATAGAGGTGCTATGAGGGGCTGGGCCTGCAGAAGTGCCACAGGACAGGACAGGGACACCCACAGCAGGGCAGGAGGCCTCAGACCCTGTGCACGCCGCACCCCAAACACCCCTCTGCCCCGGCTGCTGGTGTGAAGGACGCCCACCAACCCTCCATCATGGGGGGGAACCACCCTGTCTCCCTCCCGGGGAGCCCTGTGTGTGGTTCATGAAGGACTCCATGGACATGACCAGTGTGGGACCCTCTGGAGAGTGGCAGAGCCCCCTCCCCACCAACACCCCCCCCGAACTGTATTTATGTACGTGTGTAAGATACGGCCCTTCTCATCTGGGCCAGCTCTGCCTGGGTGGTTGGTGTCTTTCTCCTTGTCCTTGCACTGTCCACAGCCTGGCAGCTGCCTCCCCATCCCAGCACCTTGCCCCACCCCAGCCCCGGGCCTAATCCTGCTCCCAGGATGGGATCCCAGTGCCCTCTAGTGCCCGTGGGCAGCTCCGTGGCCACGGGTTTTGAGATGGGAAACGCTGGCCAAGCTGTGCCCTGGGAGCACTGGAGGCTGTGGTACCCCAAGAGCTCCGACTCAGGGAGAAACCCAGCCTGTGGGCTTGGGGGTGTCCATACCCCAGGGTGAGCTCAGAGCCAGCAGCGTTTGCTGTCTGTGATGCAGGGCTGGATTATGGCTCATCTTCCATGTCCCTGGGACAGAGGTCTTGTCCACCTGGGTGAGAGCAGGAGCTCCCCGGGGATGTGACTCAGAGCCAGAGGGACAAATCCACAGAACAAGCACCTCTGCCCTCGTGGCTGGGGAGAGGACACGGCTGCTGGCATGGGCCAGCTGAGCAGGTCGAGCCCAGCTTGGGCTCCCCAGTTTGGGGGGTCACTGCACGGGGACAGCGATCATTTATCACCCCGGGCTGTCCCGCGGTGACAGACAGGCCCCAGGGTCTGCACATCAGAAGTCACCCCAGGGCTGGTGGCTGCTGCGGCTTTCAGCGACAGCCACCATCAAGCATCCATCTTTTACGCTGAAACGCGCCCCTAGTTGCCCCGAGATCCGTTTGGGCAGGAGGACAGGCACCCACACGACCAGCAACCCGCAGGTTCAGGTCGGCCCAGTGGAGCGAACGCTGAAGGAAGCGAAAGCCCGTTATACTGCGGGGCCCCCGACATGCGGCATCTCCTCCCCAACCGCGACCGACAGGAAGGGAAAACTTCCCTTGCCCACTATTATATACCCCCCACCGGGCCGCGATTGGCTGACAGCGGGAGCCTGGCAGCCCCGGATTGGTGGGGAGCGCGAGCCCTGCCCTGGGATTGGCCAGGACGCGCCGGGGGGGATGCTCCGCCCGGCCGGCAGGGGGCGCTGTGCCCGCGCCGCGCCCGCTCCGGGGTCGGTCCCGGGGGGACCCTCGGGCGGCCCCGGGAAAGCTCCGGGGGGACCCTCAGGGGGACCCTCGGGGGGTCCTGGCCGTGCTCCCTCGGCTCCGCATCTCGGCTCAGGCCTGGCAACCGCGGGTTGAAGCCCCCCCGGTAAGGCGCCGGTGTTGCGCCCCCCACCCACCAAGCCCCCTCACCCCGGTACCCACCCGCCCCAAGGCGGAGGTCTTGACACCAGCACGTTTATTGCTCCGCTCCCGGCCCGGGGGGTCTCACTCCGGGACGAGGGGAGCGGAGAGCGGCAGGGATGGATGGGAGCGATGCCGCGGTGCTGCCGGTGCGGGGGATGCCATCCTTGGGGGGGTCTTCTTGGGCGTCCTCTTGGGGGATCCGGGGAGGTGCACGGTGACCCCCTCCCGGTCAGCGCAGATGCAGGAGGAAGGCTGCGGCCACCCCCAGGACGAGGGAGAGGAGCGGGGGGCTCCCGCAAGGGGGGCTCAGGCTGGAGGTTGTCGTTACGTTGGCGGGCACAGGATCTTTTGCAGGCTGCTTCTCACCCTGCGCCTGGCAGAGGGACTGGGAAAGAAAACAAGTGTCAGACATCCCTTCCAAACAGCAGCGAGGGGTTGAAAGCCTCACTCGACTGCCCTTGGGGCAAAAGGAGTCTGGGGCACCCCAGAGCCCACACTGCCCCGTGCCAGGCAGGACAAATGTCCTCCTGTCCCACGGCAGGTTCTCCTTCACACTCAGACTCTTGGCTTTTGGGTTTTCCCAGCACAGGGTAGGAAGTGAGCTCTCCCTCGAATCGTTGTCCTGGCTCTAGAGGGGGGTTTTGAAAAATTAGGAGGAGAAGCAGGAGCCAGGGAGTGGCCTCTGCCCCTCTTTCTGCTGCGAGGAAGTGGCAAGAAGGTGGCAGGACACGTGCCCTGAGCGGAAGAGGTTGGGGTGTGGGAGCAGAGCTGGGAAACACCCGTGCTGGAGGAGAGGGGGAGGGGGAAGAGGGACCCCCGGGCTGTTGCAAGCAGGGAGGTTGCAGTGGGTGTGTGAAATACAACACAGCTGGGATGGTGATTTCAGGGCGCTTTCCTTCCGTCTCTAACACTGCCCTGCTGCTGGAAAAGGGATGCTGTTTCCCACTGTGAAACACACAGTCCCCACGCTGCCTCACAGCCCTCCTCAGGGTCCCTCCAGAGCTGGGAAAGGGTCAGGGATGGGGCCCCAACACCCCTGAGGGTTTTTGGCTGGTTCACCCAGCCACAGAGGGGGAATCCCGAAATGTAAATGCACCCTGTGGAGCCAACAGCAGGTCGCAGCTGCATGGAAGTTCATGAGTGAAATAAGCACAGACAGATCTGCCCCCGTTACCAACACATTGTAGGGGCAAAAAAAAATAATCCCAAAAGCTGCTCCAAACAGCATTGTACCCCCCACAAGCATCATGACCTTCCCTCCCACGCAACACTCCCCACCCAGGAGAGCCCTGACATCCACCAGCATGGCACTCAGAGCCTCCCAGTGGGAAGGAAAACAACCTCCACTAGGGAGAGGCAAGAGGAAACCACAGACGTGTGCCCACCCAGGACCCCCACGGCCGTGCCCGGCACCTCCAGCGAGCCACATTTAGCATCCCCACACCAGGCACGGGGCCAGCACGCAAAGGAGAGGCTGGAGAGCTCAGGGTGAAGGTTTTGGATGTGGATGATACTCTCAAGTTAAAGAAATGCTTTAAAAAAAAAATAAAAAAATCAACATATGGAAGTATTTTAGACCTTCCAGACCACAGCGCAAAGCTCCCGGTCCATCACGGCGGTGAGAGTCAGATAGAAAATTAAACGCTGATGTTCCCAGCTGAAAGCAGAAATTACCTCACTGGTTGAACCCAGGGCTGCCCCCCACCCACGGGACAGAGCTGGCTGGGCTACCAGAGCCCCGGCCTTACCATGCAGAGGGCGAACAGGGCGAGCAGGAGGAGCGGGCGGAGGCGCTGCAGGGGCCGCATGGTCGGGGCTCGCGGGGCTCTCTCCGTGTGCCTGACACTTCCTCCTCTGCCCCGAGGCTTTAAGCACAGCCCTGGCTCCGTCTCACCAATCACAACCCCCTTCTCCAAAAGGCTGCTCAACTCAATTTGGGGAAGTGGCGTCTGTTGACGGTGCCGGGAGGAAGAAGGTGCCAGACACGGCGTGGGGGATCTCCACCCTTTTGGCCTCGAGTCCCTGGAGCTTTTCACCCACATCCCCTGCCACGAGAGCAGCTCCTGCTCCCTCTTCCCTGGCACAGCCACACAGCCAGCTCCGAGGGGTGTCCTGGCCACTGTCTGCAGCCCCTGGCTCTGCCACATCCCCAAATACCACCCCCAGCATGAAACCCCTCAGGCTGAGCTCTGCATCTGCCTGGGGGCTCTCTGTCCTCACACCCACAAAGGACTGAAGAGTGGCTAAAACCCTCCCTGGATCACTGGGAGGGTTTGCAAGTCACAGCCAGTGTTTGAACCATGTCACAAACCTCCTTCCCCCAATGTGAAGCTGAGGCCAAGGTGTCCCTCTGAATTTCAGTGGCACACCCAGGGTAGTCTGATGCAGGTAAGGGATCAGGGAAATGCTTCCCTCGGCCCTCCAATTATCCACCTCCTCACAGCAGATCTCTGGGCTCTCTCAGCGACTTGACTGCAGCACCAGGAGACAAAAAAGGGATCTGGTTATTTTAAGGTGGTTTGAAATGAATAAAGTTACTGAAATGTGCCAAGCACATACACCTGCTGTCTGGGTTTGTGCTGGCGAAGCGCTTCACGAAGAGCTCACTGTCGGCTTCCGCCCAGAGCTGAGGGCTGCTCCGCAGCAAAGCTTCAACAAATTTAGCTCGTTTTTGCACTTTGTTGAAGTTTCAAACTGAGAGTCTCTCTGTGCACAGCCAACATCCCTGGAAGTGTTCAAGGCCAGCTTGGACAGGGCTCGGAGCAGCCTGGTCTGGTGGAAGGTGTCCTTGCCCATGGCAAGGGGGTGGAACAAGGTGGGCTTTGAGGTCCCTTCCAAAACCAGTCCTGTGATTCTATGAGCACCCCATAAAAGGGGGTAAAACTGGCTAGGCTTCATCTGGCTCAGTGGCAGCAGGTGGGGTGGGGGACACACAGGGTAGGCTCCGGGGATGGCAGCAAGCTCTGGAGGGAGTTCAGGGCATCAGTGAGGCAAAACAAAAAGCGCCCAGGTGAGAAGAGTGAGACCAAAGCAGCAGGCGAGGGAATCAGGAGGAGCTGCACAGCAGGAGGTGCCTCAGGACGGGCCGACGTCTGTGAGCTGAAACAGAGGATGTGCAGAGGGAGGTAAGGGAGGGAAGCAGGACCCGCTCCCCACCTCATCCCGGTCCCATTCCCAGTCCCATTCCGGGGGCGCCGCGCGGTGCATGCTGGGATTTGTGGTCCCCGGGGATGCATCGCCCACCACGTGACCAGCGCGAGCCAATCGCAGCGGGGTCCCCGTCGCCACGGCAACCACCTGTAAACAAGATGGCGGCGGGCGGGTGAGTGCCTGGGGGGCCGGGGGAGGGCGGGGAACCCCCGCCGAGGTTCGGGGATCCCCCCCGAGGGTCCCCCTAACACACGGAGCTCCGCCCCAGCACACCCCGTGTGCCCCCGGCGCTGCCACCCCCCCTCGGGCCCCCCCAAGTTCACCCCCCCTCCCAAAGTCACCTCCCCCAGGAGGTACCTGGTGACCCCCGTTATTCTGAGCCTCTTTTCGCCCACGATCCCTCAAACAGCCCACCCTGCCCCGGTGTACGGGCTGGGGTGATGAGAAAAATGTACAGTTTAGGCTTTTTTAGACGGTTTTTTCAATTATATTTTTAAAAATTCACCCATCGAGCAAACCCCCCCAAAGTTAATGAGCCTGTGCTTTATTTTTATGTATTATCCCCTCTTATTTTTACTGAAAGGGCAGAGCTGTCCAAGTTCATTGCCTTCACAGGCGAGGCAGTTCTTACCACCCTACACATTTGGCAGTGACTGTAGCTCTCTCTCTGCTCTCTCTCTCCTACAACTGTCCAAAATCAGATAAGAATCAACAGGCTTCCACATCCTCAACCAGCCCTAGAGCACAACAAGACGTCACCTATTTTTCCAGTTCCACTTTAGGTCACATCCTCCCCACCAGGTTTCAGAGCAAACCCTCACGTTTCACTCCCAGTAAAGTTTGCTGTTTCTGATTGTACCTTCCCATCTTCCTGTCTCATATCAAGTGCCCACACACGCTCAGGAATTTGGGAATACTCGTGGGACTGAATGCCCAGGCCACCTGCTTTCCCTTCAGCACAAGCCTGATATTTCTTTCCCTGCTTTTGGAGAAGTTGTATCCAAGCACTGACCTGTTTTTCTTCCTTCCATGCTCTCCGTGCCCCTTCTCAGAAGATGCCAGGCTGTCTCCTAGGACCAGGAATCCAGTGCAAGGCAGCCTCCCCTCCTGCTCCAGGGGACAACACTGAAAAGGAACATGGAGGGTAAAGTCCCTCAATTATTAGGGGGTTCTGAGTTTCTCAGTGACACCCCAGGCCAGACCTAATTTCTGTGGTCCCCCTCTCGCCTACACAACGTGCTGTTGGTGACACAGCCACCCCCTTACCCCCCAAAAATATCCTCGTCCTCCCTGCTGTGGCAGAGCAGGAATTCTGGTGTGGGGCCCCCCGTGTGCCCCCCATTTCAGAGAGGTAACAGGTATTTGTGCCTCCAGGTGCAGCTCACACCGACACGGAGCTCACGCCCTCCACGATGCAAAAAATCTCTCTGTTGGAACAAAAAATAGAGAAACAGGCACAAGAAATCCAGCTGAAGGTAAAAATCAGCCCCCCTGGCTGAGCCTGCTCTGTGCCCTGCTTTGATGGTTGAAGCCACAGCAGTTCCACCTGCTCAGACCTTGTTTGGGCTAAAAGAAGTTAATCTGTGGCTTGCTCTGTTAATTACCCAAAGGAGCCTTTGCAAAGCAACAGAGCAATTGGATCAGGCCTTGGGGTGGGAGAGGGGATTATAGCAGTGACTCCCAGCACCCTGGCACTAATATATCAGCAGCTCTTTGGCTTCAGACCTTTTATTTTCCCCCCTTCCTTTTGTTTTCTGAAACAGCAGCTGCTCCCACAGCAGAGTCATCCCAGAGCAGACCTCTCTGCATTACTGAATGGAATAGATACCCTTTAATAAATACCCTTTAAAAGCTTGGAATTAATACCCTGTTTTGTTTCATTTTTGAAGAAGTGGCTGCAGAGATGCTGCTTTAGTCTCCAGATCAGCCCCTCAGCAGGAAGCACAGGAGCCTGTGTGTGCCCACAGCTCTCGTGCAGATGGAGGACTGAGAGATAGGTCACCAATTCCTGGAGTTCTGTATTTATCCCACCCCTCACTTGAGCCTAAATAAGGTGTTTGTGAGGTGATTCAGCCCTTCTGACCCTTGTTTTGCCTGTCTCTGAGTGGGGTGGGAGTACCTGCACCAGACTCACCCAGGACTAGTTGTGCCAACTGTGCCTTGAGGCCCTGAGGCCCAGGAACTAAGTGAGGTCATTATTTGTTCTGTCCCTGCAGGACAGGAGGATTGCTGAACTCGAGGAGAAGATAAAGACTCTTCAAGAAGGGGAAGGTAAGACTTGATCGACCTCTGGCACCTCTGGGAGGGCAACAGAGCTCCTGGTGCTGCAACAGAGCTTCTCCCTGAGCTGTCCTTGGCTCCCAAGCCCAGGGGCCTCTTTGGTGAGAGGTACCAGCCACGCTGGTGCCATTTCCTAAAGCAGATCTGCACTTTAACTCACATCTGTTACTCGGCTTTTTCTGGTGCAGCGCAAATCATCATTTCCTGGCCTATTTTCTGTGGGTTACTAAGTTTCCATGAGTGTAAACCAACCACCCAGACACCCGAGGATGGCCAGGAGAAAAAAAAACAAAAACAAAAACAAAAAATCAGTAAACACTGCAGAGTTCAAACAGGCAGGAAAACAGCTACAGCTGAGAGAAACCAAAAATCTGCTTGGAGTCTCCAACAGGTCCAGGCTCACTTGTCCTGCAAGGCAGCCTAACTCTAAATTGAACCCAGCTTTAAGTGAGTCACCAAAGGTCTTTTCCCCTATTCAATTCCTCAGAATCCAGCAGCTCTCCAGCTGAGCCCACACACGTTTTCTGCAATGGCTGAACTACATTGTTAATGCAAAGCTGTGGTAAATTCTCCATTTCCTGAGTGAAAAAACACGACTGTGCCTGTCAAACCACAATCATGTGTGGTTTGTGCCTCACCCCGCGTTGTTCTGCCACTCAGCCAAGATTTCTGGACCCAGCTTTAGTGGACACCTGCTCATTTTTTCTAATGGGCTGAGGAAGCCAAGCAGTTTTCATTGCATAATTGCCAACAGCTCCACTCACATCAGCTTCCTGCACCGTAAAACTTGGCCAGTGTCGTTCACAGCTATCTCCTGGTCTGTCAGCATCCTTGTCAAACCACTGCAGGCTGAACTGTCAGAGTCCAGCACTCAGAGCTCATGTTCAGCTCCTGTGTCACGCTTGAGGTCACTCACAGTGCAGGCAGGGTGCTGCTGGGGGTCTGTGCTGTGTCACAGGTTTTATCTACAGCTCTTCTTTAAGTCTGTGCACAGAAACATCAGCTCTTCTTTTTCAGGTGCTCCTGACTCATCCACCCTGGAAGAGCTGGAAGGGAGGTGCCTTCAGCTGCAGACCCAGGTCTGCGAGATGGAGGTGAGACACCAGCCTCACTTGCCCTCAGCCCTCACTTGCCCTGCAGTCCCAGGCTGCTTGGCCTTTTCCAAGCTGCCACTTTGGTCATCACAATTCTTCACCTCAGTCTGGAAAGAGAGAGCAGGTTGGATGTCAGCAACAGGGCAGGAGGAGGCTTTTTAAACACACACAGACATCTGTGCCTCCTGCAAACCTCGTCATTTTGATTTCCAGGACTGTGGAAATATTCCTTGTGGCTCCTACAGTCTTGAGAGATTACACTGTCACTGCAAATGCTTTCCTCCTCCCTTTTGCCTATTACTAGTGGAGCTGCTACTACTGCCCTGCCAGTGAGTCTGTCTGTCTGGGCCAAGGAGCCCCCAAGACAAACCTCTTTTGCCTCCCTTTCTGCTTCTCACAGTCACAACTGACCACACTCAGGCTACCACTTCTGGTTTTCTGAAGCTCTGCTCTTGTACTTTCCCCTCTCAGCGGTTTCTGAGTGACTACGGCCTGATTTGGGTTGGGGAGACACAGGATCAGCTGGAAGACACAGAATCTCTCAGGGATGAAGGGGAGCTGCTCCCAAGGAGCCTCTGGAAGCCAGGTAAAACACCAGCACCCCTGGCTGAAGCAGCTATCCCAGCTCCCACTGCCTGCTTAGAGAAGGTGGAGCAGGTAAGCACCAAAGACCCAGGATCTGGGCCTTCAGAATTTGTGATCCCGTGCCGAGATCTTCACATCAATCCCTCCCAGGGACAGGGACATGGAGTGACCTAGCAGGAGCTAAGCCAGGCAGGAGGTTTAATTTTATACATCTATATTTTGTAAGCTCTTCAGGAGAGAACCTGATGGCTCAGCCCTTTGAGAGGACCTCACAGCAGCTGTTTCCTGCAGAATTCACATACCCTGCACTGTTTGAAGCTTCACTGCTTTAATAATATTGACGTAAAGTGGGTGGAAAGCGGAATCAGGTGCTTTGTGTACACAGCAGTTGTAGTAACATACCCACATTGTCTGGCTCCACCAGGGAGTATTGTTTGCCTTTCCTCCCAACTACCACGTGAGTGGTTTAATTGAGACCTGACTCTGCTGTGTGGGGTCCAAGCATGTTTGGCAATGGCTTCTTAGGAAGTGGTAACAGAGGAAAAAAAAAAAGGAAGAATACTTGGGCTGTAGAGGCAATGCTGCCTCCTAACCACCAGGCAAATATTAGCTAACTAGACCTCCCCACCCTGAGATACAGGAGGGGACGGACAGATGGAAATCAGTAGAAATAGTTTTGATATCAGCTCACTGACCCTTTTTAAGGGCATTTCCCCATCCTCCTTTAGCAAATCATAAAAAAGCAGAACAACAATACAAAGGGCTTTAGCTCAATCTACATCTTTTCTTTCATTTCCTCTTCTGATTTCATTCCTCTGCCCCATCACAACCTTTTCACTGCTTCACCCTGCCACCTTCAAGCACCCAGACAAATGTCCTCACAGCGTCCCTGCCCGACCTGCTGATGCAGGCAGCTGCCTGTGTTTACACTGACACCTCTTCAGCACCTCTGCCCTGATCCATTGATCCAATCTAGCTAATCCAACTAGTGAAATTCCTCCCCGTGCACCGTGCAGGGACAACACAACACTTCTGAAGCGACAAACAGGGCAAGGGGTTGAGCATGGAGCCCTGTGAGTTTGCACCCTCTGCCCTGCCCTTGTGGTTTAGCCCACACCCGGGTGGACCTGGCAGCGCTGCACCACAGCACAAGTGTTGCACCACACTCTGCAAACATGTGAAAATGTCAGGGCTCAAAACACACCTCAGATTCATACAGATAAAACTGCTCTGCTGCCACCCCTTTCCCCCTGTAACTCCGATCCCTCTGCCACAGGTGAAGCAGTTGTTTCCAAATACCAGATTGATTTTGATTTGATCTTGGAGAACGTTAAATATTTGAACCTGCTGGCTGGAGAAGGCAGTCCTCAAATCAAGCACACACTCCAGGGGGCTCGGCTGAAGCAGCCAGAACCCATCCCTCTCACCCTGTACCAAAATGGGATCGTCATGTGCAACGGAGCCTTCCGGCCCTACCAGGACCCATCCACACAGGTATGGAAAGGTCTGGAAGGGAATTAGAGCCATCCTGCCATCCTTCACTAAGCCCC
Source organism: Manacus candei (assembly GCF_025592945.1). Taxonomy (NCBI): domain Eukaryota; kingdom Metazoa; phylum Chordata; class Aves; order Passeriformes; family Pipridae; genus Manacus; species Manacus candei. The sequence continues at coordinate 1,527,727 of NW_026138118.1, read as the reverse complement.
AGGAAAGGCAATAAGGCTTCTGAGCTCATCTCAGTCCTAAAAAGGAGCCCAGCTCCTCACCTCACGTTCCCACAGTGCCTTGAAAGGCTTGTATGTCTCTGTGCAGTAATTTTTAGAGGTGAGATTCTGTGCCTCTTGACTTCTCTGCACAGCCATAACACCACAAATAGGAGCAGCCCAGCAGAAAGATCAGTCCTGAGCTAAACAGAAAGTCTGTGGTGTGACCATGAGCTCTCCTGTTGTTTCAGCAATGCCTGCAGGACATCATGGATGGGTATTTCCCTTCAGAGCTGCAGCAGCGCTACCCCGATGGCGTCCCTTTGCAGGCAAGTGCCAAACCCTTTTCACCAGCTTTTTTGGGGAGAAACTGCTCTCTTGCTTCCCAAGAAAACTGTTCAGGTTTCTTTCATCACTCTGCTGGATTGAGTTTGAGGTTTGTGATGCTGTGCAGATGTGTCTGAGGGAAAGGGTAGTGGGGAGCACACCTGCTACAGCCGTTAGAGGAAGTGAGTGAGTGTTTCTGCGTCAGCACTGAAGGGTTTCTCTGCCTCAGTGAATCTTGGCTTGGAACAAGGCTTCTAAGAGCACAGCAGGCTCTGTAAGAGAAGTAGCACGTGCAGCATCTGAAGAGCTGTGTCACCCCAAGGGAAAAAAAGAAAGTTCTCAAATGGTTCCCCTGGAAAAGCTTTTAAAGCCAGATTGAACAAGTGTCTCTCAAAGAGGATGTCATCAGAGTTTATTTTGCACACCTTAAATGGTTTTGGCCACCTGAGGTTCTTTTGGGCCCTGCTTTTTGATTTCTTAGAAATGGCAGAGAGCCAAGGCCACATTTGCAGGCAGAAAGCCTCAGAGGACTCGAATCTAGGGCTTTGAGTGCATCTGAAACGTAAGAAGGAACAGCCAGAGGCTGGACCTACCCACTGCCACGAAGAAACCAGGGCACAGCTGCAGGGGCAAGACAAGGTCAGTCCAGCTGGAGTGAGCTGGGAGCTGTGGAAGTTAGAAAGTCACATGGAAGGAGGATTGTGCAAAGCTCTTGGGGCTGAGGTTCCTTTTAACCTGTGCATCGTTGGTTTTGTTTGGGGTTTATGATTGTTGGGTGTCATTGCTGTGGTTTATTGTGCTCTGATGCAGCAAGAGAAGCTTGTGCAACAGTCAGATTTGCTTATGGCAGTTGGACTTAATTCAACAGGTCACTGACAGAAGGGACGTGGTATTTGAGGAGAGGGACCTTCCAGGGAGTTTTCCTGGCCATGGCCAAACAGTTGGTCATTCAGAATCAAACCAAGTGCAGGAAACCACCGAGATCCCAGGTAAAATCTTAAGCCTGCCTCAAAAATGCAGCTAATTTTCAAAGGGGAGAACTTTTAAACCTTACCAGGGCAGTGCAGCAGGAAGGAGGGGTGTTGGGGGTTGTCTCAGCAAGGAAGGCAACACTTGTGGTTCAGGGCCTGGTGTTGCTTCAGGAGCTGGGAGCCAGGCAGCACACACAGTGTCCTCTCATCATTAATCTCCTAAAGAAAGAGATGTGATGAGTAATAAATTACCAGAAATTCAGCAGGTTTCCAAAACATATCTGCCCTGCACGCTTCCAAAAGGCCAAGCTCCTTCTACATTCACCTTTACCACCATCAAAGGCTGAGGGAGGGATTTGCTGGCAAAAAAAACCTCTGCTCTCCTATAGCCTCATTCCATAAATGCAGATATCTTCAAGCCACATCAACCGTAACTGTACTGAATATGGGACAGTTTCTCTTCAGACTTTCATAACAGAATATGGGACATAAGGTCAGGCCACAGATACCTCATTTTGCTTCTAGACTCTCTCAGTTTGCCTAAGCAATACCTGTCAGGATTGGGAAGTCAGACTCAGTCAGTCTCAGTGGGTTTGTGTGTGCATCACTAAATGACCCAATATGTGCATCTCCCATCAGCAACACTGCCTGGTTACCTACAGCTGAACTGCTTGCTCATCCATCTCAAGGCTATTCCCAAACAGAAGCTCTGCTAAATATTACCTTTATCTAAGTAGTAACCACAAAAAAAATAATTTTCCAAACAAAATAAAGTAGACACCAACAAATACAAGGTGAAACTTCCAAGACTGTAAAAAATGGTGATAGTTTCAGGTTTTCACAGCAGAGCTATCCAGGTTTCTACTCACTGTGCATCCCAGCTGTGCTGAACAGGCTGTGCAGTTCTCACTGTTGATGTTGACAATCAGACATTTAGTGGGCCAGAAAGTGGGACAAACTTGAAGGGAGGAACCCGAGAGCGAGTCTCAGCCTCGCTGGGGGTGGTGAGAGCTCTCCCTGTCGGCTGCTGCGTGCTCTCCTTTCACCAAATCAGCCTATTCTGGGGCCAAAATGTCTGTCAAGAAGGTCACACATGGACAGATCTCCCCTCTGCTCTGGCAGGTCCCAAAGCCTCCTTGGAGCAGTTTCCCAACGAGCTTCCCAAGCCCCTGGAACATGGAGGAGGAGTGGTTGGTGTCCAGGGCTCAACTGGAGCAGCACAGCAGGTACAAGAGGACCCCCAGCCACCCACAGGAGAGGGGCAGCAGTGATTCCTTGGGCTCAGCACCCTGCACAGCACCAGCACCCCCTCCCTGGGCCTCTCTCAGCTCCATGTGATCTCCTCCTCCTAGAGAGGCTCCACCAGAGCACACGTGGCACTTTGGCACCTGCCTCTGGGCCGTCCTGGCACTGGCTGCTCTCTGGGCAGTGGGGACACTCACCTGGTTTGGTTTCAGGGCTCTGATGGGGTGCAGAGCAGCAAAGAGACCCTGGTGGAGACACCCAGGCTGGCTACCCTGGAGAGGTACAGGTACAGCCCCCAACCCCTGCCCTGTCAGGATCTCCTCCTCCTCCTCCTATTTCATCACTGCATCACCCCCCCATTTCAGGGGGTTCAGTTGAGGAAGTAAATGGACTTTCCCCTTTTAGACCTTAGAAACAATTAGAAAAAAAGGCCAAGTTTGGTCATTTGGAAAGACCACTGAATTTCTCATGGCAAACCTGCATCTCTAACAAAAAGTTTCCGTTGTTCAAAATGTCACTTATTTCTTTGAAATAGTTTTCCCAACAAGCCAAGGCCTAAGAGTTCAAAACCATTGAAAAAGCTGTCTGCAGTCACCTTAAATGGGGGAATCCCTCCAAGAAACTGATGCCCAAGTGGGAGGTCTCACTTACAGCACTTTTCCACTCAGTCTTCTGGCAAGCCAAGACCCAAATAGCTAATGAAAAAAAAAACCCAAGCAGATTATTTTTAATCAGAGAAGTAGGGCGAAGCACTTACCAGACAGCCCTGATTTAAAATGGAAAAGTTAAAAAAGGTCAACAACCCTCTTCAAGGCACCTTCAGGCAGGGAAAGCAAAGCAGCAGTTTGGGCAGCAGGTTGGTTTGTTTGCCTGAAGTCAGGTGGGGCCTCGTTCATCTCCAGAACGTTCCCTCTCCCCTGTTTGGACCTCACCAGCACATCCTGGAGGTTCTGCCCACTGAGTGGAGCTCACTCCTTGGCTGACAGGGTTTTCTAACCAGGGTGAAGATGACTGAAGAGGCTGCAGCTCCTGCCCCTGGAGTCTGCACTCTCCGTGTCAGGTGTGAGAGCGGGGAGCACACGCACGTCGTGAGGATGCTCTTCACCGACACCATCGGGGACCTGCGCCAGCACCTCGCCCGCATCAGGTGTGCACAGCACCTCCTCCCCTCCTTGCCTGGCTCTGTAGGGCCCCAGGGAAGGGCCCCTGGTGGCTGCTGAAGGCCCTGGATCTTCAAACATCAGCCTGAGCTGGGTCACAGCTCAGCCCTCTGCCCCTTCAGCTCCCTCACTAGATGCTCTCCTGGCAGCACTGTTGGGGTCCCACATAGCTCAGAGTGTTTCATACCCACCTCTGCCATGCAGCAGCAGAGATAAACCTCTTCTGCCCTCCCAAAATTGCCATCAGACCCAGGCCATCACTGCCTTTGCTCAGCAGCACTCCCATGACTAGTGCCACCATTCCCAAGGTGCTGGTGCAGCCTGGAAGCCAAGCTGCTGGATCAACACCCTCTTTGCTCAGCCATCTCAATATCCCAACCCTTTTAATGCTGCCCGAGGGCTCACTGAGCCCTTCAGGAACAGTTCCAGATGGCTGAGGGCCCCTTTTGCCCTCCCCTCTTCCCACTGCTGTTGCAGGCCAGGGCCCTGGCCTTGGTCTGAGCCCAGGATGAGCTCAGTGCTGTCGGGATGCACGAGCCTCCTTCCCCCTGCAGCTGTGCAGCTGGAACAGCTGCTCCGTGCCTGGCTGGCTACAGAGGGCTGGGAGCCCTTTTTTCTGCTCTTGCATAACCACAGCTGGATCAGCCAGAGCATCTCAGCAAAACCTTGGGGGACCCTGTGAGTAGGAAAGATTGTGCTGTTCTTTCCTAGGGGTGGAGACTCCGACTCGTATGAGATCATCAGCACCTTTCCCCAGAGGCTGTACACAGACAACTCCAGGAGCCTGCAGGAATGTGGGCTGATCCCCAATGCCTCCTTGCTGCTGAGGAGAAGAGACCCCTCCCAGCAAGAGGGACAGGGCTGCAAACACCATAACAGCTCCTCATCCCAAGCTCTGCAAGAAGGAGCTGCCTCTCACCTGTTATAACCTTCCCTGGCTGGGAAGAGGTTTTCTTTCCAGATTTAGTTTCCTTGTGCCATTACCTGGGATGGAGAAAAGCCTGGAGCAGTGGTTTGGCCTCTCCCTGTGGCAGAGGGTGCCAGGCCCACTCCTGCTGCCTCGCAGTGGGTGCTATTCCCCAAGACAGGTGGGCTCCCAACCCAGGGACGCTTCCATCAGCTCACACCTGGGGTCCAGGCCTGGTTCCTCATTTGTGTGGAGTTACACAGGCTGATCCCTGCCCAGGGGAGCCCGCCAGCTTCACGCTGGTACTGGGCTCAGGGACTCTGTAGCAGCAGGACACACACACAGCTGGGGCAGTTTGCTTTCCCCACACAGCTGGTCCCCACAGATTTCAACTGCACTGACACCAGGGGGGCAAACAGGCTCAGTTCTACAGTCCCTGGTGAAGCTAAACCTGAAGGCCTTGAGCCATTGCAATGCTGGGACTGAGCCAGACTCGACTCAGCCGGGAGATCCTGCAACTGGGCTTCCTGTACGTGCACAACTCCTTCCCTTGGACAGCCCCCAGCTCCAGCAGGGCCCAGGCTCCAGCCTGCCTGCACTTACCCGCCCTCCCTCCCTCCTCCTGCTCCAGCTGGATGCTGCAACAGGACACCGTGTCATTGGAGAAGAGCATAATCCCTCCACGGAGCCCTGAATAAAGCATCTTCCTCCTTCTCCGTGGGCTGGGGCTGCACTTTGCAGGCCCTTTTTCCCTTCCCAGCACATTCTTCCCATTCCAGCTGTGACAAGCTCCCACTTGACTCCCAGCTGACAACACTCCCACTCATTTGAGGCAGCGCCTTCTGGCAGGTTCCCTCTCAGCAGACCCAGCCCTCATTAAAGGCTCCCAATGAAACCCTTTATTCCTGTTGCAGCTTCCACTTCCTTTTAGATTCCAAAGGCACAGTTACTGCGGAAGCTCAGAGTGCCCGGAGCTCTTCCCAGACCCCTGTGCTGGACCTGGACCCTGCACAGCTCAAATGCAGGAAGCAAACCAGCTGCTTCCACCAGCTTCCCGTGACCAGTGACTCAACCCACACAGCCCTCACTCCGCTTCCTCCTTTTTCCACCTGTAGTAGATCCAGGGGCAGCCTTTTCCTCTGCCCCTCTGTCTCCTGGTCTATAACCAGCCAGGTAATCTTTGTGCCAGGGGGTTGTTTTTTGCTCACGTGTCTGGCTGAAGCTGTCCCTGCCTCGGGCTGCTGCTCTCACCACGCAGAGGAGAGGAATGTTCGAGTGAGGAACCTGTCACTACCACGCCGTGGGACATTCAGACAAGTCCTGTGAGCCTTTGATTAGCAGCAGCAATCTAAGGTGTTAAGATCTTTGTGTCAGGCTGCAGCAGCGAGTACAACCAACTTGGCTCCCCAGAGCTGGAAATGACTCAGAATCATTACGTAGGGTGATGTTTAACCTGTAGCCAAAATAAAACCAGATTTAAAAGGAACGCAGGAGCACCAACGTGAAAGGTACAGTAACATTTAATAGCATCTCGGAAGACAACACTGGTTATAAACTTGCTTTTTGGCAGGAAAACAAAATGCACTTGGTCCAGGATTGCAAAAAAGCCAACTCAAAGAGCAAAGAGCAGACAGCTGGAGCATCAGCTGGTCTGGGGCAGCCCTGAGCCCATTAATGCTCACGAGGGAGCCCTGGTCATGGTGGAGGGTGGCCAGAACAGCACAGATCTCCCTTCCAGCCCCATCCATCCCCCCAGGCAGCACAGATGCCACAGATCCCAGCCTTCGCCCTCAGCTCCTCCACGGTGGGTGGTCAGACCCCAACTCTGTGCAGTATTTTTGCATTAAATTAAGACAAACAAAAAAAAATTTACTTAGTTGCCATAATGTCTACAAGTCGAGATGAAAACGGGGGAAAAAAGGGAAAGGAAAAAAAAAAAAGGAAGTGAGGCAGCGGAATTGACAATTTTAACAGCAATGAGGAGAAGTGGGAAGTAACATGCAGCCCTAAGCCCTTCCCTCCCGAGGCAGAGGAGGGGGCTGACGGCCGCCCTGCACTTCACACGCCCCAGAGGCTTTGCTGTTTACAGAGGCACTGGAAGCTGCGGTGAGCCAGGCCCGGCTCTGCTCACAGGCCATGCGCAGCGAGCGTCAGACTTTCTTTGGATCCCTCTGAGATGATGTCGGGGTTAGGCAGGAGGGAATCGGAGGCAGCTGCAATGAGTTTTGGTCATGGGTTTGTTTCCCTGTGCCGGGAATGCAGGTCGCGGTGCCAGGACAGCGCTGACAACCTGGAAGTGAAGGTGGTCGGAGATGAGGGTGCTCAGGAATGCAGGTAGAGTCCAGGAAGGGAGAGGAGCCGGGGCTCAGGCCAGCTTCAGGAACTCCTGCAGAGTGTTTTGCTCCACCGCTTCCACAAAGAGCTCGTAATCCTGCAGGGAAAAGCCACACGGTCGCTCTCAAGGCAAGAGGGTCCCCTGAGAACGTGGCACAAACTGGTTCACAGCACAGGGACCAGTTGGTTGTGCCAAGGATGACAGAGCAAAGCAGGGACAGCGCCACACAGCACAGCCCACGGTCACCCAAAGACCCCTGCCCACGTCCCCTTTTTCCCCCAAGGCACAGCACTCCAAATGGCCATGAATCCTGACAGCACCTTGTCTGTGCACCTCACCAGAAATAACTCCCAGGGTGTCTTGACACCCTTTGTAGCAAAACCAAGGGGATGGGACTGTCACCCACCACCCAACCTCAGGGTGCTGATCCCCAGCACGGAGCGGGAGCCTCACCCCACAGTACTGGTCTCCATTGACGATCTGGGGTGGGATGGCTTTGGGGTTGCCTGCCTTTGCCCTCATCTCCTCCCGGAGAGCGTTGTCCTGGGAGATATCCACCAGCTCGTACTTGATGTTTTTCCCATCGAGGATTCTGGTTACTTCGCTCTGTTGGGATTTGATCTGGAGCCCGGGTGGGAAAGGCAGGTTAAGGGGAGATGGAAAAGGGCCCGGAGGGTGGGTGCACACCTCAGCGCGCCAGCCACGCTCAGCACAGTGCTCACGGTGCAGACCCCACCTGGCCACCCGCCCAGCAGGGAGGGATGGGTTTGGGGGATGAAGGGGCCGGTGCGGCGAGAGCAGGGGAGGGGACCCCTGGGATAGGGCGGGGGGGGGACACGCTTCGCAGCTCCACGGAAGAGACGCCCACCCCCGGGAAGAGGGGCCCCGCTGCACCCACCCCTGCCCGCGGCAGCCCGGGGGCCCCGCCGCCGCTCACCTCCCGGGAGCCGGTCACCGAGGTGCTGTAGACCTTGAGGGTGCTCATGGTGCGATCGCGGCCGCTCCCTGCGCTCAGCCCGGCGGAGGGAGGCTCGGCTGGGCTCGGCTGGGCGGGAGGGACCGAGGGAAGGCGGAGCGGGCGGCCCCGCCACCGCCCGGCATGTGACTGCGGAGGCCAATGGGGCCGGCGGGCGCGGGCATGCGGGCTCTGCGGGGCCGGCCCGGGAGCCACCGCCCCACCGGCACCGGGAACCGGGAACGGGAACGGGAACGAGAACTCACCGCCACCGCCCCCACCGGGAACCGGGAACGGGAACGAGAACTCACTGACACCGCCCCACCGGCACCGGGAACCGGGAACGGGAACGAGAACTCACCGCCACCGCCCCCACCGGGAACCGGGAACGGGAACGAGAACTCACCGCCACCGCCCCCACCGGGAACCGGGAACGGGAATGAGAACTCACTGCCACCGCCCTACCGGCACCGGGAACCGGGAACGGGAATGAGAACCCACTGCCGCTGCCCCCACCGGCACCGGGAACCGGGAACGGGAACTCACCGCCCCTACCGGGTACCGGCCCGGGCACTGGCCCTGGGGAGCCACCGCCCCTGCCAGGCATCGGGTACCGGCCCCGGTGAGCTCCCCTTTCCCCACGCTGCACAGCCTCGCACGGGTGGGTCAGAGCAGCTTTATTTTATAATCAAAATATTCGGTACAAACAAGCAACAAGACACAGGCTGGTACAAACACACTGAGCCCAACGGGACCGGGCAGTGGGGAACTGGAGGGGGGGGACAAGGGGATGGGGCAGGAAGGTGGGACAGGGAGGGAACGCCATCCTGCCCCCCCTGGCCTGGGGTGTTCAGTAGTGAAGGGTCCAAGATTTCCTGTGCACCAGCAGCAAAGGGCACTTGGGATCACCCTCTTAGCCACATGAGCTCAGCTGTGCAGGAGGAGGATGATGAGGGGACACATCCCCATGGAGGGGAACACACGACCAGGGCACATGGCCAAGGGTGATGCTCCAAAAGCATCAGCCGAGGTGGTTTCAGCCATAATCTCATCTCACAACCAGCTCTGCAGGGGCAGAGGGCAAACATGTCCTCACACAGCACCTGGGAACTGGATCTTGCACCCCAAAGCAAAGGGGATGGTGCTCAACAGCACCCTGAGAACCTGCAGGAGACAGCAGAGCTCCTGGCAGACAGGACAAATGGCTTCAAGGAATAGCCTTGGAAATGTGCTCCCTCAGTACATGGCACCAGCAGCCTGGGGACACACACAGCCAGACACATAACACACCAGACACAGGGAGAGCAGCTCAGGACAAACCAAACAATTTCGTTGCCACCATCACCAGTGGTGGCCAAACACTAAAAACAAAACAGATTTGGTCTTGAAATTTAACACAAAGGAACAACAAAAAAGCATTTCTGCCACACCCAGGGCTCGCAGCCCCAACGTGAACCAAGAACAACCTAACAGCACAAGTTTCAGGAGGATTTTTCCCTGTTACAGCTTAGTACCTTGCTCTTAACTCAAGCTGAAAACGAACAAAGTTCCACCCTCAGCACCACAGCACTGTCACAAGCCAGGGCTCGGTACTGTAAAGTTGTCACTATGGTTTAGGGGGGTTGTGGTGCAGTGAAACTTATCCCTCACTGATTTATGTAGGAATCCCATTACTTGCAGAGGAGCAGGGCTACAACAAAGCTTCCTGCCTTGCAGGAAGAGCTCTCTGTGTCATCCCCCACATTAGGACCAGTATGGCTTTCTCCCAGTCAAGCAGCAGAGAGCCAAGCCAGAGGTGTGTCCCCAGGGGCACAGAGGCTCTTGGAAGCTCTGGCAGGGGCCACAGACATTCAGGGCTCCCCAGGATTGTTTGGGATGGCTCTAAAAGGCTGTGAGAAGGAGCAGCAGCTCCTCACCTGCCAGCAGATGCATTAGGCACAAAGCACAGTGAGGGCAGAGGGTTTCTCCAGCACATTAAGGCACTTCAGCATCAATCCATTTCCTCTACAGTCTGAATCACACTCAGCTCCCAGTGCTGTTTTGGGGGGGGACAAAAGGCTTAAGGCTTCTGGGGTAACAGTGCCCAGGGGGAGCATTTCCAGAGTCTTTTAGTGTTGCTTTAATTTCCAACTCATGCTGGCTACTGAAAGACTCTGGTTGCATTTACCTGAGGAAAGCAGGTCCTGCTCCATAAATCCAAGCCAGTAGCACCTCAGTGTAAATACCAGCAGTATACCTGGCACACCTGCCTGCCTACAAAATCCAGGTATCCTCTGAACACTCCAAGAATCCTCTGGTCTCACAAGTCACACAGGACCTGCACAGGGAAGTTATCAGAAATACCAGGGCATACACTTCCTTTTAGTGATGATTTTAACTGTCACATTTGCATGTTCAGCATTTGACATGCCCGGGAGGCAAGTCAGAATTCAATCTCCCAGCATCAGAGACCACACTAGCTCCAGCAAACACAGCATAAAACACATTCCACAAGATCAAAGCTACTGCAAAGCCTGACACCGAAGCCCTGAATGATTCCAGTCAGCAGCTGAACACTTCTGGCAACAAACCCCCTGATCCCTCACAGATCAGATAAGTCACATCTCTGGTACCCGAGCAGAGGGATGGTAAAGTGCTGAATAGGTTTAGGGTTGTAGGAGCTCAAGACTCCTGAGGGTTTCAAGTCTTCATGTCCTGTCTTACTTTGGGGAGTGCTCTTTACTGGGTGATGCAGTTGTCTCCCATATCCTGAGCATATCTGTCAGATATCGCAGTCCTTAACTCCTCCACCTCTTTGTGAAGCTGTTTTACCTCCACCACTTTCTTTGCAAGTCCATCAGGGCTCAGCAAGTCTTCCTTCTCCTTCACAGGGTGTTGCACAGCTGTGGAGTCAGAGAAGGGAGTTTCCTCACATGCAATTCTGACCAAGGATCACACACATTTGCAAGTCAGCCAGAAAAACCAACGCACATTTGCAAAGGAGGTTCTACTTAACATTCAGTTATAACAGCATGCACCTTTAGAGTGAGCTAACCACAGAGGGAGGGTTCAGAAAGCCCAGAAAGACAATTCCATGCTATAGGTGAGTTATTTAACTGTGCCACAGCACGGGAACGGGGTTTGCTCTGCCATCACTCTCTACTTACAGTGAATGCCCAGGAGCAGGGAGAGGTTGGGGTCCTTGCCCTGAGCCCTCTGAGTGACAATGCTGTAGACAGACTGTAAATCCTGCAGGCAGATGGCCAGCTCCCCATGCAGCTCCTGGGTGAGGCGGGCTGTGTCAGTGGGCAGGGGCTGGGCTGTCAGCTCGGCCTGGCGGAGCCGCTCCTGGAGCGTCAGGTTCTTCTCGATCAGATCCTGGTTCTGCACGGAGAGCTGGACACACGGACACGGCAGGTTAGTGGGCACTTGGGACAGAACTACCACACTTAAAGCAACGCAGCTGCTCCATGATGGGAGCGCTGAGGGCAGGAACTGGTTTACATCCAGCCCTCCAGACTGTCACCAGATGAGCGTCAGTCCCACATGGGGTGAGAATTTGGCTCCTGCTCTCTCAGGAAGCACCCTGGGACACTGCACCGTCCCTGCTGAGCCATGATGCAGCAAAATAAGCTTCCGGGAGGTTGTGCACCCCAACACCGGCCATCCCTTCCCTCCAGGGCTGCCGTTGTGCTTGGCTTCCTTTAGGCTTGAGAGCAGCCCAATCGCAGCCCTGCTGCCCCCAGGTGGCAAGCTCGGCCTCCTCCACCACATCCCAAGCCCCAGCTCAAGTTCCCGAGGCAGAAATTGCCTTTTTCCTCCTGCATTTGAGCAGAGGAGAGCTCCTTTCAGAGTCCTGACAGGACAATGGACCAGCAGGAAGCAGATGTTGTGCTGCTGACTCCAAATTCAGGGCCTGGCTGGAAGACAATCCTCTGTTCATTCAGTGCCTTGTTCAGGCACTCCAAGCACTCCCTGACCTCTTTCACAGCAGCCCGGAGCTGCTGCAGCGCGTTTTCCCTTCTCATCGCCTCCTCTTTCAGAGCTTGGCTTGTCCCCTCTTCCTGAGCCACCTGTTCTTCCAGGTTCTGGAAGAGATCGTGGGAACACAGTAAGTCTAACTCATCTCACAGCAGATTCTCCAGTTCTAGGTCCCTCCCCAGTCACCTCTCACCTTTACTTGCAAGGATAACTGCTCCATCTTCTTCTGCTTTTTGTCCACGATCTGGAATCAAAAGCAGAGGTATCAGAACTGGCCACACAGAGCCAGGAGTACCACCAGGATTTCTCCTTCAGCAGGACAGCACCCCCTCTCTTGTGGTTTTCCTCTCCCCTCTTCTGCATTCTGCAACTTCTCCCCAGCGTTGCTGTAGGACTGTGTGGTTTTCACACCAACAACAGCTTTTAGAACCCCACAGGCTGAATTCCAGGAACTGCTGCTTCAGTGCAGTTGTGACTGCAGAAGTCCCTGATTTCATTTGAGTGCCTGGTGTGACTCAGTGGAAGGAAAAATGTGTGACTCCTGACTGGGGCAGCCCCTTACCTTCTTGAGGCAGTCACATTCTTTCTTCAGAGAGTCATGTTCCATTTTCTTTCTCTCCCCATCCTGGGCAGTGGGTCCTCTCTCTGCATTCTTTACACACTGCTGCAGCTTATCCTGCAAGCTGAAGTTAGCAAAACACCATGGGGAAAAAACAGCTTTGTTTAAGGTGTTTCCCTCACTTCAAGGAAGGAAATTATTTTCATATCAGATGTCAGTGTTGAACTATTTGCATCCCAGCTCACAAACTGCCAGGGCTGTGCTGGAAGGAGTCCTTGCCCCTGGACACAGCCCCACCTGTGACATTGGCCCATTTGCAGACACACAAGTAGGTCCATTTTGCAAGGAGTTACAGCTGAGAGCAACAACAAACCCAGCTGAGGACACAAACCAACCCAGCTGACAAAACAGGGGCCTCCTTTTTCAGCCACGTGGTTCTGCTCCCACTCTCCACTGCTGGAAGGCAGGATTTGAACACGGTGCTTTGGCCAGCACTCAAAAATCATCACAAATCCACAGTGACCTGTGGACAGGTGGGACTGTGGCTGTGCTGAAGCATCACTGTCCTTGTGCAGCAATTACTGCAGTGCCAAGATGAAGTTTATTCTAATCCTCCTCGCTCTTACCTGCGCACAGTGGAAAGAAGCTCCATCTCCTTGTGTTTTTGGGTTTCCAGCTGCCTCTCTTGCTCCCTCAGAGCAGCCTGGATGTCTCCAAGCTCTGTTTCCAGTGCCAGCACTGTTTCCTGCAGAGCAGTGCTCTTCAGTTCAGAATCCTTCAGCTGCAACAAAGGGGAGTAACTGCAGCTGTAGAAAAGTCACCTGAGAAGGAATGTGAAGAGCCATCTTCACAACTCAGAGGAAGTTTTACCTTCTGACTCTGTTTCTGGTGCTCCTCAAGGGTGGGCAGATCAGCCAGGTATCGTTCCAGGGTCTCAATTCTCTGCTGTCTCTCTCTGCTCTGTTCAGATTCCTTCTGGCATTTCTTTTTAAGGTTACTAATGTGTTTGTCTCTTCCCTTTACCTGCAGGGATAGTTATAGACAGGTTTAGTTTATATAATTTCTCATCTATTCTTCAGTCTTCTGTAAGGCCAGTCATTTAGCTTTTTTGCACAGAACTCAACACCAAAATACAAGATCACCTTAACTCAGCAGCATTTCTGCTCATTTAGCTAAAGACACGCTCTTCTGGTTAAAAGAGGAGGTGCTGAAATGCTTCTACCTGCAGGAGAAAGGGCTTTTGCTTATAAACCAAAGTACTCTACAAGGAGATCAGAAAATACTTGCAGTTACAGACTGCCACAGAAAAGTTCCATCTCAGCACTACACTGACTTTTAGCTACTCTAAGAAACCACACCTTCCCATCTCTAGAGCAAAGGGATCATACCCTTTCTTCCTGTTTCTTTAACTCCTCTGCATGTTTCTGCACAGCTTCCTTCAGTGACTCCCGGGCCAGCTTCACATCCACCTCTGCAGCAGCCAGCTTCCTCTCCAGTTCAATGTTCTCCTTACTGAGGGACTCAGTCTTCTCTGTGAACTGTGCTCGAAGGAACGTGTTCTCCCTCTGCAGCTCCTGCAGGCAGAGACAGCCCCCGAATTTGGTTGGTTACAAACTGGCACTCAGCAGCTGTGCTGTCCCAGAGCTGTGTCCTCATCCCACCCAACTCCCAAACACCACTCAGCCCATCTCACACACTGCAGTGTCCAAAATAGCACTTGTCAGTGCTGCCAGGTGTTTGCATCACTAGCACAGCTTCTAAACAAGCTGTCATCCTTCAGGGCTGGGAATCTCAAGGGTCACTGAGGATCCCAGAGCTGATCAGTAATCAGGACCCCACACAAAGTATAATTTGACTCCTGCTCAGCAAACACTTAAGGAGAAGTGGGAGGGCCATTGGATTCTTGCTGACACCTGTTGTACCCCATTACCTGCATTCTAAGCATGTAGACATCTCCATAGGATGCTGGACAGCCCAGCAGGGCACTGTGAACCTGCAGCTCACTTTCCCGGACCTTCTGCTCCAACTGGGAAATGTGCTGCCTCTGCCTGTAAAAAAAACCCTGTTCTCAAACACACAGAAGAGAGCAGCCATGCAACATGAACAGTGCCACCACAACACCACTGCTCCACACAGTGACAAGCAGAGGAGAAAGAACCCTTGGAAACCTTCCCCCAACAGTGATTTTATAAAGCACACAACCCTTGCATGTTTTGGAGGCTGCAGCTTGGCTGTGGAACTTATGAGTGAAATGAACAGACCCCTTATAAAACACAGAAAACCACAACCAACATTAATTTATCTGAACCCTTCAGGAACATCATCCTAATTCCAAGAAGAAGGGAGCTCAGGCTGTTCTCAAGGGTCATTCTTTGCAATAAAAAAAGCTCAGCTGGGTAAAAGGGACTCTGAGAAATGAGCTTTCCTTGGTACTTTCCAAACCCTTCCTTTCCAAAAGGAAATGTACTGGAGTCAAACCCTCACCTGTCAATGAGGAGCTCTTTCTCCTTGAGTAGGTTTTCATTGGAGTTCAGGATATTGATCCACTGGGCTGGATCAGGGGGAGGCAGTGATGGAGAGTACATCGAGGAATGGGGGCAGGTGCCTCCATTTTGTAACTGCAGGAGGAAACAAAACAAGGAGGGAGAAGGTTTGTGCCCCACAGAGGTAATTGCAACATTGCTGGAGCTATTTTGCACACTGTGTGCTCATCTGCATGCCAGGACATGGCTATTTCAGTCTCTGCTGATGTCCAAGAACAAGTAACTTTGCCCAAGCACAACTGGAGATTAACAAATAATTTTAGATCACTGTGCTAGCTCACTGGAAACAATTTGTCTCCATTAGGGTACAGCTGGTGGGAGGTGGTAAACAAACTGTTTCCACCTAATAAGCTGCATCTTTAAAAAAAAAAAAAAGTTTTTCTTAACTCTAGATACAGAATAAAATTATTCTAGAATCTATTTAGAACCTCTTGGCATTCTTTTTCTCTGCAGTTTCTAGCAGACAGGTTATTTTACCTCTTGGTCTGGACTCTGGTGCAGCACTGTAACATAATCCAGAGCTGCTCTACATATGGAGTGTGTCAAATGACACCTGTGACACCACATGCTGTAAAAACAGATCATTAGGAGCCTTTCAGTGTCACACAGGGAGAAGCAGGAGACATTTTCCCCTTTGCTTCCTAACTCTAGCACAAGGATTCCTGACCAAGGGGTTTCAAACTGCTACAGCCACACAAGCAGCTCCCTACCTGCATCTGCTCCACCTGCAGTCGCACTTTGTCCAGCTGCTGTTTCCAAGCATTGAGCTCACAGACCCCCTTGTGAGGATGGAGGGTGCATCCTTCTGGCACCCACGCTCGGGATGGAGGACTCACTACAGGTTTTGAGAAGAAATTGTTGGCCTGGAGTCCCGCTGGCATCGCTCTGCTCCCGCTTGGCCACGTCCCGTCCCGGGGCTCGCAGACTCCGTTGGGCCCTGCCCCTTGTTTGCTCTCTGGCAGCACCTTAAAATGGTCCTTCCCTGCCTCGGGGTTTGGACTGAGCTTCTGGAACCTGTGCTGAGGGTCAGCACACAAACTGTCCAGAAAGAGAGACTGGTTCAGGGTGCGCTCCATGGCAGGAGTGTCAAACTTCCAAGGGTCTTCTGCTCTCATGGGATCAGCAGCAGGAGGCCAGGGTTGCTCAAAGCCATTTTCCCCTGAAGCCCCGTAGAGCCGCAGGAGATCCCTGGGTGGCACCTGAGACGACCTCCCAGCGTTAAAATCCCCGTTCCTCGTGAGCCCTGAGTGTTCAGAGGCAGATCCTGGCACAGCAGCCTTTGAAATGTGCTGGGAACAGCCCTGGTCTCCTGCAGAGCACAGCTTGGAGGGTGAGGCACCCAGCGTGGAAGGCATAACGTGGGCTGTTGGAATGGTCACCTGGGTTTTGATGGGGTGGAATGAGGAACCGTTATTGGAATTGCAAAAATCTAGAGGAGAAAAAAGAAAAAAAAAAAAAAGAGTGATATTCTGATTACAATCCTGAAAACACACTCCTGCAGTGAACTTTCCAAAATAACTTGAAAACCAGTTCCTTTCCCCCTCAACATATCCTCCTAACCAGCAGCAGCAAGCCTCAGGCACACCTGTGTTCCCCCTCTCTACATGTTTCAGGAACCTGATGACATTTTCCTACCACCATAAACCGCAGGGAGAATCCAGGTTTAATCCAGTTCACATTTATTCCTCGTTTTTAAGCTTCTCTAGCATAATCTTAAATCAGTCAGGTTATCTTCCTATAGGTTTAGAAATCAAGTCCTTCATATCAAATAAAAAGGGTGAAACTTACTCAGTCGAACACTGAGACGGTGATTCTGCTCTGCCCGTCCCACTGTGACTCCAAACCATAACCAGAGCTAACAGGAGCCTTCCCTGAGCCCATGGTGAGCCTCAAACATAGCTGAACCCGAGGCTCTGACCTTCCAGCTCCTCCAGGACGCCGCAGCAAAAGAGCCTGGAGCAATGGCTCTCACCTTATTGCCACAGGAAGTGAGGCAGAGCTCAGCGCACGCACCCCGCGAGCCCGTCCTGCCAGAGGGGCACCAAACCTGGCTGCACACACAGGGGTTATTCTTAGCAACTCTCAGATTTCAATACAGCAACAGCAAGAGCTTAGAAAGGCAAACAGTCAAGTGCCCCTTCCCACTCCTTGTCCCGATCGATACGTTCTGTATCGCAGGAATTCCAGGGTTCTCCCAGGTGCACAAACTTGTTTTCCTCGTGGCTTTGGCCAAAGGCCCATCCCCACGTGACGTTCCTTCAATGCAACATCAGGACTGCAAGCCACCCTTCCACCTGTTTGCACCCTCCAAGCATTGCTACATAAGGAATGAACATTACAATTCAAGTATGACCTAAATCAGATTCTGCAAAGACCATCATCGCACTGCAGGAAAACTATCCCAGTAAAGGCACTAGATCCTTTCATCAGAAGTGAGCAGTGAGGGGGAGAAGATCTCTTTGCTGCTGCTTGGCTGTGCCCTGGGACCTCCAGAGAACACTGTGCTCCTGGACAGTCACAAGCATGTTCACCTTGGCAAAAGAAGAGACAGTACCATTTCCCTTTACAGCCCCTAAATTTATCCCCCGGTGGCACTGTCTGGAACTCGAGTTCCCTGACCAAGATGCCACATGCAGGTGCTGCAATGGATTCCTTGGGTGTGCTGAGGGTCACCACAACAACATTTCTGACTAATGTACTGAGCTCAGAGTGCCTCAGCCAGTGGCCAGGGCTGCAGGTCAGCCCCGGCTCTTACAGACAAGGCTGTGACAACACCAGTGCTCACACGGGTCACTTCCTGAAGGGAAATTATCACTTCCCCTGCCCTCACCTGCAACTGGGTGTTTTATTACCCTGAGAGAGGCTTGATGGACACAAACACGTGCTCATGTAATATCTCCAGCAATATTTCCAACAGCCAGACTTTCCAAAGCCTTCAATTTACCCACACATGATTAAGACCTACAGCTCATTCCAAAGGCTCAACGCAGCTTCCTGAAACAGATGTGTGAAGTGTTTTAAAGCACACCACAAACTTCCTGACTGCTGAAAGGAGAATCAATGAAGATGAAAACACAGGTGGAAAGGATTGCTGGGACAAGCAATTTGACAGAATGTGCCTCAGCTGAGGGCCAGGCTCTGAGTTCTTCAGTGAGAAGCGCATGGCTAACACTGAAGAGACAAACAATTCTGCAAAAAGAATAAATTATTATAAATTATTTCTTAAAAAAAAAAAATAAAATCACACAACAGACTTGCTGATAAATCACTTGTTGATCAATATGAACCAGCAAATCCCCAAGGTGGCTCTTAGTCAGTTAAAACCACTGGAGGTAGATGATAAGCAAACTAGCTCAGAGAAACACCCAGTGCCTTCATCACTTGCTTATATTCCAGGCAGCCTATCCAAGGCACTGGATT
Organism: Manacus candei; assembly: GCF_025592945.1. Lineage (NCBI taxonomy): Eukaryota > Metazoa > Chordata > Aves > Passeriformes > Pipridae > Manacus > Manacus candei. The sequence continues at coordinate 1,509,348 of NW_026138118.1, read as the reverse complement.
TGAAACAGCCTCCAAACATCATTAGAGGTTCTGCTCTCCAAGTTTGACACTCTGGGAGCCCATGGGGACCGTCACCTTCTGTGCTGTCCGAGCAGGAGGTCCCAATGCCCCCATCCCCACTGTCGGCCACGCTCGGACAGCGACTGACGCGGCTCTGGGACTTCACGGACAACGTGGGTGTTTTCCAGTCAGTCTCCAAGAACTTGCTCTTCTGACTAGTGCTGGGACCTGGAGAGATAAAAAAAGGGATATTTACGCTTCAGCCAACAGACTGAAAAACCTTTTAATACCATGGAGCCATATCTAATTACCAGCACTTCCAAACCCCAAACCGCTCCTTGCTTCACTCCCTGTGCTATTGCTAAATAAATCTCTTTTGCAAAAGGAAATGGCAGCAAGACCAGGGAAGTCAAATGGTATCAACAGGAGACTGAAAAATCAATCTTGTTATGGAAGTCAGAATGCAAAAGTAGTAAATTATATTGATGAGTCTGATGATATCACACCTAGCTGATGCTCTGGTACTCAGACTAAAAAGAGCAGCAGCAGCACAGCAGAACCGCCTAAATTAAAGATGTATTTTTTGCATTAACTATTAAGAACTCTCCCAGATTCATCAGTTATTGCTTAAGAGAGAAATTAATTATCAGATGATTCTCTGCCCTCGTGTACTTTTGCAGGAATAAGACTTCTCTGAACAAAAAGCCTCTGGTAAAGAATCTTCTCAGGGCCACGTGTCCGCTCAGAGAAGCTGAAACAGGATCCGACAGCAGCAGGGCTTTAGAGAAAGGACTGTCCTTACCCAATGGATTGTTCTGCTGGAGCCTCAGGTCTGCATCTTTCCCAGGAGCAGCCATCTTATCCATCCTGTGAACTGGATAAATAAATATAAATCATATTTTAAGTCAGTATAACCCAAACCCTGTTCCCAGTAACCAAGCAAAGGGTACACACACATCAGAGTAACACGGTATTTTGTATTTAATTAGCATCTCCTGCCAAAAATATCTGTTTTCCCTGCAGCAACAGAGGCAATACTTAACTTAAAAGAGGTTGTTTTTTATTTTATGCCTGAAAAATGAGGCTAATTCTTGTTTGCACCATTCTCCACGCAGCAGCTCAGCAGCACCTTTCAACTGGTGCATGTGTTATCCTCATGGCAGGAATTTATAGAGCACCAGTCACCACGGTACCTACACACTGACTCTGTCTACAGAGACTACAAATTTATCTTTAAAAGTCTTAAGTCTCCACCAGATCATTTCTGCCCTCTGTAGAGGTCACTGAGCAACTACACGAGGAATAAAGTCCTTCAAAAATCAGCCTTGCTGTTCCATGCATGGCAATTTTTATCTATCCAGAGCTTTGGGTTAATTTATCTATTTCTCTGAGTACTTCAGACAGTGAATTTCCCGTTTCTGATAACACAAGTGCAATTTACAGCTCCCAGGCTACACTGTGGAAATTCAAGGCCTCTCTCCACCCAGACTAAACTCTCAATTGGCAGCTCTTACTGATTCTTGCTAAACTGATTCAAAGAGCTCAAAGAAGCCATTAATTCTTAGAAAACATACACATACAGATTTTACAACATAGGAGGGACACTGAGAATGTAACAGGATAACGAACCAGAAGCAGCATTCCACTCAGAGAATAAATAAAACACTTCTAGGTAAATGTAGTGCTCATCATAATTTAGGTACATTTAGGTAGAAATTAGTAAATTGGATGTATTTCTGAAATTCCCCAGTTTAAATCTCAGTCTCCAGCACTACAGTCAGACAGTTCTAACAGGGAAATTCAAGCAGGGGCTCTTGGAATAATAAAGAAATCCAAACAATCAGAGCATTCCCACCTCACTCAGCACCACCCTCCCAAAAACCACACGCAGACCTCCTCGGAGAGAACCCCCAGCATCCCACAGCCCCTCCCTTCCAGCAGCGGGTACAGGAGGTGGGAAGGGAGCGGTGGAGAGGGAGAGAAACCACCCGGAAGGGGAGGGCAGGTACACGGAGTGATGTGAACCCGGGGTGGGGAAGGGGATGGGGAGAACAGTGATGCGGGGGGAGGGAGGAGAGAGGGGAAGGTGGGTGAGCTGGGGCGGGGCGAGGGACACCGGACCCCACCTGGAAGGCACAGGCTGAGCCTGAGGGGTGAGACCCTGGGGGGCAGGAGGGGTCAGGCCATGAGGAGCCGCGTCCTGAGGGCTTGAAGGGGTGGGTCCCTGGGGGTCCGGTCCCTGAGAGGGTGAGGGGGGGGTCAGACCCTGAGGGGCAGGGGGGGCCGGTCCATAGGGAGCCGGTCCTTGAAGGGCTGCGAGGGGTCGATCCCTGAGGGCGGGGGGGGGTCTCTCCCTGAGGGTCCGGTCCCTAAGGGGCTGGAGGTCCCGGCGTGGAGGTGGACAGCCCCTGAAGGGCCAGTTCTCGGAAGGCCGGGGGAGGCGGTGGGTCAGTCCCTGAGCAGCCGGGGAGCGGTGTCCCGGTGTCGGTGTCCCGGCGGTGATTCCCGGTGTCCCATTCCCGCTCCCTCACCTGCCTCCGCCGCGCCGCGCGCCGCGACCGTTACCCCCGCCCGCCGGGGGAGGGGGGCGTGGCAGGGGGGACGGGGCGGGGCCTGCTCACGGACCGCAGCCAATCCAGCGCGCCGGCCCCTCCCCTTCCCGCCTCTCATTGGCTCGCCCCGAATGCTGTCCCCGCCCATCCCCGCAGAGCCGCGGAGGGAGCGGCGGGTGCGGGCGGGGGAAGAGTGTCCGCGGGCGGCACCCGTAGGGCGGGGGCTGAGGGAGCCGGGGGGGCTCAGCCTGAGGAAAAGCGGGATGGGGGGGGAGCTTCGGGCTCTCTGCGACCCCCTGACAGGAGCGGTGAGCCAGGCAGGGACTCTGCTGGCAGGGGACAAGGGACAGGATGAGGGGGAACGGCCTCAAGCTGCGCCAGGGGCGGTTCGTGTTGGATATTGGGAAAATTCCCCCATGGAAAGGGGTTGTCACCGCTTCCCAGGGCAGTGGTGGAGTCACCATCCCTGGGAGTGTTCAAAAAACACGTGGATGTGGCAGCTGAGGACGTGGTTTAGTGGTGCTGTTCAGCTGGATGCCATGATCCCATTTCCAACTTAAACAATTCCACGATTTCACGGCTTCAGCGCCGAGAAAAAAAAAAACAAAACAAAAAACCAAAAAAAACCACCAAACCACACGGCACGACCAGCGCCTGTCAACACGATTTATTTACATCACAAGAGCCCCCCACCTTGGCACAGCACCACAGGGGGGGGCACGTCCCTCCAGGAACAGCCCCCCCCCCCCCCTTCCCTCTGCCAACCCAAAATGTCCTTGGGAAAAGTAAGACTCAAAAGTGTCCTTGGGAAAAAGCAAAAGACTCGTCACAGCGACGCCCTCACCCCGGGGAGGGAGGGAGGTGGATGCAGCAGGAGCCGCTGTCTCTGAGCGATGAGCCTTCCAAAAATGTCCTCTGCCCCCCGAGCTCTGCCAGCACCAACCCACGCCAGGTCCTGGTGGGATGTCAAGGTCCAGCCGCCTCTCCAGGGGGGTCCTGCTCGCCCCCGAGCCCCCCGTCGTGGCCCTGGCGCTGCCGCCCTGCCCACCCCTCCCGCAGCTCCTGGTACAGCTCCTGGTGCTCCTCCTTCCAGCGCCTGAAGGTGTCCGAGGTGAGCGAAGCCTCTCCCAGCAGCTGCTCCAGCGCCTCCAGCTCCGCCAGCTTCGCCTGCCCGGCACAAGGGGGAGGTTTTTGGGGCGGCCACCCGCGGGCAGGGGGGGTTTGGGGAGGGGAAATCGCGGGGCTGGGGGGGGGGTCCCACCTTGAGCGTGCTCTGCAGCGCCCGCACGGCGTGCACCCTCTCGTTGATGTGCGGGTTCTTGTTGCGCCGCAGGAAGGATTTTCGGCACTGCTCCTGCGTCAGGAACCGCCGCTGCCCGATGAGGGACACCCCGCCCTGACTCAGGCACCGCATCAGGCTCTCCAGGTCCTCCCCGGCGGGGTCTGGAGGAGGGGAGGGGGGCACTGGAGCAGGAGGGGAGCCCCCAAACCCCACGGGGCTCCCCCCTGCGTGTGAGTGGGAGGGGGGAGTGTAGAATCGTGGAAAGGTTTGGGTTGGAAGGGGTCTGAAAGTTCACCCAGTTACAACCCCTTAGAACGGCAGGGACACCTTCCACTATCCCATGTTGCTCCAACCTGGCCTTGGACACTTCCAGGGATCCAGGGGCAGCCACAGCTTCTCTGGGCAACCTGTGCCAGGGCCTCCCCACCCTCACAGCGAAGAATTTCCTCTTAATATCCAATCTGAACCTACTCTTTCTAGTTTCCCCCTTGCCCTGTCACTCCGTGCCCTTTTAAAAAACCCCTCTCCATCTTTCCTGTAGGCTTCCTTCACCCCAAGATGGTTCCCACTTCAACACACCCCAACTCGAGTTACCCCCCAGCACACACACAGAGAGAGAAAACAGAGGCCCTGACTGTGATTAAAGGGTGCACACGAGGTGACAGAGTGACAGATGCCACCCCCAGCACCTACCCATGGGGGAGCAGGGCCGGGGGCTGCCCTGGGGGCTGCTGGACTCGCCGCTGGCCGGGGAGAGCTGGGCTTTGTCCGGGGGGTTCTGCAGCCTCTTCCTCGGCTGGGGGAGAGATGAGGCAGGAGGTGAGATGAGGAACCTCTGTCCCCTGCCCAGGATGTCCCCCAGGGCCACTCACCGAGTCACATCCGTGCCTGGGGGACTCATCATCAGGGTCCTCAGCCTCTGTCTCACTGTAGCAGTCTGGGGGAGCAGTGGGAGTGGGAAGATTCCCCCCTCAGGGTTGAGCATCATCCCAAGCCCCTCTCAGGGGGAGGTTTTTCACATTCCCACAAATCACAGGCAAAGCTCCCAGCACTCCCACACAGGGGATGTGGCACCAGGCACAGCTGCCCCACCAGGACCTCCAGGTCCCCCCAGGGTCCCCATGTCCCACTGACCCCACCCCCAGGTCCCCTCAGGGTCCCCATCTCCCACTGACCCCACCTCCCACCCCAGAGAAGGGCTCATTACCTTCCTCCTTGTCTGGGACTGACTGGTGGGCAAGTGTGTACTTTGTTTTGGCTGTTATGAGCCGACTGACCCACCTGGGGAGGGAAAGGACAGACAGACAGGCAGAGGAGGGTCCTGGCCAGCCCAGGAGTGGCAGGACTGGCACTGACCAGCACCGGGGGGTGTGTTACTCACATGCTCAGGTCAGCCAAGGTTTCAGCAGCAAAGACAAAGGGCTTGTACTTCTGGTGGCACAGCTGGAACACACTGAGGACAGGCAGGTGGCTGCTGTGGTGACACAGAACTAGCCACAAGCCCCCTCCAGCCTCCCCATTCCAATCCAGCCCAGGGGTCTGGGCTTCTCCCTGCCCTGGGAGATGTCCTCGGCCTCATCCCAGGTAATACCAGGAGCACAGTGCACATCTTGCTCAGTGCAGAGAGAATATTGCAAACCCTCTGGGGACTCCACCAGCCCCTTGGAGGCCCCACCAGCCCTACAGGGACCCTGGCAGGCCCATGGGGACCCCACCACCACATGAAGGCCCCGCCAGCCCTGTGGGGACCCCACAGCCCTGCAAGGACCCCACCAACCCTACTGGGAGCCCACGAGGCCCATGGGGACACCAGCCGATCCATGGGGACCTCTGAAGCTCTGAGAGGATCCCACAAGCCCCATGGGGACATGCAGGTGGTACCCAGCAGGATTCATCAGCACGTGCCCAGCATCCCCCCCCTTCCATCACCAGCTGGGAGGTGAGACAGACCCCACTCACTATTTCTTCTTCTGCTCCCTCGTGCTCTCCAGGTCGTAGGTGGCCACGTTGATGAGTCCTGCAGCCTTCTCATCCTGTGAGGAATGGGGACAGTGTGTCCAACACCACCACCTTGGGAAATCCCAGCTGCCCAGGTGGGAGTGGGGGGTAGGAGGGCACCCGGTGGCCCCCACTCACGTTGGGGTGGTTGTACCAGTAGAGCGTGTGGCCCTTCAGCACGAACCAGCACCGCTTCCACTTCTGGGCCATGAAGGCCACGTGGTCCTTCTTCTTGAGGAGCCACCCATCGCAGTCCACCCGGCCCAGGTCCCGGCACGAGACCCGCCGGCGGCTCAGCCTGGTCGCCACTCCTGCCACCACGGCACCGGGGGGTGTCAAGGCAGGGCAGGGGGAGCAGAGCCCCCCTCCCCGGGGGAGCCCCCAGCCCCCTTCACCCCAGCCTGGCAGGGTCCTGCTCACCTTTTGGTCTGCGTCCTGTCTGGGGGCTGCCCTGGGTGGGGAGATGGAGATGAGCATTTAGAGATGACATAAGGGGGGGGTGAGGGCAGGGCAGTGTTAGCTGAGCCCCCCCAGCAGCACACACAGCCCTCAGGGACCCCCTTAGGGACCCCCAGCTTGCACACACACAGCAGCGAGCCCAGAGGGGAGCTTGGAGGGGAACCCATCCTGGCACAGGCATTTTGACTCCCACCACAGGCAGGACACAAAGTCCCGTGTCACCCCCCCACTCTGACACCCTCCCAGTGTCCCCCCCAGCTCTCACCTCCCCAGGGAGCTGGCAGGGCTCTGCACCCCCAGCCCCCGTGGTGGGGGCTGCCGTGGGGCTCAGCTCTGTGCTGCGGGGTCTGGTGGCAGCAGAGATGCCCAGAGAGTTTGGGCTGCCCAGTGAGGTGCCCAGGGGGGTGTCCAAGGGGGTGTCCAAGGGGGTGCCACTCTCCCACTCCTCCTCTGCAGTGCCTGTGAACAGCGAGCCGGGCTGCAGCCTCCTGTCCTGGGGGGAGATCTCTCCGTCCCCGCCTCTTCTCCCGTCCTACCCCGTCCTGACAGTCCCGGCAGCTCCTCCACGGCCGCCCTGGGCAGCCTCAGGTCCTGCTCGTCCTCTTCCTCCTCTTCGTCAGTGACGGGATCCGGCGCTGAGTCCGGCCCGGAGTCCAAGTCGGCACCAACGCTGGGGGAAAACGGGATTCCTGAGCCACAAACCTCTTTGACGTCTGCAGGGATCCCACTGTCGGCCTCTGGGTGGGGCACCCGCGGTTCAGGAGTGGGGCTGGAGGGGACGCGGTGGTGGGGGCTCAGCACCAGCTCCGCCAGACCTCCGTGGTCCCCGACAGGGTGGGAGCCCGGCCGGTGGCTCCTGCCCGCGCTGCCGTTGGCTCCCCGCACGCCTTTCCATTCCGGGAGAGGAGAAGGGTCATGTCTAAATATAGTTTCAACCCCACTAAAACGTTACCAAGTGAATGAATTACAAACACAACCCACTTTTTTTTCCGTTCCTTAAGGCTACTGGGCAGCTCCCCGGGCCGCTCGCAGGCAGCTGCTGCGCCGCTGGGACTTCTCCGCCCCCAAAAAAGAGCTGGGAAGGGGCCTTGGGGGCATCCAAACAGCTCCTCGCTGGCGGGATTGGGGGTGTTGGGGTGTCGGGATGGGGCTCACCTGGAGGTCAGGGACACGGGGCTGCCTGGGCACTCGCCACTCCTGGTGCCGGGGGAATCTGCAGCATCCGAAAATGCTCCCGGGAGCTGTGGATGGAGTGTCAGGGACAACCCCGCCCCACCACGGACCCCAGAGCTTTAGGGATCACCAGTGTGATGGGAGATGCCTGGCTCTGAGCGTCTCTGCCTGGTTCCCAGCACGTCCCAGTAAGGCACTTGGGATGAACTGGGAGCACTGGGATCACTCACTTGCTGCCTGGGAGAGGGAGGTGAGCCATGCAGGTCAAGGGGGATCTTCTTCAGCACCAGTGTCACCTCGTTTGCTTTCTCCAGCAGCTTCTTCTCCAGGTTGATGCGTGTCCAACCCACCTGCACAGCCCCATGATGAGCTGTGGCACACAGCCCTGGCCCCATGGCTGCTGCATCCCCCAAACCCTCCCCAGACACAGATCCCACACCCCCCAATCCCCCAGCGGTGGCTCCTGTGTCCCTCAGACCATTCCCAGCCATGGGTCCTGCTTTTTGCAGATCTCAACTCCTATATCCCCCAAGCCCTCCCAGCTACACTCCCCCTAAAGTCCTCCCAGTCACAGGTCCCATGTCCCCCTAAAATCCTCCCGGCTGCATGTCCTGTGTGCACCCAAAATCCTCCCAGCTGCACTCCCCATATTCCCCCAGCCCTCCCGGCCTTGCAGCTCCCTGTCCATGACTTCCCTGCCAAAAACCAGCCCCGTCCCCTCCGACTCACCACGACCTGCTCATTGACCTGCACGATCTCGTCCCCGGGCAGGATGTGCCCCCCGTGGGCAGCCAGGGCCTGGGCAGAGGCAGGGGGGGAGTGGGGTGCCCAGTCCTGGGTTCCCACCCCCTCTCCCCAAGCTAATCCACACTCAGGATCTCTCCCGGATGGGGAGAACCGGGGAGGGATTAACCATTAACCCGACCTTTCATGGAGCAGCCGGAGCTGCCCAGGTGGGATCGGGGTGCAGAGGGGGCTCCCCCCGTGCCCAGGCTGTGCTCACTCATGAGATGAGTTGCACAGTCTCAGCTGCAGGCAGCCCCCCCAGCTCTGGGTTGGGATGTGGATTAGGGCCCTAAGAGGACCCCATGGACTGGGGGAATTCCCCGTGGCAGGTGCTAAAAGAGACAGGGTGGCACTTGCGGGGGGTGACAGACAGGGAGGGCCAGCCCCTCACTCACCTCCGAGGTGGTGGCAGACACGAAGTGCAGGCAGGAGCTGGTGGAGGTGATCTCAAAGCCCTGAGTGGGACAGGAAGGGGGTTTGAGCAGGGATCTGGGGGGGTCCAGAGGCAGTGGGGGGCACTGGGGTGGTGGAGACTCACCAGCGGGGTGGTGATGAGTGTCAGGGGGTCAGAGGGTGGCACTGAGGTGTCAGGGGACACTGGGGGGCTCCCCCATGGGCTGAGGGGCAGCGTTGGCGAGTCAGGGGATGTTGGTGGGCTCTGCCACAGGCCTGCAGGCAGCGATGGGGTGCTGGGGGACCTCGGGGGGCTGCCCCTTGGGCCGGGGGGCAGCGCCAGCCCCACCTGCTGCAGCACAGCCCTGCGGTCCAGCAGCGCCGGGGGGCTGCAGCCCACGATGCTCTCGCAGATGCCCACGATGTGCTGGCACTGTGGGTGACAGCAGGGGGCTCAGATGGGCCCTGGCAGACCCCCCTATGCCTGCCACCCCCTCCTCACCCACAGCACTTACGATCAGCAGGATCTGCCTGTCCCTCTCAGCTGCAGGACAATCCTGGGGGAACAAGATGTGGGGATGAGCGGGAAGGGATGGCTCCATCCCAGCTGGGGGGACCCCATGGGGAACCCCCCTTGCACCACATCCCCTCTCACCCCACCTCCAGCCCGGCAGAGCTCTGGGGGGACAGGAGAGCTGCCAGCTGGCTCCCCAACCCTGACACCGTGCCCGTCACCCACCGCCTGCAGTGTCTCTCCCAGCTGGGCACACAGCAGGACGATGTCCTGGCTGGCTGAGAAGTCGTTGAGGGTGGAGAAGAGGTACCTGGAGGGGGACACAGAGCTCAGCCCCTGGTGTGGGGGTCACCCAGCACCCAGGGGGGCCCTCACCTGCCCCGGACCTGTTGAGCCAGGAGAAGAGTCCCTTGGCAGCCCCGACCAGGTCGATGACTCGGGCCAGGAGGGTGAGGGAGGGTGGCTGGGGGGCATCCCCTGCTGACAGCCCCCCCAGCACCAGGCTCTGGATGCCCTGTGCCAGCTCCTGCAGCCTCTCTGTCAGGGTCCGTAGGCTGGTGCTCGCCAGCCCTGCGTCCTGGGGGGGACAGGGATGCCAGGGGATGGGGGGGCAGTGGGGATCTCAGAGGTGCCTCCACATTCCCACCTTCACCCAGCCCTGATTCCCAGCTCCAACCAGCACAGAGTGCCCCCACATCCCTCCACCACCGAGTTCAAGGTGCCCCAGTGTCCACCCTTCCACTCAGCCCAGAGTGACCCCACATCCTCCTTCTCCAGCCCAGGATGGCCCCATGTCCTCCCCTTTACCCAGCCCAGGGTCCCCCCACATCTCCTCTCCGATGAGTCCAGGGTGTCCCCACCTTCACCCAGTGCAAGGTGACCCCATGTCCTCCCTTCCACCCAGCTCAGGGTGCCCCCAAATCCCCCCTTCCTCCCTGGTTTCCCCACAGCCCCTGGGGGTCCCTGCACTCACCAGCTCACGGAGCTGCTCCACAGCCTCCAGCAGCAGCTCCTGGTGCCCCAGGGGCCACACACCCAGTGCCTCCAGTGCCTCCACATCCAGCCCCAGCAGGTCAGGCCCTGCCAGCTCCCAGGCCTCGAAGGGGTACCCCTGCACCGCTGCATCCAGCCCTGCCACAGACCAGCATCCCCCACCGTCTGGGTGACCCCAGGGCGTGACACCTGGCTGATGGCACGGCCCTCTTCATGCAACGAGTTCACCCAATCCCAGCCTAAACGGTGGGCACGGCCAGACCCCCACCCCATCCACAGCAAGATCCAGGGAAAATGCCCCCTCTCAAGGAGAAGAGATGAGGGACCAGAAGCGCTGCCACCCCGCCCAGCCACACCAACCTACCCACATGTCACCAGTCTGGGGACACCCCACCCCAGAGCCAGCAGTGGGGTGTCCCCTGGGTTGGGAGGGGCAGGCGTGGGGGGTGGGTCTCACCTCGGAGCCAGGCGGTCACCTCCGCGGGGCCCCAGGAGCCCACGGGCTCCATGGCGGCGGGGCCGGAACGGGCGGCGGGAGCCGGGAGCGGGAGCTGGGAGCGGCTCCCACCTGTGCCGGGAGCGGGAGCCCCATTGGAGCGCCCGAGTGCCGCTCACCTGCCCAGCGCCATCCCACGGGGCGAGGCCCCACGGCGCGCCCCAGGTGAGTCACGGCGGGACGGGGACGGTGACGCACGGCCGCTGGAACCCCCCCCTGGAAAATGGGGCTGCTGGAACCCTCCTGGAAATGGCACACGGTGTGTTTTACCCCCCCCCCCAAAACCGCTGCGTGCAGTGAAGGCTGAGGCCCAACAGCACTTGTGACACTAGTCACCCCAGCTGCCCTGTTTGGCCACACAGACCCCCCCAGAAGAGCCTGAGGGAACCCCTGCTCAGCCCCCTCCCCACCGGTGTCCCTGCTGGCCCCTGGCTGGGTGACCCCAGGGGGTGACACCTGGCTCGTGGGAGAGCCCTCTCCGTGCAACGAGTTTGCCTGGTCTCAGCCTAAATGGTGGTGATGACCAGACCCCCACACCACCCTCAACGGGATCCAAGGAATGATGCCCTCCCAGAAGAGATGAGGGACGGGGAAGTTTTTGGGGCGTCACCCCCCGCCCAAGGCACATTCACACCCCCCCCTTTGCGAGGGAGGGGGATTGAGGCAAGGGGCAGCCCCCATACAGGCCTGCAGAGCCCCATGGCTGAGCCCGGCTCTTCAGCCCCCCCAGACGTGTCCTGGGCTGGCTCCGGCCCCCCCGCCAGCGCCTGGGCTCCCAAACCCCCCCGCCCTGCGTGTGCGCTCGGGGGAGCAGCGGGCGCTGATCGCGGCTGACAGCGGCTCTGTGCTCGCCCGGTGCCGCCCTTCCCGAGGGGGCCGGCGGGCAGGACACAGGCACGGACCCCTCGCCGTGCTCAGGGCAGGGGTCCCCGTGTTGGGGGGTCCCAGCCCCGCCGCCGCCGCCCCGCGGGGCCTGATCCTGCTGCTCCCCACCGCGCCATGATCATCCGCCCCAAGCGCCTGACCCCGGGGTACTTCCGTCTGCTCCAGGTAAGGGGGCCAGCGGGGTTGGGGGCAGCCCGTGGGGACCCCTGGGATGGTGCTCCTGTCGCCCACCAGGCCTGCTGGCCACGGGAGCCATTCCCGGCTCCATCCCAGCTCCGCGTTAGCAGCGAGGGTGCTGCCAGTGGAGTCCCTCAAGTGCCGCTCGGAGCACTCCAAAAGCCACCCTGGACACCCCGGGGGGGGACAAAGCTGCCCCCTTCCCCTGTACACCACCAGGCGCGATGGAGACATTCAGGGCATGGGCCCAAGCCCCCTGTTCCCGCGGGGTTTGGGATTTGGGGTGCCCCAGCGCTCCCCTCTCCTCTCCTCTGTCCCCCCACAGATGCAGCTGGCGGCAGGACGGGGGGCCGAGCCGGGGGGGCGGCTGCTGACCCCCCTGGCCCTGCTGCTGGCGGCTGCCGGGCTCTGCCTGTCCCTCTACAGCGCCCGCAGAATGGCTGACCCCGCCAAGGCCCCCCCGGCGCCGTGAGGAGGGGGCTGGCGGGGCCGTGGGGACAGTCCCCGGGGGGGTGTCGGGGTCCCCCTCCACTCGCCATCCCCCGTCTGAGCGGAGCTGCGGCGACTTTCCGGCCGACCTGCGCCACATCCAGCCCTTCCCGCCGCGCCTGGGCACGCGATGGTGCCCTGGGGAGGGGGGACACGTGCCTGTCCCTGTCTGTCCCCGCTTTTGGAGCCGGGATGGAGACTGGAAAAGCCGCCTCCAGCTCCAGAGCTGCCGGATGAGCCCCTTCCCGAACCGCTGCGAGACACCGGGATCCAGCCACAAGACCGGAGGCTGAACGGGCAGACAGACAGATGGTGGAGCCGGGAGCTGCGTCCATCTCCATCTCCCACCGAAGCAGAAGGGCCTGAGGGGCCCCTTGTCCCCCGCTGGCAGCCACAGACCCCCTCTGTCCCCGTGGGAATGTGCCAGGAATGAGGCCAGCACCGAGCACCATTAGGTAACGGGGCAGGGGGGACGTGGGGCCACGGGGTCGGTGACGTGTCCCCTGGGCAGGCACATCCCGCTGGAATGGCGGCTGCAGCCTTCCCGACCCCCCCTCTCCCGACCCCACGCAGAGCTGCAGCTCTCCATCCCCCCCAGGGTCGGGGGGGGGGGACAAATCCGGGCAGGCTGCATGGAAATAAACCCTTCCCTACCCAGCACAGCTGCGTTGTCGCTCTGCCTTCCTGCTGCTCCAGCCCTGAGCCCCATGCCCAGCTCATTCCCAGGCCCCAGCACGGCAGGAGGGATGAATTGGGGTCAGCCACTCCGCAGGAATTCACGGCGGCAGCGGGTGGTGGCACTGTCACACAGTGTCCCCTCAGGGTCACCAGCAGCATCAGTCTGGCAGACACGAGGCAGGGAGGGTGGCAGGGAGGGTGATCGTGCAGCCCCAGCCCTCCAGGACCATGAAATCACCGGCTGGTTTTTGGGGACAGGAGCCTCAAAGTGTCCCTGCCAAGGGGACACCAGCACTCCCCTCTCAAGGCCCAAACCAGCTGCTCGCTGATGCTTGAGGAGGTCACTCAAGCACATACCACCCCCAAAAAAGCTGCCTGGGAAACCCCTGCCAGGAGGGCAGAGGGAGTTTCACCACCCTGCCCGGGCAGGAGCACTGGGATGAGGCTGTTCTTCTGGGCTGGCATGGACTCCTCTGGGTGATGGGGGAGAGCACAACACCGAGAGGTGCCCCCACACCCCTCGGGGGGACTGTCCCCCTCATATCCAGAGAGCTCTCAATGATTCCAGGCTCTTAGTTGGCATATTTTAATGGGTGAATCACTGGAATAACCTCTGACCCAAGGACAGACACCCAAAATCTCTCCAAAAGCAACAAGAGGAGCATACAGTCCTGCCAGGACAAACTGCTTGTCCCTTCTTGGAGAAGGAGGACGCATGGTGAGGGCACCCAGGGTCTCCTTGGCTCCTTCTCCTCGTTAGTCCCGGGGCTGCAGGAGGAGCAGGGTGGTTTTTCCTGGCAGGCTGTGCTGGGACGTGTTTTTCTCACAAAGCTGAGGACAAAGACTCCCTTACAGAGCCACCAGATCTCAGTCCCTCGTCCCCTGGGCTCAGCTGGACGTCTCCATCTCGGTGGTCTCCTCCAGGGGCTGGGTCTGCACCTCCACCTTCTTTGGGGGGATGTAGGAGCCCATCCCCGCGGCACGCTCGGCCTCCTCCTGCGTGTACGGAGTCTCCCGCAGCTGCTTCAGCCTGGGGGAGGCACGGGGGGGGGTGAAGGCTCCCACCCCGCTCCTCAGGGCAGGACCAGCCCAGAACTGACACCACCACCCCGAGGGACTGCGGGCCTGGGCCCCTCCTCACCTCTTCTTGTGCACCTTGGACCTGAAGTGCTCCTTCATGCTGTTGAGGTCCACGAAGTAGCGCCTGGGGGGGATCAGAGGATGGGGGTCAGAGGGGACCCCGAGATGGGAGCAAGGCTGGGGAGAGCCCTACTGAAGGACCAGGGTCCCCCCACAAGCCTGGGGCCAGTCCCCCACGGGCTGGGGTTCACCCTGAGACTGGGACAAGCTTTCCCAAGCCAAGACCCCCCAGGGGCAGGACACCGCCCACCCCAGAAGCCATATGGATCCCCCAGGACCAGGGCAACCGCATCCCAGAGGCCAAGACCCCCCTCCCGGACCAGAACACGCCCTCCCTCTCCAGGAGCATCCCAAGAACCCCTCCAGAACCAGAGCAACCCCATTCCACGGGTCCGGGACTCCCGGACCCCAGGAGCCATGAAGTCCCCAGAACCAGAGCAACCCCCTCGCAGGGCAGTGGGACCCCCAAGACCAGGACACCCCCCCATCCCAGGACACCCCCCCATCCCAGGGTTCGAGCCCCCCCGCGCCCCCCCCGCACGCACGCGCAGTGCAGGCAGTAGAACTGGGCGCAGCCCGGCAGGTCGGGGTCGACCTCCTGGCGCAGCAGCCGCGCCGCGTTCTCGGGCTTCATGTCCGCGTGGATCTCGTCCAGGTCGCGGCGGCGCCGCTTCGTCTTGAGCTGCCGGGCGAGCGAGTGCGCCCGGTGGGCGCCGGTGCGGCGGCCGTTCCGCGGGGACATGGCGGCCACCACGCCGGGCCGGGCCGGCACTGCGCAGGCGCGGGAGGCTGCGGGCCCCGCCCGCCCGCCTCTACGCCCCGCCCACAAACCGATAAGCACCGCCCCGCCAAGCGGCAGACCACGCCCATGAAGCGACAGGCACCGCCCCGAGCAGATAACCCCGCCCCCAGTCATAAGCTCCGCCTACGAAGTGCAGATCCCGCCTCCAGGCAGGAACGCTCCGCCCACTAAGCGACAGGCTCCTCCCACAAGGCTTGACCTGGTCCATAGACCGCGCCCACTATGTGGTAAGCCACGCCTATCAGCAGCAGGCCACGCCCTCGGCCACGCCTTCCCCGGCTCAGCCTTGACCTGAAGCCTCCCGGGCCCGGTGACGGTCCCCGGGCATAGCCGTGTCCCCCAACCCCCCCAGCCCCCGGTGGCCCCTCCCCGGGCTGTCCCCGTGTCCCCCCGCGGGCCCCGCGCTGCCCCGGTCACCGCTGTGATGAGCCGGGCAGGGCTCAGCGCGCCGCGTTCCCGGCGCTGATCGTGTTTCCTCCGTGATCAATTATAAATAGGGACACGCGGCGGGGGGAGCGCGGAGCCCCGGTGCCTGCTCTGCGCCGTGGGAGGGGGATGTCCCAGCCCTGGGGGTCTCCTGTGGGCGAGGGGCACTGGGGGGGGCTGGGGCGCGGGGGTGGAGGGGAGGGTTTGGGGGTGACCGGAGCGGGCGCCCCCGCGCTGCCCCCGGCTCAGCGCGGGCTCAGATTCCTTCTGTGCATTGGAAGTGGCCGCTGAAACTTTAATGAAGCCACCGGATCGCCACTCTGTTCTTCCCCCCCCTCCCTGCCGCCCGCGACTCCGCCGGCTCCGGCCCCGCCGAGCCCCTCGCCATGGCCCAGGGCTTCTGGCGGCTCTACAAGGCCAAAGTGCTGCAGACCCTCGGGGGGCCCCGGGCGGACGGGGCGCTGCAGGACGAGGTGAGGCGGGAGGGTCCCCACCGAGCCCGGGACCCCCCGAAGTGGGGTGACATCCCCCCTGCCCTCCCCCTGCCTGCACCCCTGTGCTCACCCGGGGGCTTCGTTGCAGGGGGACCCCCCCGAGCTGATGGAGACGGCAGAGACCCCCGCGCTGATGGAGGAGGGGCCCGGTCCCGTGTCCCAGCTGGCGAGGAAGGTGAGGAGGGGGCTGGCAGAAGGGGGGGGGGTTGCTGGGACCCGGGGGTCCCCGGTGAGCCCAGTGCTGCCTCCCCCGCAGGTGCAGGGGGTGGGTGCCCGGAGCTGGCGGACGCTCTCGTCCCTCTTCACCCGCGAGGACGAGCACCAGCTGCTCAGCCCAGAGCCCTGCGCAGACCAGTGAGTTGGAAATTGTTTGGGGGGGAACCCAAAACCCGGATCCAGCCCCTGAGAACTGCTCAGCCCCTTCTTCCCCCCATCCCATCACCTGCATCCCCCTTCCCTGCCCTACACCCTGGGGGAGAGCCGGCATGGAGGGGGACATGAGAGGCTTGGGGGTCACAGTTCTGGCCCTTGTGGGACCTGATGAGAAGGGTCCCCACACCGATGTCCCTGTCCTCACTCTCTCCCCAGCCCACTGGCTGCTGAGCCCCCCGAGCTGCCCCAGTCTGAGAAGGCACCCGGATTTTGGGATCTCTTTGCTACCAAGTGGCAGCAGGCGGCAGGGCCAGACAAGGGGGTGCCCCCCCCGGAGCCAGATGAGAGCCCCGGGGAGCCCCCGGGCGAGGACGGCAGCGACCTGCGGGAGCCGGAGGAAGGGGCCTTCCACTGGGGCTTCCTGGCCGGCAAACTGGCTGAAATCCGGAATAAAAATGCCCCCAAGGGCAACTAGAGGAGGATGCACCAGCCAGACTCTCCAGCAGTATTTGTGGCCCCCCCACTCCTACTGGGCAGCCCCCTGCCTGCACCCGAGGGCTCTGCAGTGGGTTTGGGTGTCATGTGTGCACTAAAGACCCCAAGGTGCCCTTTTTCCCAAGCTCTGTCCAGTGCTTTCCTTGCCCTCATCCCCTCCACAGCAGCCCCGTTGCCCCTGGAGCAGCACAACACCCACGGTGGGCAGGGGGAACTGCCCCTCTCCCCCCACCCCAGAGCATCTACCCACACAAACCACATACACTGCCAGCCTAGAAAAAAAACCCCAAACAGCTTTATTGAGTGCTGTTCTGGCCCCACCAGCCCCTCTTCTGGGGAAGAGGGGGTGTGGTGTGTGCACTGCCTGCGATGAGGGGCTTGGGCTCTCTGCCCACATCCCCAGCCTGCAGTTGGAGCAGGGTGTGGGTGGTCAGTGGGAGCTGCAGGACCATCCCACCACCCTGGGCTGGGGGGACAAGGATGATGGAGAAGATGGGGGACAGCAGGAGAACAGAAGCCCTCCAGCCCTGAGGCCACGGAGAGACTCACCCAGGGGAGCCCCTTCCCCACCTGCCCCTCAGGTGCCCCCACCACGCTCAGCCTGGGGTCCGGGGTAGTCCTGGTGGCCTTCCCAGCCTGCAGCATTCCCAGCACACCAGGACTGTGGATGCCACCAGCCCTTTGGCCACATCCAGCAAGGGCGAGGGGATATGTCCAGCCAGCAGGAGCCACAGCGGGGGTCCTCATCCCGGCCGGGCTGTCTCTGCTTAGACCGTGGACTCCTTGGCGGCCGCCCAGGCCCTCTGGCAGCCGTAGAGCCACTTGATGACACGGGCGTTGCGCTCCACCACCGAGACGGCGGAGCCCAGCCGGGCATCCTCCGGCTCCTCCTCACCCGGCCCCGCACCCCCCTCGCTGCCCCCCGAGGCCTGCCCGGGCTCCGACTCGCAGGAGCCGAGGAGCCGAGCCGAGCCGCTGTCCCAGCCTGCCGGCCCGAACCGCTCCCGCCCCAGCAGCTCCACCAGCGCCCGGTCCAGCCCGCAGTAGTTGAAGAACCGCTCCTTCTCCGAGAGCGGCAGCGACACACGCAGGGCCAGCGCCTGCTTCCCGGGGGGCTGCGGGGGCTCTGCCGGGGGGCTGCCGGGCACGGGGAAGGTGCCACCGCTGCCGCTGCTGCTGTTGGCACCCGGTGTCCTCGCCTCCTCCTTCTCCACAGGCGCCCACAGCATGGGGGTCTCGGGGCTCTGCGGGGGTGGTGATCCCTCGCCCAGCCCCCTGGCTGGCGGGGAGCTGGGGGGCTTGTCCCTGAGGGGTCCCTGGAAGAGGCGTCGCACCAGCCCGGAGCCCTTGGCGTTCTCCTTGTCCCCGCCCAGGCAATCCCGTTTCTGCCGGTAGATGATGAGGGAGTCGGGTCTCAGCAGGCGCCTGCTGCCGCTGCGGCGCGACACGGGGGACGGGGGGCACGGCAGCTTCCTGGGCCCCTCCCGGCCCAGCTCCGAGCCCTGGCACAGCTCATTGCACTGCTGGCGGGCGAGGAGGCGCCGGCCGAGCGGGGACAGCCGGGGCGAGCCCCGCAGCGCCGGCTCCTGCCGCCGGCTGATGACCTGCTGGGACTTGACGTATTTGGCCTTGTCGGCCTCCAGCCGCTCCACGGCGCTGGGTCTCCGGCCCCCGCTGCCCCCTGGCTCCCCCGGGCACTCGGGACCCCGGTTCAGCCAGGCCAGGGGGGAGCCACGGCCGGGGGCCACAAGGCGCAGGTTGCTGGAGGCGCAGACGGCAAGAGTGGGGCTGCCCAAGGGCACCATCGCCCAGAAATGTCACTGCTGGTCGCTCTGTTTGCCCCCCGAGTGGTTGTGGGAGCTTCGGTGCTGCAGCTGGGGAGGCTCTGGAAGCTTCGCTCGGCTCCTGGATTCCACCCTGGGAGGAGAGAGGAGAGTCAGGGTTAGCCTCGAGGCTGCAGCAGTGAGGAGGAGGATGGGGGTGAGGCAGAGCCGGGGGTCCCCTCAATCCCAGGCAGGCAGCGAGTCCTGCCAGCCCAGGCAGGACCAGCCCACGGGCAGGAAGAGAGAAGCGCCGAACATCCGCCGGCTTCACTCGCATCCCAGGAGCGGCTTCCAACAGGAAAAAATACCGGAGCCGGCCACTGCCTCGCCTTTCCGAGAGCAGGGGCGGCAGAACAAAGCCCTGCTCAGGAGAGCTGGTGAGCTGCCCCACGTGTGGGGGCAGCAGGGCAGGGGCTGGGGGGGGTTTGGGGTCCCTGAGCTGTGCTCCCCTGGCAGGGAAGGTTTCCCCTGCTCAGTGCATGGGGGGCTCGGAGCCAGGGGGGTTTCCTTAGCCCTGGGGTGCTCCAGGCCTTGCTTGGCTGCACCCAAGCACCCATGTGTGCATCCAGAGGTGGAGGGTGCTGGGGGAAGGAGTCCGGAGGAGCCTGAGGCTGTAAATGCCCAAAGCAGAGGGTTTCAATGAGCTCAAAAGGCCTGAACGGCCCTGAAGAGCCATCACCAGCTGACCCAGGGCCTTCCCGGGTGACAGCAGGGCCACGGGGCTGGGCAGAGCAGAGTTCACAGCAGCAAAGGGCCCAGGAACCCCCTGCCACGCTCCTCCACACACAGCCCACGGGTTCCACGCCGCATCCACCCCACTGTACAGGTGGGGAAACTGAGGCATGTGGTGTGTCTGGCCCTGTGCTCCCGAGGGATGAGCTCCCCAGGCTCCCCCAGCAGCTGTGGGAAGGTGTCCCCAGCAGAGGGTCCTGTCACCCCCCAGCAGAGCCAGTGTGCCCAGGCTGTGACTGCCTGTGCCAGTGTTCCCACATAGTCCCCAGCCCAGCCCCGTGGCCAGGACCTGTGCCAGCCATTGGGATCGGCAGGTGGGGGATGCTCTTGCTCACCTGAGCCCCTGATGCAGGGATGGGATGCAGGGATGGGATGCTCTGGTCTCACTCGACTCCTGCCCCTCTGGCTCCCGCAGCAAACTGAGCCCACACCCGGCAGGAGCCTCGTATAGGGGATGAGGAAGAGGAAGAGCCACCCTATTAACCCCTGCCAGCCCAACCCCCGTCGGAAGGAGCCCACCCTGCCAGCGCGACCCCCCTCCACAGCCCTGCCCCTGCCCAGCACTAACCCTCCTCTTCCTGCACCTCCAGCTCACCTCTGCCAGCTCCCCTCCTCCTTCCACCTCCTTACGGGAACCTGGCCGGGATTTCGGGATCTGCGGCGGCGATCTCTGACTCCTCCCAGGCAGCACCGAGTCTCTCTGTCCCCCCCGCACGCGGGGCGTCAGGAAGGGGACAGGGAAACCATGTCCACTCCAGCAGCTTCTCCTACACCCGTCCCAAGATGCTGGGGCAGCTCAGGAGAAGGAGCCCACCACAGTTCCCTCCCCAGGATCCTGCCCTGGACGGTGACGGAGAAAGAGGGAGGAAAGGTCCTCCTGGCACCTTCTCCGGTGGTGGTGAAAGGGTCAAATCCAGCCCCGAGCTGGCCGGTTCCTGCCTCTTCCCCCCGGGAAGGGCTGTAAATCGCAGGAAGCCACAATGGGCTGGAGCTGGCCCAGGGGTTATTTTTACCACTGCCCTCTTCCTTCCCCAGGGCCGAGCGCTCCCACAGGGACAGCCCCGGCCCCCTCCATCCCCGGCTCCCGCCTGGGGGGCTGCGAACGTGGCATCGGAGCAGGAGGGGGGAAGGATGTGCTGCATCCCGAGCTGGGCTCCCAGCCCCTCGGAGTGGGGTCAGAGAAGCCTCCAGTTCTCCCTAGGGATCCACCAGCTCCCCCCATCCCTCTGGCAGCCAGGGTGGATGGAGCGCTGGGGCACAGCCCGGCCCGGGCTGATCGCAGGGACCGGGGAGGCTCCAGCAGGGACAAAGTCATGGCATTCAGTCCGGGACCCCCTGGATGAGCGGGGACCTGTCCCCCAGCACTGCTGCCCCCACCCCAGTTCCTTCCTGAGGAGCTGCTGCTCCGGAACCAGTACCGGGAACTGGGGCTGCATCCAGCACCTCCCAGTGCCAGGAAGGGGCTGGGGCCAGGACTCCTGTGCTGACGAAAACGGAGGCTCAGATGGAAGCTGAGCAGGATGAGAGGGGCCAGGGCTTGTGCAAGCTCTGTAAGCACCGGAAAAAATTCCCAGTGAAAGCAAGGAAGGGACAAACCACCTATTTTATTCTAATAAACCTGGAGAGGAGCAATGCAGGCAGAACTAGAGCTCTGTGTGCAGGATGAGGCTGCACAGGAGCAAATCCAGTGGAAGGCAGGGAATAGGATCAGGGCAAGAGATGGAGAAACTCATGGCACCCCTGGGATCTGCCCCCAGATTCCCATGTGGGAGAGGGGCAGCCGACAGGACCATAATTTTAACTCCAGGCAACGTGACTCACTGTTTATTAGGAAGTGTTTTATTTTCCAAGGTGGAATCCCGGCAGCTGTTCTGGTAAAGCCACAAGTGAGTAAGACCAGCCTTGAAATCACCTTCCTCTGGCAGATGCAACGTGTTCCTATGGGATGCTCTGACCAAATGCCTTCCCCAGAGTGATCACCCTCCTCTCTGACTCCCTGGACCACCTGCCAGGCACTTGCTGTTGAACTGTAATGCTTGGACAAAGCTGATTCCCTTTGGAAGACAAAAAGGGATGATTTGAGGGGCCCTTCCTGGCCCTTCAGCCACTGCTGGGGCCAGGTATGGAAACTTCCAGCCCTTGCAGTGGGTGAGAGAAGGCTGAGAAAGTCCTCAGAGGCAATGAGTCTCAGAGCACAGATCCTCTTTCCACACCATGTCCTGCTCCTGATCGACCAGCCCTGCTCCCAGCACTGCTCCAATGGCTCCAGGGGACCAGAAGCCACTGTGACCCATTCAGTCCTTTTCAGATGCATTTCTCCTTTTAAAAACAATTTAAAAAAAAAAAATCACTTTTCAGCATGCCCAGGTGCAGCCAGGAATGCAGCACCTGGTAACCCAGCCATCTGTCTCTACTTGCCGGTTCCCTTTCACAACCCACAAAAGTCCCTCTGGCCCCAGGTCCATGCAAATGCCACCCCCTGGAGCACAGCCCAGGGAAGCTGGGAATGAGCCAGAGAGGGCTCAGGGTGCAGCTTTTCTTCAGGAGAGGGCAGGAGTGGAAGGCTTGTTAGGCAGGTTTAAAAATATCCAGGGTTCAAATGGGCACGAATAAATCTGAAACCAGCACCTAATCCGAGGCAGACATCCACATGTCGCTGCAAGTTGGAACTGAAGAGGGCCCAGGAGAGGCCATGGAGGCTCCTGTGGATGTTCACAACCCCCAGAAGGGCTCCAAAACCCACAGTGGGTGATGGCTGGTCAGTGCTGGGACCACAGGGACAGCCAGGAAAGAGATCAGGAAAGGGTAAGGGATTGCAGCCCTTAGGCAATTATCTGCTGCTTCAGGCACCCAAATAACCTGGAAACTCCTCCAGGAACAAAGGGGTTTAACAGGAACATGGCCTGGGCTGTGGCTCCTCTTGCAGTGATAAAATGGTGGTGCCCCTGCTCATCCTCAGGTCACTTGACATCTCCATGACCCCAAAAATGTGGTTTCAGGCTCCCCAGAAACGCTTCCAGAGCTCCTAAACAGCACTTTGCAGCAGCTCAGCCTTGTATTCCCACATTCCCAACACTCCTCAGGCACTCTGAATGGTTTGTGGCATTTACATCCCTCTGCCTTTATAACGTTAAAGAGCAGAAATTGCCCCAGACCGAAAGGGAAGCCCAACAGCCCCTGCCAGCACTGCCTGTTAAAGGTGGGGTTTAAACGCTCCAAACTGGTCAAAGTTGGCGTTTAAATGCTCCAGACTTGTTCTCTGTGGGCCAACTCCTTCCTTTCACCGCACAAACCACCAGCAGGGATTCGAACCACGTCAGGGATCCATAACCCATGGAGGGATTCGCAGGGTATGGGTGGAGCAAAGGGAAAAGCCACACAAAGCACCGGCTCGTTTGTGCCACCCGCAGTCCAAAGGCCACCTGAGCATGAAAAAAAAAAGTTGTTTTCCTGAAGGGAGGGCACCTTTCCAGGGGGCGGGACAGCGGCCGGAGCTCCCCGGATGGGACTTTATCTCCCCCACAAAGCAACACCCGCCCTTTACGCCGCGGTTTGTGCCGGGGCCGAGGAAAGCTCGGCTTAAACCAAAGCAAAGCCCAAACGCCAACCGGGCGAGTTCCCAAAGCCCAGCCAAGCCCTGCCCCGGGAACTGGGATGGGCAGGTCGGGGCCCGAGGCCTCCGCGCTCTGCAGAACAGGGAAAACAAAGCAGAGGTTGGGTTTTTGGAGCCAGGAGGGAGCTTTAATTATATCTAATTTCTGCACCAGGGCAGTTCCTTGCAGATCTCCCCACCCTCTCCATGGACTAGATATATTTTAAGTATAGTTTATATAAATACATATATAATATACACTTTATATATATATATATACACATAAGGTTTATTCTTCTTCATTTGGTGGGGAAGGAATTCAACCTGTGTCTATATTTAAAATCCCCACTCTTGCAACTAATCAGTGTGACCTTCTCCTTTAATTACGGTCCTTACCCCCTAATAAAAAACAACCTAAATCCCAAACCCCCCCTCTTGTGCCAGGCCTGCACTGACTTACTGATTCAACCTGCCAGGTGGGAATGTGCCCATTTGTGGCACCAGGATACACTGGAATCCACTGGTGCAGGGCACAGGGATGACTGGGCTTGGGTTTGTTGCAGGGATAAGAAATGGCAAGAGAAACCAATTTACAGCATTTCCAGTCTGCAGAACCCTTTGTTCAGAGCACTGTTAATTAAAACATGCAAATGACTGCTCTGCTTTTGTGCCATGTACAAGGAATGGTGTTTCCTCACCTTTATTCCACGTGAGAGCAGCAGGAGCAGCACAGCCCTCAGCCAAGCCAGCACCTTCCACGAGCCCAGGATCACTCAGGGTATGACTGTGATGAAGCACAGAGGATGACCTTGTGCTGACTGGAATCATTCTCCCCAGACAAAGTTCAAAAACTTCATCGAAATTCAGATTTTATTTCAAAAACGGTCATGAACTTAATAAATTACACAATAATTTTCCTCATTATAAATTCTCCATAAAATATATTTTACAGTTTTTAAAGAAAAAACGTGGCCAAAAACAACGAAAAAAAAAAATCTTTTCTAAGTGCTGAAAAGTATCTTGACTTTGTGTCACGCTGGTGAACGGCTCTGCAGCTGCTACAACAATTTGATTTATTTGTTTTTTTTTCTTAAAAAAACAAAGACCTAAGACAACAACAAAAAATCAAAACAGAACACAGACCTCAAGGACTACCAGTGTCACCCAACAGCAAGAATAAGCACCATGAGAGGGATTTCAGGTACCCCCAACCTTTAAAGTGGCAATCAGTGCAAAGAAACGCTTTGGGAGTCAAAAAAAAAAACAACAAACAACCCCCCAAAATTCCCTGTGCCATTCCCTTGTTTCTGCACTGCAGGCAGTGAAATGTGTCCAGTGAAACACTTCAGAGGGGAATCAGATGATTTACAGAGCACCTCAAAGGTGAGCAGAATTATTCTGCAGTGGATTCGTAACCTGCTTGAGTCTGACTTTTGGGTGGGCAGGACAGGAGGAAGTTTGCCATGTATTTTTTACAAAGCTTAACGTGAAGAATTATAAACCCCCTTCAAGTTTTACTGATCCAATGACCCTGATGAGATGTGAGAACTGGGAAACAGTGTTGGCACAGAAGCAAAGAGTGTTTGTCTGAGAACTGCTCCCTCAAATGATGAAGGGAAAGCAAATCACAAGAAATAAGGATTAAGGCCCCCTGGGTGATGGCCAGCAGCTCATACAGCACCAGGTAAGAACCACGGGTGGTCTGTAAAGTCTCAGAAGTCTGGTCAAATCAGAAAAACAACAACAACAACAACAAAAAATGGTATTTTGTTTATTCATACTCAGGCAGAATAAACACTGACTGACCAAACTGCTCTCCCAGCACTAAAAGGGAACAGTATCCAAGAACCAAGAAGGAAATGCTTGTGGCCCTTTTCAGGTAGGATTTGGGTGGGGGAGAAAAAAAAAATTAAATTGAATTTATTAAGAAAACTGGCCTTTCCTGTAGCTTCAAAGGCAGTTTTAAGACTCTGCTTTTTCCAAAAGGTCAAACTGGATGGGAAAGGTCAGTCCTGCAGCCAAAAGAACAAAGTGTTGTGCTGTTACAAAGAGCCTCTGTCTGCTCTGCAGTGTCAGGTGGCCTCAGTGAAACCTCTCCCAGCGTATCAATCTGCTTCTGTGCAACAGGAGCTGGGGATAAGCAGCTTCCAACTGCTCCAGAGCTTTCCACCCTACCATCTGTGCTTTTAAATAAATATTACTTCTTTAAAAGGAGGAAAAATAATAATAATAATAATAATGAGAAAAAAAAATCATCAGCCAAGGCTGCCACCTTTCACATACCTGTTACTGAGTTTTCTCCCCTGTTTGAGAACAAGTGGGTTCTACAGGACAAAGAGTCACCTCTGTGTCCTCTTCCCCACCAGGCTGGGGGCAGTGCCAGACAGGAAAAGGCCAGGACCAGTATCATTAGCTGGATTCAGTTAATGGGAAAACTGTGCTGCCACCCTCTTTTGAAGAACCTTAAAATTATGCTGCTGGATTCCCTCATCCCTGTTTCCATAAAGTAAGGGCACAGTACTCTGCTGTTATAAATCCTCAAGGTGCTATTGGATTGTGGACACAAGAGCAGATTAATTGATTAATAAAGTATTTGATCACTAGAAGAAAGCAAAATCAAATGATCAGTGAACCATGCCAGCCCCTGACTGTACATTTTTAATTTGACTCCCTTGGTGATGAGCTCATGAAGCTCTAAGTGCCAAGCTCAGCCACTTCAGCACTTCAAAAACTGCTGGTCCCCTTGCATTGCTTTGTTTACAAAGTCAAGTCTTTGATAACATTAGATAACAAAAATAAATAATAAAGTTATTCAGGCCTGGAGAAGAAGGAATGCTTCTCATGCACCTTCTTCACCCCAGTTTTCTAGCAGACCCCAATCATTCAGACCCACAGCAAATAATTTAAGTGCCACACACTCACAGTCACTCATATACATAAATATATACACAGATTACATTACAAAGCCTGAAGATTTGCACTACCAGCATGCAAATCTTTTGTGTTTTTGTTTTTTTTTTCCATGAGAGTTCCTAATACTGACATAGGAAACTGGAATGTATGAAATACCCCATGACATACTGCTGGGAAATCAAGTCTTGGCTCTTACAACATCCCACTGCCAGTGCACACACAAAGGAACACCCTCACATCTCCCACAGGCCCGCAGCACCTGGTACTTTACACACCAATGCAACGGCCAACTCGACATTCCTGCTGGGAGACTCAAAGAGAGATTCATTTGGGGGGAAAAAAACTGCACCCTGCAGGTGAGTTGAGGCCGGTTCCTCCCCCTGCCATGAAGCTGTACCGTGGGCTGGGCGAGGAGCAGGTCACGTGTCCCAGCTGCTGTCTTTAAAGGCTATGTTGACTAATCTCAGCTCCAGCTCGAACGCATCCGGGCGGTCCTGCGGGTTGGCCGCCAGCATCTCCTTGATCAGCTGCTTCATCCGAGCGTTCATGGACTTCTTCTTCACGGGGATGAGCAGCTCCATCTTGGGGTTCTCCAGCAGCGCCTCCCCCACGGGGACGATGGCTGTCCCCTGCTTCACGTAACTCCCCAGGAGCTCCTTCTTGGTTTCCGTGTCTATGAAGGTGATTCTTTCCAGCATGGCCCAGATGATGATTCCCAGGGCGAAGATGTCTGCCTTGGCAGTGTAGTGTCCTTCCCACACCTCAGGGGCCATGTAGAAGTCGGTCCCGCAGGCGGTCGAGAGAAAACACTTATTTACGTTGACCGGTTCCTCGGGATTCTGCCCTGAGGCTGAACACACTTTGCTCAGCCCAAAATCAGCCACTTTCAGGGTAGGCTCCAAGTCACTGGCATCCGTCCTGCTCTGGGAGATGAGGATGTTGTCGGGTTTGAGGTCGCGGTGGATGATCTGGTTCTTGTGCAGGAAGGCCAGAGCGCTGCTGAGCTGCAGCATGAAACTGGTGTTGGTCTTGCGGTTGGGCTTTCGGGACAGCAGGTACTCGTTCATGTCTCCTCCGTCACAGAAATCCATTACAAACCACAGGTAATAAGCACTTTTGGGGTCAAAGGCTATCTCTCCTTTTAGTGAGGTTTCTACAAGCTGCAACGAGGAAAGGAAATGTCATAACTACCTGATGATCACGGGAATTTAAGGGCATGATGGAAAAATGCATGAGATCTGGATCTTCGTGAAGGGGGGAAGTTTAGGTGAGATATACAGAAGGAATTCTTCCATGTGAGGGTGGTGAGGCCCTGGCACAGGTTGTCCAGAGAAGCTGTGGCTGCCCCATCCCTGGAAGTGTCCAAGGCCAGGTTGGACAGGGCTTGGAGCAACCTGGGCTAGTGGAAGCACCTCAAGGTGTCCCTGTCCATGGCAGGGGGTGGAACAGGATGAGCTTTAAGGTTCCTTAAAACCCAAACCATTCTATGGTTGGTTGATCTTCCTCTCAACAATCCAGAGAGCAAGACATTGCCACAGGGAAAAAAACCCCAACTTTATGCAAAAATGTTTATGTAACAGGAAAAAAAAAAATCACAATATATTTGCCAGCCTCCTCGTTTTCATCCGTGCAGAGCATATCAAGCTCACACTCCTGCCCAGCAGCAGAGCTCGACCCTGATAACAGTATTTTCAGAGATACTCAGTGGCCATTGCCCTCCCATCTGTCCCAGCTGGACAGTGTCCCACCCTGACAAAGCCTGTCCCACCCATTTTGCCAACAGCTTCCAGGGATAAACAAAGTCTCACAAGTAACTCCACACAGCTGCATTCACCTCCTGCTTCCACCAGAGATTTTTTTAAGCCTGCTCTCCATTCCTTACACATTAATGAATTCCAGCAAGTTAACACAGGATCCCTGAACTCAGGAGAACACTAATCTCCAGGCACAGCTGAGCACGTAGTGCCTTTCCCACCATCCTTATCCACAGGCTATTTTCTAGAAGACAAGTCTAGCAGCTGCTTCATACAAAAAGCAAAGCAAAACCAGCAATCAGTTTTACTAATCCTGTTTACACAGCTACATTTGCCTCTTCAGCTCCTCTGAGGTGCCTCTTAGCAGGCTCTGCAAGGTAAGTCCTGCAATTATTTATGTTAGTAGTAAACCAAGGGATAATAAACCAAACTGGCTTTCAAAAATTAAGGTCTGAGTTAATATTTAGGGAAACATTTTGAAGTGCTTTAAAAAAGTGGCCTTTTCCATCCAAGGGCAAAATTGGTAGTAATTTATAGCTATCTTCCCACACCAACTCCAGACAGTAAATCCATGTTAGAACTAGAGAGTGACGTATTTAGGGTTTGTAGCCAGGAACAGTGAGATTAAGGTATCTCAGGAGAGCAGGGCATCTCCTCTGCCAAGTGAGCACCAACACAGCTCTGCCCTCCCCGGAGTCACAGACGCTGCACTTGCATCTGTTCTGAGAGTTAAGACAACGAAATCCACTTCTGTGTCCGTGACAGCAGCAAAGCTCCACGAGACCAGGTTTGCTTAGGACTCACACCCTACAGATTTGGTTTGGCTGACACAAAGCATCTGCCCTAAAGCCCTTCAGGAGACACTGAAACCCCCTCCCCTGCTTCCTCACGCACAGCTCTGTAACATCACCGAGGGCAGGAGGGGCCAAGCCCAGGGAGGGCTGACTGTCCTCACTTTAGCCCAGGCTGTAACAAAGTGACCCCAGTCACAGTCAGCTCCGCTCTGCCCTTTGCTCTTCTCTCTGGAGCAGGAAAACAATCCGTGGAGCTTGCACCAGGCATGGGCCAGGCCCATGTGTCGCCCTCCTCACGATCCAAACTAGTGCTCTGGGTGATCTGGAAGCTCTTTCCCACCTTGCAGTTCTGCCCTGGGGTTTTTTAAGCTCCTCCCTGCACATCTGCCCACACAATCCCTCACAGCTCCACTACCAACCAGGAAGGTAAAGCACTAATTTCTCCCACCCGAGCTGGCCGGTGTTGTTTTAGCCTAATCCCTTCATGAAAGCAAAATCAGTGGCAACTCCCAAGGACAGGGAGTTCACAAAGCCAAGAATCCTCGTTCTCAGGCTTGGACAGCACCGGGCACAGCGGGAACTGAAGAGCTGTCAGCTGGATCTCCACCAACAAAAGGTCCACATCAGACATGCAGGAATGACAGTAAAAACTGACGTGATAAAAGCTGACCAGGGATAACACAAACACTGAGCAGGCTACTGACTTTTTAAACCAGAGAGACAAATTTCTGCAGCTTCTTGGCAAGGGAATTAATTAGAATATCTTTCAAAGTTTTTCTAGTGCTACTTATTCCTCAAAAGCACACATCTTTAAACTTAAAGGACACTTTCAGTGATATTTATTCCCTTATTTATCATGCCTTTACCACTGAGAGATTAGTAGTTATTCATCCAAAAAACCAAACAGCTCATGACATGCTACCAATTGCCTTATTGTTTCTGAAAGAATTTTAAGTGTTGGCTTCCTAAATCAAGACAGTGACTTCCTCTTCCAAGGACACCTGAGATGAAATTCCTCAGAGCTCTGTCCCAAGACATCAGTGCACGTCTGCTCCTTAACCTGCTGCCAGGGGACACCACAGCCTGTAGCTCCCCTGGGTCTACCTGTGGGGCTTCCTCAAATTATCAAAGCAGATTTGCATTAAATACAGAACCTGGAGTCTTTTAGAGCAGCAGGGCTTCAAATCACAAGATACATATTAATTTTGGGGCATCAGCAGTGCAAAACAACACCCTCTCCTGACTGAGCACACCTCACAAACACCACCTTGGCTGCCCCACCTCCTTCCCCCCCCAGCTGACACACCGCCATGAATTCCTTCCACCCCATTCCCTCGGCTTCCGTGTACCTGTAAATAAAGGGAGGAGCTGGAGCCATGGGACATCTTCTGCACCATGCCATCTTTCTGCAAGATGCACTCCTCCAGGTGAATGACGTTGGGATGCTGGCTCTTGATACTGCTAAGTGCCCAGAACTCCCGCAGAGCCAGTTCCACGTTCTCCGGCGCGTGGCACCGGATCTTTTTCACCGCGACCCGTGCCGAGGTCTTCCTGACGACTGCTTCGTACACCACACCATAACTGCCACGACCAACCTCCCGAATTAGATCGTACTTAGGCTGGCTACTCACCATCTTCAAGAGCAAAGGTTCTGGGGAAGGGGGAAAAACCCACAGAACTAAAACTTAGGAACAGGAACTGGGCTGTATTTTCCCCCCGTAAGGGGGTTTTGGCGTGGCAGCCTATCCAGACCCTGCCATGAACGCAGGGTTGGATTGCTAGAACATTCCAGAAGCTACCCCATAAAACCTGCAGCTGTTGCCACGGACCAGGTAAAAGTGGAGTTACATCATTTTTTTCGTTAAGATTTCAAATACAGCCCAGTTTTCAAGGTGGCAACAGTTCAAACCTAGACTGGTATCGTGCCGAGACAGGACTATCGTGAACGTTCCTGCTCCTCTCCCTCTGTGTCTTCCATGAGCATCTGCGGGAATAACAGGAGGGTGTCATGCTCCCCATCCAGCCTGGAGAGCAGGAGGTTCCAGTTGAAGCCCGTGGTTGGGCAGTAACAGATTTAATTAACTGCTTTTTATGGAGGTGACTGCGGGAGTAAATGTTTCTGTTATAATTAAGCTCTTTTACTAAGAAAAGAGGGAACTTGGATCGCTCCCCGTTTATGTTTTTAATGTAACTGATTTTTCATCAAGTCTCCCCAGCACGAGGAATCTACAGTTACACAAAGTTAAAAAGGGTAACTGATTGCAGAAGTTTGTACCCAGCATCTAACTTTCACTTTTGCTCAACAGAGCAAAGCAAACCAGTTCAGATATTGCTCTAGAAGTAAAACAAGAGACACATACACACAAATAGAGAAAAAAAAAAAAGCCACCAAACCCTGCTACAGATTTATGACCCTCCCTGCACACTCTCCTGCAAGATTACAAACCAAACACCAACACCACCTTCACACAACCAAACCAAAACAGGACACTGACTACAGACAGGAATAAATTAAAAAAAAAATAAAGCCTGGCCGGCCAAGGATCACTGGTCAAACAGAACAAAACGCAAAACCAAAAAATAAATAAATAAAATCACACTAATAGATCAGAACTAAAATAGCTTTAAGACTGCCAGTGATAAAGGTAATTCTCTTTATGTGAGTAAACCAGGCAATAACGACCACACTGAAACAGCCTGTTATTAGTAGGAAGCTTTCAAGTATTTCCACTGCTTTAGGTATCATTATTTTTTTTTTTAAGGAAAAAAAAAAAGGAAAAAAAAAAAAAAGAAAAAGAGAGAGAAAAAAGGTATCATCAGTCTCAGGCAATTGCTACACAGATATTTTAACCTTCCAGCAAAGCTCTGCGATGCACGTTTGCCAAAACAACCCCCGAGGAAAACGCGTTACTCGAACACGGTCACCCCGGGTTCGAAGCTGCAAACGCCCCCCTGTCACCGAGCCCAGCCCCGGGGCTCCTCCTGCCCTCGCTCCTGCGGGGGAAAAGCGCCTCGTTAGCGCCGTAATGGTGGAATAATATAAATAACTAAGTGATATAAGTGATATAAATTATATAAGTGTCCCCCGGCTGCCCGGGGCGGCCACACTGGGCCGGCGCTCCCGCTCGCTCCCGAGGGCCCGGGAAGCGCCGCCCGCCTCGTTAACGGCGATAATTATGGAATAATACAAATATTATAACTGATGTAGGTAATATAAATTATATGAATGGCATAAATAACGTAAGTGCCCCCCTCCTGCTCGCGGCGGCCGCACCTGCGGTTGTGAGGGGAATCACCGGGGGTACCGCTGCCGGCCCGCCGGGCCCTGCCCGCCGCAGCGCGGCTACTGGGCCCCTCGCGCCCGCAGCGCGGATCCCGCCCCGCTGTGATCCCCGCCGGGGGATGTGGGGCCGCCCGGACCCGCCGCCCCCGAGCCGGGTCGGGCCGGGGGGAGCCGCGTTACCTCAGCGCCGCCGCCGCGGCCCAGCCGCCATCTTAGGGCTGCGCTCCCTCCCCTCAGCGCTGGCCACGCCCACGCCCGCCACGCCCACCAATGATCACGCCCATCCCTCCGCCACCGGCCCCTTCGATTGGTTAGCGGGGAGAGGGGGCGGGGAGAGGGAGAGGGGGGCGGGGCCCAGCGTGTGAGGGGACGCGCGGTCCTAGTGCCCCCCGGCTCGTCCCACTCCCATTAATTTATTAATCATATTTATTAAATATTATTATAATAATTATAAATGTTATCATTGTGTTTATTAAATATTTATTAAATATTTTTAAAATTATTTATAATTTTATTCTTTTATATGATTCCCCCCCTCTATTAATTAGGGAGAAGTCCTTCCCTGAGAGCGCACTGAGGCCCTGGCACAGGTTGCCCAGAGAAGCTGTGGCTGCCCCTGGAATCCCTGGAAGTGTCCAAGGTCAGGTTGGATTGGGCTCTGAGCAACCCGGGCTAGTGGAAGGTGTCCCTGCCCATGACAGGGGGTGGAACGAGGTGATCTTTAAGGTCCTTTCCAGCCCAAACCATTCCAGGATTCTGTGATTCGTTGCTTGGCATCCAGAAAAAATCAGTACAGCCCCTCTTGCCCTTGTTTGCGGTCTGGCTTTGTGTGACAGCGACACAAGAGCTGTTGCCCCTTTCTGTGTCCCTCTTCCTCCACAGAGTGCAGGGCTGGAGGTGCCCCCCATGCCCAGGAGCTGGGGGGCACAGGGCTCCTGTCATGGCCCCTGCTGTCTCCTCAACCATTGCTCAGCCACCGCAGGACCATTTTGGGAGGAGCCAGGGCCACCCACAGCTTGGAGCCCTGCAGAGACAAGCAGAGGGAGATAAGTCCCACAATGGGCTCTCCAGGGTTAATTGGGAAGGAGCCCGGGGGTGATTAGTGCCCTGGGTCCTGCCTAAGCTGCCCCAAGCCAATTAGGGGCCAACAAGCCCCTTGTGGGTTTGGAAAGCTGCTTAGGGCATTACAACCCCTCCATTCCTGTGAATCTCCTTAATCGAGTCCAGAAGCAATTAGTTAATCAATGTCACCCCTGCACAGGGGCAGGTCATGGGTGCACATCTGAGTGTCCCACTCCCAGTGTCTGCCCCCCCTGCTGCCCTCCCCCGTGCCCAACCAGCCCCGCTCCTGTGCCAGCGTCTTGCTGGAAGGGCCCCAAGTGCCAGAACGGGGACAGTTTTGCAAGATGTGCTTGGCCAGTCCCAGCACAGTCACTTGCTGGACATGTGAGCCGGTCCGGAAGGAGCACCCAAAACAGCTGAGGGGCTGCCGGGCTGGGGGAGGAACGGGCTCTGTGTACCGAGACAAGGAACGGGCTCTGTGTACCAAGACACCACGTGCCTGGGCACTTGTGTACCCATGGGCCTGTGTGCCTGTGTATTCATGTACCTGTGTAACCATGTACCTCTATGCCTGTGCATCCATGTACCTGTGTGCCTGTGCATCCACGCACCTGTGTATCCATGTACCTGTGCATCCATGTGTCTGTGTATTCATGTGCCTGGGCATCCATGTACCTGTGCATCCATGTATTTATGTATCTGTGTACCTCTGTATCCATGTACCTCTGTATCCATGTACCTGTGTACCTGTGCATCCATATGCCTGGGCACCCATGCACCTGTGTATCCATGTACTTGTGTATCTGTGTATTTGTGTACCTGTGTATCCATGTACCTGTGTATCCATGTATTTGTGTATCTGTGTACTTGTGTACCTGTGTATCCATGTACTTGTGTATCCATGTACCTGTGTATCCATGTACTCATGTGCCTGTGCATCCATGTATCTGCTCATCATGTACCTGTGCATCCACGTACCTGTGTATCCATGTGCCCATGTGCCTGTGCATCCATGCACCTGTGTGCCCACATGTACCCATCCACCCATACACCCGTGCCCCTCTGCACCCATGTATCTCCCACACCCCAGTATCCCTGCACATCCCCATCCATGTATCCTGGCACCCACGTACTCCTACACCTGTGCACCCCCTTACCCCTGCACCCACCTCGTCCCCCCCAGTGTGACCCATGGGGGACAGGCATAGAATTACCCCTCTCCTGGTGCAGCTGCCCGAGCTGACAGGTCTCTCTGTGGCCGAGCACCATCCCTTGACCTGATACCCTGTTTATGGCCACACCAGCTGGGCACTGTGTGCTGGGGCTGTTTCCAGAGTGTGCTCATCTGCTGACCCCTTTTCTGGGTCAGGTTTTGAAACCCAGCGGAGGAGCCAGTTGGGTTATGGCCATGACATCAGCACAGGGAGCAGCCCAAGCAGCCCCTCCTGCATCTGGGGACACAGAGGACTCCCCTAATCCTTGCTTAGAGAGGGGACACCCTGGTGCATGTGCCAGGCATGGGGACTGTGTCTCCCTGGAGCTGCCTCTCCCCTCCAAGCACATGGGAACCCACTGGTGAGGCGCTGGTTTTCTCCCCAGAAGTGGTCACATTTTGGGGTGGGCAAAGAGAGATGCTCCATATAAGCCACCCCCACTGCCACTAACCCAGCTCTTCCTCATTCCTGGCACCATCAAAATGTCCTAACAACGACGGGGCTGGTTTTTTGCCCCTCCTTGCCCCCACCTCGATGCTGTTTTGGGGTGCAGCCATGGATCTGGCCATGCTGTCCCCGCGGTGTGCAACCCTTTGGCCCCGGGGCAGAGCCCGGCCCTGTTTACTCCCCTGCTCTGGTTGAGGCATGTCCACGGCACGGGCGGGCAGGGCCTCCTGGACAGCCTGTCCCCATCTTGTTTACCACCACCAGCTCCCCTATGGCTCACCACCGTGTGACAGGTGCTGCTTCCTCGGACACCCGACGCCGCGTCGGGATTTGGATCCGCGTGACCGGGGAGCGACTTATAAATAGCGGGACGAGGGGTGACGGCAGCCGAGAGCGGCGAGAGGAGCGCGCTGACAAGGCAATGGATTTCCAAGCAGGCATCCTGCAGGATGGCAGCCCCATGGAGAGCCTGGAGAAGCAGCTCATCTGCCCCATCTGCCTGGAGATGTTCAGCAAGCCAGTGGTGATCCTGCCCTGCCAGCACAACCTGTGCCGCAAGTGTGCCAACGACGTCTTCCAGGTGAGACGAGGGTCCCCTGCGCCCGTTCCATCCCCCTGCCCGGGCTGGAGGTTGTCAGGGTGGTCGTGGTGCTGTGGAGACACTGATGTTGTTCATCTCCCCCTCCCAGGCTGCCAACCCGTACTGGCAGAGCCGGGGCAGTCTGATTTCGGGGGGCCGGTTCCGGTGCCCGTCGTGCCGCCACGAGGTGCTGCTGGACCGTCACGGGGTCTATGGGCTGCAGAGGAACCTGCTGGTGGAGAACATCATTGACATCTACAAGCAGGAGTGCTCCAGGTAGGCACAGGTGGACGTGGCTGACTGGGACACGGGGATATGGGGATGTGGGGATGCAGGGATGCCCCCCTCCCGTGCCCCAGCACCATCCCTGAGACCACGGGAGACTGAGAAATTGGGAGGCTTTCTGCTGGCTCAGTGGTCCCTGATTCAAATCTTCTTCTGACTCAAATCTTCCCCCCTTGACCAAAATCTTCCTCCTGTCTCAAAACTTCTTCTCCTGACTTAAAACTTCCTCCCCTGACCCGAATCTTTCTCCCCCAATCCAATTCTCTCCCCTGTCCAGAGCAGTTTGTGTCTCTGGGCAGCTCAGGGGGGTGGTGGGTCCCTGGGGGGAGTGGTGACAGTAGAGCAGGTCCTGTTTACCCCCGAAATGCTCTTGTTGGAGTGTTGGCTGTGAGATAAGAGGTGTGGGGGACAAATCCAGGCTCTGCTCATGACAGCAGGCACTGAAGCTGATAAGAGGAAGAAGGACAGTTTGGGGGGGCAAACATGAAGCTGGAGGGGGGACAGGGGGGTCACAGGTTCTCGAGGCAGAGCAGTGGCCCTGGCCAAATTCCCTGAACTGCTGTAAATATTGTGTGAGAGCCATGGGGACGGGGACGATGGCACGTGGCAGGTGTCAGCAGACGCTGGGGGGGCTCGGGGGGCCCAGCCCTGTCTTTGCTTCAGAGGGTTGGCTTGTCCCCATGTCCCTCCTTGCTGTAGACGGGATGATTTGGCTGCAGCCCCTGTCTGGGACCTCCCGGGGGTTTCTGGGAGCCCCCACTCTGGTCACGCGATGGGTGACAATAAATCCGGGCAGCACTGGGCTAAATTTAGATCCCTGTACAGCGTCCCTGGAGCGCAGCCCGGAGCCCCCCCCGCCCCCAGTGCCAACCACTGCCATGCCCAGTGACACAGGGCTTTGAAATGGGACTTACTGGGCTTGGGGCTTACAGAGGCACAGAGTCTGGTGGCTCCTAAAGGGAGGGAGTGTGGGATTATGGCAGGATCTGGCCTTTTTCCAGGGGACTTCATTTTGAGGTGGCCGCGCAGCACCAGCGGGGTGATGCTGCAATGGGACATCATCGTGGCAGGGATGCCCCTGCAGTGGGGACATCACCCCCACGGGGTCACGTCACCGTGACAGGGATGTCACTGTGGCTGTGCCGCTCTCTCCAGCAGGCCACTGAAAAAGGGGGAGCACCCCATGTGCAAGGAGCACGAGGACGAGAGGATCAACATCTATTGCGTCACCTGCGAGGTCCCCACCTGCTCCATGTGCAAAGTCTTCGGTGCCCACAAGGACTGCGAGGTTGCCCCTCTGCAAACCGTCTTCCAGGGCCAGAAGGTGACGAGGGGGGGGACACGAGGGGGGGGGCTGTGGGTGACACGGCTGGTCCTGGGGCGATGTGCTGAGCTAGGACAGTCACAAATAACACTGGGATTGGCTCACAGGGTATTAATAGCCCCCCGGGTGACTTCGCCCAGGAGACAGACTATATTTAGAGCAGCTGTGGCTTGTGGGGGATGTGGGGGAGCAGAGCT
This sequence comes from Manacus candei, assembly GCF_025592945.1. Lineage (NCBI taxonomy): Eukaryota > Metazoa > Chordata > Aves > Passeriformes > Pipridae > Manacus > Manacus candei. The sequence continues at coordinate 1,472,744 of NW_026138118.1, read as the reverse complement.
GGGGACAAGCAATGCCCAGCCCGTCCCCGTGTCGGGATGGGGGAAGTCCTCAACCCCGCAGGAGTTAAAGCTGTTCGTGTCTGTCCCTCCCCAGACTGAGCTGAACAACTGCATCTCCATGCTGGTGGCAGGGAATGACCGGATCCAGACCATCATCTCCCAGCTGGAGGACTCGTGCCAGAGCACCGAGGTGAGGGAGGAGGGGAAAAGGAACCCCCCAAACACCCGGGGATGAAACATCAGCCGGGGATGGCCGGGAGGGAGCTGGAGCCCACGGAGCAGGGAAGCCCTGTGGGTGCTGCTGGTGCTGAAGGGACACACAGGTGGCATCCTTTTGTCCCCCTGTCCCCACAGGAGAACAGTGAGGCGGCCAAGCGGGAGCTGTGCGCTCGCTTCGACGCCTTGGCAGCGCTGCTGGAGGAGAAGAAGTCGGAGCTGCTGCAGCGCATCTCCCAGGAGCAGGGAGAAAAGACAGCCTTCATCCAGAGCCTCATCTGCCAGTACAAGGAGCAGCTGGAGAAGTCAAGCCGGCTGGTGGAAACGGCCATCCAGGCAGCGGAGGAGACCGGGGGGGCTGCCTTCCTCATGGTGAGACCCCCAAATTTTTCCCTCCCTGCTGGTGCCCACATGGGGTCCTACTGTAGAGGACATCCTGGTGGCTCTCTTGTGGCTTCACTCACCTCCTTCTCCTTCTCCTTCTTCTCCTTCTTCTCCTTCTCCACCTCTCTCCACACAGAATGCAAAGCAGCTCATCAAAACGTAAGTGCTCAAACTGGGGAAAATCCAGTGATCCCAGCCCCACAGACGGGCAGGATTTGGCCACGGGGCTTTGCCAGTGGGGGGTTGCCCCGACCCCCCACCCTGGCGTCCCATGGTCCTCCAGCTTGGCGAGGGGACAGGGACACACATATCCATGCTTTCCCTGCCCAGGATCGTGGAGGCCTCCAAGGGTGGTCGTCTGGAGAAGATTCAGCAGGGATATGAGAGCATGGATGCCTTCTCCGTGACCCTGGACCACCTCACTGACGCCGTCCGTGCCTTGGACTTCGACCCTGGTAATTCAGCCCCCGACCCCCTGACACCCCTTTACCAGCTCCCACCAACCCAGTGACACCCACCGCATCTCCTGGTGGCTCCTGGTGACATTTGGTGGCTTGTTTGCAGCAGAGGAAGACGAGGAGTACTTTGATGGGGAGGAGGAAGAGGTGGAGGAGGACACAGCACCCGAGAGGACAGTGATGGGTAAGGAGCCAAGCCCACCCCTCTGGGACCCTCAACCCCTGGGGGAGCTTTGGGGGGGCTTGGATTCCCCCTGACCCTCCTACCCTCTTCCCTGGCAGCTTCCCAGTAGCCACAGCGATGTTGCCAGCACGGGAGAAACGCCGTGGGCACAGGATGTCCGGCGGTGGATTCGGGACTGGGGGGGGACACGGCGCAGGGACCGGCAGCCCGGAGAGCCGGCGCCTGCTCCAGCACAGGACACTTTTCCATACGGGTGCAAACAGGACAATTCCGCACGTTTTGTAATTTTTCCTTGGGTTTTTTTTTTTTTTTTTTGTATATAATTGTCACGGATTTGAAATTTGTGTATTTTGTAAAGAAAAAAACCGGTGGTTCGGGTGGTTATTTCTTCCTCGCCTCTCCCGTCTTGGCTTGGGGGTGGGTTTGCCAGGATGGTGCCATCACTGGTGGCCCTGCCAGGTCTTGGCGTGGCAGAGGGACACCTCCAATCCAACTCTTAATTTCCAGCCTCGTTAGCACCTCTGGCAGCGCTGGCACGCAGGCCTGGCCTCCTGCCTGGGGATATAACAGGTCAGCACCCCGCAGGATTTATCTCCTGGTGATGAGATGTGCTTGCCTGGGGTTGGAAACGTGGCACAGAGAGGGCTGAGGATGCTCCAGGCTGTGCCAGTCCCCAGAATGGGGATGGTCTTGGCATCGAGCTGCTGTTTTGCTGCTGGCTGAGTTCACACAAGTGCAAAAATACACCTTGAATGCAAAAATACACCATAAATGCAAAAATACACCATAGATGCTTTTCTCCTGAAAAAAATATAAGCCTGGCTCAGCAGGGGCCAAGGGGAAACTGAGGCAGGGCCTGCAGCAGTGCCCTGGGCTGAGTCGCAATTGCAATTAGCCCCAGAGTAATTAGTGCTGCTCACCCAGAGCAGGGGGCAGCAGTCGCTGCTGGGGGCGGGTCTGGCTCCGGGCGTATCCATCACACGGTTGCTCAGCAGCTGGATCTAAACTGGGGGCGTTCCGAGGGCTCCCCAGGTCAGGGAGGGGTGTCACCAGGAGCCTTTTGGGGGGGGATATGGGGATGCTCCATCCCCCCCCCCACCTCGGGGGCTGCATCCACGCCCTGGTGTGCAGCTCCCTGGGGGTGGTACGGGGGGGGTCGCAGAGGAATCTCCCCCTCCAGGTGCCGGGTGAGGGGGCCCACCCCGGGTCAAGGCGGCGGCGGGCGCTTTGCAGCCGGCTTGGCTGTCCCTCCTCCAGCCGGGATTTGCACACGAATCCCGCCGCTCCACACGATCCGAGGCCACCGGCTGCCACCAGCGCCGGCCACACGCCGGGGTCACCCGCCCCGAGCCCCCCGCCCCGGAGGAGGATGGCGGCCGGCGACGAGAAACGGCACCTCCTGAGCGAGGGCGCAGCCGGGTAGGGGGGTACCCGGCGGGGCTGGGGATGTCGGGTCCCTCTTCCCCGTGGAGCTCCAAAGCGGGGTCTCCTGGAGTCACCTGGCCAGGGAAGGGGCGGGGGAAGGGGCATTCAGGGTCTAAGCCCCTCCCCAAAATCCCCCCCCGGGTCCCCAACCACCCCTTTGCCCGGCAGGTCTTACGTGGGGGCTGAGCAAAAGAACGGGCACAACTCGGTGCGGGGACAGGCGCCCGCCCTGGAGCTGGGGACACGGCGTGGCCAGCACTGCCACACCCGGGGGCCCGACGGCCACCCCGGGCAGCAGCGGCGGGCGCGCAGGAAGCTCTACCTGGCCGCTGGCATCTGCCTCGTCTTCATGGTGGGGGAAGCCGTGGGTGAGTGGTGGGTCCGGGGTCCGGGGGTTTGGTCCCTGTGCGATCACCCTGAGTGGGTGCCCGCAGCCCCTCTTGTCCTGATTCCCTGCTGTGGGTGCAGGCAGGGGTCCCTGTGGGTTTTCAGTGGGTCAAAACACACAGTGGGGCCCCCACCGTGGCATGGGGTGAGCTGGCCTGTGCCTGCCTCGGGGTGGGATGCCACCCCAATGTCCCCACTGATGTCCCCTCTCCGCAGGGGGGTACCTGGCACACAGCCTGGCCATCCTGACGGATGCAGCTCACCTCCTGACAGACTTTGCCAGCATCATGATCAGCCTCTTTGCACTCTGGGTGTCCTCACGCCCACCCACAAAAACCATGAACTTCGGCTGGCACCGGGCAGGTAACGGGGTGGCCCCACCATCCAGCTCCCAGGAACCCCAGGGAGCACTCAGAGCACCCCAGGGTGCTCTGCCCATAAGGACTGGGTGCTGGGTGCCCATCCCACACCCCGATGCTGCTGGGGAGCCCGGAAGGGAGCTCAGGTTTGGCACAGTGGCAAAGCAACAATGTGGGGTGGGGGGGTCTCTCCACAGAGATCCTGGGGGCCCTGCTCTCCGTGCTCTCCATCTGGGTGGTCACGGGGGTCCTGGTCTACCTGGCAGCCCAGCGCCTGCTCTCAGGTGACTACGACATTGAGGGTGGGGTCATGCTCATCACCTCCGCCTGCGCCGTGGCCATCAACATCGTGTACGTGTGGCCAGCTGGCTCCTGTCCTCCCTGGGTGTCCCCTCCCTGTGTCTGGTGGCCCCTGGGGGTGTCACCACTGTCCTGCCCGCAGGATGGGGTTGGCTCTGCACCAGACAGGGCACGGGCACAGCCACGGGGCAGCCGGCGAGCAGCCCAGCGCCAGCGTCCGCGCCGCCTTCGTCCACGTCGTGGGGGACCTGCTGCAGAGTGTCGGTGTCCTCATCGCGTCCTACATCATCTTCTTCAAGGTCTGGGTGTTACTGGGGGCAAAGGGGATGCTTGGGGACATGGAGGCAGCGGCTTCAGCCAGCTCTGGCCAGACAGAAGGGTCTCTGTCTCTGACAGTCTCTGTCTCTCTCTCTGACAGAGACATAGGGGTGAGACTGTGTCCCTACATAGGGGTGAGACTGGCCCCTGCTTGCTGGTGCTCTTGGGGGTTTGGGGTGAGGTGATGTTTCCAGGGAGGCCTCACCCTCTCCCACCCTCTACAGCCCAATTACAAGTTCGTGGATCCCATCTGCACCTTCCTCTTCTCCGCGCTGGTGCTGGGGACGACGCTGACCATCCTGCGTGATGTCCTCCTCGTCCTCATGGAAGGTGGGGACCCACCCGGAGGGGGGGGTCTGAGCTGCGGTCCCATGGGTGCCGTGGTCCCCCTCCCTGCAGCGCCCATGGCTCTCCCTCCCCAGGGACCCCCAAAGGGATGGATTTCAACGCGGTGCGGGAGACGCTGCTGGCGGTGCGGGGGGTGGAGGCCGTGCACAGCCTCCACATCTGGGCGCTGACGGCGGCACAGCCCCTGCTCTCGGTGCACATTGCCATCAGTGAGTATCCCAAGGGGGGGTCAGGGGTCACCCACACCCCCACGTCCCTTCCCTTTCCATCCCAACACAGGGATGGGGTTCACCCACACCCCCACAGCCCGTCCCTCTCTCCCCGCAGACGCGGCTGCCAGCGCGCAGGAGGTGCTGGAGGAGGCCAGCTCCCGGTTGCAGGGCACCTTCCACTTCCACACCACCACCATCCAGGTGGAGAGCTACTCCGAGGAGATGAGGGACTGCCGGGAATGCCAGCCCCCCCGCGACTGACTCCTCTGCTGGCTTCCCAGGGGAAACTTCTTATGTGTGGAAAATAAAGCAGAGCACAGGGGTGTTGGGTCTGGTATCAGGGTGTTATCTCTGGTATCTGTAGGAACCAAGGGCAGACCCAGGGCTGTGGAAGCCGGAGGGCAGTAGCTGTTGGAAGCCAGCAGCCTTAATATTCCCTATTTCTATTCAGCTGGGGGGCAAGGCAGCTAAAACACACCTTTTCCCTTCTCCGAGGAGCGCTGTGAGGCAGTGGGGTGCTGGAGTGCCTGGTGCTGTGGGTGGACCCATCCCAGCGGGGGGAAGGAGGACGCACTGGCCTTGCTCTCGCCTCTTATCACTCCTCTGTTTGCCCTCAGGAAGGTGAAGGACTCGCCCTCCCCGCGGGGCTGGGGGAGCTGTATGTGCAGCCAGGAGCTGCCTGGGTTATTCCCAAGGTGCCAAATGCATCAGCAATGGTGCACTCAAACACCAGCGCTCCCAGTGCTCCCCACGTTCTACAGCCACAGACTCTGCCTCTCCACCCTCCTTTATTGCACTGGTAAAACCCAATAACGAGTAAAACCCCGTTAGCAGCAGCAACCACCTGCTCCCGGAGGGCTCCGTGCCCCGGGAGCAGGGCACCCAGAGCAGCCTGGCAGCCCTCAGGGTTTCTCCAAGCGTGGGTATTTCTTGCGCAGGACGGAGACCTGGTCCTTGAAGAGGACGGGGTCGAGGCGCAGCTGGGAGGACACCAGGGGCATGTAGCCAAACCAGTCCACCAGCTGGTTGAGGCAGTCCTGCCGCTGGGAGAAACGCCGGCTGCCAACCGCCCCCGCCGTGCCCCTCACCTTGGCAGCAGGACAGCGCGGGGGGTGAGGGGCTGCACTCCCCGCTCGGGGGGGTCCCCACACCCCCGCCCATGCACCCTACCTGCTGGGGCACCGTGTCCTTGTGCTGCTTCCTCTGGGCGACCTTGATGGGGGGCAGCTTGGTGACGGCGGCCACCAGGACGTTCATCAGGATGTCCTCGCAGGCGGCCAGGCCGTCCACCAGCTCCCGCAGCCCCGCCGGCAGGTACTCGGTGAAGAGGCTGTGGTAGTACCTGGGGAGGGGGCGAGGTGGGGGGCAGGATGTGGCCCAATCCCCCTGCCCACCAGCCCCTCCCCGGGCGGGTACCTGTGGTAGAAGGCGGCAGCGGTGAGGACGATGGAGAGCTCGTTGGTCCATTTGGAGGTGTAGCCCCAGCGCCCCTGCTCGGGGTCCCAGAAGTGGCTCAGGGCGGGGAAGCCCACGATGCGCTCGGGGAAGCTGCGCCACACCGCGAAGGCAAAGTCCACCTGGCACGGGGTGGGGGGACGGTGTCACCCTCTGTGGGTCACCCACCGCCACCCCTGCCTTCTCCCAGAGGGTATGGGGACATGGGGACAGCAGGCACTGCTCCCTCCAGCCCTGTGAGCATCTGAAGGACCAGGGACCGTGGTGCCCACGGCCTCACCTCGCTGGTTGAGAGGCTGGTGTGCTCATCCAGGCTCAGCACTGCGTCCGTCTGGATGGCCGTGTAGGGGAAGAAGCGGTCGCTGGGCTATGAAGGGGGGAAAGACAGGTTGGGCTGTGCCATGGGGTGGGTGTCCCAGCTCCCTGCCCCTGCCCTGGCCCCCTGCCTTGCGTCCCAGCTCCTCTCACCTTCCTCCTGCCCTGGATGATGGTCAGAGGCACGGTGGTCTGGGGCCATTTCCCGCTCGGTGGTGGTGGCTTCTCGCAGCTCCACAGCACCAGGATCTGCAGGGGGGAGGACAGGTGTGTCTGCTCGTCCCAAAACCACCTCGTGGCAGTTTGGACCAGGATAAACCCCCAGGTGGTCCCACCTCCACCCCGGGGGGCTGGGGATACAGCTCTACCCACCCAAGGGTAACATCAGCCACCCCCTCCAACCCCTAAACCCATCCATCCCCTTCCCAACCCATGGGACCCTGCCCCATCCCTCCTTCTGGATCCCTGGGAGTTGCACCAGGTAGCGCAGGGCTCAGCTCTTCCTACCTGGGCACAGTATTGGGATCCAGAGACGGCTTGGATGAGCCTGAGGATGGGCTGGGAGAGGGAACCCGCTTGTGAGACGACCCGGATGAAGGCTGTAAACTTCTCGGAGGGGCTGGAGCCTGAAAAAAGGGTGTGAGAGAAGACAGACGTTGTGGCATGCACTGAGTTTGCCGTGCTCAGCAGGGGACAGGTGGGGTCCTACCGTGCTGCAGGTAGTAGAAGGGAAAATCCCCGGGGTGGGTGGAGAAGTCGGGCAGGACCAGGAGCCCCCCGGGCAGCGTGTTCCAGAGGAAGCGGGAGCGGGAACGGTGCGGAGACAGACGGTCCTTGATGATCTGCCAGAGGCCAGAGTGATGCTCCCAGCACCCTGGTTGTGACCCCGGGAGCTCCGAGGGGAAGTTTGGGGTGGGGGCCTCACCTCCAGCGTGGTGTGCACGATCTTGTCCACAGAGGAGAAGTATGCATCCCACAGGAACTGGGTCTGCTGCTGGAAAGCCAGCACACGCTCCGGGTGGATGCAGCGGACGGCAGAAGGGATCTGTGAAGGGAGGAGCTGGTTTCTCCTCTCAGCACCACCCAGCCCCCCAGCAGGGCTCCTTGCCTCCACCACCTCCAACCATCCCAAGGGAAACCCCCCTGCCCCCAGGCAAGGATGCTGTGCCACCACTCCACTGTGGTGCTGCATGTCCTCTCTCTGGAGCAGGATCTGGCCCAGGACCTCCAAGGGTTTGAGTCTGGGATGGGTCTTGGTCACCCCCCAAGATGAACAATGCCCCAGGGCTGCAGATGGAATGGAACCCCCATTCCAAGCTGGATGAGACTCTCCTGCATCCATCTACATGAGAGCTGCCAGACTTGGCCACGGAGGTTTCACCCCTGGACTTGGCTGGGGGCTCCACCACCACTGAAATTAAGATTTGGGGTCCCCTGTGCCCTTTTGGGGCAGGATCCAGCCACGGTACCTGCAGCAGGAGCCTCTCACTGCCCACGACAGCAGCTTTGCCCCAGTCGATGGCCTCGGCGAAGGGCAGCTCCCAGCCGTCACTCAGCAGCACGGGGATGCAGGCGGCCTGTGGTGGGACCCCACAGGGCTGGGACAGAGCCCCTCGGACCCCAAGGAGGGGGTCCCCTGTCCCCCTGCCCACCCTGTACCTGCAGAGCCTCCAGGAAGCGGAAGGAGCCCAAGCGCCTGCCCCGGGGCACGATGCAGAAGGTGGAGTTGTGCAGCAGCTCCTGGTAGTCAAACCTGGGATGGGAGATGGGGTGGGAGTCAGGAATGACCCCCAGTCCCAATCCATGAGCACTCCGGGGGTCTCACTTGCACCTGGAGGGTGTGTGTGACCAGCCCAGGGCAGCGTTAGGACTGACTGGGGCTGATTTTGGCTCTGAATATCCCCACGGGGCTGGTGGAGCAGACATGCCCTAGGTGATGTGCCACCCTTAACAGGTGGGGAGGGTCAGGATAGGACCCCGGTGCCTTCAAAGGCATGACCCTGCTCCCCCCACCCTCTGGTAATGAAACCCCACGCAAAGCCACCACCCGAACCCCCAAGCCCGAAACTGCGGTGACTCCTCTGCCGTGCCCGGACTTGCCGGGCAGGACCAGCCCTGCCTGCCCTGGCAGCGTTCGGGGGGGGCAGTGGGTGTAGCCAGCGTGGCCCCCTCGGGTCGGGCTTGCCCGTGGGGCTATGAAAGCCCCTTCTGTGCGGTGGTGGGGAGAGGCGCATCCGCTGCCGGGTCCCTGCGACCGCGCCGGAAAATCCAATATTGACTCTAGGTCGGGACAGACCCCGTCTGTTCCTGCCTGCGGGGAGGGAGGGACGGGGCAGCCGGGTCCTGGATGGGCTGGAGGGGGGGATGTGCGTGGTCCAGCTGTGGGGGTGGGAGACCAAAGAGCTCCTTGAAGAGTGCTGGTCCCCTGGAGGAAGGGTCTCCCTGCAGTGGTAACGTGGTGCCGGTGCCAGCCTGGGAGTTGAGGATGTGTCCCCTCACAGTGCTGGAGCACCCTGGGGCATCCCGGCACTCTGGGATGTGGGAAATCAGCCCCAATGCCAAGGCACAACGTTTTACAATAAAACCCACCTCTGGTCAAACTGTCCCAGTGGATGCCAAAAGCCTCGTTAGTGCACCCTGACTCATTGACCCCAACACCCCATAGGAGGGGTGACGGCGGCTCAAACAGCACCCAGACCCCCCCACGAAACCACAGCAGAGACAGCCACATCCCCGGGGCCAGACACTGCTGCCACCCACTGCTGGGAGACCCCAGACCCAGCCACGACCCCCAGGACCTCGGGGGAACCATTCCCACTGCCGGGGCTGGGTGGGCAGCAGGACACACCCCGGGGGCAGCCTCCCCTCTCCAGCAGTGTCGTGGGGAGGCTGGCGCCGGCCGGGCTGCGGGGCCAAAACCTCCCGATGGAAATACTTCGCTCCTGACGCTGCTGCGGTTTCCGGGCAATCACGGCCGTCAGGGCTTCCTTGTTTTGTTAGGAGCCGGGACGGGCGCCCGCCGCGCTCCCTTTGCCAGGCCCCTCCGTGGCTCCGGCCAGGCACGGTGCCACCGGGGACCGTCGGCTCCAGAGAGCCTTTCCCAACCCGCTTGGATCGCTCCAAACCCGGGGCAGCCGGCGGCAGGGCTTGCCCGCAGCGCTGCCACAAGCCACCCTTTATCCCAGCACAGAACCAGTTTGTTTCTGGCATCCCTCCCTCCCCCCCCCGCACACCGGGCTCGAGGAGGATGATGGAACCCCCAGCAAGGCCTTCCTCTGCTCCCCGTGCTGCCTCCACTGTGACAGCACCCGATGTCCCCAACACACTGCGTGGATGGGGCAGCTGGGGTCTCGCTTTGCCAACTGTGGTGTGTCCCCTCCCTGCTGGCTTGTCCCCTGTCCAAGTCTGGGAACATCTCCCAGGGCAGGAGGGCATCAATCCCCACGGGAGGTTGGGCAGAGCTGGCCCGGCGCGATGGAGACGCCGATGGCTTTTTGCCCAGTGTCCCACAGGGATGAGCAGGGGGGTGGAGGCTCGGGGTCACACAAGAGCACACTGCCCTGTGCCACGTGTTCCCCATCTATCCGCTGCCTAAAGCCATCCTGGGAGAGGTGGAAATCTCCCTGTATTTGCAAACAGCATTAGAGGATTACCTGGGTGGGCAGACGGGGGGATTCCTCATCCCACTGCCCCTCAGCATGGAGCAGGGCTGACCTTGGGCCCCTTGTCCCATCAGCCCCATGACCCTGCAATGCTCCATCCCAAAAAGACCTTGCTGCAAGGGCTGACCCTGCTGGGCTGGTGGCACCCTCCAGATGGGGCCACGCAGTGCATGAGCCATCCTGGGGCAGCAGCTAATCCCAGTGCCAGCACCCCAGCTCCACTTTTACCTCCCAGCACCTCCTAAGACGCTTTGAGGATGATGCCCAACATGGTCTCTCCCCATCTGCTCTCTGACAGGGTGGCTGTGACGTGTCCCCAAGCAATGGGATGGGGACCTGCCCATTGCCAGCGGGATGGGGTCTGTGTTTACCAGCCCTAGACTGGGCAGCTGGTGCTGGGTCCCAAGTAGCAGGACGGGGAGATGAGGAGCTGCCGTGTGTCCTCGCAGCGCGGAACCCCCCCAAACTCACAAAACTTTGTCCCCCCACTTTTTCCATCACACGCTGCTGCCACCACATCCATTTGTGATGGAGGATGCAGGGGGACCCCCACCCACCACCACCGCCACACTGGCGTGCCCACAGACCCGGCAGTTTTGTGGGATTTTTAGCAGAGCCAGTGAGGGGGGATGTTTCGGGCTCATCTCCAAGAGAAACGTTTATGTTGAGGGAGGGCGGGAGGGGGGGAGAAGAAAAGCGTCATTCATCAGTGTTGGGGAAAAGGGAAATCGTATTAGAGGCGGTGGCAGCGATTGCAGATAAGAGCCGCTCTCACCAGATTACTCCAACTTTAATGCAGGGAAAGCCCTGAGCACTCAGCGCCTCGCTCCCCACTGGGGCATGAAACCCTCATCTATTTCTGGGAGAGCCCAAAACCTCCTTCCCTGGAGGTCCGGCCGCCACAGGCAGGCACACAGAGAGACAGGAACATCTGTGGGGTGTCCCACTCCCCCCAGACCCACATTTCACGCCCCATCTCCAACTCACTTTTCGTAGTCGACGTTATCCTTGTCGCAGCGCGTGTCCTTGTGCTTCTCCCAGTCCTTGCCGTGCTTGCAGGTGGTGAGGGAGATGATGTCCTTCCCGTTGTGGATGTGGTGCAGCGCGTTCCGGGTGCCGGAGCCGATGCCGGTCAGGTACCGCTTCCCCTTGAACACCAACAAGTACTTCTTTTTCGGGGGGACCGAGTCCTGATAGAACCACCCCCTCTCCCCGCCGCGCTGCGGGTGGTCCTTGGAGAAGAGAGGGATGGAGACGTCAAAGCCGGGCCGGAAGCTCTCGGTGTCAAAGCTGGCCTTGGCCAGGATGGCCTGGCCGATGTCGAAGCCCAGGTCCCCGGTGTAGTTGGGCCAGGTGCCCGAGTAGAGGTTGAAGATGAGGTGGTTCCTGCCGCCGTTCCAGAGCGGGAAGCCGCGGATTTTCTCATCGACATCCCGGACGTACTGAGCCGAGAGGTGGTCGCGGTCCAGCGTGTCGATGCCGAGGATGAAGAGGCAGGCTTCCTCGGGCTTCGGGGTGTAGTAGCGGGAGCGCTCGATGGAGGAGAGGATTTTGCCGTAGCTCTCCGAGGTGGGCTGGTCCCTCTCCCGGGGGTAGGTGAACACCTTGAAGCCGTTCCTCTCGCACCTGGAGAAGTCGAAGCAGGTTTCCATCCGGCATCTGCTGCTCTTGTAGACGCTCAGCCACGCCGCCCGCCGCTCCCGGGGGGACAGCAGGGAGGGGTCCCCATCCCTCTGGAGCTCCTCGGGGTCCGCAAAGTTTTTGAGGAGGGACCGATCCGTCCAGCGGGGCCAGTTCCTCCGGGCTTCGGCTTTCCTCCCAGAAAAGAAAGAGAGACGGCGCAGCTGGTCTCCTCCAAAGAAGAAAAGCAGGAGCCAAGAGGCAAGGAAAGTCAGGAAAATGTATTTCTTCCTGGTCTGCATAGGTTCACACACAGCCCCGGCTCCTCATCGGGCTCAGACGGGTGCCAGAGTCCGGTGGAAAGGCCGATGTCCCAAACCCCAGGTGGGTGGTGGGACAGCTCCCGGCCCCCAGGTGTTGTCCTGTGCCCTTGCAGTCTGTGACAAACCCCACTTGCTGCCCCCTCTGCCCAGGGCTGGTTTTTCGGGACCGTCCGGCTCTCCAGCCGCGGAGCAGAGGTGTCCCGGCCGCTCACTTCTCCGGGCTCCCGTGCCGCGACAATGACATTTCCATCGCTTGGCTCAGCTTCAAATCCCTGGAGAAGGGGAGAGGTCGCGCCGTCACCGTCCTGCCGCCGCCAACCGTGTCGCGCAAGCAGCCCCACACATCCCTGCGGCAGGACCCCCCCTCCCCAGCCCCCTGGGAATAAAAACCTGGGAATAAACCCTCCCGCTGCCACCGGAGCCCCCCTATCTCCAACCGCTCCTTCCCTGCATGGTCCCCCCGTTACCTTCGGGGACACGCAGCCCCGGGTGGGTGTCGGGCCGCCGTGCCCCGCAGTCCCGATCCCCGGCTGCCCGCGGCTCCGGGCTGCATCCCTGGCCGGGGAAGGCGGCGGAGCGGCCGCCGTGCCGCCCCGCCGGGCTCCCGGTGCGCGGCCGCACGGAGGAGCTGCCGCGGGAGGCTCCGCGCAGCCCCGGGGCCGGGAGGGCTGGGGGTGTGCGCCCCCTTGTCACCTTGTCCGTCTGTCCCTCTCTGTCCCCCTGTCCCACAGGCTGCCTGTGCAAGACCCCGGCTGCCTGCACCCCTCGTGGCTGCCTGTCCTACTGTCCCCCGTCCCGGGGTTGGCTGTCCCCTGTACGTCTGTCTATTCTGCTCTGGGTTGGCTGTCCTCTGTTCGTCTGTCTGTCATGCTTTGGGATGGTTGTCCCCTTTCTATCCCCGGGGCTGGCTGTGCCCTGTCAGTCTGTCTGTCCCCACCCGAGGCTGGCTTCCCCCTGTCCGTCTGGCTGTCCCCGTTCCCCCCGAGGCTGGTTGTGCCCTGTCAGTCTGTCTGTCCCGCCGCGGTCTGGCTGTCCCCCTTCCTCCCCCCGGAGCTGGCCGTCCCCTGTCCGTTTGTCCCCCTCTGGGCTGGCTGTCCCCCGTCCCCCTCCGGGCTGGCTGTGCCCTGTCCGCCTGTCTGTCTCGCGGGCTGTCCGTCCCTCCGCGGTCAGTTCCCGGCCCCGTTTCCCGGCCGGTCCCGGTGGTCCATCGTCACCCCCGCGCTCCACGTGCCCCCCCCCGCCCGCATCTGTTACCCCGCGCCCTCGCCCCGCCCACATCGCCGCGCTCGGGCACGCCCACCCGCCTGCCATTGGCTGCCGTTTCGGCCAGGTGGGCGTGGTCCGGAGAGCCACGCCCCGCCCGCGCGTTCCCATTGGCCGCGCCCACGTGGGACGGGGATCCCCGCGCGCGCCGGGGGGTGCCCCGGGGGGGTCCGCAGGGTCCTTGTGCCTCCCCCCCCCCCGCAGTGTCACCCCCGCGGGGACCGACCCACGACCCGTGTCCCCGTGTCACCCGGGGCCGGTGAGACCCCCGAGGGGAGCGGCCCCTCCCGCTGGTCTCTCTGCCCCCGGGGGACCCCGGGGAACCCCAAAGGGAGAGGGCGGTTGTAGGGCAGCAATGGGGTTACGAGGGGGAGCAGGGGCAGGAACACAGCTGGGGCCACCTCCACCAGTCACACCTCAGGGCTTCGATGTCACCCCCAGGCTCCAGCAATCCCCGTCTCCAAGGATACCCCGGGACTCCAAGGGCACCCCCGGGTTCCGCCGACCCCCGCGGTTCCAATGACACCCCCAGGTTGCAGTGACACCCCCAGGTTGCAGTGACACACCCAGGTGACCCCCCAGGCAGGGGCAGGAGGGATAAGTCCCTCTGCATCCTCACTGCCAGCCCCCAACCCAGCCACGCCCAGCACCCATGGCACAACGCTGGGGGTGGACTGTGGGGTTCACCTGCTTAGGGGGCAGAGATGGGGGTCCCAACCTGGCCTGACCCCCCCAAATCAGAGGGGGAACTCTTGGTGGGGTGACTGGAAGAGGAGCCGAGCGGGGGCCATGGGCTGAGTTAATCCCTTTAAAGAAAGTCCTTGTGAACACTGTGTGAGCCCAGTGTGGGGGTCCCCAGTGACACCCACATCACAGAGACCCCAAGGATTCACCGGTGGGACCCCCACAGTCCCGCTGGGCTCGACTGGAGGCAAGAGTAAGATGGTCCTGAGCAGCCCACTCAACGCCCACCACCTCCAGCCAGGACCCCCTCCCAGGGCAATGTGGGGGTGCTGCCAGGGGGCTGAGCCCCATTTTGGGAAGCCAGGCGTGGGCTGGGGCGGGCAGCAGGGGCACGTCGGGGCTCGCCTTTCCCACCCTGTCCTGGCATTCCCGGCCGCTCCAGCCGCCCTCCCCGCCGGCCGGGCAAGCCGGGACGCGACGGAGCGCTGGATCCCATCCATGGGTGTAACGACCTGGCCGGCCTCAGCCTGTGGCTGGATCGGCCTCTGAGGGGGCTGTGCTGGGGGGAACAGGCTGGGGTCCCCTCTCCCTGCCCCAGCAGCCAGGTGGGACCCAGGGGACACACACAGTGACAGTGCCCAGGGCCCCATCCAGCTCCCAGCCCGTGCCCCAGTTTCCCCAGGCACCCAGAGGACCAGGATGGGGAGCCTGGAGTGGGACTGTGTGTGGGACCTTGGTAGGGACGTTTTTTACCAAATCTTAGGATATTTATTTGCTGGCCTGGCCCGCTCGACCCGCAGGGAATTAATCCCTGGCCGCAGAGGGGATTAATGGGGCCCCGGGGCCGCTTTAGCTCCAGAAAGCGGATTAAGAGAAGGACAGGAACACGGGGATGGGCAGTGGGAGCCCCGGAACACCTCTGGGCTCTGGGGAGGACACAGGGGCGATCCTGGGGGCAGGAACCCGGCTGGGTGCAGACAGGGACATGGCAGCCCTGGGACTGGGGTGCTGCCCACGGGCATGGCCCTCTCCAGCTCCTCACGGAGGGGCTGTGCCTGTGATGGGGGACTGGGAATGTGCCCTGGAACTGGAGGCACTGAGAGCTGTGATTTTGCACTGAGAGCACTGGGAGCTGTGGTTTTGCACTGGTGGGACCGGGGGCTGTGTCCTGTATGGTACTGGGAGCTGTGATTTTGCACTGGGAGCACTGGGAGCTGTGATTTTGCACTGGGAGCCGTGGGTTGGGACTCCTGTCACTGGGAGCTGTAGTCCACGTGCACGGGGGCACTGGGAGCTGTAGTGCAGAGTTCACTGGGGCGTGGTGGGAGCTGTGACCCGGTGTACTGGTGAGTGCGGGGAGGGACTGGGAAAGGGGGGCTGGGGGATACCGGGGGCTGGAGGAGTTGTTGCTGGGAATTGGGGGGGGGGGGGGGGGGGCACAGAAGGAAACTTGGAGCTGGGGGAGCCCTGAGGGCTTGGGAGGGGCGCTGGGAGCTGCAGAAGGAGCTCGGGTTAGGGGCGCTGGGAGCTCTTGGGGAGCACTGGGAGCTGCAGGGGTGAGGGCACCGGGACCTGGGGTGGAGCTGGGGGACACTGGAAGCTGCAGGAAGCACTGGGAGCTGGGGGACACTGGAAGCTAGAGGGCACTGGCCGCTGGGGAACTACTGGGAGCTGCGATGGTAACTGGGGGCGCTGGGGGGAGCACTGGGAGCTGCAGGAAGGGTTCTGGGAGAAGGGCACTGGGAAGCACTGGGATCTGTAGTTCAGCTGCGCATACTGGGAGGTGTAGTCCGAGGACCCAGCGCATACTGGGAGCTGTGGTCCTTGGCCAGGACCATGCTGGGAGTTGTGGTTCCTCAGCCCCGGGCGCTGCTGGAAGCTGTAGTTCTGCACTGGGGAGGGGAGGGAGTGCAGAGCCCCGTCCTCTCGGGATGCCCAGTGGCTCCCGTGGGCGTCACCCCTGCACTGACCCCTTGGTCGCACGTCCCCGGTGTCACCCCAGCTCTGCCTCCCCCAGCCCTGGTGTCCCCGACTGGGGACGGGGACCCTCAGCAGGGTGGGCTTGGGGCAGGGTCTGCCCCACCGTCCTGCTCTGGCAGCCCCTGGGAGAGGAACTGGGGGGTTTCATCCCTGAGCAGCCCGGAGAGGCTGTGCCCGTGGGAATTCGAGGAGAGGAGGGAAATTGGGAGCCTCATTTCTTCACTTGCTGCCAGTGGGTTTTGCTGGCACGGTGCTGGAGGGCTGCCCAGGCTCCGGGCAATGGAGAGGGCTGAGGGAAGGAGGAGGGAGCGAGTCGGGGTCCCCCTGGGAGGGGACAGACTCTGATCCCGTGTCTCTGCCCAGGCTCGGCTGTGGCAGCATGGGGGGGATGCTGGCACTGCCCCGGGGGAAGGGACCTCACCACGTGGGCTGCACGGATGTCATGGTGGGCCACACGCGGCAGGTACGGGGGACAGGGGTGGAGGTGGGGACAGGGATGGGGATGGGAGCAGGGACAGGCTTCCATGCGTGGCTGCAGCCAGCTGGTTTCGCTGAGGACACGGCCACCACACTCTGTGCTGTCCCCAGTGTGTCCCCCTTTCCCCTCTCTCCCCCAGGGCCTCTTCCTCCGCCTCTTCTACCCTTGCCTGCTCCAGGCAGGGGCCACGGAGCCGCTCTGGATCCCACGCTCCGAGTACTGCGCCGGGCTGGCCGACTTCACCCTCCGGCGCCGCTGGTGCTCAGCCCTGCTCAGCATCACCATCGGTGAGGGGGGTCATTCCCTGCCCTGGGTGCTCCCTGTTCCTTAGGGACCCACTCCCTGATATGGGTTCCTTAGGGACCCACTCCCTGAGCAGAGCTCAAGCCCATCCCCTGTGCTTGGCTGGATGCTACAGGCAGGGCTGGAGCTGAGCAGGGACCTGCTGCAGCAACAACACCCCACTGCCCGTGTCCCCCATTTTCTGGGTGTTTCTCCTGCCCGTGTCCCCCATTTTCTGGGTGTTTCTCCTGCCCATGTCCCCCCTTTCCTGGGGGTTTCTCCTCCCCACAGGCTCCTGCAGAGTTCCGGTGAGCTGGAATGGGCCTTTCAAGCCCTGCAGCAGTGGGTACCCCCTGATCATCTTCTCCCACGGCCTGAGAGCCTTTCGGTAGGATGAGTCTTGAGCAGGGATGGGATGGGGATTTGAGTGTCCAGGGCTGCCCTTGGCCCTGCTCAGACCTGCCCTGACTCTCCTGGTCTCCCTTGCAGGACCCTGTACTCCTCTGTCTGCACAGAACTGGCGTCCTGGGGCTTTGTGGTGGCAGCACTGGAGCACAGGTGAGTGCCCTGGTCCCCACCAAATTCGGCTGCTGTGCCAGGGCTAGGGGGATATTGTGCTCTGGGGAGTTGCTGGTACCCCCATGACATGGCCACCTTCCCTCCCACCACTGCAGGGACCACTCTGCTGCCACCACCTATTTCTGCACTGCAGAGGCTGGGAGAGAGGAGTGGATCCCCTTCCAACAGGTGCCCCAGGGGCAGAAGGAGTTTTATTTCAGAAACAAGCAGGTACTGGGGTGGGGGGGGTTCAGGGTGGGCAATGGGGAGGTGTGAAATCCCTCCTGCATCCCTGGGGTCTTCATCTCATGCCCTTCCCAATCCCGTATCACTGTGATGCCAGGGCTGAGCTTTCTCCTTGGAGATGAGAAAAATCTGTTCAACCTGTTTCTCTCTGCATTCATGGGGTCTGTCTGTCCGGCTCCAGCTGACCCTGGCAGGAGCCAGGCTGGGCTTTGCCATGTCCCTGGATAATGTCCCCTGTGCCCCGGGGAGAGCCGGGCTCTGTGCCCAGCCCAGCTCCGCACCGGCTGCTGGGTTTGTTCACGCTTGGATTTTTGTCTCTCCGGGATTATCCCGGACAGCTGCTTGCTGGGGAGCAGGAAGGTTTCCTGCTGAGCCAAGTTCCCCCCCTCTGTTTGTTTCTGCCTCGTTTAAAAAGACAACAGCGAGTGAAGATTAGTCGTAGGAAAACTCTCTAGGAACCGTGGTGGTTGGAGGTGCTTTTGGCAGCCTTAAATCACCTCCCAGCCTGTTATTTTTGTGTGTGCTCTGTCTCACGGCCCATTGCACAGACAAGGGAAACAGTTTTCTTATTAAGATGAACCTGTGAGTGTAAATGTTGAGGGTGAGTGAGAAATAAACGATAAACAGAAGGAAATAGTTGCCAGGTCAACCTCCGTTGTGGCATCTGTATTAGAGGGAGCAGGAGAGAGGTTTTCACTGGAGTTTTTTTTGTCACTTGTCACCTTAAATGTGCACAGCCAATGGTGCTGGTGTCCTTAGGAGAGGAAGAGGACGGGGTCCCAAAGTGGCCCCGGGTCAGGGCATCCTCTCCTTGAGTTGTTTGAGCTGCTCCTGGGTGGAGCCCCTGAGCTGGGCTTTAGGGGGATTTTAGATTTGCCCCTGGCAGCTGGGCTGAGGTGGGGGGTCTGAGCTCCCCACAGAGGTTTGGACTGGTGGGTGGCTTCAGCAGGCTCAGCCAGGGGGCAGCCGAGGAGGATCCTGGGTTCTCCCTTCCCTTCTTCCTCCCCAGAGCAGAGGCTTTTGCTCATCTCCAGCCGTCTCTGCTATCAGATTAAGCAAATTAAAAGCAAACAACAAAAGGAAACCACTCCAATAAATCCACTGCATCCCTGTGGGAGCTGCAGCCTCTCACTTGCTTTCACATTTGCTGTAATTCAGGGAAAGCCCTGTTGGGTCCAAGCACTGGAGGGACGAGCGTGGGTGGGCACTGAGGGGAGGATCTGACCCCAAATTTGGGGGTTGGAGGAGCTGGGCTAACCAGGGGAGGGGTGTCTCTGGCTGCCAGGTTCATCAGAGAGCAGAGGAGTGTGTGCGAGCGCTCCGGCTCTTCAAGGACATCGCCAGCGGAAAATCCGTCCTGAACATCCTTCACCAGGACTTGGATCTCTCTGTGCTCAAGGTACCTGGGTCTGTCTGTGCTGAAGGACCTGCTGGGAGATCGGGTGGGGACAGGGGGTCCAGGTTTCCTTTGGTGGCAGGATCAGTCCTTGCTGCCTGGGACTTTTCCTCCTGGGACAGGCAGGGTCCGTGCAGAGCCACAGCTTTCCACCTCTCGGGTTTCTGGAGCCTCTCTTCCCCTTCCCTCCCCCGTGGATGCTGGGAAGCCAGGTCCTGTCACACCAGCAGTGGAAATGAGACACGGCATTTTCCCCCCTCGCAGCGGGACTTTGCTGATCCTCCCTTGGCTTTCTCTTCCCTAATTAGGGACCTCCTGCAGCGAGGTTTGGGCACAGCCTTCTCCTTTTCGCAGGGCAACGTTGATCTGGCCAAAGTGGCCGTCATGGGGCACTCCTTTGGTGGGGTGACAGCGGTGCTGGCCTTGGTGAAAGAGCCCAGCTTCAGGTAAGCCACGGCAGGGATGGGGAGCTGCAGAAGCTCTGGGGACACGCGGCTCATCCCGGTGGGAAGGGAGGCCGTGCTGGGTGTCCGTCCTGCTGCAGGTGTGCGGTGGCTCTTGACGCCTGGATGTTCCCCCTGGAGAACGTGCTGTACCCAGAGGTGTCCAGGCCCGTGCTCTTCATCAACACCGAGAAGTTCCAGACTCCAGAAAGCGTCGCCAAAATGAAGAGGTTGAGCTCCAGGAGCAGCCAGACAAAGATTATCACCATCCTGTGAGCTGGGGCTGGAGGGAGCACCTACGGGCTGTGTGCCAGCAGGAGGACCTCTCCCCAGCTCCCACTGAAGCACATCCCTTCCCTGTCCAGGGGAACCGTGCACGAGAGCCAGACTGACTTTGCCTTTCTCCCCGGGAAGCTCATCAGCCGCATCTTCGGCGCGAGGGGGACCCTCGACCCCAGCAAGGCTCTGGCCATCACCAGCCAGGCAGCTCTGGCCTTCCTGCAGAGGCACCTCAGTATGGGTGGAGGGCACATCATTCAGGGGCTGGGGAGGGCAGGAGAGCTCCCCAGCTTGTGGGAGGCTGCGGGGTGGCCACTGCCCCGCTGGGCTTGGGATCGGTGCTTCCCACAGCAAAGGAGGGGGGGTGGCTGCTCCTCTGTGACTCTGGAGTCAGGCTGATGAGGCTGTAGTAACCTCCCAACCATCTGTGCCCCGTGCAGACCTGGAAGAGGAGTTTGATCAGTGGGATGACCTCCTGGAAGGCGTGGGAGACTCGGTTGTTCCAGAAGCACCATTCTGCCGGTCCAACCTGTAGCTGCTCCGAGGTCGGAGCTCGCTCCTTCTCGCCCAGAACGATCCGTGCAGGAGCCAGGAAGGGCAGGAGGGTCCATGGAGAGAGCAGGAGCTGGGGACTGTGCTCACAGGACGTCATGGAACATGCCAGGGGAGCCCTCCCTGCTCACGTGCCTGCAGTGAGGGCTGTGGGGCAAAGGGAATAAAATCCACAGGGATAAAGACTGGGTTGGCTGTCGTAGAGTCACAGACTGGTTTGGGTTGGAAGGGACCTTAAGGATCACCTCATTCCACCCCCTGCCATGGGCAGGGACACCTTCCAGTAACCCAGCTTGCTCCAAGCCCCATCCAACCTGGCCTTGGACACTTCCAGGGATTCCAGGGGCAGCCACAGCTTCTCTGGGCAACCTGTGCCAGGGCCTCACCTGGGCACGAGGTGAGATCCTTCCTGCACGTGGGGTGGGTGGGTAGTCATCCCTCACTGGATCTGCTGCAGCTGGGGCACATCTGGGAGGAGCAGGGAGGGGGGTTGTTTGCTGTGGGTTGGGGGTAGTTCAGTCACAGCCAAAAGAATGGAGAGATGCAGCATCAGGGCTCCAAGCACAGAAGTAAGGAAAATCCTGTCATAGTCCTGGAAAGCTGGCCAGATGGCTGCCTTCATGCCTAAAATCTGGAGGGGGGAAAGAAAGAGGAGAATCTGGAGGGGGATAAAAAAGAAAGAGCAAGCTGGCTGGAAGGAGGTGCCTCTGAACACCTCAGCAGGACAGGGATGTGAAATGGGGACTGGGATTGGCCTCAGGGATGGAAGGAAAACAACCCAGCCTGGCTGTGCAGCATGAAAAAGTGACACTTCCAGCCCGAGGAAGGGCTGAAGCTGGTGGAGCCGCACGGATTTACCCCTCCGGAGCCCCTCCCCAGGGTCCTGGCTGGCACCGAGGTGGGAGAGGCAGCAGGGATCCTGGACACGCCGGCTCGGCAGCTGCCGGGAGCATCCCGGCTCCTGACACACCATCTGCTTTCGCATTGTCCCCGCCGCGGGATTCCAGCTGGGACACAGCCGGGGGGACGGCGGCGGCTCCGGCTTTGCTCCATCCCCTGCCATCCCGGAGAGAAGCTGCGGAGACAGCGCCCGGGGCTACAGGGAGGCAGGATTTCCTGGGGGAAGGAAGGAGGAGAGGCTGGAGGAGGCTGGTGGTGCTGATCCTCTCCTGGTGACGCGGGTACCAGCAAAGCCCTTTTCCAGGGGAAGAAAGGGAACGGAAAAGCAGAATTTCACTCCTCTGGTGCCTGGGTTGTTTGTGTCACAGCCACTCTCAGCCAAGGGCAAGCCCTGGGGCTGAAGATGCTCCAGGATGCTCCGGGATGGCCTCGGGGGAAGGCACAGCACCGTGCAGCAGCAGGGAGGACATCACTCAGTGTCTCCTCCACTCCCCAGTGACACACAAAGGACTGATGTGAACTGGACCACAAGCCCCTGCTGCTTTTAAGGCTTCCAGATATTTATTTTAAAATGTTTTACACTGTTTCCAGCCCCGGGTTCAGGCTGGGGTGTGACAGCCCATGGAGACAGTCCTCTGCTGCGATGCTGGGGGTGGGTGGGGGACATTCAAGGTCGATGTGTGTGAGGAATCGTGTGGCTGAGCCCGGGGGGGGGAAGGACAGAGCCCGTCAGGTCCCCTTTTAACAGTGAGAGACAGTGACTGGTGCAGAAATCAAATCCCATTTTCCTCCGGAATTAGCAGGGCCGGGGATCTGCTCTGGCAGCCACAGGGGAGCAGCCCAGTGGTGGCACAGCTGAGACAGGCTATAAATTCTGCAAGACTCTTATGTAAAGGCTTTCAGAAGGGGGTGGCAGAAACAGACTCTTCTCGGAGGGTGTCTGACATCCATTAACCCTTCGGTTCGTGGGAAGCTGCTCATTCCCATCCCCAGTACCCGGGGGGCTGGGGGAGCAGGGAAGCAGGCAGATATCCTTCTGTCTGGCCCTTCATCCGTTTGCCCCCCACTCCAGAGCCAAACAGAACCACTTTCCCAATTATTTTTGTGCCTCTGGAGGAAAAGCCTGCCAGAAAGAGTTCGAAAAATCCCTGGGGTCACTTGGGCAGGGCAGACACCCTCCTGCCTCTGCTCCATTGGCCTCTCTCTGCTCTCTGTGGGATGTGATGGTGCAGGAGCCCTCTCTCCAGGTATTTTCCTAATTCACTGACTTATTGCATCTGCTTTAAAATCCAGCCTGGAGCCATCTCTTCAGCCAGGCTCCCTCCCAAGCAGTGCTTTGCTCCAGATCTCCATTATGTGTGTGAAAGATGTGGCACAAATCCCAGCAGA
The DNA here is from genome assembly GCF_025592945.1 of Manacus candei. NCBI lineage: Eukaryota > Metazoa > Chordata > Aves > Passeriformes > Pipridae > Manacus > Manacus candei. Next base: position 1,450,328 of record NW_026138118.1, on the reverse strand, counting down.
GCACACCAGGAAGGTGTTTTCCCTGACGTGGTTTAATCCCAGCTGGCATCCAAGCCCCACACAGCCACTTGCTCCCACCCATCCAGTGGGATGGGGGAGAGAGTGGGAACAGTGAGGAAGCTCGTGGGTTGAGATAAAGACAGTTTAATAGGGAAAGCTAAAGCTGTGTGTGTGCAAGCAAAGGGAAGCCAGGAATTCATTCCCCACTTCCCATGGGCAGGCAGGGGTTCAGCCACTGCCTAAGGGTGACTTGGGAAGGCAAATGCCATCGCTGCCAGTGTCCCCCCTGCCTCCTCTTTCCTCCTCCTTTATACACTGAGGATGGGCTGTATGGGCTGGGATATCCCTGGGGTCAGTCAGGGTCAGCTGTCCCATCTGTGTCCCCTCCAAACTTCCCGTGCACCCCCCAGCCTGATCACTGGGGGTGATACCAGGAGCAGAAAAGGCCTTGATGCCGTTCAAGAGCTGCTCAGCAACAGCAAAACATCCCTGAGTTATCAACCCTGTGTTCAGCACAAACCCAAACACAGCCCCAGGCCAGCTCCTGTGGAGGAAATCAACTCTACCCCGGCCACAACCGGCACATCCCCAAGTCCCAGCTTGCTGGGATTGCTCTGCTGGCCCTGAGAGGTTGGGAAGGAAGGGGCTGGGACAGCTCTGTTGGTGCTTCCCAGGCTGGCCATAGGCAGAGACTGAACATCAGTCCCTTCCACTTGCCCGGGCCAGCGACCAGAGGGGACAGCCCTCCACTCTTTGGGGTGTCCCAGGCTGCTCCAGGCTTGCCTGTGACACCCTGGGAGGTTTTCTGGCAAAAAAAAGCAGGAGTTAAGGGCTATCCCAGGATCTGATCTGCCACTGCACCTCTCCAGCACCAGCTCTGGGCTGGTCGTGTCCTTCCAACCCGAAGGTTTGGGTTTGCATGTGAACTAGAATGCTTTAGAGCCCTAAATCCAGGTGGATTTTGTTTCTCAGGGACATGGGAAGGAAACACTGACTCTGTTAAGTTGTGGGGTCTGCCCTGTGAGCACCCCCCTGCAGGCTGGCCATGCCCTGCCCTGGAGGGGTGGGTGTTGGAAGGGCTCACGTCCAGCCAAGCGTTCCAGTGTGTCAGCTCTGCTTCAGTATTCAAACTGGTGGCTTTAAAAAGAACAATAATAAAAAAAGAACAAATCCAAACCAAACAACCCACCCTGCTGCCCATTTATATTCCCCTCACAGCTGTGCTTGCAGCAGGGCCGGGGTATGAATGGAAACATTCCTCTTACCCACAGCTTATCCCTGCAGAGCAACCTCCCCTCTCCAAACGGCCCCTGCTCCAAAGCTTTCCACTCCCAGGGCTCAAACCTGGCAGTGTCAGCACAGACCCGGCTTGGAGCTCTTCACATCTCAGAGCTGGGAGTCTTCTCCTCATCCTCCCCACCCCCAGCTCACCCTGCCCGAGGCTCCCTCCCTCCTGGGAAGCCCCTTGCAGCCGGCAGGTCCCTCCTCCCCATCCCGCCGCACATCCATGCAGCAAGCTGGAGTTCCTAGACAGAAAACCTCATTTGCTTCAATTGAAGCCTCCCCGTTGATTTAATTAATGCAAATCGAGGCGTGTTAAACCTCCTTGTAATTACCGTAATGCTGTTGGGGTGGTGGTGGTGGTGGGTTGTTTTGTTTGTTTTTTTTTCCTTTTTCTCGTTTTTTTTTTTTTTTAAGGAAAGCAGCAAGGCCTGGATTCACAACAGGCTGTGAGGGTCCAGCACCCTGCCAGCTGAGCCCAGTGTGTGCAGTGGGAACACACAAACCCTGGTAGAGGAGCTCAGTGCCCACAACCAGCCTGGGAGAACAGCGTGGACAGAGGTGCAGTGCTGACCCAAACCCCGGGCAGCACCTTCTCGAGCAGAATTCCTTTGACTGGTGAGTATATACTTGGCTTTTATGTTGGGGTTTTTCTTTTTTTTCCTTTGGAATATCAGAACTTTGCCCTGGGTGATGCTCCAAAGGAAACCCGAGTTTCCCGATCTCCGAAGCGAGTTTTTGCCGCCGAACCCTGGAGCTGAAAGCCCCGAATGCTGCAGTCACGAGGGACTCAGCTCAGTGCTGTCATCTTCCCAAGTTCCTCCCACGCTGGGATCTGCCCTTGGGATGCAGAGCTGGGCACGTGCTTGCCTGGCTTCGATGCTCTGCGCTCCGGGTGTGGTGCCTGACGAGTTCCCTGCCCTCCAAAATACGACACCATGGGCCAAAAGTGCTCCTGTCCCCTCACCCAGCAGCACTGAGGGGATCTGGGGGGCACAACTGTTTTTTCTGACAGCTTTTACTCTGCAGCAGAAGCCCTGTTTTGGGCTGGAGCGGTTTCTTGCTGACCTAGAGATGATTCCTGAATAAACAGGGGGAAAAAAGGACTGGGGAGGGAAACTGAAGTGCTGGAGGAGAGAAGGAGCTGTGTGAGGTCTCTCCAGTTCCAGGCTACTCTGAAAAAGCTGCTGAAACAGATTGAAATGGTCCATTTTGGTCAATATTCAGCTTTCCCTCATTTTAGGAAGGGCAGGTTGAGCTCAGCCTGGCTCCTGCCTTGCACCCCAGTGTGGGGAGGGGGAGAGCTGGGCAAGGAGGAGACCCCAAATGTCTCATCCTCCTTTTTAGCCCTTTAGCTTATATTTTCACTCCAGACTGAGGTGTGGGAAGGTCCTGAGACTGTCAGCACCCCTCCCTGGGTGACAGGGTGGCACTGGACACCCCAAACCACCAACTTCAGGCTGCCTTGGCCCCTCGTGTTGATAGTGGCTCTCTGATGTTTATTACCCAAGGCCTTGTTTGGAGGTTGTTTTGGGGGGGGTCATTGTTTTTTTTTTTAATTTAATTAAAATTTAAAAAATTTAATTAAAATTTATGTTGCCCGTTGTGTAAGGATGTCTCTCTGGATGTGGATTTTGGTGTACAGCAGCAGTTTGCTGCCTTTATTGCCTAAAAGACAGAGATGTTTTTCCACTAGAAAGGCTGCCTTTGTCTGCCCTCACAGCCTGCAGTGGCTGTGTCAGGTTCTTTTGTCTTTTAATTTATATATTGATCTATTACAGCCACAAATTAGTAAGGGGAAAAGGGATCAAACAGCACGGAGCAAATGTTAAGTGCAGGTATTGTTTCCGTGCTGGTATTGCTGAGATTCCAGGGGAACTGAGCAGGAATTAACCCATTTTGATGCAGAACTGTCGGTGGGAGCTGGGAGGGGAACTGCTTATTTTCCTGAGGGGATCTAAAACGTGGAAACACAAATCTGGACTCCTCAAACTGAAGTTAAAAGGTGCCATAAACACCCTCCCCCTGCCCCAGACTTGTTTCCTTGTCTCACAAATCCTGTGGGAAGAGGCATGTTTTGTTCTGCCCACGGTGTTGGATGGATCTCACCCACAAACACCTATAGAATTCCAGGGAAAAATGGCTGTTGCTCTGGGTGGGTTGGGATCTCCTGCCTTCCCTGGGTGGGTGGAAGGGGGAACACTTCAAAATCCTGCCTTTTGGTCGGAGTTCAGCCTCGTGCCGTGTGTCTGAAGGACCCAGGCACTTGAGAACTGCAAACCCACCTGCTCCCCAGGCAGCAGGTCTCCCGAAAAACAAAAACCTCTTCCCATTTGGCTGTACACCGATTTTTGCCAGGGAAACCGCCCTGATATCAGGTGGCCCGAGAGCTCTGCACTGAGAATTGTTTTCAGATTTGCCCTCTGTGGGAACAGGCTCGGTCTGGGGGCTTTTACAAGCCCATTCATACTGTTTATTTGATATTGGGGAAGTCATATTCCTTTAAGAGGATTTCCATCCCTGAACTCCTCCCATCGTGACACTTCCAAGCCACATTTTCGCCTGAAAGGGTGGGAGTATTTTTAACCATATCACGCCAGGGAAGTATTAATAGCACAAAGGACTTGCTGAGCTGCTGGTGGAGCTGAATCCATATTTTAAATTCAGGGAACTAATTAGGAACTGGGGAATAATTAGTGCTATACCCAGCTTTTCTTCCTCCTCCCCACCTTGTTTTCAGAGATCCAAAGCAAATGCCTTTACTGGAATGTTCTATGGCTGTTGAATATTTTATGCCTTCCCCATGCATTGCTATTCCATGTGGTTGTCAGAATCACACTGTCTCCTTTTGCTGTATCCCAGCTGAAATGGCTGACTCTGACACTTTTGAAATCTAATTAGTACATCTTCTGTTGGCTCGTACACCAAAGAAACCACCCCATAATACCTTTTTTTTCGTGCTTCTCCCCAGCCCCTCACTACCACGGGGTGATGCAGCTCAGAGCAGCACAGTTATTTTTGAACCCCTGGTAGTGAGATGTTTACAGGCTTCCTTGAATAGCAAAGCCCTTGGTGCTCCATATGGAAATGCAAATTTGTGAGCTCCGGTTTGGAGCAGAGAGGGAAAAGAAGGGAGGACGCAGAGAAATGGGTCGAGGCTCCTGGCTTGGTTGGGAGACAGGAGAGGGGGGAAGCAACGTGAGGAGATCTCCAGGACAGCTTCCAACCCGTGTTTCTGGATGTAGTGGAGCTGGGAGCCAGCACCCACATGGATCTGTCCTTGTATTTGCCAGGAGAACACACCTGCAGAGGAATGTCCTGCAGGATCTGCTGGTGCCAGGAAGGAAACAAAACAGCTCTGAAACCGTCCCTGCTCGAGGGAGTGGCTGTGAGAGCTCTGCCTGGTGTGAAATCTCTGCTCTCTAATAATAGTTGGGCTTGTGCTGGAGCCTTTTCCTCGCTCTTGCCTCTCCCCAGCCATCTGTTTTCAAGAAACTTGTGGAATTCATGTCACAGAGCTCTTATCCATATTTATCGGAGCGGCAGGGACTGAAGCTAAAAGCTTCAGGGGGAGAGGACCAGGCAGAGTTACAGAAGGGGTTTGAACATGTAAACCCTCGTTTTCTTAGGAAACAAAGAATGAAAAATATGCCAGAAGGCTGGGAAGGGAATTCTGCTGTTCCTTTGACCAGGCTGGGTCACAGGGGAAAGACCAGATCTTGTTCAGCATCCCGAGGATGAAGGTGCTCGTGGTGGGTACCACAGCCCCTGACCTTATTTTAGGGTCTGTGGCTGTTTTGGTGTGTTTGAGAATTTTTTGGAAGGGGAACAGAGTTCTCCTGGAGCCTCTCTCTTTATTTCATCAGCAACTTATGTTCTTCTCCTACTCTAGAGCCTTGTCAGCCCCCGTCACCACAGTATTTGGGTATCATGCAATATGTGGCTGCATTTGAAGAGATGAACGTGACATTTCAGGGTTATATTGCCCCAATATCAAAGCAATTAATTAATATCTTCATCTCTGTTGCTGCAGGCGCAGTCACCATCTGTTCTGAGCACTTTTACTTGTCTCATTTGAAGGAGGAATTAACAGATTCGAGCGAATTTCTCAAGAAACAACCTGGCACTGGAAGCCAGGCACCCTGTCTGATCTGAAAAAAATTAAATTACTTCCAACAGCACATTGGCAAGTGCAAATTTATTCCGAAGGGAACATTTTCTTAATGGTGTTTTTCAGCATAAATATAGTATCAGCCTAAACACCTCTAGTAAACAAATACCAATTACCTTGAATGTTTCTTGCCTGTGGAAAAGCTTTCATTGTGAGGGAGACAGTCCCTAAAAGTCTTGTTTTATTCTTCAATTCTGTGGACAACTCAGCTGCATTTGGATTAAAATGTAGTTTTATCTGAAGACCAATGAGATCTTTGTGGCCACTAATTTTCCTTGCAAGGCCTTTGTTGGGTAGGGGCACATTGGCACATCCAGTGTAAGGGTGGGGAAGCTGCAAGTGAGGGGGAAAAAAATGGCTCAAAGTTAATATAAAGACTGAAAACCACAAAATCATAGAACTGTTAGGATTGGAAAAAAATCAAAGATCAATGAATTTCATGGGTAGAAAGAAATCTTGTAGCCAAGAGAACATTTCTTTTAACTCCTGTCTCCTCTATCAGGTTATTTATTAAATCTCTTAAACTGATCCACTCAGGTCAAATAATATATTGGATTTCTAGTTTTAAAATAAACTCTGCTAATTCAGTGACTGTTACCAGCCTTAGCCAACACTTACTAGTATTACTTACCAAGGTGTTTTCAAACATCCTCCGATTAACAAATAAGCTGTCAGTCCCCCCCACCACCAGTGCTCAAGGCTGGCAATTTAACACTCAGAAAGCACATTTCCTCATTGGAGATTAAATATTTTTGCAAGTTAAAAGAGCTGCCGTGGGCTGAGTTGTCACCTAATTATGTCAGTCTCTTTGTGGGATGTTTTGATAAGCACATCAGAGGAGATGCTTTAATCTTTATGCTGAATCTGGTCACGTCACGTCCTAAATTCACAGGTACCAGGAGCCCCTCCTATGAGACCTTGATTTATCTGTTTCACCAAGAGCAGAGTGGGCTGAGATGAAGCCAAGGGGCCTCATATTTAGTTTGTGGTGGGAATGAGCCCCCCTTGAGCACTTACAGTGGTTGCCAGATGCATGAGGGCAATGATTCTAAGTGGGTGCTGTTATCACCAGCTCAGATTCTTCACTGGTCATAGCCACTGGTCATATTCCTAGTTTACAAACCCTTTGTCCTTTCTACACTGGGAATATCTTCTGCAGGTTCTGCTGTGATCCTTTATTTTCCTCAGGATGCCTAAATTCATCTGGCACAAATTCCTTCTGATGTTAAATTTGGGCTTGAAGTGGTATTTTCCTCCTCGAACCCTGTTTTGGGGCTAAATATGACATGTTGGAGGATATTTCTCCCACTGCTGCCTGCTCTTCCAGTGGTAAAACTGGAATTAAAGCAAAAAAATGCTTTTGTTGGTGATAAGGAATCCAGTAGATAAAAACTACCCCAGCCACATGCTGCAGGGCTGGAAGAAGGAAGAGTCTCTTTAGAATTGCAGTAAATGTGTCGATAAACACAAAAATCAAATGCAAATTAAATAAAAGCTTTTCATATACTCCATTCTGCTTGAGATCAGACGAAAATAAGTTGCCACGTAAACAAATGGGGCTTTTATGAAACGCTCCAAAAATAAAACCACTCTTGCAATCAGGCCAAACATGAGATCGTCCCCGTGTCTCTCCAGCTGCTGAGAGGTGTTGTTTCTCTTTGCATCACAACAATACTCAAAAGATCTTGTTTTAAATTCAAACCAGTAGTGGCAGGTAGTTGTAAAGGGGTGTTGTGAAGTGAGTGTTTTAGGGTCGCTCAAAAAGTCACCAGCAAAGGTATCAGTGAAAGCAGGTTTAATATAAATGCAACAGTTCGTGGCAAGGTTCACTCTACTACTCACTAAACAGTTAAAATACACCGAGAAAAACCACACAAAAATCCAAAATCAGTGTCAGTCTGGGCTGAAATAAACACAAGACCGTGTGTATGGAGGCTGTGGTTGTGGTGGGGTGGGGGGATAGGTGAGACAAAAGGACAGAAGATATAAGGACAAAAAGGGATATGGCCCAAAGGCCTGGCAACACTTAACTTTGCTTATGGCTTAATTTAGCAGCACTTAACCTATAACTTAACACTTAGCAGCATTAACTTAACACTTATTAACTTAACAATCTAACTTGGATCTATATATGATTTACAACACAATAAAAATTTTATTTGGTCAAAAATTTCCAGGGATGTTCGTTAAAAAAGCAAGAGAATCATTAGACAGCACAACACTGTCCAGGAGCAGACAGGATTCCTGACAAGCTCACAGGAGCTCAGCCTGGGCATTGTCAAAGCCAAGGCCTAAAGAGAATTACTCAGATTATTACTCAGGTCATGGTGTGGTCGGGATAGGGGGGTGACAAGGGGCAGGATGCACCACCAGAATGGGTTGGTAAAGAGTCTCAACCCAGGTGACGCAGCACAGAAAATGCCAGAGCTCAGAACAGATCCCAAATCCTATTCCCAGCTCGCTGCCTCTCGTCAATAAACCATGTTGCCTCTTACATAAGGCAGTTCTTACCCAAAAGAAATATTTTTGGCTTTAAAGCCAATCTGCAAGGGGAGGTAAGTTACAGTCAAGTCTTTTTTTTTTTTTCCCTTTTTTTCCCCCCCTTTTTTTTTCTCTTTGAGAGGACAGGGAATAAGATGGAAAGCGCTGAGAACAGCAGGCATGACGAGTAGATTTATCTCAGCCTCCATCCCTTCTTCAAAAGCTGTAAAGGATATTTCATCATCCTCCCTCTGGGGGGTGAGTGCTGACTAAAGGCCATCACACAGGTACTAAACCAAAAGCCCTGAGCCCAGGAAGCCTTGTTTCCCTCTGGGAAATCCTGAGATCATCCCGGGATAAGCTCATTGATTTTACTAAAAAGCATTAATATTAAAGCATCCAACGCACTGTTGAGCTACACGGGTGATAATTAATAAATGATAAAGTAAAACACAGGCTGATGGCAGGGGCTCTTGGCTGCTTTGTCTTTCCAGCAACATTTGATGCCGTTTCATCCAAGCACTCAAGATGTTTCGTTGAAAAACACGTGTGTTGTGGGTGACATCGATGTGCGTTCCCTGGGATGGAGCCAGGAACCCCGGGAAGGTGCCAGGCATGATCCCAAAGGGCCAAGCAGCCACACCAGATTTCAGATTTTGAACCTGAAATCCCTCCAATCCCACAAATAGGTCCTTCCATGCTGCTGGAAAATGGCTCTTCCCATGCCCACTCTGGCAGAAGCCTCTCCCAATTCTAGCAGCTCGGCGCTGGATGTGGTTTCCATGGAAATAGACGTCAGATCAGCAAAAAACAGGGCAAGTGTTTAAAATAATCTCTGTTTTGAAAGCTTTTTGCCTTTCTGTCACAATATTAACCTTCCGCAAGGTAAGATTTCTTTTCCTTTTTGGTGCAAAATCCTCGGTTTTAAGGGTGTGCACAACAAGAGGGGTCCCAGAAAGTCCTTTATTTGGGATTTTGGGTGTGGAGGCTGCTGAGCTGGGGCTGTGGATTTGTGCTGTTCTGTGTCCATCTGCCTTTTGTGTGGATTGACTCTTGTTGTAACTGGAGCGACTGTAGGATGGAAACCACCACGGGAATTGTACAGAATTCCTCTGAATGGAACATGTGAACATTTAAAGCACGCTTGGGAGGGAAAAGCTTATCTGGGATTGGCAATAGCATTATCCTGGGAAGGAAATGTTCCCAGGGGCAGCCTGGACAAGGATGGATTATTATGGAGCCACTCTGTCCATACTCTGGAATCTGCACAAGCAATGGCTTTTCTGGACGTGCTTGAACTTGCTGGTGTCACCCCAAAGGAGAGGATGGCATTGTCCCCCAAAACACACTGCGGGGCCAAGGCATTGTCAGAGCCACAGACCCTCTCTGGGGTTGGCCTGTGGTGGTTGTGACCCAGAGGTGACCAAAGGGACACGATGGTCATCTCAGCGATGACCAAGAGCCCTGAGGCCATTGTGGCCCTGAGGTGGCCATGCCCTTGGGTAGGTCATGATGCCCTTGAGGTGATCACGGACCCAGGGTAAGTGGTGATGATGACCTGGGAGTGCCCATGGTCCTGAAGTGACCAAGAGCCATGAGGTGACCATGAGCCATGAGGTTCCGAGGTATGTGGCCATGGTCCTGAGGTGTAGGAGATCATGGCTCTGAGGTGGCCATGGCCCGAAGATCTGTGGCCATGGCTTTGAGCTGACCATGGTTCTGAGGTGACCATGATCTTGAGGTAGAGTAAATGGCCATGGTCCTGAGGGGACCAAAAGCCCTGAGGTAGGTGCTGTGGCCCAGAGGTGACTGTGACTCTGAGGTGGTCAAGGTCTTGATGCAAATGGTCATGGCACCAAGGTGACCATGGCTCTGGGTGACCATGGAATTGGGTGACCATGGCTCTGGGTGACCATGGCTGTGAGATGACCATGGCTGTGAGATGACCATGGCCCCGACATGACCATGGCCTTGAGGTGACCATGGCTCTGGGTGACTGCGGGCCTGAGATAACCATTGCTCTAGGGTGACCATGGCTCTGGGTGACTGCGGGCCTGAGATAACCATGGCCCCAGGGTGACCATGGCTCTGGGTGACCATGGCTCTGGGTGACTACGGCTCTGGGTGACCACAGCCATGAGTCCAGTGCCCATGGCCATGAAGTGCCTGCATCCCCAAAGTCCATGCCCAGTCCCATCCATCCCACCCACACCCCCTCCCACCACCCCGCTGTGTGCACAGACCCCCTCACCCTGCCCACAGCACCCACCCCGGGTGCCCCCCTCCTTTCTCGGCAGACAAAGGGAGCCCCGCCACCGGCGGTGGGGCGGGGAGCAACAACCACACTCCAACGAGGGGGCTACGACCCCGGCGAGCCCCTCAGAGCCGCGGGGGGCGTCGCGTTGGGACCGACCCCCGCGGCCCCCACTCATGGGGGGCGAACTACAGCTCCCGGCAGGCACCGCGCGGGGGCCGTGAGGGGCGGGGGGGGCGCGTGTGTGTGTGTGTGTGTGTGACTGAGGGGGTGGGCGCGAGCCCCCCCCCCCCCCCCCTGCGGCGGACGGCACGTGCCGGCGCGCTCGGCCAATCGGGGCGGGGCGGGGCGGGTCACGTGCCTTTGTTTGGCGCTTTAGAGCGCGGCGGGGCGGGCGCGGGCGGAGTGTGGCCGGAGCGGCGGCGCGGGCAGGTGGGTGCGGAGCGGGGCTGTTCTGTGCTGTGCTGCCGTGAGGGGAGGGGTGGGAGAGCAGAGCGCTTAGGGACGGGACGGCCCGGCCGCGACCGCGACCGCGGGGTGTGCCCGCGGCGCCCTCCGCGTCTTGAGAGCGTTTACATATGTGTGCGTGTATTTTTGTGTGTGTGTGTGTGTGTATGGTTACGGGGGTCCGCTGCCCCGTTGGGGCGGGCGGCGGAGGGTGTTCTGAGGGTGGGTGTCAGGGTGAGCTGCAGGGGGGATCCGCGGGCGCTCGGAGTGGGGGGGTCGCTTTTGTCCCCCGCCGGCTCGCGGGCATCGCGTCGCCGCTCGCCTTTTGGGGCGTCGCGGTGACAAAGGGAAGGGAGACAATGGGGGGAAGGGGGTGTGTGTGCCTAATGTGTGTCCCCTGCGCCCCGATCGCTGAGGGGGAAGGGGGTGTCTATTGTCCCTCAGCGAGGGGCGACGCCCTACCCGCGGCGGCAGCGGCGGCGCCCCCTCCCCTCCCCGCCATTGTTAGTGGGGAAGGGGCGGTGTCCGGGCGGCCGCGCCACGACGCCATCGAGCTGGGGGGGACCCTCTTCGAGCCCCTTGTGCCCGTGTCGTCCCCACCTCGCCCCCCTCCGTCCCTTTCGCCCCTGAGGGGGCTGAAGCGGGAAGGGGAGAGGAATGGGGGGGGGGGGGGGCGCGGCCCCGCACCTGAGGAGGGGGGCGGCAGGTGCCCGGATGTTGCCGTTGGCCCCGCCCCCCCTCCCTCGAGCCCCCTCGCGCGGGCGCGCGCGCGCGCTCTCCCCGGCCGTTTGAATTCGGAGCGGCCGGGCGCGAGGGGGCGGGGCCGGGGCGGGGCCTCCGCCGCCGCCTCGGCGCTGATTGGACGGCGTCCCGTGGTGGGCGGGGCCGCGGGGGGGGCGTGCGCGGTCCCAGCGCCGCCCGTTCGCTGCCCCGTCCCCACCCGTCCCCCGCGTCCTCATCGCTTAAAACCCCCCGAGAAAAACCCTCTTCTGACGGTTTTTACACCCTTTACTGGCAATTTTTATGACGCCGCCGTTTTGACGAGGTGTGTGTGTGTGTCCCGGGCGCTGCGTGTGCGCCCTCGCTGCCTTGCACGTCTTGACTTCGGCTGCGCAATTAAAATAGAATTTTAAATGAGGTTTGATTGCGCACATTTCAGATCCTTCGGGAGCAGCGGGAGTTCTGCCTGTGCTGCCCTGTTGTGTGCCGTGTTTTAATTCAGATGGCTCTACCTGTGTGTGATAGCAGTGAAATATCCACAGCACTCAGTAAAACTGAGTCTTTGTTTGAGCATCTTAATTACGGTGGAGTAAAACAGAGATTGAAGATGCTCGAATAACACCCATAATGCAGAACCTCTCCACTGTTCCTAGCAATGTACATCAGCCTCATCCCCACAGACTGCCTGGAATCACTGACTGCAGTAACCTACCTGGCTGCCTTTTGTTCAGCAGATCTTATTATGCTTAGCAGTTTTTATTAGAAGGAATATAATCCGTGTGCTTGCTGTTCAAAGGCACATCTCTTTGTTATCTAGGAATCCAACTAGACTGACCTTCTCCCAGGGTTGGCTTCTGGAATCTTATTTTCTTGGTCATGGCTACTTCTGGTATGTAGTATTATGTACTAAATGCTCTTGTCTTTTTATTTTTAATTTTTTTTTTTTTTTTTGCTTCTTAATTTCCTCAGAAATCACTTTAAAATCTAATCTAGTAAAATAAACTGTTCCCTCCCCGTGCTTTTCTCGTGTCTCTGGGCTGCTTGGGTGAAGCTGCTGAAACTGGGTGGTTGTGAAAACACCCCAAAAAGCCTCCTCAGATGAGAGTTGTCAGCAGATGGGTTCCAGCTCCCTGCAGCCATCTGCTCCCTCAGCAGAACTGACTGTCATCAAGGCATCTTGGGGACCCAAATGGGTGCAGCTGACACTGTGCAGGGCTGACATGCCTCTCAGAAGGTTTGGAGACACAACCCTGCTTCTGGGTTTCCTTGAAAGCTCCCTGTTCTTCTTGGCTCTGTCAGGTTTCAGGCAGGCACTTGGAAACTCATCCTTGGACCTGTCGTTGGAGAAATGATGATTTTTAATTTGAAGCGCTGACAATTTATATTTTTTCCCCACAATTCTGGATATTAAAGGCTAAAACAAAATGTCAGGTGTTTGGGTGATGTTGAATATCAGGAGGGAATTGCAAAGAAAGCTGCTGTATTTTTGAATGCTCTTGCTGTGCTTAAGACAAAACTGTTGTCTTGGATGCCTTCTCCTCCAGTGAGCTTTGTGGCAGAAAGTGCTTGAAGGCTTTTAAGCCGGTTAGTGGCTTAAAAATGCTCTTATTTTGGCTTTTCCCCCACGTTCCTAGACATCCAAGTGAAGGAGCTGGAGAAGCGAGCCTCTGGGCAGGCCTTTGAGCTGATCCTCAGCCCCCGCTCGAAAGAAGCCGTTCCAGAATTCCCTCTTTCTCCCCCAAAGAAGAAGGATGTGTCACTGGAGGAGATTCAAAAGAAGTTGGAAGCAGCAGAAGAGAGACGTAAGGTAAATCTGGGGCAGCCCAGGCGAGCTCTGCTCAACCAGCCTGTGCAAGTTATGCAGGTTTTTTTTTGGGTTTTTAATGGTTTGGGAGAAGTGATCAGTGGTTTGTGTTATGATAAATGGAATATTAACTGAGCTTTGTTGGAATCCCTGGGGCTCTTGTGAACCTTTGGCATGGTGTGGAAAGCCATGGCTTTATTTCCAAAGTGATTTTTGAGCTGTCGCTTGAATTAAAACAGGGGGGAAAACGTTTAGTTGAGAGGGGCAGCTATTTCAGGAAGAAGCTGCTTTTCTTGTCTTTTGGCACCAGAACAGATTAATTCTCCCCTAGAAAATGTAGTGGTGAATCTGTAATGAGCAGTTTGTTAATGCAGTGTCTGACTGATGAAAGATCTGGCTGTTGGTGTAGCCTGGAGCCCTTGATGGTGCTGAGGCTTTGACTGAAGTGAGCCTGACCTAAATCTCAGTGATTCACCGTTCTGTGAAAGGAGAATCAAGGAAAGTTCCATCAGTATTAACATTAAGAAAAAAAAAATAAAAATCGATGTTCTCCTTCCAGAGAAATCCCATTTAACAACGGTGACAGAAACTGAACCTCCCAGGTAGCTTGTGATGGTGAAGTACAGGTTCTGGGCAGGGGGGGGGGAGCACTGGGAGCTCTGTCCTGCAGCACCAAGCTGCTGTTCTGCAGGAAAAAAAGGTAGAAAACACGTTCTCTGAGGAGCTGGGGGCAGCTGAGGTTGCCTGTGTGCGGTTCCTCAACGCCTGCACCCTCTGCCTTGGCAGTCTCACGAAGCAGAAGTGTTGAAGCAGCTGGCGGAGAAGCGGGAGCACGAGAAGGAGGTGCTGCAGAAAGCCATCGAGGAGAACAACAACTTCAGCAAAATGGCAGAGGAGAAGCTGACCCACAAAATGGAAGCCAACAAAGAGAACCGTGAGGCACAAATGGCTGCCAAGCTGGAGCGCTTGCGGGAGAAGGTGGGTGTGGGGGCCCCTTGGAGAGGGAGTTATCCCTGCTCCCCGCTTGGAAAACTGGCTGAAAACCCCAGAGGAACGGGGTGCTGCGAATAGATGGGTGTCCTTGGCAGTGCTGTGACCTTCAGAGGTTCTTAGACCTGCAGGAGGTTGTGCAGAAACGCAGCTCTTTTGGGGGGAGAGGGGACGGGACGGAGGGAGCAAGTTAGGGCAGTGTTTTGGTTTCTCCTCTAAAGCTCCACTCCGCACCCCCTCGGTGACCCACGTCAGGGTTCCTGCTGTGAGCTGGGGGTGGGAAGCCCCGTGCCTTTCCCAGGATCCATACCTTTCCCAGGATCTAACTGCTTCCTGCTGCTGTCTTTCAGGACAAGCACGTCGAAGAGGTTCGAAAGAACAAAGAAGGCAAAGACCCCGGTGAGGCCGAAACCGACTGATTTCATTCTGGAAACTTCCTCTCCCCCTCCTCTAAATATCCAAAGACTGTACTGGCCAGTGGTTTTATCTTTGGTTTTTGGTTCGGTTATATATATATATTTTTTTTTTTTAAGTTTCTAGAAACTGATGTAGAACTGTAAAATTAGATCCAAACTGTACACTTGCTTTGGGGGCTAGAGGGGAGAACCTTCCATGTGTCACTTTTCTAAAAGTGTTGTCTTTCCAGTGTAGCTTTTCTTCTTGTTGCATCCTTTTCTACGCCAGTGCTCTCGCTCCTGGGTTGATGGCGAGTACTGTATCAGCTCTGTAAGACCTTTGTGAAAGGAATCTGTAGTAACTGTTCCATGCTGAATATCTGTTACACTTCAAAAAAAAAAAAAAGTAAAGTAAATATCTGACTCTGTCCCAGTCAGTCTGCTAAAATACTGCTGTAACTGAGTGACTCAATAAAGCTGCACAGTGCTGTTATCCCGAGAATCATTTCCTAGGGGACAAAAACCAGCCGAGGGCTGCAGTGGGACTCCTCACCCCGGTGGGAAGGTCTGGAGCAGCACATTTCCTTGCTCTCCCAGAGCACAGCATTGTCTTAGCTGGACAATCAGAGCTTTGTTTTGACACCTCAGCAGTTGTCAGCTGTCGGGTGTTTTTGTGCAGAGGGTTCAGAGCCACCTCCCCGGGGCTCTGACGCCCCAACAAACGGCCCTTGTTACCACATGACTGGTCTGAGCCTGGTTTTGGGAAGGGTTTCTGGGAGATGGCTTGTGCTGCTGAATGGTGGCTGTGTCAGAGGGGGAGAGTCAGGAACCTGTGTTGGTGCTGGGATAAGTCAGCTGGACCTCTTCCAAAATGCTGTTTGTGGATAAGAATTGTTTTTGTTTGGGTGTCACACATCTGTGTTGGGATAGAACACCGAGGTTAACTCCTGCCCACAGCCAGAGGGGTGGTTTTTTCTCCTCCTGGGGTGTGAGGAATGGATGGGGCTGTACTTGTGCTCTGAGAAAAGATGATTTTATTTTTTTTTTTTTTAGGTGGATTGGGTACAAAATTGCTGGATTGTACCCCAAATCCTTCCCCTAAGAACATCCACAGGTGCTTGTGCTGCCCTTGGCAGAGCCAAGGGGGGTGAGCAGGCACCCAACTTCCTCAGCACCAACACCCTGTTCCAGAACTCTTGGCTTAGTGGGTGCCAGGGATTTCACAGCCTCAGTGTGACACTCATGGCTCTGGCTTTCTCCGTCCCCCTGATCCTGAGCCTTTTGCTTCCCAGGTTTGCTTTCAGGTTTAACTCCACACCTGGAGCATCTGGTGCAGCCCAGCTGACACGTAATTCCGAGGATGGAAAAGCTGGTGGGGAACTGGTTTTCTAAGGGGCTAAAGGAGTCCTGGTCACTTGATTAAGAAGAACCCCTCAGTTTAGGGAGCTTTCCTGTGTCCCACCGGGCACTTGGATTGCACCTGAGCTGTGCTTAACCCATCAGGAGCAGTGAGGTACAGCCCAGCTCCATGCGCTGGAGCTGGTGCTCTCCCCGAAGGAATTCCAGAGGCTCCACAGTCGGAGGTGAGTCTGTGCTGCTCCCTGGTGGGGAGCGACTGCCCGGCCGCGGGGTGGGGGCACGGGGCAGGTTTGGAGCTTTTAGTGGCTCATATCGACACTGGGTAAGCTGAGGGCACGGGGATGGGGGCAGGATTTGTCCAGGGGAATGAGGGCACAGGGATGGGGTCAGGGATGAGGGCAGGAAAATACAGAGCTGAACTTTGAGACGAGGCTTGATAAGGAGCTGAATCCCTGGTACTGTGTAATGGAGGCTGGAGGGATCCCTGGATCAGAGCCCGTGCACAAGATGAGGCACAACCAACAATCAAAAAAACCTCCCCAGATCTTCATTTTAATGTATTTATTTACCTGCTGAGAACAGACCCAGTGTCCCAAATACCTTGGGGGGGTTTATCTCCCGTCTCTCTCCCGCGGTGGGGGAGGAGGATGGAGGAGCTGCCAAACCCCAAATGGCGTTAGAGCCCAAAAAGACGATAAACGCGGGTTTCTGGCTTGTCAGGGCTGTCAGATCTCGGCGCGGGGCCTTCTGTTCCCTCCTCTTCCTTCTGCTTTGCGTGTCTGCCGTTGTTTGTGCTTCACTGGGGCTGGATCCCCCGAGTGCTGCTGGAGGGGGGGATTTTGGGGGGTGGGAGCTGTGAGAGGACAGAAGTGATGTGAGAGAGGGGTAAGGGAGGGGAACTATGCGGGTGATGGTCGGGCAGGGAAACAGGAATCAGGGTGAGATGGAAACAGGTTCTTTCAAAATAAAGGACAAAAAGGCTCCGCAGCTTCTTTCCACCCCGCGGAGGGAGGGGCGAGGGGGAGCCGCGTTGGGGGCCGCGGAGGGCACGGGGAGGGGGGAGCAGGTTCGCAGCAGCTCGTAGGGGCTGCGGGGGGGACGGGACCCCCGGTTCACAGCCCCCCTCTTTCTCCCCTCCGATCCGAGCGGGAGGAGCCGCGGGACGAGCGGGCACCGGGGCCAGGGAAGGGAAGGAAGCGGCGGGGCCGGAGCGGGGCGGGCCCGGGGGAGGGAAACGGAGGCGGCGGAGGCTGAGCCCGGCCCGGAGGGGTCCGTTCTGCAGGTGCCTGGGCGGGGATGGGGGTCCCGGGGGGAGCACCGGGAGGGGAAGGGTCCCAGAGCGCTGCCAATCCTCGTGTCCAACTCCACCCGAGCCCCGGAGCATCCCCCGCGCAGGGAGGGGGAAATCCCAGGGGATGGAGAACCATCCCTTGGCTCCCGGGTTTTGGCAGCTGGAAGGAGGGGGGGGGACTCCGGTTTATCAAGGGCTCGGTGAGCCGAAGTGGAAAAAAACCCATCCCAACTTAAAAAAAAAGAAAGATATTTGTGCCTTAGGAGGGTGGATCCCGCTGTGTGGCGGGAGCAAACAGGGATGTAAACAGCCCGGGGCCGAGGCTCTATCATCACCAAAAAATTCGGCGGGATGGGTGGATGCTGCTGCGGAAAGGAAATGCTTCGGAGGAAGCAGCAGGCGTTTGAGGCAGCGCTATTGACAGCTCGTGGGGATGTGGAGGCTGTTATTTGGAGTACCAGGCAGGTGAATGATTTCCAAGATGTGCTCCGTTCCTAACGGAGCGTTGCTCAAGGGTTGATAGCTGGGAAGAGCTTGGCAAAAGAAGCCCTGCTCTGACAAGTTTTGGAGGAACTGGGGTGAACACCACTCCCTTTCCTGCCTTGTGCTTGGCTGCTCTCCACTGCTTTTGCCACAGCATCTCCCTGAGCAAACCAAGGGTGCCTTTCCCACAGGAATTTCTCTCCTGGAAGCCGAAACGGGGTCGGACGCGATCTGGAGCTGAGCCCCTTCCCCTCTACCTGAATATCCCCGTGAGCAGCAGCAGCCCTGGCATAGAGGCAAGTTCTCTGGGCAGTGTTTTCTTCCAAACTGCCCATCGTATTTTGGTTGAAACAGCTGAATTTGGGAAGTTCTGCTTTTGCCCTCATCTCTGTGGTGGGACCTGGGGCTGTTTCAGTTCAGCACGGGAGCTGCGAGTCCAGAAGAGGTTTGTGAAGTTAATTTTTCACTGGCAGCCAGAGCGTGTTGCAGCATTGCAGGAGGGTTTAGGAGGCCAAGCAGGGGTCAGGACTGCCCTCTGTGAGCTGCTGCCCCAGCCAGGGGGGCTGTTTGGGATGTGGGGCCTCTTTAACCAGGCAAAGTGGGAAAAGAGCACTCAGGAGGGAAGCTGAGCAGCAAACAGCCTGGTTTTGTCTGCATCTGTGCCCCTTGGATTCGGACAGGCATGGGTTACAGACCCATTCTGATGAAGAAATTACGGGTATTTTTAAAACAAACAGTGTCATCCCCACCTCCTCCTGTTCCCAAACTTTGAAAGGCTTTTCCTGTCTGAGCTGTCCCTGAAACAACGGCACTTGCCAGGGGCTGAGGCATAAATCAGCACTGGAGCTGGATGGGATCCGGGCTGTTTTCCTCAGGACTTGTCTGAGCACGAGCAGGTAAAATGGGGGGAGAATCTCCTTTTGGGCATGTTCTGTTCAATAAGCTTTTATGAGAGGGCTGCTTTTATCCGGGTGAGGGCAGCAGCTTCCAAAATGTAAATATGGAGACGTTTGCTCCGCAAAGATTGTGCTGCTGGACCTCAGTGATGCAACAGGATGAACTCACTCGAGCTGTGTTGTTTTTGTGGAAAGCTGCTTGGAAAATCAGGAGCTCAAAAAAGGAGGTGAAACTCCAAATTGCAGGAGTTTTACCCCCTGTTAGTGCCGTTGGTTATTTCTGTTCTCAGGTGCTCCCCCCTTGGGAGGCAGAGCAGGTTGATCCCACCTCGATGCTGGTGGGAAGGTGGCTCGTGTCACTTGTAAGGACAGGGACTGTAAACAGTTTACAAGGGGGAAAATCTGGAGTGGGAGGTTTGTTTAGGATGTTTGGTTTGTTTAGTACTTCCCAAACTGCAGGGAAGGGGTGAGCCAGGAACTGATGCATCAGTTAACCCCATACTCGTGTCCTCTGTGCTCCTCCAGGCAGTCTGTTACCTGTGCAGCAGAGGCACATCAGGGCTTCCTAAATCTCCCTTCAGCCTCCTTCCTTCCTAACCCCTGTTGGTGATTCTTATTTTCAGGCTGTCCTCCGATCTTTGGAAAAACAACACAAACCAACCAACCAAACAAAAAAATCTGGCCAAGCATTTGAGCTGCCCCCGCTCGCCGACTTTGTGTCGAAGCCACTTCTAAACCCCGCAGCAAAGCTTTCCTTCCACCCCAAAGGTTATTTCGCACAGCGGGGACCCGGAGTGGGGCCACACCATGGCAACGTTTGTCAGCGAGAAGCTCAGCCGGCTCTTCATTAACGTGAGGCAGGTCCCTCAGCTGCTGGGGCCCCTCTCTCCCTCCACCGTCAGCAGCTCCGAGGTGCCCAAGGTCTTCTGGAAGCCCTACATCCACACCGGCTACCGGCCCGTCCAGCAGACCTGGCGCTACTACTTCTCCACCCTCTTCCAGCAGCACAACGAGGCCATCAACGTCTGGACCCACCTGGTGGCAGCGCTGATCCTGCTGCTGCGCTTCCAGCAGCTCTCGCGGCGGGTGGACTTCGGGCAGGACCTGCACGCCCAGCCCCTCCTCATCATCCTGGCGGCCTCCATCACCTACCTGACGTTCAGCAGCCTCGCCCACCTCCTGCAGGCCAAATCCGAGTTCTGGCACTACAGCTTCTTCTTCATGGACTACGTGGGGGTTGCTGTTTACCAGTATGGCAGCGCCCTGGGGCACTATTACTACGCCATCGAGCCGAGCTGGCACGAGAGGGTGCGGGGGTTTTACATGCCGGCGGCCGTGCTCCTGGCCTGGCTGTCCTGTGCTGGCTCCTGCTATGCCAAGTACCGGTACCACCAGTCCGCCCGGCTCCTGGGCCGGCTGTGCCAGGAGCTGCCCTCGGGCCTGGCCTACCTGCTGGACATCAGCCCCGTGGTCCATCGCATCTGCACCGCGCCGCCCTCGGCGCGCCCGGACCCGGCTCTGCTCTACCACAAGTGCCAGGTGCTGTTTTTCCTCATCGGTGCCTTCTTCTTCTCGCAGCCTTACCCCGAGAAGTGGTTCCCTGGCAAGTGCCACTTCTTCGGGCAGAGCCATCAGATCTTCCACGTGTGCCTGGTGCTCTGCACGCTGGCGCAGATCGAGGCCGTGGTGCTGGACTACGAGTCCAGGCGGCACATCTATTCCGCTCTCCAGGGGGACCTGGCACACAACTTCTCTGCCCTTTGCCTCTTCACTGTGACCTGCGCTGTCCTCACAGCCGCCTACATGGCCCGGAAGGTGAAGAACAAGCTGGGCTTCAAGGAAGAGTAAAA
The DNA here is from genome assembly GCF_025592945.1 of Manacus candei. Classification (NCBI taxonomy): domain Eukaryota; kingdom Metazoa; phylum Chordata; class Aves; order Passeriformes; family Pipridae; genus Manacus; species Manacus candei. The sequence goes on along the minus strand of NW_026138118.1, from coordinate 1,429,906 downwards.
GCCCTGAAGGAGAAGCAGGTGAGCTCAGCCCGTGCTGGATGAATCCCGCCCCAAACCTTGAGAAGAGGAATGAGACGCTTCATGAACTGTTACTCAGCAAGTGCTTTCTATAGGAAGGGAAAGTAAAAGCTGCTTTTTTTTATGCCCTTTTTTTTTTTTTTTAATTCAGAAATAGTTCCAGCTTGCTCTTAAGAATGGCACATATTTAATTCAGCTCTGAATAAAGAGTTGGAACAAAGTGTTTCGGTGCTGCGGCCCTGGGCCCCGACAGTGGTGGGCTGGGGAAGGCTCCTGGAAGCTGCCAGGTCTCACAGCACGAGGTAAGGAGCTGAGACTGTTTAAACCACAAACAAGGGTGGCAAACTTAACTCAGTATCATTTCAGGCCCTTCTTATACAGCCCGGGGAGCTGTTCAGAGCTGTCCGTGCAGTGGCAGGGCCCTGTCCCTCAGTGGTGGGAGCGAGACGGGCACAGCCTGTCCCGGGAAGTGCAGTGGGGGGAGAGGGTTGATGTGATGGGGCTGGATCAGGCCCCGGGAACAGGGGAACACCCCTGAACAGCACACAGGGGGCAAACGCAGGGGGGGAAAAAGACACGGTGCGAGGGGCTGGGGCAGGAGGGGCAGCGGGGCGGGGGAACGCCCCCCTGCGTTGTGTGTTGTGCTGCTCCGCTCCGGCACCGCTGTTTCCAGACCCTTCCTGCCGAGGAGCACCGGCCAGCCCCGCTCTGGCACCCACGGATCGATCCTTGTCCCGGGTCCAGCCCACAAGGGAACCGCAGGCCCCCCCAGCCCCGTCTCTGCTGCTCTGAGGGACTGCCGCGGTGCCGCCGCGTTATATAGGGCACGGCCCGGGTGGGCGGGGCCAGCCGCAATCGGGGCCCCGCCCCTCCGCTCCCATTGGTCCGTCCGCTGCCGGCGGCGCGCGCGGGGCCCGTTGGGCGGGAACCGGGAACGGGAAACAACGAGCGGGAACCGGCGGGAATTGGGAACCGCCGGGAATTGGGAACCCCCGGGAACGGTGCCGGGATGAGGCGCCGGCGCGGGGGCCCCGCCGCCCCGGCCGAGGCGTGCGGCGTGTGGCTGGACACGGCCGAGCTGAAGCGCAGACCGGCGCCGGTAAGGCCCGGGTGGGGGCACCGGGGGTGTCTCGGGAGCTGCGAGGGGTCGGGTGAGCCCGGAGAGTTGGAGAGTTGAAGTGTTTCACTCCGTTTGATAGTGGTACTCCGTCATCTGAGATTCGTTTTGGGGTCCGGGGCATCTCTGTGATGAGACTGGGGGAGCTGGGCCTGGTCAGTCTGGAGAAGGGAAGGCTGGGAGGGGATCCATCAGTCCGTGCAAATATCTCATCAGTCCATACAAATAGCCATTATTCCATACAAATATCTCCCAGGGCTGTCAGAGGATGATGCCAGACTCTCCTCCATGGTGCCCAGCGACAGGACAAGGAGCAATGGCCATAAACTAAAACACAACAAGTTCCACCTCAACACGAGGCAGAACTTCTTTCCATGGAGGTGGCAGAGCCTGGAACAGCTGCCCAGGGAGGGCGTGGAGTCTCCCTCTCTGCAGACATTCCAGACCCACCTGGTTCCTGTGTCACCTGCTCCAGGTGACCCTGCCTTGGGCTGGATGTCTCCAGAGGTCCCTTCCAACCCCAGCAATTCTGTGATTTCCAACCCAAATGATTCTGTGTTGCTGTTTAGTGGAGATGGGAGCTCTGGAAGAAGGAGGAATTGTTTTTTTATATATTCATACATTCATTCTCCCTTGTTTCTTCCCCCCCCCCCCAGCCTCTCACAGCCAAGCTAAAAGCACCCCCCCGAATTCTGGAGAGGAAACCCACCTCGGTGGTGCTCACACAGAGCAGAGCCCCCCAAACTTGCACCAAGCAAACCACCATCCCCACCTTCTTCAGCTCCCACACAGGTAAGGAGGGGAAGCAGTTCCAGGTGTTACAGCAAACCCATCTCACTGTATCTCTTGGCAGCTTTGCTGGGCAGGAAAGTGCATTTTTTAGGGCAGAGAGTAAAAGTTTGAACTCCCAGCATGGCTTTTATTGTGAGGGTTAATCCAAATGCAGGTGCAGCTGTTAATAGCTGTTAATGAAGGGCTGGACAAAGCCTTTTCTAAGGAATGCTGTGATAAATCCTAATGGAGCCAGTTCCCCCATCACAGGGGAACTGGAATATTTAAGCTAATTAAGCCAGCTCACAACCTCTGTGCTTCTGAGGCTGTTTTTTTTGTGTGTTGTGAAAAAACAGGGATTTTCCAGGGGTCTCAAGTTAACAGCTATGGAGAGAAATGAAACAGATGCAGAAAGCAGCAGAGCAGGGCTCTGGAGCTGTTTGTGTGTTGTGAGTTATGTAAGAGTTGGTTCATCAGCATTAAACTGGTTTAGAAATAAGCAGATGAGAGGAGGCATTACAGAAATTGCACAGGTTGGCAGAATTTCTGTGTTGTGACAGGGGTATTGATGGTTTTTGCTTTGGAGTCGTCATTCCTACTCCTCCTGAACATGGTTTGTGCTTTCCTCTTTCTTCCCATTTGATTGCCCCCATTGATTGCATTCACCTACTCCCTGGGCGTGTCTGAATGTTCATCCAGAGTCCTGGAGGATTTAGGATGCTGGAAGGTTTTATTCTTTTAGCTTATCCTGAACTTAGGGGGAGCTGGTTTATGCTGAGAACTGGTATTGGGTTTTATGTTCAGTGGTTTCAGAAGCAAATGTGGGGGCCTCGATGCCTCCATGGGACCACACAGGCACAGACAGAGTTTCACTGGGCAGTTTTGTGGTTTGTTTTTTATTTTAAGTGACTCTTGAGCTGCTGCTTTTAAAGGGAATGTTAGAGGTGACCTGCCTGGAAAGCTGAGGGAGGAGCCAAAGGCTGGAGCAGCTGAAGATGCAGCTCTTGACCTCACTCGAGGGACTCTGATTGTTGTGAACCCCCCCCAGAGCTTTGGGTGCTGTTCCAGCTCAGCCTCTGCAGCACAAATAGATTGTTGTGAGGTGGTGGCAGCACTGGGACAATCCTTAGGGATACACAAAGGAGAGAGCAAAGCCATGGGAGAGAGTGGCAGGTCTGAGTAGAGGAATGTGGGTAGTGACTAACCCTGAGGAATGTGTCTGCCAGCTCTGGCTTTAATTTTGTGTTGCAGGTGAAAAAGACAAAGAAAACACCAGGCCGTCTCCTTTCACCCCAAATAAGGACAGTGAAGACACAGGTGTCCCTCTGGCTGCCTGCCCTGTGAAGATCTTGGCCTTGCCACAGATGAAAACAGCCCGGGACCAACCCTTTGGATCCGAGGAGGGGGTGCAGGTCACATCCCAGGGCTGGGCAGGGAAAGCACCTTTGCCAGACTCCTCGGAGCTACAGGTGGAGTCACAGAGCCAGGGCAAAGCCTCCTGTGGGGCAGGAGGGGACTCCTGGTGCTTCAGCTTCACCCAGGACTCGGAGGGCCCCCGGATCATCACTCACAGGAACAAATCCCAGTTATTTGCTGGAGAAACGGTTTCAGGAAGCAGCAGTGTCACATCAGACTGGGGGGTAACCAAACAGGAGGGCCAGGAGGTGAAGGCTGGACTCGATTTCCAACCAGGGCTTGGTGCAAAGCAGAGTAAGAAACCCCAGCAGTGGAGTAGTGTTAATTCTTTAACTGATTTTGCTGAGACTGAGAATATAAATCCTGTGCCAGGAGCCAGGCCCTGGGCTCCTGGGGGGGTTTGTTCATCCCCACAGAGCCCAGCGAGAGCTCAGCCCCTGAGAGAGCGTGGCCAGAACACAGCAGGGGCCAGGGTGGGCTGGGACAGCCCCTGCAGGGAGCTCTTCTGCCAGGACTCAGAGGGGAACAGGGTCATTGCTCACTGCAGGGACAGGGGCATTTCCCATGGGGACAGTTCCAGCTGTGCTGCCTCCAGCCAGCCCCGGGGGCAGCAGCTGGAGCTGTGCCCTGAGTTACTGTTCACACAGGATTCTGAAGGGAACAGGGTGATTAAACACTGGTGAGTGACCTCAGTGTCCTGTGTGGCCTCTTGTGCAGCAACTGGGAGGGAGGAGTTGGAAGAAAGTTGTCAGAATTTGGGAAGTGAACCTGCTGTGTCTGTGTGCAGGGTATAACCAGCAGCCACAGGCAGCACCTCTCTGGTTTTTATTTTGCTTTAATACAAATAAAATGTTGAAGGAGTTTATTTATAAGGGGTTTGACTGCTTCCCTCAGGATCAGAGCCCATAGTACTGCCCCCTGTTCCTGTCCAGCCTGCACATGGAGCACATTCCCAGGAAATGGGACTCCTGGTGACAGCTCCATCTTCTCCACAGGCAGGTGTATCCCCACCAAATCCTTGGGCAGAGGAGCCTTAGGGGGACAGGGAGAAGGATCCCAGTGCTCAGGGGCTCTCAGGGTGCATCCAGGAGGGGAGGAGCTGTATCAACTCCCTATAAAACTCATTAAGCCTTCAATGCTCTTCCTGTTCTCTGCCATAAAAGCCTCCTCTCATTTTTTAAGGTGGGGATGATGATTTAATTTTTTAAGGGCCAAGGGCCCTTGGTTAAGAAAATTAAGGTGGATTAAGAATAAAATCCTTGCCACCTGTGAGTCTGTTCAGCTGCAGCAGCCGAAATTCCACCCCCCCAACCACGAGCGCGTTAAATCATCTCGAGGACAACCATCATCTTATTAAGGCTCCATTTTATATAAAGGAAAAAAATCATACTTTAAATACAGCCATGAGGAACATTGCAGCGAAGGTGGGGCTGAAGGAAAAACTCTTCAGTGGGTGAGAGCTGCAGCCACAGCCAAGGCCAAACCCCTCCCCTGCTCTCGGGGGGGTGCCCGGCCCTTTGCATTGGTGCATCAATAAATAGACCTTTTGAACGCTAAATAAAATACAGGTTTGGAATACAAGGACTAGTAATGAAACATTAAGTTACTGGCAAGAAATTAAGGCCATTCTGTCATGCAACTGTGGGCTAATCTGTGAGTTAAACACCCAGGGCACACTAAATCCACTCCCGCCCCACCGAGGGGCTCGTTCCCTCCTGTCACTGGGAAAACGTCTTTTACCACTCTGATCCAAGACCTGGAAGCATTAATGAGCTTATTCTCAGCAGCTCTGTACCACACTCAGAACAAAGAACTGGAGGGCTTTGTCCTGTTTTGTACTGGAAATGGAAACTGGTTCTATCGTAACGAGGCCGTTGGAGGTTAATGCTTAATTTGGAACCTAAGGAAAAGTGTAGGTAAGAAAGAACGTCATCCAGCAGCACTCCAGAAGATCCTTATCAATAATCAACATCAAAACACAAGTGGAAAAGAATTTCCATCTTCTTAAAAAGATTTGTTTGTTGTTTTTTTCTTAAATATAACAACACATGGAAAACACATCAAATCCGTAGGGTCTTTCCTAAGTGTCCAGTGCAGAAACCAGGTCTAATTAATAAAAGAGGCAAAAGGCTCAATCCTTAGGAAGGCAGCTACTGTGGAGAAAAATTCTGGGAGCATAACACTTTTGCTTACAAGAGTTGAATGACAGCGACATCATTTCTCCTTCAGGGCCAGATCTTCATCCTTCAGGGCAAATTTCCTTCTCAGAACTTCTGCAATAAGAACAGCCGGGTCTTCCTCCTTCATGGAAGGTCGGTTTCTACAGGGGAGACAAAAATCACTGTGCATTAGCACAGGCAAGTGCCAAAATTAATGATTAACAGCTCTGGGTAGAGTCTTCCAAGTGTTGTTTTTTTCTGCAGCCTTTGCCATCAGCTGTTGTCACAAGTGAAGGAGGTGCAAGAACAACATCACAGAACGACAAAAAGCAGCTGAAATTCAGCCCTTTCATGTCGGCTCAGAAAACCTGGAGCCCGTGTCGTGGCTCAAGGGGGACCCTGAAAAATCTCACCATCAAAGCTCTGGATAATTTTTACTCAGCTGTGCTAATAACAAGTAAGTAACCCAAAACTTGATCAATTATTTACAGCCTACATCCCCTCAACACAAATCAGCAAGCAGTGAGGTGTCTGAGGTGAACTCCTGGGACTATATGCATTTTTTCATTAATTCTGCCACACAAGGGGTATATTATTTCCTATTTAAACATGGGTGGTTACAGATATTTTAAAGCAGGGCTGGTACACATTTCCTTCCACTACATGAGTTTTTCTGCAGCATTCTAAGAGCAGTTTTCCTCCCTCAACAAGTTCACACAAGCAGCTCCTTTTAGAAGCAGATTATTTTTACAGGAAGCCAAACCCCAGCTCTTTTCCCTCAGGTGTCATGAATTGCTCACTGCAGTTTTGTTCACAACCTGTAATGATAATTTCAGAGCTTTTATTTTTTTTTTCATAGCTGAAGCCCTCCCTTGCTCAGAAAACATTTATGGGTGTTTCAAACATTCCTAAAAGAAAAAAAAAAATAAAAATCCCCCTGGAGCATTTCCACCACAGACACTGGAACAGGCTGTAATTCAGATTTGCTGAAACAGGCACATTTCTGCAGGTTTCTCCCTTATTCCTGAAGCTTCCAAAGCTGTGTTTAAACACCAAGGCTGAGTTTTAAGCACCAAGTCCTACACAGGAGCAGCAGAGAGGCATCAATGTAATTATCTCTTTAAGCATCTTCTGGTACTTTCATCCACTTAAAAGAGCACCTGACCCTGCTCAGGGTTCCCAGAGCTGCCCAGCAGAGCTGGGGGAGCTGCTCCACAACTGCACTGAGGGGTGTGTGAGGAATTAAATCTCACCAAGTCATGAACACCAGTGACTAACTGAATTTTTCCAATTCCATGCCACTCTTCAGACAGCTTTAATTAAGCTGTAATAACCCCAAAATGTCACTGCTGGATTCAGGAGAGTCAGAGGCTGAGACAGAGAAAGGGATGAGGGGAAAACGGTTCAGCTCCAGCAGGAAGCAGCCTTTCTGTCACAGTATTCCCTGGATAATCAGTCAAGGATCAAGGGAGAAGGGTCCTGCTGACCCCATCCTTCTGCCCACCTTGTTGAGGAGGGATCTGGCAGCTCTCCCCTCCTCTCAGCACCAAATCTTTGCTCTCACCCCATCTCCTGTGACTTTAAACACAATTAAAGCCTCTCCTCGAGCACAAACCATCCTGCTGCCCTCCCAGGGAACAGCAGGCTCAAACACCTTCATCCCTCAGGACTTCTCTCACACGTTCCATGGTGGAAATTCAAATTGTGGCCCTTTATGTCGCAGCATTCCCTGTCACCCACACACTGTTTGTCACATCCTCCCCCCCAGCCCCTCGTGAATCTTGGACTCTGCAGGAGCCTTGTTGGCACATCCAGGCATGGATGAGAAGTGCCTTGGATTTCCCTGCCATAATCTGGATTTGTACAGGTTTTTTCTCCCCCTGAAGAATGCACATTTCCCCCGATTCCCCTGGCACAGACAGCAGCAGTTTCCCTGCCCTGAGAGCCTGAGGCTGACACAGCAGCCTGCACTGATTAGAAGAGTGATAACTGCATTGTTATAGGTGAATGTGCAGGTTTTGGTACAGGTAAAACACTCCTTGGCACAGCATGAAGTACCTGCAACACCAGAGTGACCATGAGAATGGGGCAGTTACAGTTCCCAAAAGCCAAACCCAAATCCCTGTTGAGTCAATGTGGCCAAGCCCCACAAACCCCAGGATTTTTCTCAGTTTTCCCTCCATTTGCCTAAAAATTCAATAATTCTGCTGTGCAACAGACTGAGACACACAGAATACAAGACTTCCCTTAATCCTCTCTCCATTTGCCTCATAAATCAATAATTGTGCAACAGACAGGAAGAAAGAAGAGGAGCAGTTCACCTGTGGCCCATGAATCCTCACCCCCAAGACACATGACAGGCATTTATATAAATCAATCAAATGTTTAAGCTCTGAGTCATATTCAACACTCAGGAAAACAAGAGGAAAGGGGTGAGTGATGGAGGTGTAACCCCCCCACGATGCTCTGGGTGGAAGCTGAACATGTTCCTCTCATGTGACTACACAATTTTCTCAGTGCTGGGGATTTAATTCCTTTTAAGCCGAATCAGGCAGAGAAATTGTGAAGAGCCATCACACAAACAGGTGTTATTTTTGGCCAGGAATCTCACACAACATGATGGCTGGGCTGAAAAATGTGTAGACTGAACTTCTTCACTGTGATTTCAGCCAGCCCCGAAGAAGGAACTTGCTCAGCTGGGCAGAATCTTGTCCCAGCCATGGAGCAGCTTCAGGAGTTCTCATGATCAATGTGTCAACTCGTCATGAGACAAGTGCAAACTCACCCTGCCCACGCTCAGGGCTGGGCCAGATGCACAGTCAGAGGAGCTGAGAAGCTCCACGTGTTAATTCCTGGCTGTGCCACGCTGGAAAGGCTGCTGAGCCTCCCAACTGCCTGGGAATGTCAGGTGGGCTGGCACCAGCCCCTGGAACACTGGTGGTGTGACCCTTCCTCACTCTGAAAGCTGCCAACACACACAGCCCTGGTTGGCATCTGGGCAAACACAGCTTTTTGCCAGGTGAAAAAGCTGCAACAGCCAAACATTGGGCTAATCAGTTTAAATCCCCCTCCACTGTTTCCTCTCGGGGTGGGTAAGCCAGAGTTAAAACAAAAAACCAGGAATGTGTTATCAAGTTCTGCTCTAAACAGGTATTTTTCCCTTCAAATCACAAATAAAGAAGCAGCACCAGCAGCAAGTGCAACGTCCAGTGTCCAGAAAACAACGATTTAACACCAAAACCAAAAGGAGATAAAATCAAAGGGAGCTCAGGAGGCACTTACAAGTCTTTGCTCTGCTTCATCCTGTGAATGTCTTTAAGAATTCCCATCATGTCTGCAAAACTGCTGGCCTTGGAAAGGGACACGGAGTCTTCCTCCTCAGGATCCTTTGGGTCTGGCTTGCAGCTCTCAGAGGCTGCAGAGCAGAGCAGGGAGACCGACGGGAGCTCGGGGCTTTCCAGCTCTGCCTCCTCCTCCGTGATATCGCTAATGACAAAGGAAGTGGTGGATTGGAAAGAGGGCCCAAAACAATGTAAAGGAGAAGATGCATTTGAACTCCCTGGAGATAATAAATCTGGTGTTAACTGAGCAGAAGCTGGAAAAGAAAACAACAGAGGTGGATAAACAAACTCACACCAAACCACGCGGGACAGTTTTACCCCAAATATAAATCAAGAGGCACCGTCGGCCTCTGCAAGAAAACAAACCCCTCAGAGTTCTCTGCTGCCCTCCACGGCCACTCTGCTTCCTTCTCCAGCACCTTTTATCCCACCAAGCCCCTGATGTATCTCTGTTCCTGCCCTGCCCATCACCCCTCCAGTCCGAACCCAGCACAAGCCAGGTGATGTTTACTTTTCCTGGGTTTTTTTTTTTTTACAAGTGTAAAAAGGAGGATCAGAGATTTTAGCTGCTGCTCAGGGTCACCCAAGGAGCTTGTGTCAGGAGTCAGGTCTTAACTGTCAATTTTTTTCCTCTTTTCCTCCCCTGCCTTGAGAACTCCTGGCCTTTCTTTTCCTGCCAGGCTCCTTCCCCACATCCACGATGCCTGGTGGGAATGCAGAGCCTGCCCAGGAGCTCCAGGACTTCACACAAGGTGGTCACAACCACTCACCCTGTGACCTGCAGCTGCTCTGACCTGTTCTGCTTCCCATCAGCACAGTGCACAGCACCCACCTATTCCCACGGGGAGGATGGGATTTGTTTGGGAAGACGGGATTTATGTAAAACACAGTGAGGATAACAACAGCTACAGGAATTCCCAGTGTTCAGTGAACTAGGATTTGGCATTTCCCATGTAAAACACCAAGGGAAACCAACCCAAAGCCAGGAACATGCCAAGGGCACATCTCCTTGGAAGAACCTTCAGGCACTGGAAACAAACTGTACCTCCAAGCACTGATGCCCTTGGCCTCGAGACAGTCATCAATTCCCAATTAAGGGATGTCTCTATCAGTAGGTAATAAAGCAGAGTGCACAGTATTTCTTTTTTTGACATCAATCTTTCCAAAATAAGCCTCCTAAGTGCTTATCTCCTGCATCAGATGAGGAGCTGCAGCAAAGGCTCTAAATCACTGCTCCTGCTATTGACTGAGAGTCGATCCGAGCTGTTCTCACACGTCAGGAGTGGGCAGGAGGAAGACAAAGGTATTAAATGATTAAATCGTTTTTCTCCCATCTGCATCTCTAATTCTCCCTCATTATTACCCTCCTTGAATTTAAACAGACTCTTCTAACCAACTGTAGAGCCGGGACAACACCGAGAGGGGAAAAAAAATCACAGACTTTCTTTTTTTTCAATTTCAATTTCTCTGCTCCTCAAAGAAGGATGAGGGCACACACAGCCTCTCTGGAGGGGACATCTGTGCTGCCTCGTTTTGTGCTCCTTCCCTGCATGGTTGAGGTTATTGTGCTTAAAATGTGGCACAATTTTTAAAGTAATGGGAAGAATTATAGGTCCTTCTTTTCCCCTGGAAAGCAGCCCTAACACAGCTGTCACCTGGCAAAATGTTCTGCATAAAAGAAACGCAGCTTTTAAGAAAAACTGTCTTCAGAAAGGACTGAATTCCTTTAGTCTGCAAAACTTCCCATATTTTTTGAGTTGGGAGATAAACTCTGCCTTTTGAATTCTCCACTCACAGACACCAAGGTATTTCTTTACTAGTCACACACTCTGAAGCAGCCACTGCTGCAGCAAGACTTGTAGAACCACCTGGATTTGTATCCTACCAAATAGTGTCACATTTTTAGGGCTGACTAAATGGGAAAAGCCACAAAAAGAAGAGAAGTATAAAGTCTTTCCTCACAGTTCAGCTTTGAGGCTAAATCACGGCTTTTAACTGCATAAAATTTTAATTAAAAAAAAAAAAAGGAAAGAAATCACTCCAGCAGAGATTTTCCCCCAGTACCTTTTTTTGCTTTGTTTTGCTACAGAAATGGCAAACAATTCTGTCATTTGCACAAACACCAACACCTCCCTCCTACCCAAATCAAGGTAGAACCCTTGTGCTGATGGCCAGCTGGGAGCAGGAATGGCAAGAACACACTAATGTTCTCATGGAACGAGGTGCCTCCAAATGCAGCCACGAAGCAGGAATTGGGATTTCTTAAAAACGGGCTGGAATTCCTCCAATGAAAGGCACAAAGCTCTAAACACAGACCCAGCCCTGAGCTGCCCCCAGAGCAGACATGGCTTGGCTGGGATGAGTCTGGAGTGCACTGAGGAAATAACAGAGCTCAGCAGCTCAGCCTTCAAGAGGAACAAAGCTCATCATGGCCCTACCTGACTCTGCAGCGACTATCTTGGCGATCTGGCTCCGCAGGTGACTCAGCTCATCCTGGAGCTCCGTGGTCCGGCTCAGGGCTGGCAAGCCAGGCTTCTTCAGGGCCAGCAGCTTCTCCTCCTGCTTCCTCAGGTTGGGGACTGAGGCGTTGCGCTGGATCACGGTGAAGGGACTCGGCTTCCACTTGTGCTTCAGCGGGCGAGTGTCGCTCCTGGGGGACAAAAACCTGCTGGGCATTTACAGGGGCCAACCCCCTCTGTGACAACAATGCTGGGCTTCCACTGAGGGCAGCAGGAGCTTTTAACACAGTGAATTAACAAGGAACAGAAGAAGCTGTGGCTGCCCCATCCCTGAAAGTGTTCAAGGCCAGCTTGGACAGGCCTTGGAGCAAACCTGGTCTAGTGGAAGGCGTCCCTGCCCCTGGGGGCTGGAATGAGAGGGGCTTTAAGGTCCTTTCCAACCCAAACCAGTCTGGAACTCTGTGAAAGTCTGTCACAGAAATCACGACCCAGTGGCACAAGATGGGGTGAGAGGACTCAGGGACAAAAATCTGTGTGTGCTCACACGGTTTGAAGTCACCTTTCTCCTGGTGACTGTGTCCCCATGCTGGGGGCACATGGGAAATGTCACTCACCAGTGAACGTTTGCCTCTGACTCCAAAGCCTGTTTTCTCTTTCACAAGACACCTGTCAGCACTGCCCTGCTCGAGGACAGAAGTTCCACTGGCCAGAACCAAACTCCCAAGGGCAGAACATTTCAGTCATGTGAGAACTCAACTCTCCAACTTCCTAACCAGAAACCACCCTGGATCAGGGGGTTACTCTGCACAGATCAGCCAGTGAGTATAACATGGCACGGCACAGACTCGTGGCATTTCCTACAGGAACTCTTCATGGGGTCCTTTGTAACTTTTTTTTACCCCCTTCTCTTGGGAAAAATGTCTTTCAACAGGCACCACATCAGAGCCTGTGAGGACTGGAAGTTGTGACCATCTGATCAATGCCTGGCCTGAGCTGTGCAAAACAAACCAGGGGATAAAAACAGGGACCTGCAGACAGGGAGAGAGAGGAACCAACCTGACTCTGGCATAGGTTTCCTCATCGTCTGCTGCGATCCACACAATGTCAGCCAAGGTGGGGACTGGGGGCACATCATTTAAATAGAGATCTGAAACACTTGGTAGAACCTGAAAAGAAGAAAATGCTGTTAAGGAGACGGGTGTTTCTGTCTCCTGAAGCCACCCAAAATGTGCTGCACTGGCTGGCAGAGCCCATCCCCTCAGCAGCAGAGCAGCAGCTGCCTCTGTCAGATGTACAACAGCAACACCATTGGGTCTGGGAACTGCTGTGCTTCCCTGCCTTGGCTCCTGCCTGTGTTCCTGGTGTGCTGGTGTGTGTCTGAGGCAGGAAGGGACACCTGATCCAGCCCAGACACTGCCAAGGCCACGTGCAACACTTTGCCACTACAAATCCCAGGGCTGTCCTTGAGCTCCAGCAGTGACGTCAGTGCCTCCACAAACCCTGTCTGGCTGTTTAGGAAACAGGCCCAGAGGGCACCAGGCCTGTTGGAGGTCGAACAATAAAGCACTGAGTCAGCAGCTCCACAGTTTCCATCCCCTCCAGCTGGTTAAACCTGCTCCTCAGGCACTGTCTGAGGAGGGATTTCCTCAAGTTGCCAAGGATCGCTTTCCAAGAACAGAATCAAGGATAAAAAGAAATTAAAGAAAAAATAAAAATCTTAAAATTAACTGTACTGCAACAAGTTTTGTGGCTACAACCCTGTGGGTGTGCAGTGACAAAGAGCATCTCGAGGCACTGCCTTGTCCTGCAGCTCCCACAGCCACCCCCAAACCCCACGAGCCACTTACCTCGAAGGTGGCTCTGGGACAGGGTTTCAGAGGGAGGTTTGACCCGATCATCCTGACCACGCTGCGTGCTGAGCCATGGGGCTTGTTCTGCCAGATGGGGATTGTCTGCAAGACAATCACGTGACAGAATTAGTACCTTGGGTCTGCTGCCCTCCTCGAAATTTATTAAACTGGAAATTCTCCTAAACTGTCAAGAGTCTGATCTCTGACTATTTGTTCAGTGATACTTTTAATTTGTAACTAAGGGCCCCATTCCATAAAACTGTGTTTCAGCTTCACATACATGAAGTCACATGATACAGGAGCATTTTGAACACTGCTGTAGCACTTTCAAACTAAAACCACTCAGTAACAAGCACTGAGTGACAAATGAAAACTTGGCAAAAGGAGGAAAACAGTGGCACATCATGGGCCCAGAAGGAAAATAAGATCAAATAAAGACTTATTTAAAGGGACACTCTTGCCTTCACACAATCTACGAGCAGCACTGGTAAGTTGCTCAGAGCAGTTGTGGGGTCTCCTTCCCTGGAGAGATTCACCTGGACATGATCCTGAGGAACTTGCTCTAGGAGACCCTGCCTGAGCAGGGGGGGTTGGACCAGGTGACCTCCAGTGGTCTCTTCCAACCCGACCCCTTCTGGGACTCTGGGATAAGACTGAACATTTCTTTGGTGACAGCAAAGTGACAAATCTATTCCACACCTCTCCCAACCAAGGGCCATGGAGAACAGCCTTGGTGGGTGTTTTCAGAGACAGCAAATGTTTCAGTGATCTCTGGACACTGAACTGGACCCAAAAGGTGAAGTTCTCTTCCCCCTGCCCATTTTACGCTGTCACGGGCTCCCGTGCCAGGAGGCAGCACAGGGCTCTGGACAGCAAATACCACCAGGACAAACAGGAATCCAAACAGGTTTTATTGCTCGGGCCACAACACAGCCATTAATTCACTGATTGACGGAGCCCAGGCAGTCACTGTGCAGTCAGTGACACTGCACCGAGCTCTGTGCAGCCAGATCCCAAACTCCCAGTGTGTGTTTTAAACTGCATCTCTGAGCTGGGGGTGCAGGGGGTGCAGTGAGTGATCTCTGGCAGGGGGCCGGTGCTGGGGAGGGTGTTGGGGCAGTTGCTGGGGGCTGGGGAAGGTGTTGGGGCAGTTGCTGGGGGTGGTGCCAGGGCAGCTGCCAGGGGCAGTTGCTGGAGGCCAGTGCTGGGGTAGTTTGCCAGGGTGGATGCCGGGGCTGGTGGCCCGAGCTGGTGCCGGGGGCAGTTCCCAGGGCAGTTCCCAGGGCAGGGCTGGGGCCGGTGCCAGGGGCTGGGGGAAGGTGCCGGGGCAGGCCCTGGGGCAGTTGTCGGGGCAGTGGCCAGGAACAGCTGCCGGGGGCTGGTTCCAGGGAAAGGCGCCGGTGGCAGATGCCGGGGGTGGCTGCCGAGGGCAGGTGCCGGGGGTCAGTTCCCGGGGCCAATTCCCGGTGTCCCGGCCCCGTTTCACTTACGGCCTCCGCGTCCATGTCCGCGGCCGGGGCGGGCTCAGCGCTGGCTCCTGCGGCTGCCGGGGCTCATCGTACCCCGCTCCCCCCGCGTCTCACTGCAACACACACACCCCGAGGGGCTGCGGGAGCGCCGGGGCGGCCCCAGCCCGGCTCCCCCCGCTCCCCCCGGTGCCCCCCGCTCCCGGGCCCGCTCCCGGCCGTACCTGGGGGTGGGCGCGGCCCGGCCCCGCTCCCAGCGCCGCTCCCGGGCCCTCCGCCGCCATCCCCGGAACCAGAACCCGCCCCTCGCCCTTCCGGGGCCGCAGCGCAGGCGCCGGGACCGGGACCGGGATCGGGATCGGGACCGGGACCGGGACCGGGACCGGGACCGGGATCGGGATCGGGATCGGGACCGGGACCGGGACCGGCATCGGGACCGGGATCGGGACCGGGATCGGGATCGGGATCGGGATCGGGACCGGGGGGTGGCCGGGAGGGGGGTCCCGGTGCGGGGCGACAGCGCTGGGACCCCCCCGGTGCGGGCTCAGCCCGACCCCCTCCCCGCTCCCCAAGCCCCGCCGAGGGACGGACGGACGGACGGACGGACTGCAGGAGGCCGAGGCTGGTGGGATGGATGGTTTTACCGGTGCAGCTACAGCCGGGCCCGAGGGCCCCCCCGCGCCCACCGGCACCGCCCCTCGCAGGGGCTGCTCCCCCCGAGCCCTCCCCGGCCCACATCGGCCCTGGCCCGCCGTGGGTTTCAGGCCAGGGCGTCACAAGGCGCAGGGAAGGAGGGGGGGAAACAGCACCAGCTACCCACCCCACCCAACCCCCCCCGAGGTATCGCTGACCCTGCGGAGAATTTACAGAGTACATCGGCGGTTTACAAACAGGACACAGGCTTGGCACGAATTAGTAAAGCCTCGCGCGGCAGCTGCTTGTCCACAGCCCACCCACGGCAGCGGGTGGGCAGCGACGGAGCAGTTTGGCAGGTTAACAGGATCCAGGACCCCCTGGATTCCCCCCCAGGCTGGGGGTGGCTGTTTGGGCTCCCTCTGCCGCCCTTCTCCTGAGCTCTCCCGGGAGCGCTCCGAGGTGGCTGCAGGAGCCCAGGGGTTCAGGAGAGTAAAAAACAAGGTACTTTGTAGGATCCCAAAGGCTTCCTCGGAGCCCTGAAGGGATCGAAGTCCCCCGAAGGGATGAGACTGTCGGTGTGGCAGGAGCACTGCCAGTCCCAGCCTGTCCCACTGCAGCCCCTCGGAGTGTGAGGAAAGTGCAGAGCTAATGCATAGTTATAAAGCCAATACTGAGAAACTTCCCGGGGTAATTAATCTCACTAGAGCAATTAGTGAAGTGGCACTGGTTCAGCCCAGAGGTCCAGCTAAGCTCAGTCTCCAGGCTCGGGTACAGACAGGAGGGCTGGGGCAGGGTGGGGTCAGGATATCACCATTCCCAGGATATTCCCTGGACCTTGAGCCCAGGAATGAAAATACCTCTTTTGATTTGGTCCAACAAAATTGTGCTTCAGGGAGCAGAAAAAGCATCACCAACTGGCTGCAGGCAGCTACTGAAGATGCTTTGTCTCCTCACATATCTGTAGGAATATGCCTACAACCCGTTTCATTTAACTTTTCCTTCTCCAAATTACAAAATTACGCTCGCTCTGTAGCCAGGCATTGGCAGAGAGTAGGGGCAACTGCTCAGGGTGGTTTCAGATAAGGGAGGAAGGCTTTATGTCTGAACAACATCTTTGGAAAAATCTCCTGAAAATATTTTTAGTACTGCTGGCTTTTAGAACTGCTCAGTTCTCAACCAGGTAATGCTCTCAGGGCAGTTCCCAAAGGGAACTTCGTGGTTTATCATCCAGGGTGACCTGGAAGGTCAAAGCAAACACAGAGAGGGCACTGCTGAGGGGACACTGGGAGAACCAAGGTCCCAAAGCCAGCGGGGTGGGAGCCCTGAGATGAAGGGGGGGCACTGCTCACTGCTGTGTCCCAGAGCCTGGAGTGCATGGACTGCACTGGGGGGGCTCAGCCCCCCAAAACTGATCCTCACCTGACACCTCTGAGCTGCACCAAGTGCCCTGGTCTCCATTCCTAATGTTCCTGTGTGAAGCTCAGCACCTCCCTCAGGGGCACAGAGCCTGAATGAGTGAGACCCCTCTGCCACCAGGTCACACAAGGCCCTGGGAGGCCACTCCAGAGCTCATCCTCCAGTTCAAAGCTCCCACGTTCCTGTCTGCACATTCCCAGCTACAGTCCCATCACACACTGGTTGTCACTGTCAATAAATGCTGTTGTCAGGAGCTGGCATCCATGGCACTGGCACGGAGGTGGGAGGAGGGAGCTTCCCACTGGCTGGAGTCTGTTCTCACCACGAGTGTTTGGTCATAATGGCAATTCTGCAACAGTCCAGTCCTGCAGATCAGGGTTTCTGGGTGATGCTGTTACATCTGGGTGGTGCTCCTGAGTCTGAACAGGAGCTGGAAAAACAAATGAGGGTAGGTGGCAGACCAAGGCATATGCACTGAGAATGTATTCAAGTATTTTTTAACTCCTGTAAAATTTGCCTGAACTCAAAAGGGCAGGTTGTGTAAACTGGTATCACTTGAAACTCAGCCTCAAACCAACATCCAGAGCAAAGCCCTGCCCTGGGACTCTTTGCAGCTTAACATCAGTGTCTGGCATGAAGATGAGGAGGAGTTGCTGTAACCAAAATAGATCTCTGAAGTCTTTGGCTGTCTCTGTGGGGCATTCATGTGCCTTTGTTTTTAGGTCTGCAGGTATGGTTTTGCTCTTTGCAGTCCTTCCTTCAGGAACTGGAGGTAAGTTGCAGTTGAAGGGTCTTCAAAATTGGTTGAGAAACTAAAGATGCTGCTTTCAACATCTTCAGGCTTCATAGAAGTAATGTCCAGGAAGTAGTTGGCATTGATATGGTGAATCTGGGATGGAAAAAAGATGAGAGGGAACTTTAAGGGCCAGAACAATTCCCCATCCGCTGCCTTGGCCTCTGGCCAGGACAGAGGTGACAAGGTTGTAACAACTCTTACAAAACCAGCACCTGAGCTTCAAACACTTCCTACTCCCCATAGAGCTGGGAAAGGGGGACATGTGGCCACTGACCACAGAGAGGCTGAGCTGAGGTCTGTCCCCAGCCCGTGGCCTCATTGCAGGGAGCCATGAAGAGACAGTGAGGGGACCCTGCAGGTGTGACCAGCTGGTATCTGCCCAGCGAGGGGCACAGTTGGACCAGCCCTGGCAGGATCCTCCCCTGCAGACAGCCCAGCCCAGCAGCTGACACAGACAGCACTGTGCTGCCAAGTGTCTGGAACTGTTGTTCATCAAATCCAAGGTGGGGGGGCTCTGAGAGGCTGCTGGGGAGCACAGCAGAGCCAAAGCGTGTGGACCTGCTAATGGCTGATCTGCCATGACAAATCTGGGGAATCAGGAGAAAGATAAATGTGCTAGAAGGTGCTGATAAGGAGATTTTCTCCAAAGGATGAGCACAAAGGACAATGGGCACAGGAAACAAGCTACAGTGGCCTCCCAAAGGTCACTGACTCCATCCAGGGACAATGAGGAATCGCAGGCAGACACTTGGTTCAGGTCTGTTCCAGCCCTGCTGCTGCTCTGTCTCTGAATAAAAACACATTTGTTTCAGATTTCTGGGTAGAGCTGCTGCCTGTCTGCCACAGCATCCCTGGGAGCACCACACCATGAAGGGCAATGGCTCGAGGGGCCAGGGAATGGCTGGGGCAGTGGACACTCACTCCAGGGTCTGGGAGACCCTGCAGAGAACAGTTTCTAGTGGGAAGAGCCCAGCCCAGCTGAAGGGTATTGACTGTACCACGGTGCCGTTGGGGAGGCAGATGATCATCTCCACAGGGAAGTTGTATTTCTCCAGGTGCAGGTCAGCCAGTTTGCTGTAGAACTCATTCTCTCTGTTGCTCTGTAGGGAGACCCCAAAGAAACATGTTTGCACACCCCAGAACTGGCAGAACAGCACACGAGTACACTGAGCATGTGAGGGAGGGACTGAAGAGCTGCTTTGCAGCGTGGTGGTAACTGGTACCATTCTCACAACTTGCTTTACTATTCCCTCTCAGTCTCCCTCTTACATTTCAGCTGTAGGTTTTATCCTTAAAGAATAAAATCACCCCATCCCTGGCGGTTTCCAGGCACACCAACAGTCTGATCCCAGCCTTTTCCAGAGTCTCCAGCTCTGTGACTGACAGCACAGGCCCAGAGATGGGCTCAGAAGTGGGGAATGGTGCAATCAGGAGACTCAGGGTTCAGAGGGTTACTTGTTTGCTCCCTGGGTTGCAGAGAAGTCAGCTGGTGGATGGCACCAGTGGCCTTGGGCAGGGCTGTCTCCCAGTGGAGCATCTGGTTTAGCTTTTGAAACTGGCACCAGGACAGAACCAAGAGGGTCACTGTGCCATTTCTTAGGCTGCCTCCATCTGGTGTCTGCTTGGCCCCTGCAGGGGCTCAGACACGGAGGGCTCGAAACCAAAATCCACCCCCCTGGCAGAGGTATGAGCTCCCCCTCCCCTGGCACCCCTGTGCCAAGCCCCATCTGCGCTCCCCAGCACCAGCAAAGGTGGCAGGTGTGGTGTGAGCCTCACCTGCAGCTCCTCCAGCTCCTTCACCAGGGACCAGCTGCTGATGAAGCTCTCGTTGAGCAGGGCGAGGATGGGCGAACTTTCCAGGACGGTCTCCCGGAGAGTTCGCCCCGAACCTGGCGCGGGGAGAGGCACAGAGGGGTCTGATGTGCTTCCTGAGGTGACTGTCACCACCATCATTCAATGCCACCCCGATGCCACCACTCTGGCTGGTGTGGCAGCTGACTCTGGCTCCCCCCCAGCCCTTCCCATTGTCTTTTTCCCTCCCTTGTTGGCAGTTTTCCACTGCTTTTGTTTCCTGCAGGTGCTGCTGACGGAAGGTTCACCAGAGCAGACCCCAAGCCAAAGTTTGCCACCAATCCCTGCAGATCCCCCTGAGTGCCACTCACTCCTCATGCCCAGCAGAGCCCAGTGCTGGGGAGTATGTAAGGGCAGACAGAACTAAAGATACCCATCCCCTCCCATCCATCCCTCCTGCCCAACGTGGCATGGAAGTTCTTAGGCACTGGTGGGGGGAAAAGCTGTATATCAGGACAATGCCAAGCCCACATCTTGCTCTGGCTTGTCCTGTGCAGGTGCCAGGGCTGAAGCAGAGAGCAGTGTCCCTTTCACCCTGCCAGTGCTGCCTCTTCCCAAGCAGGCTGAGAGGGGAAGAGAAAGGGGGAAGATCCATGTCTCCACCTTGACAAAGGCACTTGACTCACACATTGGTCTGCAGCTTGTCTCAGGCAGATCTGATCCTGCCATTGGGGAACCAAGCTCATATCAGTAATTCCCCATTTCCAGCCTTTGTCTGTTCAGCATCTTCAGTGCCAAAAGGAGTAACAGAACATTTACTGCTGGCTCGTGACCAGCTCCCTGACCCTCAGCTCTCCTCGGAGCCCAAACAAGGCACATCATCCCTCCCAGCCAGGCTGGGAATGCCCTCACCTCAGCAGGACTGGTCATCCAGGGCCCCCCACAGCAGGATGGAGTGCACCAGCTTCTTCTCTGCTTTTGCTCTCTCAAAAGCTTCTGTGAAGGGCAGGTAGGAGATCTGGAGGCAGAGAGACAGCGTGAGGAACAGACACAGAACTGCCCAGCCCAAAGAGGAGCAGCTCTGAAGGAACCAGACTGTGATCCCTCAGTGGTACCTGCAGAGCCCTGATTTTACTGACTGCACAAAGCATCTGCAACCCCACCTCAGCTGCCCGGGAAATCTGGCCTTGAGATATTTATTTACAAAACCTCACTGAAACAGCCTAAAAACTGACCCTGCACAGAGATTGTTCCAATCACTCAAATGAAAGGAACTGATATTAACATCTTGGCAGCAAGAAGGGACATTTGTAAGCTCAGGCACAAGAAGGCAGCCACTGAAACGTGTCCCTTCAGCCAAGGAAGCGGTGACAGGCAGTAGCCATCTGCTCCACAGGCTGCTGGCATGTTAAATAGTTTGGGTCACCCAGAGCTATAAATTTGTGTCTCACTGCAGGATGCAGAGGCACAGGCAGATTGTGTGTTCTCTGCTGATAAGGAAAGCTTGGTCCAAAGGTACCTGAATGCTGCAAAAGTAATGCCAGGGGAAAATCATTTGTAAGGAGCACGAGCCTCCTCAGGCATCACGGCAGCAGCCACTGATAAGAGGCAGGAAGGATGAGCCTCTGCTTACAAGACAAGCCTGGGACACCTGACATGAAGGCTTTGCTCCTGCCTGTGCTGCCCTGTGACCCCAAATGCCCTTTCAGAGATGCTGCACTCCTTCATCTGGAAGCTGAAGCCCATCAAGCCGTGCATGCAGTGCCTGGAGGCACATGTTGAGCTGGAGAATCTCACACTGCTCTGAATGCTGCTCATGTCTGTGGGATCTGCTTTCTGCTTGTTCTTGAGGTGACTGGACGTCTCAGTGAAGACAACCTGCCCCAAATAAACGTGCCAAGGAAGAGCCCAGCCCCTTCCTCACCTTCTTAAATGGATACATGGCCACTTCCAGCTTCTGGGCTGCCTCTTCCCAAGGGATTTCCTGCTGCCAGGTTATCTCTTCAAACACAAACTGGATGGGCTCCCCTGAGGGATCCCTGCCATCGATGATGTTTCCATTCTCATCATGGATCACGGAGGGGATTGAAGGTCCTGTCGATTCCAGCTCCATCTGCAGGAGAACAGGCTGAGTTGGACACTGCAGACACCCCAATCCTGGTCTTTCTGTACTCCAGGACAGGATGAAGATCCAAAATAAGACTGTGCAGCTGCTAATGAAGGTACAGCCTGATCTCCTGTCTCCTGGAGCTGCACTTTACCAGTTGCAGATGTGGGGGATCTACCAAGAAAGCAACTTCATTTCCTTCAGCTGTTGCTTGGCTGTGCTTCCCAGATTGGAAATGCATGAGACTCCATGTTCCCACCTTCCCAGTGGAGATTTTTAACAGTGGGACACCAGATCCTCAAAATCATCAGGACCTGCAGGGCTGATGGGAAGCTCTTGCTTCCATCACCAGCTCAGCCCTTACAGAGCCCTGGGAAGCCACAAGAGGGTGCAACAGGGAAAGCTGCTCAGGAGCTTCCCTGTGGCTCTGTTCCGGTACAGCTGAAATGATTTTAAGTCTGTTTTCCTGTCTTTTGGCAATTAAAAATAAACATGGACCTAGTTTAGGAGAAAATGGGGCTGTTAAATTCAGGCATTCAAACCCCTGACTTATGTTTCCTGTCCCAAGAGCCAGGATTACCACAAAACAGAGGAATAACCTCATGCAGTTTCTAAATTCAGACCCACTGTTGTGAGCTCACCTCCTCATCTTCCCCTCCTGCCTGTCAGATGATGTTTTAAAAAAGGAAAAAAGTCACATGACTCCAGGAGCTTAGGATTCAACCCACATGGAGGGAAAAAAGAATACATCACAAAAGCTGGCAGTAGGGAGCCACACAGAGGACATACAAAGACCAGTGGAAATTATATTGCAATACTCAAGAGAAGGCTCTAAAGATCAAGGATAATGGATGTGATACAGCTTGGGGCCACCAGAGCACAAATCCCTGCGGAGCTGCTGCCCATGGATGGAACACTGGGAGTGACCACACACCTGAGGCAGGTATCCAATGTCCACTTCCATGCTGCTGCTCTCGCTCGCCCCGTACAGCCACTCCATGTCCACGTTCAGAGACCTGCAAGGTGAAGCATGTCCATAAAGCTGCATGTGGGAAACCCCCCCAAAAAAGGCAACATCCAACACTCCTCTTGCAGGGTCAGCACTGGAGCCTGGAGGCTCTGGCTCCTTGGAGATCACCGTGTTCCCTCCACCAGACCAGCACCACCAGATCCCTGCTGGATCAGGGCCCAGGCACCCACTCAGCACCCTGGGAAAACGCCCTCACACCTCTGAGCTCTGTCAAATTACAGAAGAGAGAGATGTCTTTGCTCCCTCTTCCTTCCCAGCACTTAACTCGCACATTCTAATCCTGCTGAACTTTTAAAAGTGTTTTTTTGGAAGCAAAAGGCTTTTGCAAGGAGCTGCTGGCAGAGCCCCGAGTGTCTGCTCGCGGTAAGAAATGTGCTGACAGAGCCACTGGGGTTGAGTCGCCAGGGTAATGTTATAATAGAATTTTCACTCCACACGTCACGGGCAAAGAGATTTGAAGCTTTTCTCCCCTGAAACACTTCCAGCTCCTTGCCAGGAGAGCAGCAATGAGCTAGTGCAAAGCTATGCACACAAAACCTTAACCTGTGAGACTCCAAGCGAAAAATATGTTGAAGAAGGAGCATTAGGCCTTGCTTAACTTCAGTGGTTGAAGCCAGGCACTGGGACTGTGCCTAGGGCTGCTTTCCACACCCTCCTCATCCCCCAAGTACCAAGGGACAGTTACTGGTGAGTGAATCAGACCCTGGAATGTGTCAGGGATCCTCAGTGACTAGAGGAGATGCATTTACAGGCAACTGCAGAGCTCAAATTACTCTTTTTCCAGGAACTTGGCCCAAAACAGCATGGGCTCGTCCACCACAGACAGATGTGGCTGCCCCATCCCTGGAAGTGTTCAAGACCAGGTTGGATGGGCCTTGGAGCAACCTGTTCTAGTGGAAGGTGTCCCTGCCCATGGCAGGGGGTTGGAACTTGGGGGGGATGATTTTAAGGTCTCTTCCAACCAAACCATTCCATGATTCTGTGATCACAGACACACAGGGAGCTTCTGCAGCTTCCCACAGGTACCTGACAGCCGTGGGAGCCCCTGCCACAGCCAGGGAGTGCAGGGACAGGAGCAGTGCTTGCAGCAGTGCTACTAATGAGGAGGCTGCTGCCTGTCTAGGGCAACAGCAGGACAACTTCAGTGTTTGTCTTCCCACATGCCTGCAGGTACCTCCTTCCAAAGTGGTTTGGCACAGGATAGCTCGGGTTTGGACACTCAGCTGCAGCAGGTGCCAGTTGCATTCAGGCTGTGCAAGGACAACTACTCCCAACCCTGTGCTCCATGTTCCCAGCAGCCTGTGCCCTGCTTCCCTCCTGTCCCCTCTCCATCCTTGTCCTTCCCTGCGTCTCCCAAGCCAGATGCCCCCTGGACCTGTTGATAAACAAAGCTATTCCTGAAAAATTGCATCAGAACGGGTTTAGGGAGCAACTAGAGAATTGAGGACACGATGACCGTGCTGGGAAGGACGTGTGGGGAAAGCAGATGAGGAAACAGCAGAACCAGCCTGGCCAAAGCTCAAGCTGCAGCTCTGCCTTCCCTGCACTTCCAGGATGCCCACAGGGGACAGGGCTGTCACTGCACTTGTACCTTCACCTAAACAGAGCCCACCAGCCCCCCCATGCACACAGAGCCCCTGGATTCCAGCTGGGCCTTGTGTGTAACAATCCTCAAGTCTGTTCAGCAGCCAGGGGGAGGGAGAAACAGCTGTACCTGTTGTTAGGGACAAAGAGCTTAAACTCTCGGACATGGGAAGAGTCCTTGGAGAGGATGATGTGACCTGTGAATTGGCCTGGGGAAAACCAGAAGGGGAAGTCTGGTGGCTCGTTCAGCTGGAACTCAGCGTGGATCCTGAAAAGAGAAAGGAGCCGTCAGCTGCAGTTCTCGGGGGAGAGAAAGGATCATGTGCTGCACATGACAGCAGGGAAAAGCTGTCTCCAGGCACCAGAAATTATGAACCTAAACTGGGGCAGAGAGGTGGAGTTCAAAAAGCTTTTCATGTCACACAATTAAGCGAGTAAAAGACTGGAGAAGATCCTCTGGGTCAGGAACATCTCCAGTATTGATGCCTTTTGGAATTGGGCACTAAGTGTCCATCCTGGAGGACAAATTACATCATCATTTCTTGAAACACAAGCACAGAGCAAGACCCTTTCAGCCTCCCTTCCAGCTTGATCAGGCAAATAAAAGCTGTAACACTCCCAATAAAACAAGTGAATAATTCCCCAGACTCTCCCCCTTGCAAAGACAGCTCACCACCTGATTAACCAAAATCTAGCAAATGTCTTGCTAATCAGACTCTCCCCTTTCAGCCAGAACAGCTCCAAGGGTGATGGAGAACGGCTGCTGTCCTGCATGTGGGCACAGTCCCTGCCTCACCAGGGACACAGTGACACTGGGAGCAAGAGCTGGCTGTGAACCCCCCTCTTCCTTGACACTTCCCCTCCCTCCCAGCCAGAACACACTGGCCTTGCACAGGCAGCATGTGTGCTGTCTGCCACGGGCTCACAGCAGCCTTCTCCACTCCCCTGGGATATGGGACAAACTCAGAAGTGCCCCCAGGCCCCCCTCAAGCCCCCTGGACCCACCGGAATGCTATGGTGTAGTAGAAGCTGCTGATGGCTTGGATACAGGCCACGGCCCCCTGGGGGGCAAAGCGGGTCTTCACGAAGGGCCGGGGGTGGAACATGCTCAAAAGCTTGTGGATTATCACCTAGAGAGGCAATTGTAGGAGAGCAAGAATGAGGACAGCTCCTCCACGCAGGTTTGCAGCTCCAAAGCAACTCCCCACCAGAGCAGGAAGGCGAGAGAATGGTTGTGACTTTAAAACTAGCTCAGAGCCCAATCTATTCCCAAACTGAGGAGATGAAGCAAGGGATGGCTTTTAAAAATAAATCCATCTTCCAGGGTTTCTATGCTATTCCCATTGTTTGCAAGTTTCCATCATCCCAGTCAGGACAGTAAACTGATCTACGAGGCTGCCTCCATCCATAGGGTTTCAGATTTTGAAGGAGTGGGTGTGCAATCAATAATCACAGCAGGCTGTGAAGGTGCATCAGCTCAGTGATCCCTGATACCTGCCTGGGCACCCAGGGGAGGGCGATGCTCATGCCTGGCTTTACCTGCTGTGTACACACAGTGTTTTTCACTTGTCAACCAAAGTGTTCCCCTCTGGGGTAGCACTTGGCCACTGCTCCTCAAGGAGTGATCACATCACACAGCTGCTTTCTGGATAACCCCCTCTGGGAAAAACCATCCTAAAATCCCACATGATTAACAGAGCAAGATGAAGTTACTCAAGTCAGCCTCATCTTGCCTGCTCTCAGTTTTATCTCCAGCTTAGGAGACAGTGCTCCTGGCTTTCTGCTTCCTTAGAAAACCCAGGGAGACACATAACAACAGCCTTGTCCCTCTGGGCATTCCTGTGATTCATCTGGGCTATGAAGCAGAACATTTCCACCAACTACATCTCGGGTATATAGAAAGTGAGTTTCATCTCTCACCTCTTTGCCCTTGGGAGGCGGAGGGTAAAATCTGTTGTTGGAAAGATACCCAGTGAAGATGTTCAGTTCACTAGGAATTATCCACCATGGATCCCCGAGATCCAGTTTATTCTTTGGAGGAAGGAAGGCTTTAAACTGCCTGGCAAGCAGCACAGTCATAGGGGCTGCTGGGGCCGTCCAGTTCCTCAGCCCAGAGAGAGCAACGTGAGAGATCTGTGAACAAAAGACATTATCAGAGCCCAGACTGGACCCTTCCAATGCTCATGGATGTAAGGAGGCTTTAGAAAAGGGGGAAAAATATATATCACATTCTAAATTCTTCTGACCAACCCAAACAGTTCTGTCAGCTTTCAAGAATGTGAGTAATAAAGGAGAGGGGAACGTGCCACCTAACACCACTGCTCCTGGAATTAGCTCCAGGAGAGCCACGTCTAATTCCTACTCCCAGCTTCCTAGGAAGGGTGTCTTAACTGGGGCATGGAGCTGCTGAGTGTGCTGAAAACACTGAAATGCTGCAGGAAGCAGAGAGTTTGCTCATCACATCAAATCCCAAAGGCTTCAGCAGGACTATGTCCCCCTCCTAACGCTCCAGCACACGTTCCCAGTGATGCTACCAGCCCACTGGACGTGCTTATTCCAGAATTTGTGGCCATATTTATTCCAGAATTTGCGGCCAAACACATCCTGCATGACACCTACTCCCAGGAAACCATCCTTGCTCTTCGTCATTGTTTCCATGACCAAAGGCTGGAATTTTGCCACAACGGACAGAGTCTCCCCGCTTGGATCGGGCGTCTCCTCCTCTTCAAATTCTGGGATGGGAGCAACCCCTAGACAAAAGGACAGGAATTTAAGCAGCTGTTTCCCCTCCCTCCCTTTTTAAGCAATTGTGAAATGATTACACATTTATCCCAGCAAATCCAGGAGCACTGGGAGTTTCCCAGCTGTCCCTATGCAGCAAAACTCAGACCCACCCCAGAGACAGTTTTGGCTGCAAGAATTAAAGGGGAGTCCTCCTTTTAGCAGCCAACTTGGTGGCTTTAAACTGAAAGAGAGTGGGTTTAGATTGGATATTGGGAAGGAAATCTTCACTGTGAGGGTGGGGAGGCCCTGGCATGGGTTGCCCTGAGAAGCTGTGGCTGCCCCATCCCTGGAAGCATCCAGGGCCAGGTTGGACAGAGCTTGGAGCAACCTGGGCTAGTGGAAGGTGTCCCTGCCCATGACAGGGAGCTGGAACTGGATGAGCTTTAAGGTCCATTCCAACCCAAACCTGTCAGGGAATCCATGTTTCCATGCCTCCAAACCCCACAGCTCAGCCAGGAAGGTTCCCCACACCTCGGAGCGATCCCAACACGCGCTCGAGCCAACCCACGGCAGCACAAGCAAACACTGTCTGTGTTTCCACTGCACTGGGAGCTCCACTGTGCATCATCATCCCCACACTTCTCCCTGCCTGGCACCAGCAGAGACATTTGCTCTGCACTGATATGGTCTCCAAACATGATCTCCCACCACTGCCATCCAGCCGGGGGAGCGGATGAATGGAACGCTGGGACTCACTAATAGTTCTGGCCTAGCCTGGGCTGAGCTGTATTTGTTGCATTCACCCATCCCAAATCCCCTTTAAGCTCCAGACAAAGTAACTTATGTACTTTGCTAGTCCAGCAATGGGATCCTCCATCTTATAAAAACTCTACTTTGTGAAAGTGATGTCTAGGGCTTAAGCCTTTCCAAAAACATGTAAAGCTTCGCAGCCTCTCTTCGTGTAAATAAGACCCAAAACAGCGCCCAGAAAATAATAAAGTGAATAAAATATTAGGTGAATAAAACCTGTGGAGTGCATTAGCTTTGGTTTTTGCTTGGTCTGTGCAGGGAGAGCTCTGGAAGGCACACAGGTACCTACCTGTCAGCTTCTCAGCTATTGGCTTGAACTCCTCTGGGCTGAGGTACAGGTCATTGTTTGTGTCCAGAGAAGAAAAGAGGAACAGCCCCTCGTTTCCCAAGGACTTTAGAGCCAGCTCCTAGTTTGGGAAGAAGAGGCAAGTGAGATTTCATCCCAATCTCTTGCAAAAATCCGCTCTGGCCCCTCTCAGCCCCGGAATTAATCTGCATTCTTCCCAGCACACAAACACCATCCAGGGGAAAGATTAACACCCCTTGGCAGGATTTTGTGCTATTTACAGTTGGGATCAGTGTCCAGGAACTGTTGGCACGAGAATATTAAAACTGCATCTGGCTGAGTAATTCAAACTGAACCATTTGCTCAGAGTCAGATTAAAAATCTTTTGTCAGACACATTTCCCACTTTTTCCAGCTAGTGAGTCCTAAACCTGTAGATATTCAGAGCACCAGGAGATAGTGATTGCTGGAATGAACTGATGGGTAGTGAAACAAAGGCAGTCAAATTCATGAGTATCCACATCACAAAAACACAAAGGGAATGAGCTGAGCCCTTGGAACTCTTGAGATCCAAGCCAGCATTACTGCCCACAACTGCCCTGCTCTGGTCATCCAGCCCTGGGACTGGATGGAGCATTTTGGCTCCCTGCTCCCTCAGCCATCCATCAGGGAGCCACAAACCCCATGGTCCTCTCCAGAAAGCCCCACAAGATTCCAGCCACCCTGTGCCTCAGTTTCTCCCTCTGCAAAGCCCACAGGGAGACCCAGCATGGCTGAAAGGCGATGTCTCCCTTGCAGCAGCCCCAGAAGGGCTCTGGATGCTTCCAGTTATTTCCACTCCACAGTCTCAGCCCTGTAGGGAAAGGGAAAACTTGGAGGCACAACAGAAGAGCTCCACGTTGGTGTGAGAGAAGGGAGAGATATGGAGCAAGTGAGACAAGCCCCTCACTGCCAGCCCTCGGCACATCCCCTGTGATCCATCACTTGGGGCAGCTTCCCCTGACACCCCTCTGGAAAGACCTGGAGCTGTGAGCACAAATCCTCTGTATTCTGCTGCTCTCCATTGCCTGCAGCACCACCACCATCCCCAGAGCTCCTGAATGAGTTTATTTTCCATCTGTTGCCTGCCAGCCTGAAGCAGCACTAATGCAGCCTGGAAGGCTTTGCTCCCATCAACTGCAGCAACAAAAGCACTTACGAGCCTTCCAGGGCAGTTCCAGGCCTGAGACAGAGAGAAATAAAGACCCTGGAATACAAACTGGAGATCTGGATGTGGGCATGGCTGAGGAAAGACAAGCAGGGGAGAGTGCAGGGGCTACACAGGTGAAAAAATGAAGGAACAAGACAGTTATTTGTGCACAATCCACTGTGGGCTGCCCACACTCCTGGGGCTAAAACTGTGCTTCTGTTCCCAGAATGAATGGGGATGTGCATCCTTGGCCCTGTAAATGGGGAATGTTTCCCTGAGCACCGGCCCTGTCAGCCAGCTGCCAGGATCACACCACAAAGCCTTGTGCCAGGCTCCAGGACTTCTCCCAGCTTTCATCTGTTTGGACTCTGCCTGCTGCTGGAGTGTGGGGAGAAATCATCATCCCTTACTGAGCAGGGCTGGAGGCAGGAGGAGAAGCAGCTGCACCCCACAGGAACATCTCTGGCTGCAGCCAAGACAGCAGGACATGAAGTGGGAACACAGGCGCTGGATGAGAGCATCCAAAACTCAATGTTCAGACCGCGCTGAAAGCACGGTCACATCCCTCAGCTGCACTGACACACGGGTTAAGAAGTGACAAACCACCAGAAGGACCCCAGGAGTGCCCACCTGGCTGGAGAGAAGACCCCAAACACAGAGGAACAAAGGTTTCCAGGGAGAACACACCAGTCCTGCTGCACTCGGCCACGAGGGACGATAAAAGTGATGTTCAAAAGGGGAGAGAGATGTCAGGGCTCGGCCTTCTGCTTTCTGATAACATTCACATGAAAGAAAGCTCTCACAGCTTGTGGGGTTTTTTCCTTTTTCTTTCTAATCTGGGATTATAAGAAACACAAAGTTCCCCCGTTTGTGCCAGAGGGGTAAGACCGAGCTTCTTCAGTCTTTCTGTAGAGTTGTGGTTTTTCACAAAGAGTTTTCCTCTCCCACCTGCTTGTGGGTTGCTTAGCTAAACAAACATTTCCATAGAAAGAGACAAGACATATGTTTGAAGCAAGAGGAAGAAAAAAATGAAACCCTTGGGCTGTTCACATTTTTTTCTCCTCTCCAGCAGGACCCAGTGACAGCTGTCTGCCTGTCCTCTGGAAAAACACAAACCTCCAGAAGACCTGGCTTGTGTCAGGCTGTGAGGACTGTCCTCACCCTTCTGTCCTTGAAAGAAAAATTCTTCTAATTAACTGGCTTGAACCACTTTTCCCTTTTTGCAATGCAAGAAGACACAAAGAAAAGAGGCATCCTTTAAAAACATCCTTTAAAAACACTTCTCCTTGTACTACAGAAATATCAAGAAGGGGAAGCCTGCTCTTTTCCCAGAACCTTCTCAGATGTTCACAGACGAAGCGCAGAGCCAGGGGAGCGCCACCTCCAACAAAGGTGTTCTCCAAAGCACGGCACAGCCGTTGGAATTATGGGGATTACAATCAAAACCAGTCAATCAGCCTAATTTCAAAGAAAAAAAAAACCCAAACACACACACAAAAACATAAAAACCCTGTTCCTGTTTTAATCCCGTTTTTTTGCTGCTTCTGCAGTGTCCTTCAGAGCCCGCAGCAGAGGAGGTGCTGCTGCTCCTGCTCTTCCTCCTCCTTCCAGGGGGCAGCTGGTTTCACTGGTCACTGCTGGAGCCTGGTGGCCACCACAGCTCCGTGGTGGTTTCAGCCTGGTGGCAGCCACCACAATCCCTGTGGTTGCCTCAAGCCCAGTGGCCACCACAGCTCTGCAGAAACCTGTCACTGGCCACCTCAAGCCCCGTGTCCACTGGCGTGTGGTACCACAGCTCAATGGTGGCCACTTCAGCCTGGCAGTGGCCACCTTAAGCTCTGCAGCTGCTGATACCTGTTTGTCCCTGCAACTGAGTAGTGGCTGCCATGGTTTTGTGGTCACCACGGCCTGGCAGTGGCCACCTCAACCCCAGCAGCCGCTAATGCCCTGTGGCCACCTCAACGCCAGCAGCCACCGCAGCTCTGTGGTCACTTCAACCAGCAGCCACTGATGTGTGGCAGTCACCTCAGCCTGGTGGCAGGATCTCAGCCCCTGTGGCTACCCCAACCCCAGTGGCACCCTCAGCCTGGCCACAGCCACCCCAACCCCAGTGGCAACCTAAGTGTGGTGGTCTCCTCAGCCCAGCAGCAGCCACCTCAACCCCTGGCGGCCACTTAAACTGGCAGACATCACCTCAGCCTGGCCGTGGCCACCTCAAGGCCAGTGTCCACCCCAACGCTGGTGGCCACCAATGCCTGGCGGTCACCTCAGTCTGGCCACAGCCACCTCAACCCCAGTGGCCACCAACTCCTGGTGCTCCCCTCAGCCCAGTGGTGGCCATCTCAACCCCAGCGGCCACTGATGCCTGGCATTCACCTCAACCCCACTGGCGACTGATGGTTGGTGGTCCCCTCCAGCCTGACCACGGCCACCTCACCGCCGGTAGCCACCAACTCCCGGTGGTCCCCTGAGCCCGGTGGTGGCCACCTCAGCCCCGCTGGCCACCGATGTGCGGTGCTCGGCCCCCTCAGCCCCGCGGCCGCCGCCTCCCCCCTCACGCTCGGCGAGGCGGCGGCGCGATCGCGCCCGCCATTCCCCGTCCGTCCCCCCCCCTCCCTCCATCCATCCCCTCATCCCTCCGTGTCCCCTCCCGGCCCCGGCGCCGCCCCGTGCCCGGTACCTGCCGCCGCGCCGCCTCCGCGTCCCGGTAGTACTTGACGGCGACCAGCGCGGCGAGGGCGGCGAGGGCCAGCGCCAGGCGCGGAGGGGCCGCGCCGGGCCCCGCCATGGCCATCGCCCCGCTCAGCGCCGCCGAGCCGCCATGGCCGCCCGGCCGGGGGAGGCGTCAGGCGCCGAGGAGGGGCCGGGCCCCGCCGGCCGGGGCTCGGCCAGGAAAAACACACTTTTTTTAGTGTTTTTTAGTGCTCGGTCTGGGAAAAAAAAAAACACACCTCTTTTTTAGGGTTAAACGACCGTCGCTGGCTCAGGAAAAAAAAATCCTTTTTGGCTTTAAACGTCTCCGCTGGCGGGGCCCTGGGAGGGGATGGACCCGCTCCTCTCCAGTGCTCTTTGTGGGCTTTGCCTTTGTTATCGATGGGAGAGCGGGGGTGTGTGTGTGTGTGCATCCCCAAATTTACAGTGGTCTCTGGCCCCTAATTCAGCACTTCCCAGAAAATAACCATGTCCTGAACTTGTAGTTACTTTCATGCTTCCTTTATTATCAATGGGAGAGCTCTGTGTGTGTGTCCATCCCCAAATTTCCAGGGTGATCCTTAATTCAGCACTTCCCAAAAACAACCATATCCTGAACTTCTCCTTGGTTTTATGCTTCCTGTGGGCTTTGCCTTTATTATCAGTGGAAAAGCTGTGTGTGTGTATGTGTCCACTCCCAAATTTCCAGAGTGGTCTCTGGCCCTTAATTCAGCACTTCCCCAAAAAAGAGCCATATCCTGAACTTCTCCTTGGTTTTAGTTCACCAAAATGGGTGTGTTTTAACAAAACAGGTAGCAGTGGTTTCACTTGCAGTGATTTTGCTGATGTTTAAGCCCTGGGATGGCAGGGATGGGAATCAGTGGATGGGAATGACTTGTGAGCCTGGGGCGATGGTGCTCAGGCCTCCTGCCTCCAACATCACCCTCACATTTCAGGTCATTTCTACCATCACCCCACACTCACCCCAAACTCTTCCACCTCCCCGTGTTCTCTGTGCCCTTCAGGTCCATCCACACGGGTGTCACGTTGTTGTCACACCGTCTCTTAGCAGTGGCTCGGCCAAGATATATATATTTTGTCATTTTAATCTTTCCTCATAACTCAGCCTCCTGCTCCTCAGTACATGCAATCCTGAAATCCCCTGATTGCCCGGGAAGATTTAGTGCCGTTTTCTGCCGCTGCAGGGCGAACAGCACAGTGTTTGATCTCTCCAAGGGTAGCAGGAAGTGTTAGCATTTAATCCTTTGAAGCTTTTGCCGTTTCCTAAGCCTGCCTAATCATTTTTGTTTTAGGTTTAAAGAGCATTTCAGATGGAGATGAGGAGAGCATGACCAAGCCATTAAGAGAGCAGTGGTGACTGCATGGAGGAGGGAGGATGAGGATGGTCCCCCTGGGCAGCACAGGATGGGAGTGGGTGGTTTTCACCAGCCAGCAAAACTTGGGTGGTGTCTTGGGCCAGGACTGGGACTTGGGACTGTTCCTCTCTCTACTACAGATCCCCACAGTGAAGGTGAAAGCTTGGGACCAGGCAGAGGAGCCCAAAAACCAGAATCAGCTGAGAGCTGAGTTAATTTGTGATTCACATCAGTGTTGTTTCACCTGCACAGCCAAGGGAGAAAGGAGAATCTTCCTTCTGCCAGCTTCACCATAGAGGAAAACTTCCATGGAATTCTACAGCTGCTCTTCACTCTGACCTCCCCATCCATCACAGAACCTGTGCTTGGGCCATGGGAAGGAGATGGGAGGAACTGGATTAGCAGAGGACTGAAATGGTGTCTGGGAGCAGAGACAGGAGTGAATGAGGTGAACACTCAAGCACTTTAGATGTGCTTTAATACTTCCCGGCCCCATTAAGGTGTGGAGAGCTGTTGTTGACCTCAAATAACCCAGCACGTACCTTTACAGCACAAAATGTAACAGGACAAATGGACTTGGTTGTCTGGGAAATGAGCAAGAGCAAGAGGTGATATGAGATGACAACGCCTGGAGCTTCCTCGGTGGAGGAGACCTGACAAGGTTGGTTGGCAGAGCTGAGGTGATCCTGTTTAAATGAGAGGCTCATTTTACAGCTGAACCATTTCCAGTGTCATCAGCCACCACATAAAGATGACAAACGGGAGAATTATTTGATAGGAAAAAGAATGAAAAGACAAAAGGTCAAATAATTCAGGGTGTCTGCTGGGAGCTGATCCTCCTCAAGAGAGAACAAACCCAGCAGCTCCAGGCTCTGCACTGCTGGGTCCTGAGATTACAGCACTCAGGAAGAATGTTAAATATCCAGACTTCTGCTGTGTGGCACACCTGTATCAAAGGGAATCCCAGAAAAATAACAGGGAGGACTTCCACCAAGAGAATTCACCCAGCAGGAAAAACTATCCCAGATTTTCCCTTTGTCAGGAGGGAGAACTTTAAGAAAAACAGCGAGAAATTGGTGGCAGGAATGAAAAACTTGGAGCAACCTTTTTTGCAGGAGATGGATGGGTTTTCCATGTGTCAGAGCACAGGCAGTCACTCCACATTCCAGGGCAGCACGCTGGGAGAGCAGAGGAACCCTGTCCTTGTTTCAATCCATGGCCCTGTTCCCATTGCCTGAAACCCTGGATCAAAAGCCAAACCCATCACAGAGCAATGGAATGAGGCTGTAAAACCTGAGCTCTGTGCTTGAATGGAAAAAGCACCTGGAAACAGAACCCCCCTCCCCGGGGAAGCAAGTCCTGACCAGACTGAGGCTCAAAAACATTAATCCTCTGGAAACTGTAAGGAACAAGGAGTAGCCAAGTCT
The DNA here is from genome assembly GCF_025592945.1 of Manacus candei. Lineage (NCBI taxonomy): Eukaryota > Metazoa > Chordata > Aves > Passeriformes > Pipridae > Manacus > Manacus candei. Next base: position 1,395,447 of record NW_026138118.1, on the reverse strand, counting down.
GGTTTCACGTTGGGGTTTTTTGGAGGGGACGAGAAAACCAGAGGTGACATGGAAATCACAGAGTTCATCCCAGAAAATGAACGGCCAGCAAAGGCTGCGGAGGGAAATGAAGTTTGAGACATTTCAAAGTAAACCATTCAGCTGAAGGGCAAGAGCCAATTCCCATGTCTTGCATTCCTAACTCCTCCCTGGCCTTTCCTACTGAGGAGGAACAATCCAATCTGTGGGTCACTTACAGTCTGGACACCGTGGCTCTCCCTGGATGAAATCATTCACAAAGCAGGTGTTTTATTGAGAGGACTCCCAACTCCAGCACGGTACCTGCTGGAGGCTACACAGGGAATGAAGCCAGAGAGCCAAACGTGATCAGGAGGAGCTGCTGGAACTCTGCTGGCACTGGGAGCCAGTGCTCGTGCATCACATCTGAAACAATCAGATAAATAGATCAGATCAAAACGTATGTGGAAAAATACTCTGGCTGCCAGGCTTTTGAATTCAATAACCAATTCTGCTGAAAGCCTTCCAAGGGAATTTAATAACGCCGTAAAAATGAAGTGTGGGTTACAAAAAGATGCATTTGTTTTCTGGATGGTTTTGTCTTATCTCCGTGTAGGCCGAGCGACAGCAGCCTCAGCGATAGGGATTAGTTTTCATCTCCACCACTAATGCAACTTTCTGTTATCAGAACTTCATTTTACAGGAAATTCCTTCTGATATAAAATATCACATGCTCTGGCGGTGAAAATTAAGATGGTAATCACGGCTTCTGAATTTGAATGTAACAGGGGAAATGGGCAATAACCCAGGCTGATCAAATTGCTTGGTGGCTCAAAGTAGGGAAAAAACACTAAAAAAGCAACCACAGACAACAGAATCCCCACTGATGTCCCACACGCCTGGGACAGAAGGGCAGGAAAGCAGCTCAAAGACAAACATCTTCCCAGATCCTCCCATCAGACATTTAAAGCCAAACCTCTGGTTCAACGTGACACCCCATTGATTGACCTGCTCACAGTTTGGAAACCGAGGGGTTCCCCTCTGGGTGGACAGAGATCCATCCCCCCCACCCACCTGGCAGGAGGAATATGGGCCCAAATCCCACCCAGGGCTCCCAAGTTCTGCTTGAGCAGGAGCCTCCAGCCAAGGCTCGAGGAAGGGAAGGGCAGAAGCATTTCAAGACACCAGCAGGACAAACATTTCTGTTACCTGCCTTGCCGTAGGACAGAAAAATCCCGGTTATGGATCAGGGCCAGGCCTTGGAACAAAGCTGATCCTTGGAATAAATCTTTACTCCTGCTAAACACAGGCATGCTTAACTTGATGCCTGTGATTAATCCTCTGGCCCCCGGGGATTTCAGTGATGTCTGGGAGCACAGGCAGAGGCATTTGCAGATGTGGGATGCCACAAACAAGCTCCTGCTCCCTTGTGCAGAAGAGAAAACAACCAATGTAATGTAACACCAAGCACCTATTTCTAAAGGAAACTAGAACCATGCTGTTTATTTTAGGGGTTTAAATTTTTCCAGGCGAAGTGTTCTGAGTTACTCCAAGAGCAGGACATTTTTATTTAAGGAATTCCCTTAATCCATTATAAAAATCCTCTGAGCTAGAACAGCTTCCTGGTATCCAAATCTCTTGGATAACACAGCTCACTCCCAAGATGTTTATTTACCAACAACCATTCCTCTAGGCCAGACTTACCAGCCAGTATCTTTATCCCCTGGATAATGCTAAGTCCCCATCTGACAATCTTATTTCTCTTGGGGAATTACAAAGGCAGGAATTTAGAAACAACATTTTTTGTCTTCACAACCTGCTCGAAGCAACTCCTATTTTCCCCAGTCGCTGAATGAACCGATTATCGAGAGAATGTCACAAGAATGAACCAAAATCCTCCATCCTCAAAGGCCACACAGCTTTGCAGTGATCAGAGGGAATGCTGATCCCAGATCCAGAAATTCAAGAGAGCTGGAAATTGCTGTTCATACACTGGCTGGATTACTCTAGAAAGCAACATCATCTATTGTGCAAAACTCTTTAAATCAACCAGTATTGTCACCTAGTTATTCCAAACATAGTGTAACAGGTATTTTACAGGACCAACCCGAAGAGGCATTTTATTTTACAAGACTTTTATTCTGTTTCACAGATTTGACTATTACAGCAGTGAAATTATTACAAGTGACTCGTAACACTTAGCTCCAAATAAAAGTAGAAAAACACAAAAACGGTGAAGGAAAGTTAAATGAGATGTGTGGTAAATGTGTTTTAGGAGCACAGATAAAGTATATAAAAATACATTAGGATCAAGGATTTTGCAGAGAGGTTTTGGTTCAGTTACAATTTTGACACCACAGAGTCACAGAATCACGGAATGGCAGAGGCTGGACGGGACCTCCAGGGTCCACCTGCCCCAACCCCCAGCTCAAACAGGGCCACCTGGATCCCAGGGCTGTGTCCAGGCAGCTTTTGAGTATCTCCAAGGATGGAGACTCCACAGCCTCCCTGGGCAAGCTGTGGCAGAGCTTGGTCACCCCCAGGGTAAAAAAGTGTTTCCTCATGTTCCCCGTGTTCCGTTTGTGCCCGTTGCCTCTGGAACTGTCACTGGGTTCCACTGGCATGAGCCTGGCTCATCTTTGCACCCACCCTCCAGGTCTTTTTATACATTAATAAGATCCCCCTGGAGCCTTCTCTTTCCAGACTAAACAGTCCCAGCTCTCTCAGCCTTTCCTCAGAGGAGAGATGTTCTAGTCCCTTATTATCTCCTTGGCCATTTGTTGGACTCTCTCCAGCCTGTCCATGTCTCTCCTGTACTGGGGTGCCCAGAACTGGACACAGCACTCCAGGTGTAGCCTCACCTGTGCTGAGGGGAGGAGAAGGAACACCTTTCCTTGCTCCAGCCTTCCCCCCCAGTCTGTGGAACCTGGGAGTCCTGGTCCTGCCAGTCAAGACAGAGGCAAAGGCAACATTTGGTATCTCCACCTTTTCCATGTCCTGTGTAACAGGTTTCCTGTCTTGTTCAGCAGTGGGCCCTCATTTTCCCAATCTTCCTTCTGTATCCTATTTTCTTATAGATGCCCTTCTTCTTGTCATTGACATTTCTGGCTGAATTCAATTCCATTTGGGCTTTAGCTTCCCTAATGTCAGCCTTGGATGCTCAGACAATGTTTCTGCAGTGGTCCCAGGTTACCTGTCCCTGCTTCCACCCTCAGCTTCCTTCGTGTGTCTGAGTTTGACTGGGAGTTCTCTGCTCATCCACAGAGCCCTCCTGGCATTTTTGCCTGACTTCCTGCTCACTGGAATGGAACTCTCTTAAGCTTGGAGGACATGACTCTTGAATATTTACTGGCTTTCTCAGGCCCCTCTTCCCTCCAGGTCTGATCCCACAGGACTCTTCCAAGCAGATCTTTGAAGAGGTCCAAGTCTGCTCTCCTGAAGCCCAGGGCTGAGCTTGCTTTTCCCCCTCCTTCCTGCCCTCAGGATGCTGAACTCACCAGCTCATGGTCACTTCAGCCAGAGCTGCCTTTGACCTTCACATCCCCAGCGAGCCCCTGGCTGGTGTGAGGCCAGCAGAGCCCCTCTGTTGGCTCCTCTGTCACTTGGGGGAGGAATTTATCATCAGTCCACTCAAAGCACCTCCTGGATTGCTCATTCCCTGCTGTGTGTCCCTCCAGCAGATACCAGGAGGGTTGAAGTCCCCCATGAAGACCAAGGTCTGCAAATTCAAACCTGATGCTGCTCCTACCTGTCTGTGGAGGGTCCAATCCTCTTGTTCTCCCTGGTCAGGTGCCTGCAGCAGACACCCACTGTAAGGTCATCTTTCCCTGTCCTCTCTCTAATCCCAAGCCCTGAGCTCTCAGCTGGCTCCTCATCCATCCCCACACACTCCACATCAAGGGCAACTCCCCTTCCTCATTCTCCTGCCCTTCCCAAAGTGCCCCCAAAGCCCACCACCAGAAAGCACAGTATGTTGAAAACTGTTCATTGGAAAGCTGATAAATCCAAGAGCATATAAAAGGCAAAAATGAAACAGAAAAAGGAAAGGAGGATGTGTGTGTGTGTTTGTGTCTATTTTATGGCAAACTTCCAGTCCTTTGGCCACTATAAAGCAAAATCAGTGGATTTCATATAAATTCTCTGTATAAAGGAATGTCTATGAACTGTGTACAATATGGCCCAGAATAAACATCTCATTATCAGGCTAATAGAGCTCCTCACAGAGGAAAAGAAGGTGCTTACATCATGGTTCCATCTTCCCAGTAGAATACTGTCCGGAATTGGACTAGTGCCCCAAAATACCATTTTAGGAACAACAGGGATTCCTTTAATGGAAAGGAAAAGCAGTGACCCACAGAAGCAGGTGCTGGGCAAGGGCCTCACTGCTGCACAGCTGCTTTAAAGTTCGTGTGGTTGACTGGCAGGGGATGAGCCTCGGTGTTGAACACCCAGTCGTCCAGGGACAGCACGTCATCTTCACAGAACAGAAGATAGAGGTACCTGGAGCCACAGGGCAAGGAGATGGACACAAAGGGAGGTCAGAGGAAGCCCAGGTGGGACCCCAAGCACGCACAAGCAGCAGGACTGTGATGGGGCTGCCATTGCCCACGGGTGTCACAATCTGTGGTGGCACATTTCCCGACCCCCTGGCTCACTCTCCTGCTGGAAACCACCACCCCTGGGGCAAAAGGGGGTGGGCATCCATGCTCAGCCCCCCCCAAACATTCACACAACCAGCAAAGCAGATCTGCACCAAGGGGCAGCAGATTCAGGCCACAGTCGTGCCTCCTCTGAGTGCAGGACATGAACCTGGCAGAGGCCAGGGCTGCCTCTTAAACCATCAGAGGCAAATTCAAGGGAGATCAGCAGCCAGAGCCGCCCACTTAGAGCAGCTCTAAGGCACAAGGAAGAGAGTTCTTGAAATCCAGCACATGAGCAGGAACCTCGAGACCAAGGACAGCAGTGGTTCTACAGCAGGAAACTGCCAAAGCTTCAGAGCACCCAAAGCCTGCCCAGTTTTCCCCCCAGAGCCACAGAATGGTTTGGGTTGGAAGGGACCTTAAAGATCACCTCCTTCCAACCCCCAGCCATGGGCAGGGACACCTTCCACTAGAAGAGAAGACTTCCTCCTTAGTACCAGAGACTTATTGCAGACCAGAGTGTTGGTGCTGCAGGAATTATGCTACTCTGAAAGGCCTCTGTGACACCAGACTTACTTCAGAGTCTCTGCGAGGAAAAAACTCTGTTGCATGTTGTCGTGGGTTGGGGTTGTGGTGTAAACATCTCTGATGCCAGAAAAACCAGCTTCTACTCTACAGTGTTTTTCCAGGGCCTGAGAAAGAAAAAAGAAACCTCAGTGACACACAGCAGCGTGGAGCAACTCATTAATCATCATCAGCTGCATTACCAGCCAGCTGTACAAATCAAATTCCAGGTTTATCACAGCCTCTGTCCCTCACTGAAGAGTGTGGTGATTGCTCCAGACTCTGGGAATCAAGATAGCTCTAATGAAATAGTAAGAGAAACATCAGCCACCTAAGTTAGGTGATTGATTGACCTTGACACCACACAAACAGCAAACTCAGATCTCCAGAGGCAGCTCAAGCTGTTTATGGGACCTCTTTTCCAGGGCAAGCACACAAAGGACAGTTCTGCCACAGGAGCAGCCCCTGCCAGGACATGGGGCAGCAGCCAAGGGGCTTTGCATGAGCTGGGAATGGGTGAGGGGCCTTCTGGCTGTGAGGTCTTTGTAGGAAGAAGACACAACAAAGGACAGAGGCAGCTTTGCTGGGTTTCCCTGGCTAACTACAAACCAGTGGTGCTGAGCACTCCAGAGACTTCAAACACAAGGCTGACTCCTTTTTGCAGAGGGTTTTTACATTAATGGGAGGTTTTGCTGTCTGCAGCACTCCTGTCCACAAACCTCCACTGCCCTGACTGACTGTAGCCCAAAAGGAGGAGGAAACATCCACAACAATCAACAGAGATGCCACACCAAACTGAGCTATTTTGTGTATTCCTGCCCCATTGCTAATGTAAAATCACAGGGCTGAAAGGGACCTTAAAGATCCTTAATTCCACCCCCCTGCCACAGGCAGGGACACCTTTTACTAGACCAGGTTACTCAGAGCCCCATCCAACCTGGCCTTGAACACCTCCACTAATGTATCTCAACACCTAACAAGACTTATAAATAATTTCTGCTTTTTTTTTACTGACCGAAGGAAAGATTTTTGTAGGAACCCAGCAAGAAAGTTGTTACCATGACTTCTTCAGGCTTACCTTGACCACCTCCCAGCCCCACTGCCTGTACTTGGGGTCGTGGGTGAGCCTCCACAGGTACATGTAGCTCTCCACCACCTCCGGCCGCAGGATGTAGTAGCGCTCGCTCAGCCTGGTTGCCATGGCTTCACTCCCGGCATCAAAGCGAAAGGCTTCGGGGCCCAGTTTGGTATCTGCCCAAAATCACACACATGCAGGAGGACAAAACAAGTAAAGAGACCATCCAGGTGCTCTTATGTTGCTCAGGGCTGCCAACATTGAACAAAGGCTTGGATGAGCCTTTTCTCCTGGTTCGCTCGCAGCCTCTTTGGAGAGGAGACAAGGGGATGATGGGGAAGCTTAACCAACTTCACTGGGCTTTTATAAATAAAGCTTTAAGAATATCTTGGTCTTTTTGAGTGTCCCTTACATAAGAGGGACACTCAAATCTCTTGCAGGCATTAACTAGCACTCAGATCCCCATTTGCAACACCTGTTTGAAAACAGGGAAACTGTAGAGGTTGCTTATGAGGTTGCCCAGAGAAGCTGTGGCTGCCTCATCTCTGGAAGAGTCCAAGGCCAGGATGGACAGGGCTTGGAGCAACCTGGGCTAGTGGAAGGTGTCCCTGCCCATGGCAGGGGGGGGAACAGGGTGACATGCACAGACAATTCCTGCAGAACACTGAGCCTGCTGAAATGCCAGCACTGAAACTCTGTCAGCAGCTTGCTGCTGTCCTTTCTGAGCTGATGGATGTTGCTGAAGGTGAAAATTGGCTCGAGGCACTCACAACCAGAGGGTTGTTAGTTCATGTGGTTTGTTTTAGCTCTGTAAGTGTTGGTGGGGGGGAGGAGTTATTTGCAAACATCATTTCATGTTAGCTGGAAGTTTACTGGGCAAACGTGCTGGACACCGACTGCCAATATGGGCTTGGGGATGTGAGGAAGGTGTGAAACAATCTTTACAAACAGTTAGTGGAGGCAGACTTGTGCCTGACAGAGTCCTGGAAAGCTGCCTCGTTGCCTGCAGCCTCCCAGGAGCTGCAGAGATGCCTACAAAGAAAGGAGTGGTGTCCAAAACAGCTCTTGCAGGCAGAGAACTAGCCTAGTCCTTCATTCATCACCAGTCCCTGCTCTCCCAGAGCACTGATAAGCACTGGGTGATGAAACAAATTTTACTGAACTTGTGAAATGAAAAGACTCACTCAGCCTCTGCTCAGACAGCTGGGGAAAGGCTGAGCAACTTCATTTTTTTGGTTCCTGCCAGCAGCTGCAGGTCTCCAGCACTCCCCTCTTGGGCTTCTCAGCTGCTCTGCTCCATACAGTGGGATGCTTTGCAATTAATCTCTGTTAATCTTCCCTTCTTGTCCACACAGGGATGTGAAAGGACAGACTCAAACTACAGTCCTGTTGGGAGAAGGCTGGTTCTGTGACTGGGAGGCAGGACTAGGATTCAGCCCTGGGTTCAATTCCCAGCTCTGCCACAGGGCCTGACATCTGCCTGTCCCTCTGCTCCAGCTGCCTGCTGTGTAAAACATATTGCTGTCTCCTCCAGATACCCCAGAAAAGCCAAGTGAAAATCACACACAGGGATGCAGATGCTGCTGAAGCACAAAATACCCCACTGCAAACCTCTGCCACACGACCCTGAGCCTCCTGAGGCTGTGGGTGATCCCTCACTCACACTTCCAGGCAGCCCACGGGTTTACCTGAGCGTGCATAAGACTCGTGACATGTGTTTGTTATTTCTGCAGCCAGATCCATGTGCCTCTGCCTCCTCTCTTCTCCAGCATCTTCAGCTCCAAGTGCAATCATGCCCCCAGAGAAACAAGCCAAGTGGCCCATTTTGTGGTCCAAGATGCCTCCCCTCCACTCAGCGATGTAGGTCAATCCTCCAGCAGACTTTTTGACCAAATGCTTTTCTATTGCCTAAAGGGATGAAAATCAAGGCTTCAAGATACTTAGTGGACAGTAAGTAAAACTTACTCACTAAGTATTTCAAGATACAGGAGTGAACACCAAGGAAACCCAAAGATCCAAGACATTCTGAAGATCTGAAACCTTCCTGTGAACAATGTCCCCCCCCAAAAAAAAAACACAGAGCAGCAACCTGCTCCTTACCTCTAGTGCATCGTCGTACATCTTTTTAGCTTCCAAGTCCTTCTTGTCTGACATCAGCCAAGATTTGATGAGATATTCATAAAAGCTGTCCCCAAGCCCCCCAATGGAGACGTGGTCTGTAGTGGGAAAGCCAGAAAAGAACCTCAGGTTCATGACATACAATGAGCAGTTGCTTTACAAAGGGGAAACAACCACGTCCTATTTAATGCCCTTGTTCTCTCCTTCCTCTTCCCAGTTTTCCTGGGGAGAGCTTGCAGCATTTCTTTTTCAAAGGGGAAGAAAGGTGGAAAGTGCAATCAGAAGAAAAATGTCCTGTCATTTTACAGAGCATTAATATCCCTCACCAAAACCATTCAGAGGTCTTATTTTACAAGTTATTTATACTGCAACCTGAAGATGCTTCCTGTTTATGAAGTGATCATCATAAATCCCACCCTCATAAACCAAGAGCAGTGGGGGGGGTGTTGATAGATCTCCATGTATATGAAGCCCCTGGGAGCTGTCTCCCTGCCTCAGGAAAGGGAGAATGTGTGTTCTATCCCACAGAGCTGCCAGCAAGGGGCTGCTGGAGGGACTTCTCCGTCGTGCCATTTGTATTCCTGGCTCACAGTGGGACTCTGTGCCCTGGGGAAGGCTGGGGTTGCTGGCGTATTAAAATGATAAAGTCAGGTACAAGGATGTGCACTGAATATCTCCCTCTGCAGAAATCAGATTTCCAGGGCTGTCTGCTCAGAGAACACCCTGCTCTGACCTTACAGGGGGATGCTGAAGGATTGCAGTGCGAAATGGGCACGACAGCTGCAGGTTTGTGCCCGGGGGGAGCTGCTGGATGGATTTATGGCTTTAAACTGCACCACGGGGGGAAGAGCAGCGTTCACTCTTCAAGCAGCCAAGCACTCCCCTTTCTAGGAGAGCAAGACAAATTACCCACCGTGGACTAAGCAGCCCCTGTTAATTAACAGTGTCCACCCCTGGGTCTGCACCATCCTCATTTCCAAGGGAAGCAGATGCAGCAGGTGCTCGGACTTAAATGTTCGGATTTTTGTTTTCCTTTGCCTTGTACAAACATAAAGTCCCAAGGCTTATTCTAAATGCTAAATCCTACCAGCAGAAGAAATCAACAGCCATGCATTTTCCTGACCTGAAGAGCAAACATCCCTGATACACTGTGTCCAATGATCCACGGAATAATCCATAGCAAAACAATGGGATTAGACGCATGAATTCAGTGGGGGGGAAAAAAAAAAAAGAGAGGACAGACTATTTGCAAACACCGGCTGCACAGCCTGTCTTCAAAGAGCAGCTCTGTGATCCTAAGTGTGTCATTCATAAAATCACCAAAGCAGGAGCTCTGGTACATAATTGCTTTCCATATGGCATCAGCTTTGCCAGCGTTTGCCTCCCAGGCACTCTGCATAAACAAATCTCCTCTTTCAGCAGGGGACTGGGCTTTAATTTTCTAAAGGTAACAACTGCACTCAGAAGAGGTACAGCACAGACTTTTCATTTAGGAGATCTGCTCATCCAACCAGGTCAGAGATACACCTTTTAAGAAAATCACAGCAATTTCAAGAAAAACGGCTTCCTGCAAAGAGCTTTAATGGCAAGAGAGAAGATGAGAGAAGATGAGAGCCTGGCACCTACAGGGAACAGGCTGCAGCTGCCTCCCTGCTTTGGTCCTCATCTCTTTCTCACCAGATGCAGAAGGGGCTGATCAGTCTTTTCACTCCTTGGAATATGGATTGAGATCACAAGGTCATATGATGAGCAACTGCCACAAACAGCCTGTGCCATGGGCTGAAAGTCTGTCTGGGAGTCAGGTTATTTGCAGGCTTTGGCATAGATCTGCCTATCCCTGAACAAGTAATCAGAGGCTACTTTTAATATGCTCTGAAAACCAGCAACAGGCCTCTCTTTACGTCAGCAAGGGGTGGGAGCAGGTCAGGGCAATGAAGTGAAATCTGCAGGCATAAAATAGAATTAAATCAGTGGCAGAAGAGATGAGTGCTGGGTATCCAGCCGAGAATCGTCCCCACCTGGGTTAAGAGCACAGCTCCTCAGTTTCCCAGAGATTCTGTAATGACCAGTTATGGCAAAGCCAGGCACTTCTCCTCCTCTCAGCACCACCAAACAGGCAGAACTAATGCTGGTGTCTGGTGGAATGTACAGCGTGGAATTGGGAGCTGCCACTGGGAATAACCTCAAGGAAATGGGATCTCAGGGTGCAGCAGGGGATGGGAGATGAGCTTTTCAAGTGGAACATATAACAACAACTCTGCAGAGACAAATGCAGAGGGGAAGCTGAACTGCTTACAAAGGGATGGGATAACTCTGAAGATCAATTACTGGGTTGAACAGAAACCTGTTTTCTTTCCCCACGGCCCCAAAGGACAGCTCTGGTTTAACAGGATAACTGTGACCATCCAAGACACTTTGCTGGGACACCTGTCAGTCACCATTAGAGGTGCTCATGTGGCAGCTGAAGGTCAGGGATTGCTCACAGCCACAGCTCTGTCCCTGCCTCAGCCACACAACTGCCTGTCAGGTACCATCGGAGCCATTAATACAGTTGGAAAGGCCTGGAGTGATCCAGCTGAACAAACAGTGCAGCGAGACATGGAGACACCAGGTAATGTAAGGACTAAAAGCAACCTGCCCAGACAATAAATGTAACCCACTGACAGGTTCAAAACATCTTCTGCACGAAGAGACTTTTCACTCCTTTGACAGAGGAACACGAAATCCAGCAACCAAAACAAGCAAATCAATAAGAGAGCAGAAGGTTGAGGTCAGAGCAGCAGAAGTAGCACCTCCTGTTCCTAGCAGAGGGCAAACTTGGGTGACCCAAGAAGAGGGGTACAGTCTCTTCTCTGGGTAAGGAGGGGGCCGTGTGTGTAAAGCAGGAAAGTAAATAACCTGTCCCTGGGCACACTGCTTCTAATATTTCCCTGCTCTTTTCTAGCCCCTTCCTTGTTGTTGCTCTCCTTTCATACCAGGGCAGTATCTACTTAATGCCCACACCTCCCGTGCTGGGTTCTCAACAAGAGGAAAGAAAACATTCCTGTCTCATCCTTCTCGCACCAAACCGCACGATGCAGAGGTACCATGGTAACAGGAACAGGAGAGCACACAGGAGAATGCAGCCCCGGATCCGAGGGGGATCCAAGACTCTTACAAGCCCTCTGCCTCTCCAGGTGGCTCCTTACTTGCTGCAGCACATTCCAGAGGTAAATCTCACAGTGCTTCTGCTCAGCCTTCCCGTGCGGCTCCCGAGCAGGTCCACGGGCTCTGTGCTGACTGCAGGATGAAGTCTTAAAGGGATGTGCTGATTTCTAATATCTGTGTGATGGACCATGTACCATTATCCTCCCCCGTGCAAGAAAGGCCCTAATTCTCTCTGGAGGTGAGACACTCAGCTGGAAACAAGGCTGATGGAATAAGTGTGCAATTACTGTATTGCATCTTACAAATCGGGCTGTATTATCCAATCACATGTATAACAGGCTGCCTGACAAGACATTTTCTTGGCTTGCTGCTCTGACAGTTGCTACTGCTTCCTGAAGAAAAATGGAAAGACTGAAACGCTCCAGGCAGGGCTGAACACAGAGAGATACCTACGCTGCACCCAGTTCCCTGTCACCGGGCTGAGGAAGTTGGGATAAAGGCCCTGGGGCTTCTCCACTCTGTTGAGGACTCTGCGGATGTTCATCACCTAGGAGAGAGGAGAGACAGAATGGTGTTACTGCTCTGCTGACAGAGCTGGAGGCTTGCTCTGTCACCACGGTCTCTAATTCCTCAGTGCTGATCCCTCCTGAACAGGCACAGCAGCCTGGAACACTGGGATCAGGCACAGCCCAGTGACACGGCTCTCTGGGATGGAGAAGCTTTTGGGCTGGACTGCTCAGCCCAATCTTTATCCAGCTCTGTGGGATTTTAGAAATGATTCTGAAAACCCTGCAAGGCTCCAGTTCAGCAGGCAGTGGAAGCAGCTCACTAACACGGTCCAGAAGCAATCCCAGGGAAACCTTATAGCACCTTCCAATACCTAAGGGGGCTACAAGAAAGCTGAGAGGGACTTTTCACAAGGGCATGGAGTCATAGGAAAAGGGGGAACGGCCTGAAGCTGAAGGAGGTCAAGTTTAGATTAAATTTTAGGAAGAATTCCTCCCTGTGAGGGTGGGCAGGCCCTGGCACAGGTTGCCCAGAGAAGCTGTGGCTGCCCCTGGATCCCTGGAAGTGCCCAAGGCCACGATGGACAGGGCTTGGAGCAACCTGGGCTAGTGGAAGGTGTCCCTGCCCATGGCAGGAGGTGGAACTGGATGATCTTTAGGGCTGCTGCCAACCCAAACCATTCCATGACTCTGTGATTCTGTGACTTGGGATCTGGGTGGGAATGTGAAACGTGAGAGATGCAGAGGGTGATTTTTTCCATGATCCAAAGGGAAAGGAGTGGCCAGGGATGAGTGACTCACACAGCACTAAAATTCACCACGTGGTCACTCAGCATGATGAATTGGGGCCTTTAATTTCAACGACAGGCAGCTCCTTTAATACCCCCAGAACAGCCACACTTACTCTCTAAACCCTCCCCTTGGTTTCACTCCCATTAAATCCAATAGGCCTCTCCCATAAGGGACCCAGTTAAATGCTGTGCAGCATAAATATTCTATTATAACCTACAGAGCAGCTAATACCCTCTAAACCTTTTATAAAATTAGACAATTTGTACGCCCAAAGCTGGCTACAGACTTAAGTCGGTGCTTCCAAGTAAGTCGTCAGGCTGCATAATATTTACTGAAGTTTAGGAGCCTGGCATATTAATGACATGTTTGAATAAAAGACACAGATGGACTTTATTCTTCCTAAAATCACAGGAGTCCCAAGCTGTGAGTTAATGAGTTGATCGGTTCCTCTGCAGTAATTTCCCACAGGATGGGCTGTTTGAGCCCACATCATCCTATATTTTGCCTCTCAGAGGGTGTCAGGATGAATGTGATATATTTTCTGTGCACACATCAGCTCAGGAGAGTCCATTAGAAAGGTTTTGCCCTTTTCCCTCCATGGGCTCAGGAGGAAAAGAGGAAAACATATAAGGCTGGGGACAGAGGCTTGACCCTGGCTCAAAATGCCACCACAGTTTGAGACTGGAATGTAGATGCAATTCTAGTTTTTAGCAGTGCATCTCCCTGCCCTTGTGTTTTCTGTGCTCATCTCTCCCCACACAACTCCCCTCCCTTCATTCCCTTCATTTCCTTCACACACATTTTCTTTCCAGACCACTGTTCCCTTTACTGGCCTTTTCTCAGCTCCCCCCTTCCTCTGAGCAATTTGTCATTATCATTGTCCTCAGGAATCTCTAGCTTGTCTCTTCAGTTCAAATCACCAGTCTTTCCTCATCTTCCTTACAGAGTTCCCTGGGTTTGTTTCCCTTCACCCTCTGCTTTTCTCTCCTGCTCACCCCCTGACATTCCTCTTGCTCACCCCACCCTTATTGCTTTCCAGACACTCCATCCTAGTCTCCACTTTGCTCTCCCAGCTTCTTCCTCCTCTTTCTTCCTGTATTTCCTTCAGATTCTCTCCTTGTTTCACATCTGACAGACCTGCACTGGACATACCCTGGAAAAGCATTATTTTAAGCTTTTTTTGACAATCCTGTAGCCACTGCCTGTTTTCACCCTGCTCTGGGACTTGGGACAAGCCCCATTTCCCTTGGGCTCATAGGAGCAGTTTGGATTCTAACTGGAGCAATTTGTCTCCCTCAGAGATGGTTCCAGAGGGACGAGCAGAAAAAGCTGATGAGTTGCTGGTATTTATTAAGATGTTCTCACATGCACTACAAGATCAGCTATGGAATAGAAAACCACAAGGTAATGTATAACACTAATAGATTTTCAGTTAAAGTTACACAAAAGGATGCAGTATGTCGACTGTCAGGCCTTTCCTACACAAAATAACCTCTGTAGAAATCTTGCTGGCTGGAGCACAACATTTAATGCCTGTTCAGAGTCAAAAGCTCTGCAAGTACAAGGCACTGCTGTTGGGATATCAGAATTAACAATTCCCTGTGCAGTCTGCATCCACTTGATGGTTTAATTTTGGCTGTGTCCTTGTCTGAGCAAAATTGCTACAACGTCACACACAGGGGGAAAAACATCCCAGAATTATGAAGAGACCAGTTCACTAAAGACCAAGGTGGGAAGTACTTGCCTTTTCTGCAAACACCGGGTTGCCAGAGAGCTCGGAGAGGTGCAGGAATTCTAAGTGCAAGGTACCAAATTCTGCCAAGATGCTGCTTCCAGCTGATGCCCAACCCCAGCTCCAACTCATGCCACTGCAAGGAGAGAAAAGGGAGCCTTCATTGCCAGGAAAACACAGCCAAAGCCCGAGGTTCCCCCTGCCCCAGTGCAGATCTCCCTTTGCTATGGGCATGTGCTGCACACCAGGTGTCAACAGGGGCCATGGAAAGGACACACATGGATTTTCAGGACTCTCACAAGGAACAGTTCCAGTGGGATGGAGCAGCAGTTTTACAGAGGATTGCTTAGAATTGGGCTAATGCACATACTGGGAAAACACATTTTTTGTGGGAGAGGAATCGCTCCCAAACGGATCAGCCCCAAGCAAACCTTGTTAGAACACTGACACCCTGCCCTACACGAGACATTTTGGGGCAAAACGTGTCTGCAAGCAGCTTTGAGTTGAACTCTCACATCTTCAATGTCCTGATATTTTATGGAGAATCCAGACAGTCCCCAGGCACCTTGTTTCAAGGAGACCTCACAGTGTTCATGGCACTGACATTCCCAGTGTGTGCCCGCTCACAGGGCAACATGGGGAGAGGGGAAAGGTGCCACTGGGAACACCTGACTGGAAGGAAAAGCCAGGGGGAATCTTAACAGGAGAAATCTGACTCTGAGAGCACCCCACTGATGCTCATCTCACGTGTTTTGCAAGAACAGTAGGGCAGCAGAGCACTACAAACACTGCGTGAAGAAAGGCAGTTACATAAAGTGCCTTTGCCCCTGTGTTTGATGTACTGGGATCCCTTCTCAGGTTCTCTTTGACCTCCCTCATCTGCCAAGTCCAGGCAAAGAGAGAGATCAGCACTGAAGCAAAGCAAGGGATCGATTTTGGGGATGAGGAGAGCAACAATTCTCCCTTAAATCTTAAAGAAAACTAACCAAAGGATGTGGATCTGCTTTCACATTCGACCCCTTCCTCCTGGTGCCCCTCTGCTCTGTGCCCTCTGAAACCTACTCAGACATGACAGTGTCCTCAAGAATATAGGGTTATATACATAAGGACCTCGAGCCCCGGTCCCAAACCAGCCTTTGCAGGTGCTGGCCCAGGGAAGTTTGGCTGAGCCACCTCAGACGTGACGCAGCTTCGATTTTCCATCCCTTTGCAGTTAATCCCCGGGAGGTGACAGCTTTCCAGGGATGGGGGTGACACTAGATGGCGCCTGGAAGCTTGGCTGGGAGAAGAGGAGGGTTTGTTGTTTACAGGAGGCTAAAACTAATGATCCTTCCGAGGAGGAGGAGAAAAAAAAAGAAAAAAAAAAAGAAGTTTTCCCTCCATGTGATATACGGAAAACCATTCCAGGTCCAGAGCTGTTTGTTTCGCCTCCAGACAAAAAGAGCCATTAGATAAGCAATATGTTCACGCTGTTTCAAATTGCTCAGTCACTGCCAAACGTCAGCCTGCCCTGCAAAATGTCAGGAGGCTGCAGCACCACTTTTCATTTGGAAACGCCGAGTGCAGCTCAAATGGGCACCCCAATAACACCGAGGGTTTATGGCAGAAATGTTCTGTGCAGGCAGGAGGGGCCCGCAGTCCGACCAAGGTGAATGTGGAATTAAGATCACAGTGGCCATATCTGCTGACCCTGGCAGCAGCTGGCCCTGGGCTGGGTGAGCTGAACAACCCCACAGTGTTCTCACACCTATAAACAGTCAATTACTTTTTCTTTATTTACTGCACCGAAGGGACGCTGTAACGAATACGATCTCACAAACAGAAACTGCCTTCCCAGCCAGTGTGGATCAGGAGTGCTGGAAGCAGCCAAATGGGGTTGTGTTTGTTGTGACAGCAGCTATGTGGGGTCACAGAGGCCGACACAACCCTCTCCCAGGGAACTGCCCTCCCAAAAACACAGCAGGGCATGGAATGTGCTGCCGGGAGCCCGAGCCTTGGGTTAAAAATCGCAGCAAAACTCCTGAGGGGGCCTGGGGGAAACAAGAGTCTGTCTGCAACGTGTCCCTGGGTTAAAGAGCAGCGTGGAATGACTCTCTGGAGGAAAACATTTTTTCAGCATTACAGACTGGACAAACTGGGTCCTCACAGCTGCCCTGTTTTGTAACATCTCAGAGGAAGCCACTGTTCAAAGGGGCTTTTTCAAGGGAAAAGAACATGCCCAGAACTCTCTTTATCCCCCACATAAGTGGATCTCCCTTAAACACTGTCTAGTGCAAGCATAGACTGAAATGTTGCATCACCTCCTTCCCTCATGGAGATCCAAGGCAGCAAACCAGTGCCAAGTCAAGAGAGAGGCCAGCAGAGAATGATGAGGAAAAATCTGGAGGTGAAGAGGGTTTAGGGGAGATGAGAAGGAAAGCAGGGGCCAGGGATACAGCACAGAAGGCATCAGGAGAGATATCACAGAGCAACACAGAGAGCACAGAGCAGCAGCTGGAGAAGACAAAGTACTCCAGGACCTGGCAGACAACGTGGCAGTTGGAGCAGCAGGATGGAAAACAAGCCTGTGTGAGATACGATCCAGTGCTCATGGAAAACAGGCACAGGGAAGGACATCAGCAGAGAGGGGACACAGAGGAAAAGGTGGTGTGAGCTGATAGTAAGAGATAAAGCCAGTTGGCCATGGAAGAGATGAGGGGTGGCTGTCTTTGTGCTTGGGCCCTCAAAAATATGCAGAATTGTCCTAATGCCAGGGGTGTTCTAAATCAAATTTCTGAATGTCATTCTTAACCCACCCCCCCGAGCAACCACCAACATAAGCCCACACAGGCTGCAAGACTCTCCTTTTGGGATGAAGATGTCTCTCTGGAATTAGCAAAAGTAGAACTGGAGGGAGAACTCCTTGCAAAACTCCTCTGGGCTTTGGTTTGGCCCTGACTTTGGGTCAGTGTGCTCTCACAGCATCACCTTGATCTCCTCCTCTGCTTCCACTTCCACACACTCCCTTACACCGAGTAAATCCCTTCCCCTTTGGGTTTACAGCCTTTGGCTGTTCATCACGTTCCTGCAGCAGTCAGACTATGGATACAGCTCCCTTCATCCCTGCTCCTAAATCAATTGATGCTCCAACCCTCACAGCAGTTTCACAGCCCTGAAGCCAGAGCTCAAGGCAGTAACAGGGGTTCTGGATGTGGGCTCAGTGTTATGTTGATTTTCTTTGCTCTTAGTCAAGGTCATCAGCAAAACATTTTGGGAATGTCTAGGCAGACACAGGCTGCTTCAACTGTCTTCACAAAGAGCAGGGGAGGGTTTGGCATTTCTGTGAAAGGTTAGCCTCTGCCGAGCCTTTATCAGCTGCAGAGGAAGCAGGATGTCTCTTCTGCAAAAAGAGACAATTATAGTCGTGGTGGTGGCTCAAATTTTCACTGGGATCATGAGCACATAAGACAAACGAAGGGTGACGGTGATATTTGAGCAACGGAGCAGCACGAGCCAAATATTTGGAAGTCTTGTGCTTCTGCAGAGCCAAAGAGGAGATTTGGGCTAAGAGACGAATAATGACTTTCATGGCTGCTGCTCCCAGTTTTGCAAGAGGTGAGGATGAAAGGCTTTTGTTAACCCACATTTCCTGCTGTCTGTCTCAGCTCTTACCCGGGGGATTTGTTTGGAGGCATCAAAACAAGCAAATCAGCCCTTATTGGCAGGGAGCAAGAAGCAGAGACCAGGAGTGCAGCCTCCAGCTCTGTCTCTGCTTGCTGACAGACCTCCAGCAGGTATTTAACTCAGCTGCCCCAATGCTCCCCTCTGGCATGAGAACATCCCCTACCTGACACAGAATGCTGGGGCTCTAAGGGAAGGACACACCTGGCTGAGTGCTGCTCACAGGGACACCACCAGAGGATCTGTATTTTCCCCTCTTTTCAGCAGCAAAACTGTCAGCCAGTCCCATCCACCCCCTTTCCCACTTTTGCCAAGCATGAAGCCTGGATAAATTCACATGCATCTAGTTGGGCAGACTGCAAAAATCCACGCTGCGTGCAGACTACAAAACAACCTTTCAAAGAAAATGAGAGTGAGGAAAATGCTATTGCAGCAGGGAGCCCTGCCAAGAGGTAGAGGGAGAAACTGTGGACAGCCCAAAATTAATAAAACACAGCTGGGTTTGACTTGAGTCACCTGCGATCTCTGCCAAGGCACCTCTTGGGTTTGAGTTGGCAAAACAAATGACCTCGAAGAATCTGCACTGGAAGGGGGCACCTCTGAGGAACTGCTGCTGTTCCTGCTCGAGCCCTGGGCTTTTACAAATGCTCAGCACTAAAGGGACGTGTCTGTAAGGACGTGCGTCTTACCTGCCCAGGTTTATGACGCCACGTGGGATTCCAGTGGGGGTGTTAAAAGCTGGCAAAAGTTTCTCTCCGAGTTCCAGAGCTTTACTCTTGAACACCTGTTGAAAGAAGAAGAGAGGATAAGTGTCTGAACGATTCCCTGTGAATAAGAGTCACGTGGGATTCTTTCAAATCCGCTTTTTCAAGCATGTCATCATAAAAAACTGCAAGAATCCCCTGTTTCAGGTGTGCTGCTGCCCTGGTTCCACTGACAGATCTGAACCAAGAGTCACACTGAATTTTGGTATCTCTCTGAATTTCCTCTAAGATCTACACTAAACCTGTGCCCAGTCCCCTGCCAAACCCTCAGCCTGGACAAGAGCAGCCAGAGCTCACAACACCCCCAATACTTTGGCAGTAAATCCCTATGATCTGAGCTGATCCAAAGGATACTCTTTGGGGACAAATTTTTCCCTTTCCCAGGGTGGCTGAGGTGAAATGACTGAATTAAAATCAAAGGAAATCTTTCTAGGGTGAAGCACTGTTAAGATTTTCAACATGGGTTTGTCCAGCTTGTGTCATCTCCTGTTGTAAAAACCTTGATTTCCAAAGAGCAATCTTTCCCTTGCAACTCTTTTCCAAGAGGGATTCATGGTTTCATGGCTAAGCTGCTCCTTTTCCATTTTTAATGCCTCAGTTTGGGGCCTTCAAGTCAAATTATAGCTTATGGTGGTTGCAGGACAGGGCAACCATCCACAATTATTTTGGGACAAACTGATACAAGCACTTATCTTTGCTCCAGAGATTAGTCCTGATCAAGGGAAGCCTGTAAGTGACTTAGGAGATAAAACACAAGCCTTTTACCTCTAGCCCTGTCGTGGTAGTGCTCAGAAGGCAGGAATTTATTGCTCTAAAAATACAGCACTGAGGAAACCTGAGCTCTCCTGTGGGCTTGCAGACCTTTGATACACTCACAAGGAAAAAGGGGGTTGGTTCAGAAGGAAAAGCAAGAGACAGGGCCTTGATTTTTGCCTTTCAGCCCAGTGACACTGACTGGGTAAATGACAGGCACTGCCCTGGCTGCTGAGCATCACTGCTGACTGGACTTCAAGAGGTCACTGCTGGAGTTTTATGGCTTAATGTGGTTTCTTTTTTGCTCTGTTCATCTGAAACCTGTTGAAGTTGTCACTGAGACAGACTCCAAGTCAGGGCACTGAGTCTTTGAGAGCTTTCCCTGGAGGGAAATCACGGAGAGAAGTCATTCCTGGAACTCATTTAAAATGCAACTAAAGTAACAGAGCTGCTCCTGTGACTCCTCCTCGGATCAATGGTGTCACTCTGCCATCCCACCCTGCTATGGTGGACAGGACCCAGCCATGGGCACTGAGCTGTCATTTAGAGCCAGTCCTCCAGTTCCTTCACTCACAAAACTCCCTCCTGAATCAGAGTTTCTGCTCACCAAAGACTTCCAGGGCAAAGGAATAATCTCTTCATCTCTCTACAGCCAGCTGTAAAATTCCAGCCCAGCCACATTATAAAACAGATTATGGCATTAAGCCCTGGCCTCTGCCAGGCTGGAGAGAAAGAAGGGAAGTGGAAGTGAGAGCCTCCTGCTTTATCCAGGACTCCAGGGGGATGGAGCATCCATCAAAAGGCTGCTCCACCACGGTACAGGAGGGGCTGTGACACCCAGCACACACCTGCAGGGCAAGGGGACATTTTGTGGAGCTGTACCACTGTCACAGGAGTTGGCAGGACATAAAATCTGACACTGGTTTGGGTTGGAAGGGACCTCAAGGAAGTTCCAACCCCTTTCCACCAGAAGGTGTTCTAGGAACAGTTTGCCAACCTCCCTCCCTGTATCCCAGGGCACTTCATCTCAGAAACTACTGCTACAGAGAGACTGTCCAGACTGGGTCTGGAGCACCTGCCCCTCAGCAGTTGCCCTCCTTAGCCCGAGGCAGAATCTGGAATGATGTTTGATGAAATCTCACTGCCCCTTTAGAATAGAAAGGAACAAGTGCAAAGACAAAGATCCCTGCAAATGGCATTTCCCTGGGGAGCAATGTGTCCAAGCTGGAAACATGTCTTGCTAGAATTGCCCACAGGAGAAAAGATCTTTGCAAATGAGCCGTGCCCGGTGTGTGCAAGGTAATTATGCGAGGCTTAATTAAAAGAACATTAGCGGCATTTCCATATTCACAAAAAAACGATAGGTTTAGCCTGTTGTTATGGAGGGATTATCTGATGCTCAGAGAAAAGCTGCTGGAGAACCCTTTCAGTTCACTGCAGGGGACTGTGTGAGGCACAAAGAGCTGCTGATACAAACCTCTTCTCCAGTCAAGTAGTACGTGGCCAGCAGCCCTCCGATGTAGCGGATGTTCACCTCGAACAAGGATGCTTCTCCATTCTGAAAGAACACGAGGATAACACTTGACTGCAAAGTCTGCACAGGCAACTGGCAGCCAAGGGGGAACAGATTGCAGGCAGATCCCTCAGTCTCCCAGTCCCCACCCACAGGGCAGCACAGCTTTTTGCCCAAGATCTCACAGCGCTTTATTTGCTCCACAGTGACAGGTGGAGTCTGAAGGGAAGAGAAACACCCAAATTGCCCCATTTATCACAACACCTAAGTCAGCCAGGGCAGATGTATTGTCCAGCCAGCCCTTTCTTGGGTTAGGCCTTGCAAAGAGCTGTGAGTCAGTTTAGGGTAAAAAATTTACCCCTTAAAGTGGTTTTATTTGACGAGGAAACTGTGCAGCCCCACGGAAAAAAATACTTTCCATTTTCTCATGAAGAGGGCACTGCATCAGATGGATGTGATGCAATTCCTGCTTTCCTTTAGGTAGATATTTTCAGTCATTCGAGGACTCACCTGTGTGCAGGCTGGGAGAGGACCAGAGCCTGGTCACATTAAGGGACAGACAGGCTGCGTGGTGTTCGTGTGCCCCACACCCCACAGAGCAGACACACGTGGATGTGGTTCACTGAATCCCTCAGAAACCCACTCACCTGGAACAAGTCCTGCTCTGCCAATTCAGCTGATGATTAGCAAATGTCAAAACAATTGTATTCAAAAAGGCCTATAAAAAATACCTGCTCCTGGCTATCAAATCTGCACCGTAAATGATTCCTTACCCTCACACAAACACACAAAGCCAACAACCAGAAAGATCTTCCACCAACACAGCACTCTGAGTGAGCAAAGGGACACTTGAACCCCTGCACTACCCTGCCCTTTGCAAATACCTGCAGGTCACAAATCACAGCAAGTGCTATCTGGAGATGATGAGTGCAATTGCATGAGACAGATCACAGCACCCGATTTCCAACAGAGCTCGTGGGCCTTGGAGTTCCCATCTCGCTTTTCTGGACTATTGGAGTTCCTTGTACAGAGCCAATATTTAATTAATTTCCCTCCCTGTCTCCCTGTGCTGTGCTCCCTGACTCCACCGATCAATCCATAGCATTCACTCTTGTCTTTACAGATCAATCTATTCTGCAGACCAAGAGTAAAAGCTTTTATGAAATCCAGATAAATTATATCCCAGTTGATATTGTCCCTTGTTTATTGATTCAGTAACAGACTGTGAGGCCATTCACCAAATCCATCAGATGTGGTCTGCCTTTTATGAATCCACGAGTGCCAGTCATGCCCTCCCAAATGAGGCTTTTCTAGAAAGGCAGCTGCAGGCATTGTTCACATGGGAGAACCATCTTTCATAACAGCTAGCCTGGCATTAAACAAATAAAAGCTTGAACTGCACTTTGGTTTTAACATTCTCTGTGTGCCACTGAGGAGATCCCATCAGCTGGGCCACAAGAAATGCAAGAGCTGGCCTGGAGGCCAAGGCAGAGCTGTGACTGCACTGCAAGGCATGTGCTGCACCCAGAGCCCCAGCATGTCTAACACAGCTCCCAAAAGTATCTAGGAGAGGCTCAGAAGCCACAGAGAGAAGCACCTCTGGCCATTTTTAGAGGTGCTCTTCCTTCCAAACCTCTGCTCTCACTCTGCTGCCAAGGTGCCACAGTCCCACTGCACAAGTCCCAGCAGTGACACATCAACAAAGGGCCCAGACAAGGAGATCTGTGGTTTTAATCTTAATCTACAGCATTTGAAACAGAAACCTTGTCTTATCACAGGCAGACATTTAATTGAGATGAAACAGAACTTGTTCTTTGATGAACAAAACTTCCTTGGAGTGTCTAATAATTACAGCTGTTTTCATAACCCAGACCAAAACACAAAACCATGAAACACTGAATCTTATTTTCAGCCAGACACGGTGAGTCTGACCTGGTGGCCCCTGGCTGGGAGTGAATCATTGTAGTCCCTTTGGCCTTAGAAAGAAAATAATCAGTTGAGTGGTTTCTTCCCCCCACAGACCTCGTGGTTCCCTTCCCCAAAGGATTCTTAGAGAAGACTGTGATCAGAACTGGCTGTACAGGTGACACAGACAGGCATTCCCAGTAAGTGACTCACCACATTCAAGTCAAAGCTCTTCTCCACCCACTTCTTGGCTTCTTGGAATTCCTCCTCGAGTTCCATGATGTAGAGGGTATCTAAGGCATCGATCACAGTTGCTCCTCGAAGGCCTCCTGCATGACAAACACAAGGGAGTGATGAAGCCCCACTCACCCCATCCTCTTCAGCTCCAAACCCATCTGTGGGAGCTGGCACAGGCAGCAGCTCCCAGCCCCAGTACCGGGGATGTTTGGATGGGATCCAGACTGGCCATGGCCTAGGCTGAGATTTTCTACCAGGACTAGTGAGCTCTGCCACCCAAATTTGGAGAGACCCAATTTTCAAAGGCCTGACACTTCTGAAAGAATTCCCCCAAGGGACAGCTCAAGGTCCACGCTTGAAGCCACCAGTCATGACTGCAAGCCTTGGCCTTTTTTCCAGTCTTGTCTTGGTCAAAGTGGTTGGGCAATTCCAGCTCTAATCTTTGTTTATCTGTAAACATAAATTCAGCCTCTTTCCAACCCAGTTACCAGCACAAGCCTCTTCTATGTGACTGAACTGTATTTTTATTGTGCAAGAGCATCCAAGGCAGGACCTTGATCCTCGTGTCCTCATGCAGGGTTGTTTTTTGGGGTCACAAATCCTTTTGCACCATGCCATGACCCAGGGTGTCCCACCACCAGCATATGGACAGAATACTCCACAGAAAGGAAAAAAGCCACCCCTGGAGGCTGAGAGACCAGAAACCAATCTCAGTGAACCCTGAGCAGAGAGTGGGTGACTTCAGGGACCAGTCCCTTCCTTTGGCCAACAGAACAGTCCCTGTGAGCACAGTCACCATTCCCCAGCAGGTGGCAATGGGACACACGAGGCTGAAGTAAATTCCAACCAAGTACTTGGACCAACCAGGTCATTTATGTAAAAAACTTCATGCCAAGCATTGTCTCATGCAAAAGGACCACAGGAGAGCTCCTAGTGAGGCAGAACGCAGGGGGTGTAGGCAGACAATCTCACAGCAGTTGAGATGAAAAGGAATTAGAGATGTAACAACCCCGGGTTTGGAACACCTCAGCACTGGGGTTTTATTTCTGTCTGGGTTCCCTAAAATTATTCCTGGCACGGGACAGCAAAGGGAATGAAGCACATCGTGACTCAAACCCCTTAATTACGAAGGCCACCCCATTCCTGGATAACTCAGCAAACACAAATCCTCACGTGGAGGACTCCAGTTTGGGATGATCATCAGTCATCCCTCCGTGGATGTAACGCACCAGGGACACAGGCGTGAAGCTGCCTCTGTATCACCATCAGCGAGCTGGGCCCACACACACACACACACACTGCTCAGCTGCAGCCACATTCCTGCCCACCCCCTGACAGCCAGACCTTTTGGAATCTCCGGCAGCAAAGACTTGGATGAAGTTCAGCTGTCATTTCTGCAGGAGAAGCTGCTCCTACCAGCTCTGTCCCCATCATCTCCCTTTCCAGCAGAAAGACTCTCACACACTGCTATGCCCAGGGATTTTCCTGAGATTTATTTCTGTTTGGCTCAGGTCAGTCCCTTCTTCTCACCTACAGACTTTAAACTACTATCCCAAATTCCCCCAGTGCCCCCGGCCTTTCATTGCATGCTCAGATTGGTTTGGCACCTTTGTAATACCTTCAGTGTTACTTCAATTCCTGTTCTGCTTAAGAGAGGAAAACCCAGCTGGATGCACTGTTGGGGAACTACTGCAGAGGGGAGGGGAAGGCAAAGGTGAATCAGTTGTCATGAACCCTCAGAATTTGGTCTTTTCTTATTAAGGGAAAAAAAAAGGACTGTGTCTGATGAACATCACCCCCAGAGGAGAAGTGCTGAGATCCAACAATTCCATGTCGGGCTCATTTCTGCTCTCAGCATTCCTCTCCCGTAAGGAAGGATCCTGCCTTATTTTGTTGATGTTACAAGATTGCAGTTTTGACACTTCTCAGCCAGCCAGCACATCATTGCTTTAATAAAAACCCAACCAAGACTTTACTGCTCAACTACAGATTGCTGCCTTTCGGATGCTGTCTGCATCAAAAGCAGGAGCTGTGGAAAAGGATGGAGACAGTTGAAACAGCCTCTAGAAATCCATTTATTCCCACAGGCTTGGGAAATGATCCTCTAACCGGAGCCATCTCCGAGGGCGCAAGAGATGGAGTCAAACAGTCACTAGATCAACTGGTGGGTCCTAAAACACAGCTGAGCTGATGTGGGTCTGGAGTGCTTGCCAAAAGCACTGACCAGGAAAAACAACACCATGGCAGGCAGCACTGCTTTTATCAACCTTAATGAACCTTCAATATTAATGATTATGTGATTTTTATACACTTTCCTATTAGCGAGGAGAGACCCGACATGGACGCAGGCAAAGCATTTAAAAAGAGAAGGAAGGGCAATGCCACCTGAGGCACAGCCTGTTACTGTGATGTTCTGAGAGCAACACTAATGGGCTCGATTTAATTTGATGATATAATCAACAAAGCTTTTCATAATCTGCAGAGAGACAATGAGAAAAGTTGGATTTGCTCAAGCTAAACAGAGACAAAGGGACAATAAACTTACAATTTTCTGGGATGATTAATTGAAGTGAAAAATTATTGAATTGACAGAGCCTTTTATGTTTTTAGCAAGTAAGGCCTTTAAATACATGAATTGCATTGGGGATTGGGAACATGCTTGGATCTTTGCTATGGCAGAGCTTGGAGTTGCTCAGCTTTCCTCCCTGTGTTTGACAAAGTGGAGGGCAAACCTCCCTTCCCTGCTGGTTTGTCTTTGTGTCAGTTTAAACATTTGCTTTAAATATTCCCCTAACCCTCTGTATCTGATGAACTGTGTGTTTTGTACAAGGGTCTTGGCAATGTTTCCTTTCTTCTTGACCAGCTTTAAAGCCACTGCAAAGGCACGACTGACTCTCCCAAAGCCCATCACAACACCAGAGTGGCCACCTCAGCTTCAGCCTCATGAGAATGATAAAAAACCACAGAGCAAACCAGGCATCAGGACTTGGCTCTGCCTGTCACTTGCCAGGACATCCAGGAAGGTCCCTGACTCTGTTACTTCTTTGCTACAGGAGCATCTTCCTTCCTTCTTGCTCAGACTTTGCTTCGCCGGGTCACGACAGAGCTCGTGACACAACGTCCAGCAGCTCTGATTATACTCAGCTGTCAAAATATGGTGCTGTCCACATCCCAGTGTGTTCATTACAACATATCCACACCCACTGTAAAGGTGCTGACACCTGCCTGACACGCTCCTTTAGAAATCATCACCTTTCCAAGCCTGCACGTGTGAGGGATATAATCAAAGGGGAAGCAGCTTCAAAAGAAAAAGGAAGCAAACCCCACTGTGTCACTTCTGACTCTTGCTGACACTCTCCTCTCTAAATTGCTGGTTTCAGCCTCATTGTACTCGAGTTTTAAAGTAGAAACCAAGAAACTCTCAGAAGAAACACTCCTGAAAGTACTCAGAGATGGGAGCAGTGGCTTTTAAGCAGGACTCCATGTCTGAGATTCTACCTGTCTCCACAAACCTAAGGCTCTGAGTGCTATGAAGAGCTCCCCCTAATCCTGCTCCAAAACTGATTTGGAGTGGAGATACACCTCACCTGGGAGAGGCAAAGTCACTCTGCTGATGCCCAAAAGGGAAGGTGGGTCTATGGGGCACAGTTTTGGGATCCACACCAGCTCCTGCAGCGCCCAGTGAGAGCACACAGTCCTCCTGAATGGGATGATCCTCCTCCACTGGGACCAGGGAGAAGAACTGGGACCTCAGGTGGAACTCAGGGATGCTTGTCTGGGGACACTTCCAGCTGAAGGACTTCAGAGCAGCTCTTGTCACAGCACGTGGCAGGGCCTCTGCCTGGGGTTCCACCCGTGAGTGAACAGCAAGAGAGGAGAAGCAGCAGCTCATGGAAGCAAGACAAAGGTTCATCTCTTCTTGAGCCGAAGGAGGGCCTGTACCACCCTGCATTTGCTCTTTTGTGCACAAAAAGAATGGAGATAGGAGTGTAGGCAACAAGGCTGCTCTGTTCCTGCTCCCACCCACCCAGAGGAGTGAGCACTGCCACAGAGAGCACTAACAAACATTACATTAATTAACAGAATGCTTGTGAAAGGTGCTGAATGGAGCCTCCACGGAGAGGAGCTGGCATTGTACTCACACCGTGCCCCCACGGCTCCCTGGGAATGTGCTCTAATGCCAGTCTGGAGGAACAGACCTTCCATGCAGCAGAGCTTCAGAAGGGCTTTCATGGGGAATTAATGGCAGTGCTATCTCTAAAAACCCCAGATAAAGCCCAGAGCAGCTTGTTCTGCTCTGGGGTACATAATCTGAATAAGAAGGGCTCATCCTCTTCTTCTGTCCTTGATGCCTCATAGCTCAGTGGCTCTAAGGAGCCATTTGCAGCAAGAGTTCATAAGACAAAGCACAATTCCAAAGGCTCATTAGGAGGTTTAACGTGTGTCACTGGGCCAGGGCAGGGGGGGGACACCTTGGAAGACACATGCCAACCTCAATGACCAAAGGGACTAACAGGTACAAAAGTCTGCCAGGTTACAGCCAAGTCCAGGACACCAGGGAGCTGCCAGCCAGGTGAGGGACAACCCTCCTGGAGCCCCTGGCAGAGCACAGGGCAGAAGGGAAGAGCTGCCACCGTGGCCTGGGGCTCCTCTGACCCCAACAGGAAGATCTGTATGGACTCTGAGCCAAGAAGTGACAGAAGTGGGATCCGGATCACCAGCTGGAGGGTGGGAAAAGCTCCAAGTCAGGTGAGTGGGGAACCTACAAGTAACAGATGGGGGTCCCTGGCACAAGAACAAGATTCACTCATCTGCACATGTCCCATGGCCCTGCTCTCCTCCAGCATCCCCGGGCGTGGAGGAGAACAGGGAGCAGTTTCTTCTCCATGGATGCTTTACAGGGAGGCCACGAGGGCTCTCATAGGAGGGGAGTACCTGCCCTGCCACCTGCCAGACATGAAAGGGATAATTAAGGCTTGAAAAGCACTGCACAGCACCAAGCAGGGACTAAGTATAACTATGGTAACAATCACAACTGCTGCTCTGCCAGTGAACTTCCTTTTAGCTACCCATTATCTGCAAATCAAACCCACCAATTTAGGCAGAAACAGGCCAAGCAAACACACCAGCACCAGGTACACAACAGAAACTGCATTAGTAGAGCACTAAGAGTATATTCCTGACTTGCTGAAGCTTTCATGAGCCACCAAATCCACATGTGAAATTCAACTGTGATGCTTTGCACCCCAATAGCAAGGGATGGCCACGGGTTGCACTGGGCCAGAACACTGATCCAGGCACTGCTCACACAGCACAGTCCAGCTCCCTCATTAGAAAGGGCCCAGGATAGCATTTTTTAGGAAGTAAGGTGACCCATTGAGCAAAAGACAAAGAGTTCACACCAAAGAATTGCCTTTTATCAGGAGACTGTGACACTGCCCTGGGTTCAGCTCTCCTTCAGTCTCTGTGGGAGTGACACAGAACAGCAGACAGGCACGTCAGAGGAAGCCACAACTTTTCATAAAGCTTCTTGCAGCCAAGGTCAGAACCTTCAGCTTGAAAGAACCTTGGCCTCCACCCTCTGCACCCACGGGCAGCAACAGCCAGCAGAGATGGACAGTGCTGGGGAGATTTAACAGCAGCTACATGAGTCAGGAGTGAGCAGGGAACTGAAGGAAAGGACAAAAATCAGGGAAGGAAAAAGAAGAGGGAGAGAACCAGACTACAGAGAAAGAAAAATGAAGCACAAAGAGATTGCAGAGCACTTGCAAAAGCATCCAGGATATTTTCAATGCATCAGGAAATAGATGGTGGGTTTTGCTGTGCTCAGAAAATGGTTTGTCTTCCCCAGCTCTGTCAGTTCAAACACCAAAGTCCTGCCCCTAACAGAGGAGATCTGTCACCCCCTTGGGCCCTGGAGCCTCAGCCTCCTGCCTTCTCCTCAGTTCAACCCATGCAGCTGCTGTGGACACAAAGCCCCATCAGATCCTTCCAGGCTGCTCCAACGAGCTGACAGTGACTCACTGACAGGAGAAGAGACAATGGTTGTGACTCACCGGTAACAAAGCACAATTCATTTACCTTCACTCACCTCACAGGGCTTGTATTAAGCAGGATGCAGAGCAGCAGGGCCAAACAGAAGGGATGGCCAGTACAGCACCTCGGGTTTTGGGACCTCTCTCCAGAATCCCACAGGACACCCCTGCATGCTCCCCATGGCAGCTCACAGGGGTGAATCAATCCCTTGCTCTTCCTTCTGGCTTTTCCAGCTCCATCCCTACCTGAGGGGTATCACTTTTCAGGGTCAAAAAGCACCCCTTGGTCAAAATCAGTTTTGTGGTGGCTGTGAGGTTTTTTTTGCCCTGTTTTGTTGCCTTGTTTTGAGGGTTTTAATTTTTTTTTGGTGGGAAGTTACTCAGTCAGGCTCTAGGAAGGAATTTTGGCCAAAATGAAATACCTCCTTGGGGTGAGGTATTCACAGGCTGGGGATCTACGTGTGCAAGTCCAGACTTAGCACACAGACCTGCACCTGCTTCTCCCAAACTAAACAAGTGGCCCAACCCCAGGACACATCCAGCCCCCAGAGCTTAGCAAATGTTTGATTTTTCCAAAGTGGAGCAGCTGTGACGGGAGGGACAGAGAGCGCCGCCTCCCCTCACTCCCCTCCTCCCAAAATAGCCAGCTTGGAGTATCACAGGCCAGATATGAGACTTGAAGGGCTCCCAGCTGCAAGTCTGTCCCTTGAGAGCCTTAAAAAAACCCATAAAAGTGATGCTTCAGCAGACAAGTAGCTAAGAGTGGGGTCTGTAATAGCCCTTTCCCTGAGGAAGGAGAAACGCCTTTTAGCAACGGCGCTGCCTGACTCCATCAGACATTCCCGAATCCACCTGACATTCCATGCCTGGGGAGCCAAGGAGCACAAGGGCTCACAGGTGAGACCTTGCAATGACCCACACATCACATGCAGGACTCTCCCTGTCTCACCTCCCACCAGCTTTGCTGTCGAGGTGCAAGGAGCAAGGACGAATTCAGAGCGTTCCCAGATGCACCTCTGGAAAGCTGGACATGGTGCAAGGATTCCCAAGCAGCAGGAGATGGGAGTATCTTCACCAGCTTTCCAGCACTACCTCCCTGATGTCAGGGTTTACCTCCAAGAAAATTCTTCTCTCACAGAACCATGGAATCACAGACTGGTTTGGGTTGGAAAGGGCCTTTGAAGCTCATCCAGTTCCCACCCCCTGCCATGGGCAGGGACACCTTCCCCCAGAAGGTTCTTTGTGCCACATCACCCGTGTTTAGAGCCACGTATCCCTGTGACTGCTGTGAATTGTCTGCCCCAGAGATGGATGGAAGCCCAACTGACCTCACCAACACACCCAGTCAGGCAGTGCCAAAGCACTGGAGCAAGAAAAGGTTGGGGAATATCGTCTTTAATGCCACGGAGACTCAGACCCAGGGGGCCTGGCCCTGCCATTTGGCAAACAATCCTTTATGAAGTTACCCAGTGAACAGAAACCAAATCCTTCCTTTTCAACAAAGCCATTTAAACAATCTGTACAGTAATGCATTGTGCAAGGCTTCAAATGAGCAGCACAAGTCATTAGGAAGATATCAGACTTAATCTTGCATACAGCAGGACTGTTTAAATGCTACAGAACAGAGGGTTTCAAATGGCTTTTTGCTAACTTTAATAACTGAGTTTACAATTGAAAGGCAAGAGCAGAAGGGGGAGGAATTTAGATCAGCGCAATGTAAACCCAGATCAAAAATGAAAGGTCTTGACTCCCACTGTTCTTATGTCAAATCATATTTGTCAAAACAGAAATTAGTGCTGAAATCTTGTTTGGAATAAAAATTAGGATGCAGTTTCTATGAAACATGATGAACTTGTTAACTGTCGAGGCACAAAAGGCTCCGGTTGTTACTGGTTATTTATCTTCACCTCTCAGGGTGCAGGTGGTGCCAGGGCCAAAGAAGAACCAAACCCATGGAGATGCCCTTGCCTGGTTCTGCCGGTCTGAAGGCTTCAAACAGCTGGTCTGGCTTCGATTAAAATCAGTGCCTTGTTAAAGCAGGAGTTTGAAAAGCGACCATCTCCCGAGTGCTGCTTTTCTTGTTCTTTTCGGTTCTTTTTCTCACTGGCAGTGCTTGGAGACCAGCCTGAACTTCTGACATTTATCCAGGGATTCGTGCTAGAAGCCTGGGAGCCGGCTGGGACCACGTCACCACACAGCTTCTGGGTGGTGGCAAACTGTCGAATTCTGGGAGAAATCTACACAGAGACGTTTTACACAGCTCAGAATTATCTTGGCAACAAAGTAAACTGTGAAAATCACCGCACAGTTTCTTGAAAGACCTGCCTTGCAGCAGAGATTTGCCAGTCAGTCCCCTCTGCGGAGCGCTCCGGGTCAGACAGAGCGATGGGAGTCTGGAACTCCTGAGACAGGAGCTGGGCTTAGGCCAGAGCTCCCTGCCTGCTCTGGGCCTTAATTTCTTCTGCCAGCAAAAAGGCAGGAGGCATCTCCCTCCAAGTTTGAAAGCAAAGAGGGTTTAAATAAAGATAACGTGCTGGTTAGAGAAATAAGAAGGTATTAAAATCCCTATTCAGGGAAATGCTGCAGCACAGTGACCAAAGTTTTTGCCTGCTCTTCTCAGCACCAGCTACAGGAAGACAAGGAACAAGAGTCACCACACAGCAAAGCACAGGTGAGCCCTGTGACACCAAACAAACAGCCCCTGGTGCACAGACCTGTCCCTGTGCCAGCTGCTGTGTCACCACCTCCTCTGATCCCGTGAATTTATCCACCATCCTCTGACCTGGAGATTCTGCCTCTGTTCATCCCGAGCACTGAGCACCAGCCATTCATCCTCCCTCTGGAATGGTGCTGTTGGCCATGCAGAAACACTCCCATCAGCTTGTTTTTTTAACTTGTCCTATCAGAATTGTCCTCCAGCACAGACACCTTGCACCAAGAATCAGCACTGGAAAATACACTCCACTTCCAGCTGATACTCTCAAGTAGAAACTCAATCTGCTCACATTACAAGGAGGATCAACCCAGTTGTCAGTGATCTCCAGGACAGAGCTGGGACTATTTGTTCAGCTGACACAAATGAAACTAGGAAATGGGTTACAGGCCTTTTCAGAAAGGGAGAAAATTTCTCAGTTAAGTCTTCACAATCATCTCATTACAGCCCAGTCCTTCAGCTGCCTGTGAGAGGTACCTACACACTGCAGATGAAGCCTGCAAAGCCAGAAACACCAGACTTGAGCTACAACCCTGCCACTGTGTCTTATTTATTGAGGTTTTTGTTTGTGAGCCTGAGAGCTGTAACACAGAGCAACTTCATTCCCTTTATTTAAGGTAAACTAAACAAATTACATCTGAGCAACAAGAAAGCAGAAGAGAGAGATGAAGGGGACAGAGAAGCAGTCCAAGAATTAGATCTATTTCTTTTTTTATCAGCACATTCTCTTGCAGACTGGGAAAAAAAAAAGTCCATTAGCTTTGGAGCAACCTCATTTTTCTTTGCTTTCTAAATAAACCACTGCACACCTACACTTCAGGGACTTCCTCAGAAGGATGGTGGCTACCAAGGGGCTACCAATCTCTCCAGCTACCAATTCCCTGCACCTGGAGAGGTGAATTTTCTTGTATTTCTAGAAGAAATACTTAGTGGACCCATCAGAATTCCACACAGGACATCACTCAAGACCATGCCAAGGTTACCACCACTCCATAAGCTTCACACCTAAATCAACTCAAACCCTAAGTCCTGTGCCACTGTAGGGTGGATAAAGTCATACTTGCTCCACCTAAGGAAAGGTCAAAGTGCTGATCATTCCCTGGAGAGATGCTTAGGAACAGGAGAGCAACTAATCCTGGAGCATGTGGTTTGGAAGAAGCAGAGCCTACAGCACATCAGACCATGCAGAGACTTAAAAGGTAACACAGCCTTGAAAAAAAATCCACCTGCCAAACAAGGATGAGCCTCCCACCTAAAGGACAGGAATTCTCAACACTGGCACTGGGGGAATCACCCAAACATCTGGCTCACAAGACAGCCCAGTCTGTTTTTCCTTGTCAACAGGAGCGATCTTCCGAGTTCCCGGGAAGTGATAATGAATCCCAGCTCCACCTGCACCACACGACGGTGTCAGCACATGGCCTGCACAGCTTCTGGGGAAATCTGGCACCACAGAGGAGCATCTTGAAGTGTTGGCTTTGATTGAATTTAACACAGAACCTGTTCCGGCTGGGGGAGAAATCGCCTTTTTGGATTACAAACCACTCATGTTTTTTTCAAATATCAATTCCCCCTGAAGAATTAAGCCTGTCGTTCAGGCTGAACCAGAGGTGGCAGCTCTCCCCTGAACCAGCCATGGGTGAGAGACAGAAAAAGAGAGCTCGTGCTCATTTAGGAGTGTGGCAAAGTAGGCAGAGTCTGGAGGAGAGTGGGCTGATGGGAGCAGGTTAGCAATATTCTTATTATGCACTGGGAAAAAAAAGAGAAGAAAGGTGTTCAGCATAAAAACGAATTGCTTGTCACAGCTACAGCCCTTCAGATAGTTACTTCCTTCAGGAAGGGGAAAGAAGACATATGATAAGCACCTATTGCCAACTGATTCTTAAGCATTTAATACTTGGCAGCAGCTCCCCGGTTTAATCCTCTTTTCCCCAGTTTCTCCAACCATCTTTCATCATTCAGTGATCCTCCAACAACAGGCCCTGGCCCGTCACTGCATGACTCCAAACCTCCTGGAGCTCAAATCAAACTGTCTCCATTTGAAAGTGTCACAGAGGAGGAAGCTGGTTTGACTGAGCCTCAGGAACACAACCCCTGATACAGCAGAGATACTGCAAATCCACTCTCCACGTGTATCCAATCTGTCTCCCCTGACACACAGACTCTGTTGCAGGCAGGCTACATCAGCTACGGAGAGCTCAGCAGAAAATGGGAAGTGATCATCACTCAAATGCTCCTTGGGGAAAGAGGTTTCCTTCTGTTCCTGGGCAAGGGGGCTCAGATGTCGGTGAGGCAGAGGAAATCACTTCTGACAATGATGGCTAATTTGACAAGCAAGGAGCAATTCTGGGAGGACCAGTTCAAGAAGGTTGAGCAGAAGACAACAGCAGCGATACCGGTGGGGCAAAACGCTCCTGGTGCCTCCTGGTCTGGATGCTTGAAATTAATTTCAGAGTGGTTAAAGGTAATCTGATTATATACTATTTATTGCTCCTTCACACACCTCCTCGAGGACTTGCATCATTTAATGTGAGGGGCCCCAACAGGCCCATTAAAACAAAGACACACGTCCTACCTGCAACTATTATCCATGTTCTCTGAGAGACACAGGTAGCAGTTAATGAGCAGAGACTGCTAATTCACCTTAGAATTCAAAGGAGAGGCACTTCATTACAATAATTAGAAAGAAGGTGCCCTTCTATCTTCCAAACACACTTCCCAAAAAGTGCTGTGGCAGATGTGTTATGACAGCACAGCAGAAATGCAGCCTGTAAGTCCTGACAGCGTTTTCCCCTCAGCAGATCTGCTCTGGATGGGCTTTGCAGAGCAGACACCACGTTCCAGTTTGGGGTTATAAAACTGCTCATCCCTGACGTGGTTTTATCGACAGTCCAGAGGAGCAAACATCACCTCCCAGAGTGTGTTCCCAGAAAGGATCCGGTCCCTAACACAAGCCCAGGTGCAAGAGCAGAATTCAGAGATAAAAGGAATAAAACCATCCTTTGCCTCAAAAATAAATTAATAGGATTAATTGTGCTGTTCAGCACGGAACAGAGTGGAGCTGCTGGTCTGGACAACTGCTGAGCGCTCCACGAGCTGAGCCTGGAACCCTAATAATCAAGGATGAAGGAATTTAAATGCATTTTATTTGTGAATGCAGTGGGTCAGGAGAATGCAAATGGTCCATTACCACGTCTCAGCGATGAGCAGGAACACATTAAGCTGTGGTAACTCTGTCACTTGGGACCATCTGTCCGTGTTCTTCCTTTTCTCTCCCATATTGTTAAAGTCACACCAACAAGACCCCGGCTGAAAGCCTCCAAATGCTCTCCAGTATGTTACTTGACAGGATTAGATATCAAAATAATCTCAGCAAATTGGGAAAATAGTCTGAAACGAGCGGGATGCAATTCAATAAGGACACACGACGCGTTCCAGCCCGAGGGAAGCACAACGAACCATGAAGCATAAGGAATAAACAGCTCGAGCAGCACTCGGCCGAAAACGATACTGAGGCTGCAGAGGATCAGGAATTCAGCTCCAATCAACACCGTTGCAATGCTCCAAAAAGGAGCAAACCCCACCCCAGGATGAGCAATAACGTGTGTGACACACAAGAAAGGGCTCTGGCCCCGCTCTCCACATCGTCCCACTTCAGGCAGAGTTTGGCTCATCGGGAGACTCCAGAGGGAGGCAACATCTGTGAGGAGGAGGGCACGGAATGTGACCTACAATTAAAGCTGGCAAGGTCTGGGGCTGCTCACCCTTTGAGGGGAGGAGACTGAGGGAAACTTGACAACATTTTGCAAAGGCACAGAGAGACGCTGCAAAGAATAAGACGGGAAAACCATTCTCCACATCCACGGGGAAAGGCCAAGAAGTCACGGCTTAACTCTCCGCAGGAGAGCAGGGTCAGGCACCAGCACAGGCTTTAAAGCTGTAAAGCACTGAAGCAGAATGCCTGCCACGACTTTCCAACACGGGGGAGCCCTCAGGGTGCCTTAGGAAGTGAAGGACTAAATGACTTCTCGCTGTTACTTTTGTATTCTGTTGTTACTCACAGTAATGAGAAGCGCAGGTCTCCAAAAAGCCTCATGAAGTCGCCCCTTGCAGATGCAACAAAGCGATTCCGAGAGAAGGAAGTGCTACATAAAATGCTTTCTGATGGCTCCGTTCCCTTCAAACCCCCAAAGCTACCTTAGTGACAGGGAACATCACAGTTACAATTTGGGATGTACACACAAGTCAGGAAATTAAAAATGCTCGTTCCCACAGCAACCAGGATGGAGCCTGCCAAGAGAGAAGGAATGTTCTAGCCTAGTCAAAAGGTGTTAATTTTAATGCCTGAAGGCGACTTCCACTTCCAGATGCCTGAAGAAGGCCTTGGAGAAGTCCATGAAAGCTCTCCCTGCACTCATGCCCGGGAAAAAACGTATCCTTGGTTTCTTTGTTCCTGAATTATCTGCTCTTGCCTGCAGGACACAGCACAGGTTGGAGTTTGGAAATTAAGTTGAAACAGAGAGAGCAGGGCTGTGGAGACCATCACTGGAATGCTGTGATCCTGGACCACGCTGCACCTCACCACTGACACAGTCTGTGCCTTCCCAGCCTCCAGCTGTGAGGAAATGATATCCCAGTGTAATCATGCATTCAGATAAAAGCACCATGGTGAGAAACAGGCCCAACTTAGGTGTTCTTAATTGCATGTTTCTATCAGAGAAATATATTCTGGGTATATTGAAATTCGCAGGAAACGACCTCTGCCTTTAGAACTTCCTCTTGAAACACCTTCATTTTCCTGCACTGAGCTTTTTCTCCTTTTTTTTTTTTTTTCTTTTGGGAGCTGCATATAAAGTGTCTTAGGGTGCAGTGGGTTTTTTGGAGAATAAAACATCAGAAGAAGGATGAACAATTTTAGTAAGTCCAAAAAAAAAAAAAATCATCCACGTTTTTCACACTGATGCCTCAAGCAAAGGCTAAGGGATTTTCTTGAACTTCCAAAAAATCCTCTCTAGAGACAAGAACAATCCTGAGAGGCTAAAAGAAAGTGTTTTTTAAAAGCATAAAGGTCTCTGAATGACAAATGCCTACCACAACATTCAGAGCACACAGATCCAGCCTGGAAACCAGTGACAAACCTGAGAGTTGACGTCCTATGGGATGATGTTAAACCCACTGATTAAGTGAGATAAGGGACTTCTCTGGCCCCAAAAGGCACCAGAGATGAAAAAAAATATCAGAAACAAGTACCTGGAGAAATTATAGGGAAGGAAATGCTGCAGCAGGAGCCATTTGAAATGTGATCTCCTGTAGTTGAATAGAAAAATGTCAAAATCTAACACTAATCCAGATGAATATCCAATGAGATACATAATGAGGGTGGAAAAAAGCTTTAGCAGCAGCACAAAATGATGTGATAAAGCAGTTAAGTTCTAAATGTGGAATCTAACACAGCAAAATCAGTTCGGAACCTGCCTAATCTCCTCAGAAGTTTCAAGAGTGGAAAACAAGTGAATTAAAACCAAGGTAAGTGGGTTCTTCTGCTGCACAGTTTCTAGCTCCCCATCTCCTCTGAATAAACAAGGGAAAGCTAAATGCAGAGGGATAAAGATAAGAAACCCAGAAGCCTTGAGATATTTCCAACATTAAAAGGCACGGCTAAAAGTATATTTTTAAAATATTCTTAACCTGCTCTGCTTTTTTACGTAGTTTGTGGTAGTGCCTGTCTGCAGGTGGGTTTGTGTCTGCAACCTCCACCTGAGATTAAGTTGGAGCCAGCTGGGGGTCAGGCTCTGCTCCCAGAGAAAAAGTGACAGGAGAAGAGGAAACAGCCTCAAGTTACACCAGGTGAGGTTTTAGATTGGATATCAGGGAAAACTTCTTCATAGAAAGAGTTGGAACAGGCTGTCCAGGACAGTGGTGGAACCACCATCCCTGGAAGTGTTCAAAAACGAGTGGATGTGGCACTGGAGGATGTGGTTAATGGTGAACATGGTGGTGGTGCTGCATCAACAGTAGAACTTAATGATCTTCAAGCTCTTTTCCAACCTTTACAGTCCTGTGGTTCTGGCAGGAAATGTTGTAAAGCATCTGACTGCCAACGGTGGCCAGAAGACAACTGGCCCTCAGCGCTCCCGAAAGACACGTTCTGACCAAGGCAGAGGCATCTCTGCACTCAGGAGCTTCCAGCCTGGAACTGAACTCCCTACAGAATCCCAGAATGGTTTGGGTCCTTAAAGCTCATCTTGTTCTACCCCAGGTTGCTCCAAGCCCTGTCCAACAACTCCAACCCGACAGCGAGTGGTGCCGGTGAGGTCCCTGGAGGAGACGCCGGATGTTTGTTCAAGCCGGTTGGAAGTGCCAAACCTCCAACTCAGCTTTTGCTGTGGAGTTGCCACCAAAGCCTCCGTAATCCAGAGATGAATCTGTGAGCAGTCCAACACCACCCACTCTCAGCTGGCTGCCTTTTAATCACACGCTCAATATCGCCGAAGATTAGGCAATTATTTCCGCATAATTAGTGTCCGGAATGAGGCACAGACAACATCCATAACGGGGTGCTTAAGGAGAAAAATTTTTTAAAAAGGAGAAAAAAAAAATCTTAAAGCCAAGCTCACTGTATTTTGAAATACAGCCCTTGGAATCTGAAGAAGAGGGATGAAAAAACAGCTACAGCCTGATTGTTCCCTGCGTGCCTGGTAACGGGGCTGCTCACACGTGGCTTCCTCCACGCCACTGCACGTTCCACTCCTCAGCAACTTAAAGAGGCCCCACAGAACCCTCTCCAGTCACAATTCAACACAATTTCATCTCTTTTTCTGCTTTCATTTGCTACTTTAGTGGTTGTTTTTCTGTTTTTTTTGTTTCGTTTCCTTCTCCTCCATTTTGCTGCGCACAGCAGTTCTGACAAATCCCAAGACACTCTCTCCCACTTTTTAGGCCTCATTAAGCTCAAAACTGCGTTCAGGGTCAATGGAAAGTTCATGGAGCTCATGAGGAAGCTGGGATGATTAATGGGTTTGCATGGAGATAACGTGAAGCTTGCCCAGCTTCCTGCTAAGGACAGGCCCAGACCAAACCACGCTGTCCAGCCTTGGCAGCTGCCCTCGCATCTCCAGGGCTGAACACAAACAGAGAGACCCTGAACGTGCATCTGGGCTCTGCAGCTCAGGCCAAGGCTGTTCTCCACTCCATTCTCCTGCCTGTGTTCTTTCTTTTCTAAGATGCAAATCTCAGCTGAAGGGAGATGAATCTGCTCGATTCAAATGAAGTTTTTTCCATAACTGCTGCTCTGCTCAGCCCCAGAACAAGGCTTTGGTAGCAAAGGTGTTTGCAGAAGGCCACAGGCCGCCCTATGAGACACTGAGTTTTTCCTGTTTAAACTTTTGAAATGAGTATTTCGAGCTGACAAGTTGCTCCCTGTCAGCTGAGCCAGTGTAATAAGCTTAAATCTCTGTGTGAGGTTCAGGGTTCAGCGGAGCCCTGATGGTTGAGCTAATGCTTGGAACAGCACATTTAGTGGGAGCCACCGCTCCCAGCACGACCCAAGGTGAGGGCAGAGTGGGAACAAGTCTCCTGAAGTATTAATGGCCACCTTGGGGTCTGCAAGGAGTGATCTCTGGCAGGTCAAAACAAGGAAAAAAAAGCCCCCCAACAGGGATTAATGTCAGCTCCAACATGCATCACACAGCCAGTCCCTGATGAGGTTGGTATTTGGAGGATATCCTGATTCGCTGCTTCCTGCTGACAGGAAATAAGTTTGTTGCTACGGATTTCAGTGACAGCAAAAGCCAAAGTCAACTCAAAACACCCTCCTGAAAATAAAGTTCAACTGGGTAACATTACACACAAAAAACCCCCTAGAAAGATGATGATGCCAGGGAGCAACAGAGTTCCAGCAACATCTTCATTACAATATATTTTTCTCTTTAAAGAGCCCACAGAGCCAACCATGTCATGTGCAACAGGTAGCAGGAATAATTCAGCATACAAATTAAGAAAGCAATTATTATTATTATTATTATTATTATTATTTTAATCACATAAAAGGACACTCCAGGGTTTTGTAATTTTGTGATCCCAGGGTAAGAGACTTATAGACAGAAAAGGTGCAGCACAATTGGAGGTTACCATTTCCTTCTGGTAGTTGGAATGTTGCTGAATTAATATTTTCATCCAATTACCTTTCCTGTGTTATGTGTATTCATACATCAACTCCTGTTGCTTCTAATTGAGGTGGGAACACTTCCTGCCTGCTCCATGGTTTCCTAGATAAATCAGTGGTGAAGGAAGCAGCTGTTTGGAAAATGTTTGGCTCAGCTGGCAAGACTGGATGGTTGAAGGCACTAATCCTGGGATGTGGAGCTTTTTGGGTCCAGTTGGGCCCAGCACCTGAGGTGACAGTCACAGAGCAGCTGCTGTTAAAAGCTGGCTGTGACAGGAGCTTGGTGGTGTTAAATGCAGTGGGAAGATGTTCCCTGAATCCCCACCCAGATCTGAGCCTGGCAGGTCACAGTGTCACAGTGCAGTGACAAGGCCTGGTGGGATTTGCCAGGGAGAACAAACCTGAAGGGCTCTGGATCTCAGGACAATTTTCCAGAGGCCTCTCTGCCTGTTCATGTGGTCACTGCTTTGCTTCCCCAGCCATTTCAACCCCTTTTTTTTAAGCTGGAGAGCCAAAATAGCACCATTTCCAGGCAGCTGAGAGCAACGACCTCCTGTCTTCCAAACAAACTGTTGGGACAGCT
Source organism: Manacus candei (assembly GCF_025592945.1). NCBI lineage: Eukaryota > Metazoa > Chordata > Aves > Passeriformes > Pipridae > Manacus > Manacus candei. The sequence continues at coordinate 1,354,549 of NW_026138118.1, read as the reverse complement.
CAGGCCAAAGTCTGAGCCGAGTACACAAACACAGCCATGGATTTTTCCAAGAATTTCTCCACCCTGTGCAGATCTATCTCCCTGTGTCCTGTCACCAAGCAAACAAACGTGGAGCAACACAAGAGCCCTGCTCAAGGGTGAGGTCTAAACACACCTCTCACCTTTTAGATCCAGCTGCTGTCAGAGCTTTGCCATCCAGTCGTGGTGACCTGGATGTGCCCTGGATGTGACAGTTGTCACATGGATTCACATCAGATAAAGCTACAGAGCCTCACAGTGTTGCATAAATTCAGCATATGCTGAGAGAAGCAATGGCTGCAACGAGGCAATTCATAATTTTAGGTGTGATTTCAAGTGGGGAAAGAGGAAGCAAGAGGGGAAACCTAGTTAAGGATTGCTATTTTTAAACTAAAATTAATATACCAACGTGCATTAAGGTGGTAAAAAATGTCTGACAGCACACCAAGGCTCCATATTTACTTTCTCTCACTGATTTCAGAGCAAATTGGCTCAGGTTATAAGTCAAAGAAGGATTCTCTTCTGCTGCCAGCACTGCACACTTCAGGAGATATCTGAAAATCAGGCTTCTTACCTTATCATTGTTAAAAGACTGTGCAATCAAAATGGAACTGACAATTCAGCTGATGCCTGAGCAGCAATAGATGCCAGCTCGCTCTCCCATAGCTAGAGAAACTCTGTAAAGCTAACAGGATTTTAAAAACATTTTGTCAGAGAAATAAGTGGCTATGACAGACCTGGGGAGCAGGCAGAATAACAATTCAGCTCTCTGCTGCTGGATATCCCAGTGACAGGTGCACTTCAAGGGCTGTGCTACACAACACCACTGCCCTCTCCAGCAGCCCTGCTCCCAGGAATCCAACATGCTCTGCAAACATCAGTAAATTGAATGCTTGCAGCACCGAAGGCAGGAATGCTGAGATGGTTAAGAAGGGTTAAAATAACTAGATCAGCACTGGGAGCATCATAAGTGCCTGCAGATCTCCAGCCTTGCCCTCAGCCACGAGCTCAGCGGTGTCATTTTTCCTTAAATCTCCCTTAAAAGGCATGTTTTGGGCCTGATATTCCACAGGTTTCACCTTAAGTGCAGAGAGAAACCTTGCAGGCAAGTTCTGAAAACCCCCCAGTTGTGCAGCCATCCCCACTGGAACCTTGTGGTGCAGGTTTTATTCCAGCAAGGGATCATCCCTCCACCCCTGGCAGAGTGCTTTGCCCATTTCCACGGCACATTTTCCCGGCAAATCATCCCACATCTGAAAGTGTAAAACATGTTTACCCCACTGCAGAGCCCATCTTATCACCAGCATCACAGATGAATAATTAATGCTCATGAAAGAAGCACAGCTTGTGGGTTTGAGGAAAGGGCTCTCAAGCTGCAGTGATTATAAATGACAGCAATCAGAGGAGTTCTGTACAAATAAACCACGTCCAGAACGTGGGAGAGTCCTGATGAAATGGATGCCCTAGAAATAGGATCTGGAGAACATCAATCACAAGCAGGAACGTAAGGACCAAGTCACCAGATCAAAGTCCAAGGGAGTGGGATGCTGCCTGCAGTGGGTGTAGCAGCCTAGAAATTATTTGGGGAGTGGGCAAGTTGAATTTCCAGGTGAGCTGCCACCTTCCAAGGCAGAGGAACAAGGAGATTGACTGATCTGGGGATACAAGAGTTTTCCTGCCAGTGATTTTCCTGCCACCTGGGCAGGAAAAACGCTGGGAAGGGATGCTACTCACAGCTGTCAGGAGAAGCAGGATGCTACGTAGGAGCAGAAGGTGAATGTTTATTTTTATTTCTACTTTGATTAGAGAGAGAATATTTGATCCAGAGCAGCTCCCCCGCTTCCCCCAGGGCGAGATGCTAAACTGAAGGCTACAAGTGAGCATCACATCCACAACAGCAAAATGTATCACCCTTCAGGAACTTGATTGCTTCTCATGCACACAAACACACGCGAAAATAGCCCCAAAGAGGTTCCTTCCCTCCCACGTGCAAGCAGCTGCAGAGAAATCTCAGCTTAATATTGACATCTCCAGCCTGGAGAGCACCCAACTGGCCTCCCTTAAATCTGCATTTAGGAATAAAAAGATGCAAGATGTGACAGCAGGGGCAATGGGCAACAATGAAGGGCAACAGTGCCCTGTCCTAATTTCTAAAAGTCTCTGAAGGCAAGAGGGATAGAGGGCTGCAGCAAGGGATTGCCTAATGCTTCCCTTCTTTACCAGTCACAGCTAAAAGGAGGAAAAGCCTATTAAAAGGCTGAAATGTACCATGTAGCTTCTTTTCTGCAATTGTCTGCAAATCCTTGTGCTCCAAAGCATTTTCCTTGAGAGTGCTCACAGGCACGCTACAAACAAGCATAAGTACTGTCAATTGTTTTAGCATGATAAATGCATTTTAAAGCTTTCAATATTTTTGTCTGTTTACTGGCATGCTCCTTGAGGAATTTTGACAAGCTTGCCAGAATGGAAAGGCTGCAAAATGCTTAACTTAGTGCTGAACTTAATTCTCAAGTAAGAAACCTGGATCTTGCTGGAGGGGGTTGAAAGAGAAACAAGAAAAAAGGACAAACCAACCCGAATCAAAGCCCCTGACAAAGCAAGGCTGTCATACACACTTCCAGCCCACTTCCAGCACTGCTTCCTCCAGATATCCCACAGCCATTAACGTGGCTTTCTTGCAGCCCAGTATTGCACAATCAGATGTGAGTTAACCCTCTGGGATATTCTGAGGAACTGAAGAGCTTCCAGGGATGGGGCAGCCACAGCTTCTCTGGGTAACCTTTGCCAGGGCCTCTCCACCCTCACAGCAAAGAATTTTTTCCTGATATCCATCTAAACCTACTCTCTGTCAGTGTGAAGCCATTCCCTCTTGTCCTGGCACTCCAGGCCCTCATAAATAGTCTCCCTCCACATTTCTTTTAGCCCCTTCAGTACTGGAAAGCCACGACCAGGTCACCCTGAAGCTTCTCTTCCCCAGGCTGATGGTGTCAGAAGACACCTGACTACTCATTTCTACCTTCAAACCTTCCCTTTCACACACATCTCCCAGCCCCCCAGAGCTAAGGAGGTCTCTGTAGGAGGCTGAACTCAGTCTCCACACAAAGCACAAGATCTCCACACCCACTCTGAAAGATCCCCACGTCATGTGCCTTATGTAGGGAAAGACTGGGACACCTACAGAGTACAAAACAGGAAATGGGAGTGTTCTTCATACCATCAGTCCTATCCCTTTGCCCTGAGGAAATAAACTCACAGATAATTTGCCCACTAAAGAACTCTATTCTGCTCTAATCTGGGTGAGGAAACTCCCCAGGAGATAATCTCTGCAAAACAGACTCCTGTTGTAAAGGAGCTGAGAGACCCCTGCTCAGCAAGAATTCCCTCAGGATGGGTGGGAAAGTGCTGCTCAGGCAGATTCTGCTGGTCTCACCATGGCATAACCTGTGACACAAGGCCAAGCAGGGGCAGGGTGAGCAGAGCAGGGAAATGCTTTGAGTGCAAAAAAAAGAAAAAGATGATTTATATCCCAAAGCATCAAAAAGTACCCGAAGAAGACAACAAGTATCCCAGCAGAACGAGCAGGGGAACAGCACTGAAATTATATAAGTGGCTCACATAAAAAGAGGTAATCTGCTAAAGAGTAAAATTATACCAGCCAGTGTGCACATACTGTAAGGAACTTTTAATATTGATTCACTCAATATTTCATGGAATTCACATCTTGCTCCACAGTGGAGAAACGGGTGAGAAAATGCTCAGTTTGGTCAGGTCCTGATGTCTACAAGCTCAGACAAATAGCACCATTGTCAGGCTTGGACTGCCCTCATGTTTTAATAAAGACACTTTCAGTTTAGCACTGTTTGCAGACACATTTGGTGCTAGACCTGCACAGAGAGGTGATACAGGCTGGGACTGAGAGATGCCTGCAGGAATGAGATTCCCAGCGATGGCACAGGGGTGATGGGTTCAAAGTGGAGAGAGGAAGGAGATCAAAGCTGTTCCAGACTCCTCACCGCATTGCAGAGAGAGGAACTGACATGTGACCTTTAAAAAATTCAATGAAATTGCACTAAAATTGAGTCTGAACTCACCAAACATGTTCCCGATGTGGCCGTTCTTGGTCAGCGGGCGCAGCTCGTTCTTTCCAAGTGCATATTGCTTGTAGTTATCCCAAGCAAATTTCATCATCTGTGAAGAGAAAAATGGAATGAAATTGAATAAAATTGAATAAAAACACTTAACAGGACTGAAAGTCTTCTGAACCTCAGCTCTGGGCAGGAATGGGAGTTTCTCATTTATTGCTAAACCCAGCAAGCAATGGCCCATTAATTATAAAATCTGAATTCACACTGAACACGATGAGTGGAGCTGCATCCAAAGGTTTGAGGAAGTCTCCAGCTCATCATTTCTGGTGCATAACTTGGGACTGGTACATCTCAGAAGTACCACAGTATCCAACACACCAAGAGCCTATTTTCCCCTCAGCTATCCAAACCAACAGGGAGTTGTAGGAAGATGTCTCCACCTCTGACTTTCTGACCTTTTTTTCGGGGAGTATCAGTATTTCAGAATTTCAGTTTCATCAGTATTTCAATTTTATCAGTATTTCAAAATGGTAAAGCCAAAGCTGATCTATCCCTAAGTACAGGAAGAGGAGGAAGAAATTGGTCTTAAGGACTGCACGGAAGTTTTCTTTCTATTAATTAAGAGAAGATATTTGCAAAGGGGAAATCCACAACATTTTGATATCTTCTATCAAAACTCCAAAGTCTCATCCTTAAGAGAGTTCTGCACAAGGGCTGGGTGATTTCTGAGAAACCCCTTCCAACTCAAACAATTCCTTTTGGGACATTTGAACTGTCCTGCCCGGGCCCAGCACATCAACCTTCCCCTGAGGACTGCAAGGCAAGTCTGTGCAGGTTCCAACACACACCCACCCCCCCAGCACAGCCTTTTCTCTCCTCCTGCCCCTTTGGCTCCAGCTGGTAGGAAAAATTAAACCTACAAGCAACTTTTCTTCATCTGGGAGAGACTGGGATTTGTCAGCTTCTAAGGAGTGCCTCAAATAAAGCTGCCTTTTATAACCCACCCAGCCTGGCTCTGAGCAGTTCCAGCCCCAGCATCGCAGTGACCTGGACATTCTTTGATCCCATCCCTGGAAAAAAAGACAACAAAGGGGAGGAAAGCGGCTTCAGAGAATCAACAATATTCTCTGCTGAGCCTAACAAAGGTAAGAGTTGTCTAAAATGCTTCACTCAAACCAGACTTTTGAGAGAAAATGACAGTTTAAAACAAGTCGTTCCTCCACAGAGTGCCCCTGCCTCGTGTCTGCAGCAGCCTTTGCTGCTCTATTTCAGCATCAGGAATGTGCAGGTTACTTTGGTCTGGAATTTCTGCTGTCATTTCAGTTCTTGCTTTCCCCTCCAGCTGTGTGTTTCACAAGCCCAACATCACAAGCCTCTGGCAGTATCCTCGTTAATCAGCACACAGCCCCAAAAAGCCACATCGCCAGATTCCCCCCCCAGCCCTTTTCAAACATCAAGCTTCCAAAGTAAAGTTTCATAAAGCTGGTCATATGGAGGAAGGATAAACATTTGCTGGACTGATTGGTAACATTCGGACTCTGACACCACCAGGAGATGGAATGTTGGACAAACAAATAAAGTCAACTTGGGTTTTAAAAACTCAGTGTGGGACGAATTAGTCAGTGGAGAGGAAACTAAATAATGACTGGGGGGGGGGAAAAGAAATCCTCCACAAAATCCACTTGAACATGTCTCAATCATATGACTCAGGGTGTTTACTTTATTTTTGCTAAATCTCTGGATTTTTTTTTTTTCCAGTGGTAGCGGATTCAAAATGGGAAGTTCTCACTCTTCATCAAGAGAAGAGGGCAAATCTTTGAGGGACTCTGGCCTCTCTTGGACAGTACAGAGCAAATGCTTTTATGTCTCAGAGCTTGATCCTGAAGTTCCCTGCAGGGAAGATGGTGTTTCCATAAAGACAGCATTCCCACAGCAGGGCTCCTGACAGAAAGGAAACAGCAAGTCAATCTACTGGGTTCACTCCTCTTCTAAATCAGAGCTGAGGAAGGAGGACCCACCCTTCTGGCACACAGAGAGCCTGGACATGGAGAGGATGTGGAAATGACTCTATTTTGTTGCCTGAAACTCCTAACGTTGTAATTCTGAATCAGCCTCATTTTAAGCTGAGTACGGAATTTAAAGTTAATTCCGTCCCTCTGCTTTTTTAACCCCTCCACTCCAGAAGACCCAAAGTTTCCAAACCCAGGCATCTCTGCCACAGCTGCCTCACACGGCTCCCTGCGACCCAGAGCTCCCCAGCACCTCCATCGCAGGGAGGGGATGGAAAACTACCCTGGGTTTCTCTTCAACAGTCACTTATGTCCTACAAGGGAAATCTCCTCCTCTCTTCTGTCTCCTCACACAAGGAGGGACAGCCTGAGGCCTGACAGGCTCCCCAGAGTGACCCACTTCACCCAGGACTCCGAGCGCTGTTCGAACAAACACGTTTATTCTTCATTTGCCTATTCAGCCACTTAAGCTGCATTTGTCACGGTGCTGCAGAAAGTTCCCCTACAAAATGATTTCTTGGGCTGCACTGGCTCTGGTGTCTTAAACTCTCCTTCTCTGTTCTGTCCTGAGTTGATAGTCAGGGAGACAGATGATGGATGAGATTGGATACGCTGCCTCATCAAACTGCCAGGTTTTTTCCGTTACGTGAAGAAAATTTTGCTTGCTGCTTTTAAACCCTGTAGATTTGGGAGGCAAGGTGCATAATGTGGGCCCCCCCCCCTCCCTTTTCATTTTCCAAGATCGAGCTTTCCTCTCTCCAAAAGCAGCAACTGGAAAAGTTTAAGAGCCAAAAGCATCTGCACCATTCTGCCCGTGCTGGCTCCCTGCAGCTGCCTCTCCAGGCCAAATTTAGCAGCTCAACTTCCAAACCACTGAAGAGATTCATTAAGTTTCTAAAAGGGGGGACTCCACATTTTTAGGAGTTCTCAAAAGCTTTCTCTGACCCAGGTTCCAAATTCCAGGCTGAAAGGGAAGGGGCTGGAGCTGAGAGGTGCAGGAGGGGAATGTGCCTGCTGAGGTGTTTCAGGCAGGTTTCTGATGAGACACGAAGGTTAGAAGTGAATATTTTATGCCATTCCAGTCATGACACATCACAATACATCAGTGTTAACATTATGCCATTTTACATTTGAAAAATGGCCCCAGAACCACAAAAATTATGGAAATAGATCCATAATTTTAGATTTTGCTCTTACCAGTGAGCCATCTGCCATCTAATAGATAATTATCTATTTGGCCCTGATATTCTAATCACTCTGGCTCTCAGCTGATTTATGGCAGAGACTTCCAAATTTATAATTTAATTTGTCAGATTGCTCTTTCTTTTCTACAACCTGTAAGTCATTTGTTACTTTTGAGAGTTTCAGCAGCCCAGTCAGACAATTATGCATTAAAATCAACTAGAAATAACGAAACTGAATTCTGAAAATCTGCACTACCACTTTCATCATTTAGGCCATTATCTTTCCTTGTGCTTTGGCCCATCCAAACCCAAAAAGAATCTGGCTTTCAAGCCCACATATTTCATACAGGCAGCAGCAGAACAAAAAGGCGTTTGGTGAATTCTGTGATCCAGGTAATGATGAAACAGGTTTCAGGATAAAAACTTGACCAAGGAAGTGTTTTCACTTTGAAGAGATGCACAGATCTTTAGCACATTTAATAACTAAACCACTCAAAATCTCTGAGTTTATGGTCTTGCAAAAAGCAGAGAGATGAGAGAAAAAAATACAAAAAAAAGGGGAAAAACCTCCTCCCTGCTATCACTTGCCCTCCTTTTGTTAACAGGAAAGACTCCCAAATGCAGAGCATTCCCAAACAGCTATTTGATTAGTTGGATCCATCTAGACTGGGCTAATTAGTAAATGCTTAAAAGATGAAATCTAAATATACTGACCAATCAGCCCCTTTCAAGTACTTCCAAGGAACATTACACAAAGCCATTATCCTCACAAGATAACCACTTCTGTGGCTCTTCAGCCTCCTTTCTTCAACTCCCCTTCAAACATTTCACTATAAAGTATCTGAGAAATTTCCAGTTTGGGTTAACAAAAAGGGAAGGTGAGGGTAATTTAAAATATTTCTTTCCCCATTGTATTCCTAACTGGTTTTTTCCCACCTCTCTTCCTTTCTCTGGAGTTGGAGGCAGATGAGTTGTCTCATCCCTTTCAAACCCAAGATCTGTTCTTTCCCACCTCTAACTTTCTTGCTTCCCTAAAATAGCCCTGTTCTGGTTTGGATTTTTAAGCTGCAACATAATTCCATATATTTTCCCCAACTGTGTAAAAAAATAATTTGCCAGATGACAAGATGCAGAGAAAAAGAGAGACTGACTGCCAGTGTTGCAGGCAGAAGAAAAAGTCTGCCTGAACACACCAGGATAAGCCATTTATGTTTGGAATAATGGATGTATTTTTCCCTAATCAGACTTGCATAAACTTGTATAATTCAGGATTGACTGCGGGAAAGGTGATGAAACAGCATCATGTTTATTACGTGTTGCTGTTTTGAATATTATCACACGGAGATATAAATATCCATACAAACAGAATGATACAAAAAAGCTGGAATTCACTGGAAAATCTTTAATAGAAAGCTGAGTAACTTCTCAGGTTACTTCTTTGGGACTCTGTCCTCAGTAATGTTTTTATATAACAGCAAAAGGATAACAAAAAAGGCTGTGTGTTAACTCAGCTGATTGAGATGTTCCATTTAGGCAGGCACTAAATATCCAGAGGCTTTTACTTGGTGGGTTTAAAAGCCTGGAACTGCAGAACAGACAGTGCTGCAGCACCAGAGACGTTACCAGGCAACTCACCGAGACGGACACCAACATTGATAATCCATTCTAAAGTAATTAAACTTTATAATTAAAGATTACAGTAAATCCAATAGATCCCAACAGGAACTTGAGCAATTCAAAGACACGCTGGCTAACCTGTCTGTTTTCCAGGAGCCATGTTAGCTCCTGCCTGTGAATAAAACACTGAGTGAATTGCTGAGATTTTCATTTAATTGGCCTTCAAACAACTGACAACCATGAGAGTCTCACCTTGGGAAGTGTTAATCTGATGTCACCTCACTCCTCTAACTCTGAATCAAATATCATTCTTCTTTTAATTGATGGCAAAGGGGTGACTGAGGGTAAAACCTGAGTCTGTCACTACCAAATGAAAGCCCAGGCAAAGCCAAGTGAACACAGTCCTGACTCCAACGGGACAGGTATTTCCTCTCTGGTTCCATTCTTGACTCTTACACATTGTTTGGGCAACTTCCACCACCCTGTGCCTCAGCTCATCCCTCTAAAACACAGACCTCACCCCTTTCTTCTCAAAGCACTGGGGGGAATAGAGAGAAACCAGAGTGCATTAAACACTGTGGGACTGAGCTCACTTGGGGAACCAGGCTGTCCAAGGAAGCTGTGGCTGCCCCATCCCTGGAAGTGTCCAAGGCCAAGTTGGACAAGGCTTGGAGCAACCTGGGCTAGTGGAAGTGTCCCTGCCCACGGCAGGGGGTAGAACTGGATGATCTCTCAGGTCCCTTCCACCCCAAACCATTCTGTGGCTCCATGATTCAATACTCTTTCACCCAACGATCTTGCAAACCCAGAATCATTTTGCACAATGTTCTGCTCGAGCTTTCCTTAAGCACAAGATAAATGCTCACGTTTCCACACCTAAAGCACCACCCTGAGTACAGAACTCCTCCCTTCTGCTCCAGCTCTTCCTAATGGATTCTAACCCAAAATTTCAAACCCTGTCAGCCTACTGACTGTAAATACATCAGCTGATAGTTCGGTGTTAGATGGCAGATAGAGACTGTGAATCACTTGCTACATGCAGCTTTATCTAAAAGTAAATATAACAGTAATTCAAGCAACAGGTTAGTGGGGCTTTGCTTCAGATTTTTTCTGGCAAAGTCTTGGCAGCTTGTCCTCAAACTGGCATGGGTGGTTTTTCATGCCATCAGTTGCTATCACAGCTCCCTCTCTCTTGTACAACAGCTCCTTCCTTAAGAAAACTGATCCCCATCACTGGAACAACAGAGGAATTCTTTATGAAGATAGAAGAAATCACCCTCCATCCAGACACAAGGCACCTTCCAGCAAGTTACAATAAGAAAAAAGTAAGTTTTACATTCTGCTTGTTCCCAGCCAGACAGTCCAGCTGAGTAATGGCTGCATCCAGCTCAGATCTGCAGAGGTAAGCACTCTCCCTGCCACAATCAGGGAAAAAGCAGGGCTAGAAGCCTGATTTGCACTGGGGGAACAGGAAAAAAACCCAGCACAGAGTAGTCCAAGGTCATTAGTGTTAGTGACAAGGACAGAAATAGAACTCAAGAGTCTCCCTGACTCACAGTCCCTGCTAGGAAAGCTGAATGGGGGAAAGAACAGCTCAAGCCACAATTAAACTAACACCTAATTAAATTCCTAATGTAACTAGATTTAACTGTGTCAAGAGGGGAAAAAAACCCCACTAAAACTCTTTGATAGGGCTATCTCAGGCATTAAGACCCAGCTGGATCCAGCTGCATCTAAATCAGGAAACATGTCAGCAAGAGCAGTTGATTTTGCAGTTAGCCCAGTAATGAGATGCTGGACTGGAAGAGGACAACAACGGTTTTGAGAACAAATTTGCAAGTCTAGACCAAAGCACAGAGTGATTTAGTAGAGACATGAGAAGAGCTGTAGCCTCGGCTCCTTCGCTTCCCAAAAATCAAAGCTTGGGGAAAAAATCTAATAGAAATAAAAAGGGACTTGTGTTCCCAGTGCTGTCAGCTTCATGTTCCCTGCAAGCCTCTACAGCTGATCACACACAGGATATTCCAGAGCACGGCCAGGCTGATGCTGCACAACAAATCCAGCAATAAAAAACAATAAAGATTCTTTCTGCCCTAAGCTTGTTGCCCCTGACAGCTACTCAGGCACTGGCTGTCACGAGGTTTGGGGAACAGGCAGGAAAAGGCAATCCATGGTGTCCAGTTTGCAGCCTCAGCCAGGCTGCAAACTGACCCCATTAAATCTGAGAGGTGATTTTTTTTCCAGGGATGGACACTCCAAAGGTAATCTGGGATGGTGCAAAAAGAATTGGTGTCAGAGGGCAAGTCTAACTGTGTGATGGAGACCAAAGTGAAGATGTTGTGCCAGCAAACACATGGAAAGGGAACAGTGAGATACAGGAAGGATTAGGAATTGAAGAGGTGACACTGCAACAAAGATGAGCTTAAAACCACAGCAATAGTTATGATCTCCCCTCGTTATTACCACAGAATGAAGGCAGAAGTAGCTCTTTGAGCAACATGAGGAAACCAGGGAAGAAATTTAAGGTGTTTATAAAACATTGTGGGTTTTTTTTTTAAATGTATATACTGTGCAGAATTTGAACTTAACCCTGGTTTATGGCTTCCCTGCAGCCAGATTTCCCACCCAAATCAGATTTTGTAAATGGAAATTGCAGCTGTGAGGATATATCTGTAGCACTTAAGTACTGCTTTCAAAGCAGAAGGTACCAGAATGTGTTGGAAGGTACCAGAATGTGAAAAACAGAAGACCAGGAATCAATCCCTTTTTGTAAAATATCAGAATGCGACATAATAATAGCAGATACTTAAAAATATTAAAATATACCCAACTACATCACACTGTGCTATACTCTTCCACGCTCCTAGTTACAGGAATTATGGGATATGCTGCACTTTGGTAGTGGGAAGGTACCCCATACCCAAACACACACGGAGGCACAGCAAGCAGATATTTTCCCTGACACTGCTAAAATATCACAACTCATTTACAATCCAGTGTATTGGTTCACTTCACAAGATGACTTTTGCTAACAAAGCTGTGTATTAGGAGGTGTCTGTCAAACACATGACAACTCCTCAGCTACTGTGGGGGGTGCAGGAACACAGGACAGCAGGCAGACCCACAAAGCCACCAGTACACACCGTGTGGACACTGTCATTTAGATTTTTCAAGTCCTTTTAACTCCAGGTTGGACAGTCTCGCTTTTGCTAGTAACTACTATTTCACTCCAGCAGGCTCTGAGGAAAGAAAGTGGGGAAAAATTACTTACCAAGTAATTATGCTCCTTCAAATGTCACCTCCGAGTCCCCTCCTGAGTTTTGCGCCTGCAGCACAAATCACGCAGGAAACTCCCCGAGCTCTCAAGATTTTGGGCACTGTCACATACCCATAGGCTGCCTTGAGGGCTCTTACATTTCAGCTAAGTCCCTTCAAGCATGTACAGCACACGGTCTTTGTAAATCCCTAATTACACCCAGACTACAGAAAAGTGACCGGCGTTCCAGGTGAGTGATGGGCAGCAGTTAAACACCCAGGCCAAGAATCCATCAGCTCCTCACCATAACGTCCCCATGCTAAATGGGAAGGTGGATGGAAACACAAGCACCAAGCGAGACTGTTTTTACAGACCTGCATTATGACAAGGTAAGTAATTTTCTCTTTCCCTACAGATACCATCTGCACAAGATTCTCATTTCTGGAGAGCTGCAGCCCAAGGGGATGCTCTAAAAGGAGCTGTAGCCATAAGTAACCCAAAATGGGCAGACTGCAAGGAGATGGAGGAACAGGATAAAAAAGATCGTGGAAACATTTTGCTTCACTTTTTCAAGGATAATAAGAACAGGGGAAAAAAGTCTCTAGAACCTATTAGGCCTGTCTGGGGGGACAGATGTCAAACAGATCAATACTGAAAAGAAACAGAACAAGAGAAGATACCAGGCTTTGTGCTCCTGAGCCTTGGATGTGGCACCATGGCAGGAATCCTCTGTGGGTATGGAAGTGGAAGACTAAACAGGGACCAGAGTCTCTGTGTGTAAATCTGCCACGAAGCCAACCTGAGGTAAGTAAATAAAGCCTTCCTCACCCAGAGCAGAGACATCCTGACAGTCACTGTGGTACAAGGTTATGGAAATCATGATGCACCAGGCTGGGGTTCTGTGTGAGGCTCCACAGTCCAAGCTGGACACCCGGAGAGCTCTAGTCCAGCCCAAGAAACATTTCCAAGGTGTTTTCAGATATACAAAAAGTGAAGACCAGCCTCAAAGTCGCCAAATCCTCTTTTGGGGAAGAGATTTCTCGGCCTTGGATACAGCAAGAGGCTTTGGAACACGAGTGATATGGAGCTGCTAAGTCAGAGCAGGAGCCAGGTGGATAAACAGGACTGATTCACACCATGGCTCGAGGTGCAGCCCTGGTTGATGACAACCTGAACAGGCCCTTAAATCTGGAAAAGGAAATCCCAGCTCTGAGCAGGACCACGCTGCAAGATACAAAAGGAGTCCTTCCACACCAGAAGGAAACCTTAGCAGCGTCCCGGGCTCACTCGGAGCTCAGTGCACTCATCTCACTCTTCCCGTTTCAGCTGAGCTGCCTCTTCCCTCCCAGCATCCACAGAGAGGGAATTGCTTTTGACACATGGATGGCTCAAGGGCCCGAAACGCAGGCAGAAGCAGATGGGATAACTGAAGGAAGGGGAGAAAGAAAGAAAAAAAAATGTAAATACAGGCCAAGAGTTACCCTGCATCACTCCTGTTCCACGCTGTGAGAACCGACTTAGGGAGCAGAAGGAACATCTGTTTGGAAACCGTCCTTGTTTCAGTCCAAATGCTGGAACAGGAGAAAGAGGGAAGCTTGAGAACTGCCAGCACACCTCGTGCTTTATCTCACACTTGGATGGCTTAACAGGAGAGATCTGGGAGGATGAGTTTAGTTTAATGATTTCTTGCTGGTTCACCTGCTCCCCATCTGTCTTTGTAGTCCTTGCTCAGAGGGACAGATTGGAGCACTGCTGTCCTCTCCCCTTCCCAGAGTTACTTGTGATTTGAACTTCTGACGGGAGGAACAGAGCAGTTCTCAAGCATTAAGTAGTCCACTGAGATTAGTCCAATAATTCATCAAAGGTAATAGCTAATAACAGACACCAGAAACTCACTCACAGCCTTCCTAGAGCCTCATGTCAGAGTTGTCACCTTACAAAAGCGTTACAAGAAATTCCTGGACCACAGTAGCAAATTTATTAACCAGGGGCTGATAAACTCTTCCAAGAGTCCCACAGCCCACAATAAATCATACAAATCAGGGTTGCAAACACCAGATCTTTAATAAAAATGAAGTTGGAGGAGTGGATGTTAGAACAATGTCAGAATTCAGCTGGCAGGATGGAGGGGACTCGTTTTCATTTAGTTTGACCTCCCATCCCGAGAGGGATCAAGGCTTGGCCCTGGCATCACTCCAGCACTGCACTACACAGGCATCATACGACAGTGACTAATGAACTGCTGAAAGAATAAAGCAAGAAATGGCAAGTTAAGGGATCTGGGTAATAAACTAAAGAAGAGAGCCATAAAGATTCATCAGAATTAGAGACAGAAGGCACCTCCCAGGTCACAGACTCCATGTTCCTGTCAGCATAGAAGAGGCACCCACAGTACTGCTCTGGCCGTGCTGCCTTTCAAGACCTAAGGAACAAGGTTCCACTCTGTTCCACTCACCAAATTCCGCCCTAATATTCAACTCCAAATTTTGTTTAAGTCTTTGAAATCCAGAAATGAAAGAACCAAGTGAGAAGACTGCTTTATCCTACTGCAGCCAGGGCTGCCTTTCAGAAATCAGCCTTTTGAGTTATGCTACTGTGCAGCCACCCATGAGAGTGGGCAGATCCACAGCCAGCAGTGACAATGTTCTGGTTGTTGAGGGCTCACCAACACTCAGAACAAATGTCTGATAGACAAGATAATCGAACACAACTGTGCTGGTTCAGGACTGAGGAATCCCAACACGGTCTTGGTGCTGGAGGAAGGACTTCAGGAAAGCCAAAACGGCACCAGAAATCAGCCAAGGATTTGTTTGGGTTCAGCACAACGCTGAACTCCAACATAAATACGTGTCCTTCCCAGAAAACTCCAGAGAAAAACGAGGCTCAGATGGAAGAAGAGGCAGAAACATCCCATTTCCACTGGAAGTATTTCACTTGTGAGCTGGGCTGGCTAACCCAGACAGCAGGAGGGTTTCAGGATGGATGAAATACGATTACATTATAATTATCCTTTGTTACTTTGCAAAGTACACGGTTATGCACTTTCTTCACTGCCCAGGGAAATCATGTTAACACAATTAGAGCAAGAACCCTGCTTTAAACATGGTTGCTCGGACGTTACTAACACGGCTCCAATTCTCAGTACAGACAGTCTTCAGAGCCATCCTGCTCCATAAATCAGTGGGAGTTCTGTCACTTCCTCTGAAGAGAAGAGACACTCTCCAGGATGCACTGAAGATACAGCTTCACTCTATATCATCATCTGTGCTAGAGCTGCTGGCACGAGATGCTGCAGAATTTCTACATCTCTCGCATTTATTATTCTTTGCAGCAGAATATCATTCTACCCACTAATAAACTAAGAGAGAGAAATCTAACAACAGCTCTAGGGCCATGCAAGGCAAGTGTTGGAGGCCAGATTAGAACTAATGAGCTCCTGGCTGCCACTCAATCACAACCATCAGAACAATTAGCTCAAATAAACCCAAGAACCGTTTTCTGCTCCGCTGTCGTCTGCCCGTCCTCCCCAGAAACTCCCAAGCTGGAAAACTCCACATGGGTTTGCAGAGGGGAGAGGTCACAGACAAACTAAAGTTCAGTGCAAAATGCCAACCAAGTGGTGGGGAGACCCACAGAGTGTCCCACTAAAAGGGGGTACAACAGGCTCCTGCTCTGGTTGCCCAGAGCCCGCTGAGGAACAGGCAGCTGGGTGTGGATGGTGCCTCTGGCTCACACGGCCAAGGAGGGACACTGGGAAGAGCAATGGACACCACCAGGCAGGGATGGGTGACACAGGATTACAAACACAAGGATGGGGAAAGTCCCAAGCCCCCATGATGGACCTAAGGATGCATGGGGGTTTCAGCACATAGGGCTGCCATTCCTAGAGAGCCAGAATCCATCACCTTTCCTGCTAAGGGAAGAAATTTTATGAACACACTTCCCCTTTTCCAACACCGTGGAGATCTCTCCTTTGATTCCAGCACGCAGCAGACAGGCACACGAGGGACTCTGCATCCCTGCTGTCAAGATAAGTAGATGCAGAAGGGAAGCACTAAAGTCACTTCAGTTTAGTGCAACCTCTTGCCATTATTTACGCTCCAGAGTCCTGCCAGGGAACGCTGAAGGGCCCGAGAGGAAGCAGTTTTGCTGCACATTAACTTGCTGGATTAGGGATTAAAAAACCTGTGCCCATTTCACAGAGGTGCCCAGTGGAACCACACGGTGCCACAACGAATCTGCCATCAGGAACAGAACACAGAACCGAGTGTCCTGATCTCATTAACAGTAGGTGCTCTGCTCCTCCAGTCAGGGGACAAATGAGTAACATCCCTGTCCCATAAACAGAGGATGTTTATTATCCAGTCCTTCAGCGTTCCCACTGTGCTCTCTCTCCTGCAGTGGTCTGGGTCCATCATGCACAATGCACTCACATTATGCACGGATCAGGGACATCACTGCCCATGACAGCTCCTCTGGAGCCCTTCCAAAATGTTGTGTCATATGATGAACTGAAGTGCCAAGGGGACACGCAGTAAAGACAGCAATCATGGGAGTGTGTGCTCTTCATGCCAAATCCATTCACAGCATTCAGTGAGAAGTACTTTTCTGGGGAATGTAAATGTAGTCTCTTTCCTAAGTTTAAGAATCAGAATGCTCCAAGCATAAGATCTCCTCTTCCTACCAATGGAGTGAATATTCCTTCTGCCTTCTCCTTTTGACAGCTTCATGTCAGCTTTATGTTCAGATCAGTCTGTCATTTAATACTAAAGATACATTCCCCTTTCCCCCTCTCAGCCTCCCATCTAAAACCTGAATTGTTCTCAATACTGGAAAACATATTCAAAACCATCAAAATGATAAACAACCTAAACAGTAACAGAATCAGAGGGTAAACCAAACATGATTGATTAACCTCCTCTGGTAGAGCCCTGCATACAGAGCCAAAGGAAAGAACACTTAGCACAAAAATCTTTCTCCCATTAAGTGGCAGATTTAATCATTGATTAAAAAGTTAATCAAGAGTCTATAAAATTTTTGGCTGGAAAGACGGGATCTTAACCCAGGTGACTGCTTTTTAGTAAATATTTGAAGAACTGAACATACACAGCCCCACAGACTGATGGTAGAACAGGGAGGTTACAGGCCAGGCTCCATCCTTCCTGCCCCAAATCCCTTGTCTTTCTACCTGAGCATTTTCAGGGAAATAAGTGTTTCTACTGAAGTGATTCAGGAAGCTGTAGGCCCTTCTGCATCCTGGAAACTCATTTCACCCTGCCCAGCACTTGCAGTCACTCATCATCCGCCCAGAGAGGTCCAAAAACCAACAATTCTGCCCTTGTGAACAGGGCACTGCCTTTAAGTGGCAGTTTATAAACCAGTCTAGCATCAAATTCAGTTGTTGTGGAACAAGTGCTTTCAGTGCTAGATTTGGGAGATAAGAACAAATGACTTCAAATTGCACAGTACTTCCAAATTCCAAAACACCCTCAGCTCGACAGAGATCGGTAATAGCGAGCACTGAGGTATCACTGGCATCTGAGGCAAACAGCACAGCAGCACAGATCACAGTATGTGAGGCATTTTCTGTACTCATGCACTCTATCAACAGAACAAATACATTTTTAGTCAATTAACTGTACACCCTACAGCTGAAAGAGGCTCTAGGTCAGCTCTAAATTGTGTTTGCATGAATCCACCAAAGGCTACTGAAGCAAAAAATCCACTGTATGCACCATTTGTGGGATTTACACTACAGTACCCGTTTCACAGGTTCAGTAAATAAATGCAAGAGAAGGAGTGTGGAGCAAAGGAAAATTCCAGCAAGCCTGGAGCCAGCCAGTGCTTCAAACTGCAGAGAAATTCTCTCTTGGAAAGGTGTTTTTACCCCAGAGAAAGAATTACGATCTGATCACAGTATATCTGACTGGCTTGAGATCATTATCCCACTCCATCACAGTCAATATTTCACTGAGAACTCTCTTCTTTACCCCCAGCACCCAAGGCAAGTCTGTTGGAAGCCACTGGTTTTACATTTGGCCGGCACAAAGGATTAGACACTCTCCAGGTGTCTCAGGGAGGAGCATTTCCATCTGGAGCTGTGCGTGGTGCTGCTCACGCACCGAAGCCGCTGATGGATCACGTTATTTGCTTGTCGTGCTGCTCAGCCCCAGATTACACAAAGAAAAGGCATTTTCTCCAAGTGGAAGAATAGGAGCTGCACAGAGCAGGGGAAGGGAGAGGTCTGAGACCTTTTTATTGCTGGCTGCAGAAAGGAGATGGTCAGAGACCACCAGTGATGTGGTTCACAGCGCTGTACCAACAGGGCAACTCAAACTGGGAACTGTTCTGAGTCCTGCCTTCAATGAACTGGTGACCACAACCCCTGTGAGCTCCCGCTGAGAACACCCACACCTCGCCTCCCCAGAGGTGTGCGAGAGGGAAGGAGCATCAGAGCAGACACTTCTCCCAGCAGGGGTCAGGGCTGCGGCACAAATTCGGGAGAACAAGCGGCGCTTCCCCAGCTCTGCCCCAAAAACCAGCACTTTTTCACTGCAGTCAACAAACTGTCAAAACCACACAAAGGCAACTCAGCAACCAACACCAAGGAACTTCCCACAAAAGCTGAGCTCCTGATAACACTCCTGCTTCTTGCTAATTATCTTTTAGTGATAAGCTGTCAAGATATTTGTGTTTAAAAGACTGATCTACCTGTTAATCTGCGGAGTGATGCAGGGAACTGTGTACACGGACTCTGATGGCCTCCTTCCCCCCAGGGTGGGAGTTTTGAAAGCAAATACATCTTTAGAGCTGTCTTAAAAAGAGGACAGAGGACAGCAAGGTGAGGCAAGTAGAAGAAAAGCCAAGATGAAGAGAACTGCAATGTAAAATAAATAGGCTTCAGTATTATTAAACCAAAGGAAATTAATGCATGTGTCAAACCCAAGGGTACAATCCCAGCACAGGACTAAACACCTGCCTGAATTTGACATATTCCCTTATTTGAAAGGGACAAAGGACACTGTCAGGTTAAGGTATGAGGTATTCCCAGACACCAAGCACAGAAATTTGCCTTTTGTACCCAAAAAACAAAAGAAAAACTAGTAAATCTCTTTGTCTCTTCACATTTTTCTCACGTCCCGTGACTGAACTCAAGTATTTCACCGATGAACTTTCTGGTCTGGCTGGTTACAGTGGTTGTCCTTAAGCACTGGATGGCATTAGTAGGGTTGGTATAAAAAATAAAGAAATGCTCTTTTCTCTCCCCACTGCTTCCCTACCTATGAGGCCCGTGAAGCCAACGCAGCAGGAGTACAGCAAGAAACAGTCTGTTTGGTTCATCCATCATCAGCAAAACTGTCAGTTCAGCTCCAACAGCAAAATCTTTATTACTGGTTATGATGCAAAAGGCAGAAACCACACGGTCTGATTTCCCCAGATCTGAGGCTGAGTTTGCAACACCAGCAGTTGGAGGGGAAATAATTTGGACTTTTCACTGAGCCAATCTGATCTGGAAATTGTTGAGAGCAAATAAATATGGAATCCCACCGTGGCATTTCTGCAGTTGCTCTCCAGCTACAACCACCTCCCTCCTTTCCTGAGCATCAGTGATTAGTATTTGGCACATGTAAAAAATCAGCTATTCCCTGAAGCCATGCCTGACTGATCAATTACAGAACTAATACCTCTTCCAGAGGTCAGTTTAAGAGATGAATAATCCCTTTCAAACTTCCCAACCTGCAGCACGGGGAGGTTGTTATTTGGTTTTCTGCAGCTCTCTTGGAAAGGTCAGAGTGCCCACAGTACTCAGCTGCCCACAGGAACACACAGCAGTATATCCCAGACAATCCTCCAGGTGACCAACGACCTTTCTGCAGTAAACAGCCTGTGCAAGAGAGGTGCTCTCTTTTCTTCTCAAGAAAACAACCATTTATTGACCGTGGACTTGTCTTCAAAGGTAAGCAGAACCCAAGCTGTCTGCCACTCTGTTACCCACCAGTGCAAAGCAGATACCTGCATGCACATGTCAGCTCAGCTCCCTGCAGCACTTACTTCTTCTAACAGGCTTTTCTGGGTGTCATTTCAACTTGCTAATCCACCTCTTTTCCTTTCTGCACTCTGAGGAAACACAGCACTGAAAGCACATGAGTGAGTGAGGCAAATACACCCCCCCAGCCTGACTCCTCAATCTGCAAACAGCTCCTGGTGCCCCTCACACTCCAAAGGGCTTTCCCAAACAGCAGTAAAGTGGGAGACACCACAGCTGTGGGTTTCACACTCTATCTTTTAAACAGGAAAAGTCTGGCAGGGCTGCATTAGCACTTTCCACACATAGCAGCCAAGAAAGTCATGACACACCCTCTTCCCTAGTTGAAGCATCCAGCAGCTCAGAGGCTGGTGGGAAAGAGCGGATACAAGCTTGGATTCCTGCTCAGACTGAAGGGGTCCTGTGGAAAACAGAAAGTTCCAAGTCTCTAGGCTGGGCATCAGCTCTGGGCATCTTTGATAATGCACTGTTTTTTCCTCCTGGCTTTCATCTAAACTCTGGCAGATGGGGAAAAAAAAGTATCAACAAATTCCATCCACATCCATCCTCTCTGTTATAGAGGTGCTGACCTGTAAGAATGGCCTAAGGGGAAGCAAAGAAAACAACCAAGCTTTTAGTACAAGGATAGTTTGGAACACATTTTAGCAAATTGCAGGACTTAAAGCTCTGGAGGAAGGAGAGAAAAGCTACTTGCAGCTACTGCACACACTTTAAACCAGCCAGCAAACCCAATACCTGCCCTGCCAGCATCTCAGATCACATGAGGAATATTTGCTAATCCAAAGGCTGTATCATCACTTACTTCTGCCTTGCAATTCTTTTTTCCCCATCTGTTTCTTTTTATACAGCATTTGTCTTCTAACCTTCCTGATTTGTTTTCTTCATGTCTTTTTGATTCACAAAAAAAAAAGATACACCTTATCTCCTTCCCAGGCTGCACCACCCTCCCTTGTTTTGCACAGTCAGTCTCATATCTCAGCACCATATTTATTTCTCTCTCTCTCTCTGAATAAACAGAGTGTAGGCACTTTTAAGGAATAAGGGCTCTGTTTGAAGAGTAATTAGCTGTCAGCATAAAACTAATATTTATGGATTCTCATCCTTGAAAACTCTAACTCTGCTACCCAGCACTGATTATGGCTGTTAGAAACAGATGGGGCTGAATCCATACAACTTGAAATAATCCTATATTTAAAAAATAATTAACTACGAATAAAGGACTGAATGAACACCACTCGCTTTCCTAAATTCGATTTTCAGTTCGACTCGTTTGCCCGGAGCAGAAGCTGGATTATTCCCAGGTAAGTGGTGCTCCCTGGAATACCCTGGAAGTGGGATTCTGCAGTGTATTCAGGCACACGCTCCCCAACTCCCAGTACACACAACAGTCGGGTACTGGAATATTCCAAATGCCCCGGAGCTGAGATGCAGCAGGAAAGGATGGCTCAATCCCGACTGGGATCATAAAGAAACCCAGCACCCCTGGGTGTGTTGTGTCTGGTTGCCCGGCACAGAAGTTGGAATTTTACCAGCCGTGCAGCCTTTGTTTTAGTGACTGATGAGAGCTTTAAAAAACTGTTTTTAAAATACAGGTTGGAGCGGATGAAAGCCCTCGGTGTGTTACTCTTTGACTTTCTCCCCTCTTCAACCTGGGGCAGCATCTTTGCTGAATGGCTGCACCTCTGCGAGAGCCACAAACTCGGGAAATTTACACTCTGCTTAATTAAATCTGTGCTTTTTACTTATTGGCACCTCTTTCTGGAGCAAAATTCCCTCCAAGTTGGTTATTCATCATAGCAAAAGGATACGACAAACACAATCGAATACTACACAGAGCCTATTGCTCCTGGTTAACTGGGTCACAGCCCGTCTGCGATGTTTGTGAGGCTGCCAGGCTTTTATGCACGAGCTGTGGGCACGAGGACAAATTCTCCCCTCACCCTCACACCCCTGCAACCCCCTCCACGAGGTTATCCTGGCTCAGCAGGGTCACAGCGAGGGCAGCCCTCGGCTCCCTGTAGTGGGTAACGATTCCTGTGCCAGTTCCACAAGGATTCACAGGGACAGACCCTCCTGCTCCTCCCCAGCTCCTGTGAGGGCACATCCCACCCCACCCCACCCCATCCCATCCCCGTGGACCAGCACAAGTTTTGTCCCCATTTCTGCAGACATTCACACCGACCCCCCTGGGGATGGAGCCTCTTGCACAACCAGACACCTCCCGCCAAGCGAGTTTTTTTTTTTCCCCCTAATAATAACCAAGCTGAAATTTAAATTTCCCTTTGCTTAATTTCAGCTCTTTGATTTCCAGTCACACCCCATCAGGCTGCCTTGACATTTCCTCTCCTGTGAGCGGAGAGGTGTGCGCCCGCTGACAGGAACACCCCCTGGGAAAGGGACAACCCCAACTCCTGCCACTTTCCTTGGGAAAAGGAAGGAGAAAGGGGAACGGGAGGGTTGTGTGGGAAATGAGGGTGAGGCTGGGGAGGTGAGGGAGGGTGAGGAGAGTGGAGGCAATGAGGGGAGGTGAGGGTTGACTGAGGGAGGACACAGACAGGAGGGCTGACTGAGAGGGTACATGGCTGTGAGGGGGGCAAGGGCTGACTGAGAGGGGGGCACGATGTGAGAGGAGGATGAAGGCTGACTCTGGGGGACACAGCTGTGAGGGCTGACTGAGGAGGAAAGTGGCCATGAAGGGAGGCGAGGGATGACTAAGGGGGGACATGGCTGTGAGAGGAGGCAAGAACTGACTGAGGGGGAATACGGCCACAAGGGCTGAGTGAGGGGGGACGCAGCTGTTGAGGGGAGGTGAGGGCTGACTGAGGGGGGACATGATGTGAGGGGAGGATGAGGGTTTACTCAGGGGTACCCAGCAGTGAGTGCTGATAGAGGGGGTACCTAGCAGTGAGGGCTGACTGAGGGGGACACGGCAGTGAGGGCTGACTGAGGGGGACACGGCAGTGAGGGCTGACTGAGGGGGACACGGCAGTGAGGGCTGACTGAGGGGGACACGGCAGTGAGGGCTGACTGAGAGTAGCGCGGGCGCTCCTCACCTCTTTGATCTTCATCCTTCGGGCGCGGGTCTCGGGGTCCTCTCCGGGCCGCCCGCCCCGCACCGGGTGCCGGAGGCTCCGGCGGAACCGCTCGTAGTCGAAGCGGAACGGAGCCCGCGTCTCCCGGGCGGGGGTCGCGCCGGTGGCGGGCTCGGGTCGCCCCTCGCCGCCCTGCACCTGCTGCCGGGCGCCGGGCGCGGTGCGGGCGGGCGGGCCGGCCATGCGGGCGGCGGTGCGGAGCTTCTCCCGCAGGCGGCGGGGGGCGGCGGGGCTGGCGTGGCGGGGCTCGGCGGCGGCGGGGGGGCTGCGGGGCAGGTCGGTGTCGCGGGTGGAGGAGGAGGAGGCGGAGGACGAGGAGGCGGAGGATGAAGAGGAGGCGGAGGCGGTGGCCCGGCGGGGTAGGAAGAGGCGCTTGAAGCGGGAGGAATCGGGCAGGAGGAAGAGGGCCCCGAAGCAGAGCGTGAGCAGGCCCGAGAGGAAGAGCAGGAACAGGAACTTCTGCGGCAGCCGCAGCCCCAGCGCCGCCGGCCAGCCCGGCATGCCCGGCAGCTTCCGCAGCACCACCATGGGGCACCGGATCGCGGCCGCCGGGCGGGACCCGCCGCCGCCGCCGCCCCGGGGAGCGCCGCGGGCTCCTGCGGCCAAAGGCTCAGCGGTGCCCGCCCGCACCACCGGCCGCCTTCACCGGGGACCGCACGTGGGTGGCTCCGGGCCGGGCGGAGCGGCGGCTCAGCGTCCCCCCTGCCGGCATGAAGGCGGCGGCGAGCGCATCCCGCCGGAGCCGGGCTGGGCTGGGCTGCTCCCGGCGGCGCTCCCCGTGCAGGCTCCCCGCCGGACGGACGGACGGACGGCTGCGGTGTGGGGCTGGCTCAGGCAGCGGCGCCGGGGAGGTGCGAGCCGGTCTCTCTAGGCGGTGGGTTCATGCTGCAGCATTTCTGCGGGGCGGGGGGGAGAGAGACACAAGAGCGCGGTCATTCAACACCAACGAAGGAGGCAGCCGGCGATACAAGGCTTTTGTCCCCTGCCCGTCTCCCGCCCTCCAGCTGCACTAGTTCGCTTTCCCTCTCTCCGGACTTGCCATCAACTCTCCAGTCCGCGAGCAGCTCCTGCTCTGCACCATCTCCCTTTCCAGCTCCGGGCTGCTGGGCTTGGCTGGTAGGGAAGCCCGGGGGGCAAGAGGGGCAGCGAGAAGGTCCTCCTGCTCCTCCCTGACGGGGAGCGAGAAGCCCGGCAGAGGTAGGATGCCCTGGAAGGCGCAGGATGCCCTGAGACAGCCCGGGAGAGGCAGGATGCCCTGGAAGGGGCAGGGTGCCCTGGGACACAGCACAGACAGACAGGGACGAAGCTGCTCCGCTCCTCTCCAGGCTGCCAGGGGCTGCCTTCACCCGCGCAGGGCTGGGGGACGATGGGGCTGCAAACCAGTCATGCGGAAAGCTCGGCTCGGGCTGAGCTTCTTAAGGCAAAAAAAATTAAAAAAAAAATTTAAAAAATTAAAAATCTACGGGTTTTGCTCTTGCTAAAATAGATGCCGGCAAATTCCCTCTTTCCCCCAAATCTCTGCTTGGCTGTTAAGAGTTATCCACATCCCCACACCAATCCCCTCCTTATGGGAGAGACAGCGCTCAACTTTCAGACCCTGAAAGCAAGCAGGACACGGCTTAAAACCCTACCCTACAAGCCCCCAAAACACACCTTCTCCTACGGGCAGGGACAGCGCTGCCCCCCCAAAACACGCCGCCAGCCCCGCTCGGCGGACGCTTTCCTACCCCCAGCCCTGTTTTACTCACCCCTCTGACAAATCCAAGCCTCTCCGGCTCCTACAGTGAGCAAAAAATCTTCTCAGTCCTGCCCGCTCATCCCAAACAGCGAGAGCCCCACTCTCGCTGCTGCCAGCGCTCAGTTAGGAGAGGGGAGAAGCTGGGCTCTCTGGGAGACAGCTGCGCTCTCCCTGCCCACCCAGGCACGCGGGAGGGAAATGCCTAACTGCACTGAGCTACTTGGATGCCTCTGCTTTTCACCTCGGAGGGGACCCGCGGGGCCGCTGTCGCCCCCCGGTGCCCCCTCACGGCAGCACCGCCCGCCGCTCACTGCGACAGCGCCGGGGCACCGCCCCCCGCCACGCCCCCCGCCACGCCCCCCGCCCGCCAACGGTCACCCCGCCGCCACCGCCAGCCAATCAGCGCGCAGTGCCCCGCCCGCCCTCGCTCGCTATTAGCTGCCTAGCCTGCCTCGCCTTTTCCATTGGCTGTCCGGCATGTCAGACAAGCCGCGGGGCCCGCCTCCTTGTTTACCACAGTTGCCCGGCTCCGGCTCGCGGGGCGGCGGGCCCCGCCCCTTTCCTCCAGCGGCGGCCTCCTATTGGCTGCGAGGAACGCGCCGTGCCCGCTGTGATTGGTGGAGGGGGGGCGCAGCTACTTTAAAAAGGGGCTGAGGGTACTGGGCGGCTCCAGACGCTGTGAGAGCTCGGCTGGTGGGGGTGGAGGTAGCGCTGCTTTTCCGTCACTTCACACTTTATGAGGGCTTTGAGGGGCTCTCCTTACACCTTGTGAGGGCTCCGAGGGGCGAATTTACCCGGCACAGCCCGCCCGAGGTCTGATGTGTGCCAGAAGGGCAGAATTCACAAGATGGGATTCGTACCCGGAGGGTACCATGGCCCTGAGGGCATTGCCTCAGTGCCTGATAGGAGAAGGGCCCTCAGAGGGGGCAGGTTGGAAACAACCTTTCTGGTTTTTATGAGCCCACAGCCAAATGCAATGAACCCCAAATCCTTAAATCCTTACCCTTAACCTTCAAGGTACCACACCAAGTAAATTTGAGAGTGACCCCGTGAGGTAATACTGTACCAGAGGGGAAGATGCTGAAACAAAGCTGCTGCTCATAAATGTTATAAAAACAACCCCAACCAAAGCCTGCAGAATTAGCAATGAAAGAGAAGAAAGGGCAACACCCAAACCTGGCAGCACCTGGAATTGATCGGGAACAGCTGGATGGGGGGAATGGGGCTCCAGAGGTGGGATTTGGGTGCTGTGGGTAGGACGAGGCTCCCAGGAAAGGGTAAACGCAACCACCGGAGCATCACTGTGACTAAACTTGGAAGAGCTAAAAGAGAACATTTTGTAGGCTGGAAAGGAGCTGGAGCTGAGAGGAAAGAAATCATCTGCTGTTTGCGTCTGCCTGCGCGCAGTGTGTGCCTTCTGCACAAACAACCAACACCGCAGGGGAGAAATACCTGAGCTGATTGCAGGGCCCCAGACTTTGAACTGCTCGGCTGAGTATCAGAAACATAACTCTGTAACTGTATTGTCATTTTCCTATGGAAAGCACTTTAAGCAGGTAGCAGAACCACTCTAGGAGCAGGATTCTGGAGCTGCTCCTGACGCAGCCATGCCCAAGCATCATCTTTACCTTCACCTTCCTCCACGCCTCCACAGCCTCTGCAGGTTTTCCTCTTGTCAAAATAAACCTGAAAAGCCTCGTGCTTTTAGCTCTGGTGGCTGCCCACTGGACCTTGAACGCGGTGGCCACCCCTCGGAGGCAAATTTGCATCCCGATCGTTTGGGTTTGAAATCGCCCTTTCAACCATCAAACCTGCGGTTTGGAGGCAGGACCCGGCTGAGCACGAGGGAGATGTGGGCACCACCGCTCACCCGCCGCGTTTGGTTTCCTCCGGAGCAGCTGCTGGAGGAACGCTCGGCACAGCTGCTCTCCCTTCCCTGCCCGGTAGCTGCACCGTGAGGGAGAAGAGGAGACTCAGCTGCTTCATCTTGGCAGGTCGCGCAGGAGCTCGCGGAGCGCGGCAGATGCTCCACAGGCTCCTCGGAGCCCAGGGGAGCAGCTCGTAAAGGGCGATTTGGTTTTGCTTCTTTGCCCGGCTTCACAAGGAGAAGGGGAGAACCCTGAGAGCCAGCTGCCAGTTCCAGTATTTCGAGCATGGATGCAGTTTGGCAGGGCTTTTACTGCTGACCTGCCTCGTGCAACCCCCCAGGGAACAGCACCAGCAAGGCAGAATCACTCCATGGGCTTCCATCAGCCCTTCTCCCCACACCTGGCACCTGCCCCGGCCTCATTGAATGGAAATAATCCTTCACCTCCCTTAAATCTCCTCTTTCCCTTGGGAGACCTCACACAGCAGGCTGCATTTTGTCTCAGCCTTATTAAAAGAAAAAAACACCAAACCCAAACCAACCAAACAAAACACCACCAAAACCAAACCCCTCCAACTATTCTGGTGGTGGTCCCTTGATCCTCTTAGACATGGCCCCAGGATGGGAAAGGTTAGATGGCTCTGCTTCCTAAGAGGATTTGGGGGCATCAAGGAGGATAATAAAAATCGACAGCAGAGAACAAACCAGAGGGATAATAAAACAGACAGTTCTGAGCAAATGGAAGGGCTACGCCTCCCTCCTCATTTCAGGTAGCAGCAATGGAGAAGTTGGAGGCTTATCTTTTAATTAGGTTAAATTAGGAAATCTTTTTGTTTTGCTTTGTGTTTAGCATAACATTGTCTTGGAGGTAAAAGCTCAGAAATGGAAGGTTTTCTAGATTAGGTTAAATTAAGATATTATGCTTCTTAAAGAAGACAAAGTGTTGTCTTCAAGGTAAATGTTTAATTACATTTTAAATACAATTTTGTCCATGTAATAATAAGAAAGAGCCCAGCTCTGCCTGTGACTGTGGTTCCAGACGGAGGCCAAATAAATTGAGAAATTGGTGTTGAAGGAGTTAGGAGGCAGAGTGTAATTACTGGGAAGATGGGGGTCCTGCTGCATTATGATTCTTGTTTTTAGCAGGTCTGGAAGAAATAATTTAGAGAAAATTACTTTTTTTTTATGGCCATAAGAAAAACAGAATCTAATATCCACTTTTCTATGAGGAAGAAAACTACAGAATGATAGATAACACTCAAGGCAACGGAGTTTGGCCCAATAATTGCACTCAACCCTCCAGACTATCTTTTAAAGAGTCTTGATGTTTATTTTGCTCTCACTGCAGAAAATGCTCCCGTTGTGGCTGCAGGAGAGGCTGGGATGTCTCGTGATGCTGGAATAGCACTCCAGTTATTCCCCAGAAAGCCCTCTCTGGCTCTCAGAACCACTCCAGCTGGTGATTTTTAGGCATCACAGCGATGAAAGGATAGAGCAGGGAGATGGGAAGAGAGGCTCTGTGGTGAGGGCAGCAGGGTCAGAGTTAATGTGGTTCTGCGAAAGAAAAACGGAAAGGGAGAGAAAGAAAGGGGAAAAAAAAGAAGGGGAAGGAAGGAAAGGAGAAGGCAGAGGAAGGAAGGCAGGGAAGAAGGCAAAAAGGGAAGGGAAGGGAAGGGAAGGGAAGGGAAGGGAAGGGAAGGGAAGGGAAGGGAAGGGAAGGGAAGGGAAGGGAAGGGAAGGGAAGGGAAGGGAAGGGAAGGGAAGGGAAGGGAAGGGAAGGGAAGGGAAGGGAAGGGAAGGGAAGGGAAGGGAAGGGAAGGGAAGGGAAGGGAAGGGAAGGGAAGGGAGAGAAAAGTAGGAAAAGGAAATCAACCCAACAACCCAGCCTTGTTTCATTGTAATGGAAAGGGATAGAACATCTAAAAGCATCCTCAAAACAGCACAGCCTCAGCATGTAAACCAGACACCCAAACTCTGTTGACAGCTACTACAAAGTACAGATAGTGACAACAAAACCTGCTGGAACTGCCAGCTTTAGAAAGGAAGGGCTCCTTTACCTCCCGAGGAACAAGCGCGGCGGTGACAGAACAAGGGGCCACCTCTGGAGGATTCCTGACACCTCACCGTGGCGTAGAGCCCAATTTGTGGCCCAGCTTTCTGCAGCCTGATCTGAGGAGCTGATGAGTCCCCCCCGTGCTGGGAACAGAGGGCTCCTGCTCCGTGGGATGGATGTGGCTGTTCCCACTTCCCACCCCGGGCTCTTACTCACCCGTGGCCCAGAGGGGAATGTTTCGGGGAGGACGAAGCTTCTGAGGCATCTTCCTCCTCCGTGCAGCCCCAAGGCAGCTGTTCCCCACCTGCAAGCAGCAAGGTCTGATATTATCCAAGCATAGATGTGTCAGTCTCTCTGCAGTTGTGATCAGATAAGGGGAAATCCATACATTTAAACCAGCTGATCCATTATACAAACAACAGCCCCCAAACTTCTCCAAGCAGGGAGAATGAGCAAAACAGTCCCTGATGGCCTGTAATGACTCAGGGCAGAAAAAATCTGTCTGGTATTGATTATTTTAAGGTTTTAGAAACACAAGCAGAGGGCATGAGGCTGTGGAGAAGCCTGGATAATTAAGAGCCTCGTTATCTGCTCCATGAACATGGGCTGCTGGGGTGTTTAACCTGGGAGAGTGTGCTCCTTACTTAAGGAACAGGGAGTGGGGAGCATGACTGCTTAGATTAAACCATGTGCTGAGGGATTACTAGGATTGTTTCTGTAGGAATTATTCTAATAAAACACTGAAAGGCTAAACTGTACTAATAATCCAACAGGTGATGGAAATACCACCTGTGCAGGGTGGATGTATTGACAACAGAGAGAGTTTCCTCTACCAACCTGCACATGGTGTGAGAAGACTAATGTATAAAGTGGGTGATAAAGGCAGGAGAAGGAAAGGAAAGGATAAAGGTATAGAAAGATATGCTTAAGGCTTGGCTCCTTGGAGCAGCCTTTTTCCTCCTCCTCCTCCAAATGATCCCATCAGCATCTGGTGACCATCCTGTGCTGCTGCTCCTGCCCAGGAGGAGGTTTGCAGGCTGGAAGGCACAAGAACAGATAAACCAGTAGTGGATTTTGCCCTGATTTAATTCAGTTTGTGCTGTGCAGGAGGACAAATTTCATGTGATAATTTTAATGAGCTTAATGTGTAGAAAAATGGATATTTAGCCCCCCGAACCCTCAGAATTCAGAGGCAACATCACACATATCTGCAGGTTTGGGTGCTTTTCCTTCAACTCCACATTCAGGCATATGAGATATTAATTATCTGAATTAACACTCACATTTAGGGATGCACGGAAGCCTCGCTGAGAATTCCAATGGTTCTCTGCTAGCAGGAAACATTTACACAATATAACCCCCACCACCTCAGCCAGGCTTATATTTTATCTTAGAAAAAGGGAAAAAAGCCATTCACATCTGAGATAACAACCTGTTCTGTGTTTCTTAAACCAGAATTGTGTAGGAATGAGCTTTCATCAGAGGAAGAATCTTGCTTAATTATGGTGAAGGTCTCAGCAATCTTACCTCCTCTGTGCCAGGCAAAATATAAAACAAGCTAAAAAATAGTACAAAAGCAGAAACATAGCAGAAGGTGCATGGAGAAAAGAGCAGAAACAGTTCTAGTTTATTCCTTTCCTGTAATACCAGGTGACTAATGTAGCAGCCTGCACATTGTTTCCCCATTAAAATCAGCATCATCAGAATGTCTGTGTTCCATTTTCCCCTACTTAAGTAAGGTAAGGGCCACAGGAATGCAATGAATCTGCTCTTGTGAATGTGGAGCAACAGCCTATTTTAGATGGCTTCAGAAATAAGATCCCAAGTGGAAAAAAGTCTAAGAATAATTTTCAGCCCGAGACTTGACTTGTCAGAAAATGCAGTTCAGGCAAAGCAGAACTCCAGGTGAATCCATGATGAACTTGGTGAAAGTGAAACAAACCCAGTTTTCCACAAACAGAAGCATTGAGAAAGCCCAATAACCTTAAACCAAACTTAAATATTTGTTTGAGGTGTCAAAAAAGCACCTGGAGTCAACCCAAGAAGCAGTTTGTGTAAGATGTGGTGGTCCCAATGGCCTCCTGGGACTGAATTACCTGCTGTCTATAGGAGGTTTTCATCTGGAGTTGTTTGGAACAGAGAGATCTCCCCTCTTTTTGAGGTAAAATTTGGCTGTCTAACATTTCCTAGCAGACACCTGAATTGTTTGGGAAGAACCCAGGAGGTGACAGACCCATCTGACATCAGTGGGGACTGAGAACAGCTAAAAGCGTGCCAGGAGACCCTACTTGAGAAAATACAGGAATTTTCCAGCTGCAGAAGGAGCCAAGCAGACCAATGCTTTTGGAAACTGCCAGGCTTCCTAGCAGTCATTAAAGACTGGTTTAGTTTTTAAGGAAAATAACCTCCAAAGGGTGAATTTCCACTCATTTGACAACCATCTGTGCAGTCCAGAGGCCTCCTCACGTGCCAGCAGCTATCCCTGCTCTCCCCCAGTGTGATAATCTCTGCTCTCCTCGAAGGGGTGGGCTGGGTTTGCTCTGAGAACGTTGTCAGGAGAGCATATTTCACACACACAGAAAAATCTTCTTTCATCATATAAATATATCCCACTGTTGCTGCTTTTTAAAAGTGAATTTCAAGGCAAGCCAGAAAATAACAACCAATACCTTCAAACACTGGGAAGATTAATCACTATGTGGGAACACGGGAAGAAAAGCGGATCATATTCATTGTCCACAGACTAGAAGACAAAAAAAAACCCCCAACAAACCCATATATTCTTTTGGTTCTGCTCTATGTTTTGGCCAAAGATGAAACACAGCCATACATTTTCATTACCTGCCTCAGAGCTCTCGTGGTTTATATCAGCCCCACTGCCCCAGCTGCCCCCTGGGTTAATAATTGTGCCACAGGGTCAGTGGTTTCAGCAGAGCTGTGACAGTTTTCAGCTCTGGTGCTGAGTCTGAAGAGGATCCTGCCCAACGGGGAGAGTTTTAGATGAGGATTAGTGTGTGAATTCTTCTGGACTAATAGATAAGTGCTACAATAATTTAGGACAGATTTCCAGCTTGTGGTTAGCAGACCCTTGGGGTTAATACACTGCTCAGTAGCAATCTATTAAAAAATACTGGAGAAAAAAACCAATTTCATATAAACCATATGGGAAGATACACAGAGGACGTTTGTCTTTAGGAGACAAGTCAAAGACTAAAACCTACCAGTTTACACACATTGCAAAGAAATTTATCAAAGCAGCTGCTACAGGACAAGCAGTTTTGGAATCTTTCAGCAAGAGATAACAGTATGAGAAACTTTGGGGTCAGATTATTAATCAGAGTTATTAATTGGAGTTATTAGACTTGATGGCAAGGGAGCCACGGAGGTCCTCAGGCCATTTGTCCACAGACAGGGTAAGTTACTGTCCAACGCTGCTGATTTTAATTGGATTCTCTCTGACACTTTTTAGGAAATCCTTGATAAACTCACTGGATCAAATTTTCGACCCCCCTTGATTGTTTTCCTGAATTGATGCAGAGAGACCCTGAGTGGGCTGCAGAGTCACTCCCCTGCACGTGGTCAGTGAGAAGCCTGAGCAACCAGATCCATCTTAGAGCCAAAAGTATTTCCCCCCTTGCCCTGGTGCCAGGCTCATTTCCCTTAAACTTTAATGCCTTTGAGCCAGGCCATTATGAGCCAGGCCAAGAGAAATAAGGACACCTCAGAGCATTTGAATGGGATAACATAAATACTTCCACTGTAGGGAAAAGGAAGCATTTCCAAAGAGCTAAAAGTCATTTAAACTGTGGTGCTGCAATGAAAATTCCAGCTTATAGCTCTCTATATTGGCCATCCTCGGGTGACCACTAAGGCTTGGCTAAAATCATCTGTCAACTGTAGCTCAGGCTGGAGGGTGAAGCAGATCAGGAGATCCCTTTGGGCAGTTATTTTAAGATTTAAGGGCATTTTATTGGCACCACTCAGATGTCACCAGCCTCCTTCTGGAGTGATGCAGAGCTGCCAGGTTATTGATTGGGATAAATTGCACAGATCCTGGTGCCTGTCAGGTGAGGTCCCTCCCCAGGGACTTTCAAGGTAAGCAGAATTTAAACCTCTTCCAAGGAGGTCAATAGTACGTAGGGAAAAAAGAAAAATATCAGGTTAATGGGGCAGATGTTCCAGCAACTAAATGTATTTCTATTCCCTGTAGAGAGGAGTAGAAGTTGTTGAAGCGCTTTGCCAAATTACAGAATTACCCTTTTCCCTGCCCAGCCATTAACCAAAACAGGAAAGCAGAGCCCCTGTGGAGTTCAGCATTTCCAGGGTGGGAGTTTCTGTGCCAGATCATCAGGATCCAGGCCAGAAATAAAAGCTAAGATTTTAAACCATCGCAGGAAGTCATCAGCTAAAACCATGAAAGAAGAGTCCGCACTTTGCAGAGGTGCTGGTGTCACAGTCCTATTTTGCAGGTTATTTTTTTCCCCTCAGAAAAGCAGGATTGTTGCTCTGTTTTAAAAATAAACTTTTCTTGAGCGTCCATGTCCCCCTGCAAGGCCAAATCCCTTCAGCTGGTTGTCCTGGACACCGCACTGAGCTCCCTGTCAAACCCTGAAATACAGAAAGGGCTCAGTGCAGCCCAAAATAACTTCTAAGTCACCTTCAGGGTGAAGTTCATCCATCCCGACCTGAGAAACAGGTCACTCCAAACCTCGCTGGGATGAATCACTGTCTGCACTATATTTATCCCGAGCCTGGGGAGGTCTGCACCAAACTGTGGACATTTTGCCAGTCTGAGCCCAGTGAGCAGAGATGTCCCACCTACCTCGTGGCATCTGCAAGGGCATGGCCTGTAGGTGCCTCGTCATCCTGGCCCTCGAGAGGACACTGCACTCTCCTGACAGAGGAGCTCCCTTTCCCAGTATCATCCAGTATCCTGACTGTGGGGCTTTGCTGGTGCCAGATGGCCAGCACAGCCCCCCTGTTGTGCTGGGAGAGACAAAGGTTTCATCCTCCAGGTTGCTGCTGACTTCAGAAATGTCCTCAGAGGCCTCTCAATTTTTCCTGGATCAGTATAAAATAAAACAATTTCTTGGTGCTGAAGCCCTGTGAAACAGGAAAATGCTTTTCCTTGCTGGTGTCTCCGGGTGGTCCCAGCCCAGACTCACCACCTGGTCATTCCCCATCTGTTGTGGAAGAGGTCCCATGGAATGACAAATCTCATAGCTGGACCCACAGATCCAACTATATTTCAGCTTCCCTTTTCCTACCTTAATCTTGCACACAGGGCAATGCCTAATCCACGTGAAAGAAGAAAAATCTTCCTTGGATCCTCATCCAGGATAAGCAGTTCCTCTTCAAGGACCCCAACAAACCCTGTATAGATCGATGCCTTCTCCCCCTCCTCCGTGTCAGGGTGACACTCTGCCTGGCTGAAGTGCCCAAAAAAAAAATGGGAAAGGAGGTATTTGTGTTGCTGAGCCTTGAGCTGCTGTGTTAGCTCACAGTTTTTAATCCTGGTCTCCTGTGGGCTGCTCCAGCCGTGCACGCTGCATACAGATGGAAAAGGCTCTGACCAGGTGGCCAGGCTGCAAAACAGAAAATGAGAGCTGGAGAAAAATAACAGTTATGGGATTATAAAACTACCTGCCAGGTATCAGAAATGCGAGGGAGGGAGAAATCAAGCAGTTACAGGGGAAGGGAGAGGTAAGGAAATTATTGTCTCAGGGTGGCATCCTCCTGTCTCAGCTTCAAAAAGGAAAAAAAACCCCAGAGGTTTCTTGGTCAAGATGTGGAAGACATGACCTGTGGGGACATCAGCCTTGCTGATGGGTTGCTGCAATGCCATCACTTCATGTTGCTGATATTCTCCCAGGATTTGGGGCTCTTGGAAGCCAGAGACACTTGGGACAAGCTGAGCTTCCTGGGAGCACAGGCCCAGGAATGCTGTAGGAGACATGGAGTTAATCAGCGTGGCCTGTCCAAGCACCTCTGTAGGAGTAGTTAGCACTGTAGGGAGGCTGGAATTGCTCATTTTCTCAGTGGTTGGTAGGGAAAAAGCAGTGTCACCTGGTGGATTCTGGAAGGCTGTTGCTTTGTGTCTGTCTCAGTTGGTCAGGGGGTTTTTTCCAGCCGTCACCCCGGCACAAGTCACCGAGCCCATGATGGCCCCTGGGCTGTGTGGGGTGGAGGAGGGAAGACATGGGACCCACCTGCAGGATGGATGGAGCAGCAACATCCAGGAGCATCTCAAATCCAGGCTGGGAAGCCTGCAGGAGCCAGGGAAGCCTGTGTGTACTTGGCCAAAGGCAAACCCAGCCCAGCCTTTAATGCTTTGCTAATGGCCTGCTTCCAGAGATTTCCCCCCAAACTCGCTCAGGGCTCTTTCCATTTCATCCTGGAAAATCCCAGGGTTGTCATCAGAAGCTTAGAGAGATAGAGGAGGGGAAACTTCAGCCCCCAAACACCTATTGCTGAGAGTTGTCCTGGAGAGGAGGAAAAATTCAGGGACAGGTGCTCAAATGGTTGATGGCAAAACACCTGTTACATGGAAGGGTCTCTTCTCTTGAGGTACCTGTCCACCTTCTTGCTCTTTGAAAGGATTTTTGCACCTGGTGGATCAAACTTTGGAGGAGAGGGAATACAGTTATGGTACCAGGGCTGGAAAGGCCTTTCAGATCTAACAATTTTTTTTTTTTTTCAAACAACTTGGAAGCCTGTGTGTGGTTTTAAAGAGATCTGGTAACTCAGGTGGCAGTTTGGAGTCCAGCACAGAAGTTATTAAGTGACATCTCTGAGCCACGTGTATAAAACCAGAGAAGATATTGATAATGGTTTTCTCCCTGGTTACAATCTACTGCATTTATTCTCACTGCACAGCCAGAAACCACCTTTCCAGATATTGCATTATGTTATCACTCCAGCACCTCCCTGAGATGGCCGTAGTAGGTCCCAAATCAGATAAAGCCCAAGCTCATCAGGGCAGCCAGCCTTTAAATCACCATTTAAAGGAGGCTTTATCACTCCCTGCTTCAAGCTCTGCAGCCACAGCGTGAGGCACGAAGCAGGTTAGGACTCAGCTCACCTTGCTCCAGATTGAATGTTTCCCAGATTCTGGCCTCCATCACTCCCAGCCCAGTGTGTGGTTCATCCTGAGGGTCTGAGAGTGAGTTAATCTCGTGGAAGAGACGGATTCAATGATATTTAACTGAAGCTGGCAGGGGCAGCATGAGGAGAGAAGCAGTGACAATCCAAGAGCAGGACCATACCTGCATGCCTCCAGGTTAAAGTGAGATCAGCTTGCAGCCATCGGACCCCAGCTGCTGATCACGGCCCAGGGAAGGGCTGGAAAGTGGGATCACATTGTCAGCTGGGGTGCAGAGGTGGTGTGGGGACACATAGGGGACCCCCGGGGTGGATGAGTCTGCTCCCTGCTCTCAGAGCAGGGACATCACAGACTCCCCTTCATTATCACACGGGGACCAGCCACTCCACAGGCATCCCATAAATCACAGCTTGTTGCAAAGCTGGCGGGTGGGTGCCCTGGGCCATCCTGGAGCTGGAATCACACGGCTGTGGCAGTCACAGGCACCAGCACCCCGAGCTCCCCGGGGGCTCTGGGTCAGCCAGCCGAAACCCAAACCTCTCATCTCCCAGATTCTGCTCTGAGGAAGCAATACTTTAAACTTGTTTGCGGTTCTCTCTCCCTGCTGCTGTGTCAGGCAGGAAAGGAAGAGATGTAATTTTGAGCTCAGCACTATTGCACCTCCTTATGCAACGTGGTTAACGAGACGAGGGAACTTGTAGCTGGGAAGATCCACTCCAGCCTGTGCTGGCTCTGTCTCATCCCGGCCTCAAGAGACCACACTCTCGTTTTGAGGGCATAAAAAGCAGAACTGGAAAGGCACAAAGCATCAAGGGCAGGGGGAAGCACCGATGAAGTACAGCCAGCACAGCAGCCGAGCTTCTCCTGTCAGGGGTGTGAAATGACTTGTGTGCTCGTACCTGTCTGAAGCCCTTAAATAACTTCACCAGAAGCTCTCCCAGTTCTCCCATCACAGTCTGCAGATGTGAGTCGGGTCAGCTTGATATATAAATGGGAGACCACAAAGGAGCAAGTGACCCAGATTCTGACAGACTTTCCCCAGAATTTAATCTTGATATACAACACCAGCCGTCTGCTGGATCACAGTATTTTAACCCATGTGAAAAACAAAGTCCACCCTCTTGTCACCCCTAAAAGCAAAAATCCTGCCTGCCCAGCACTGACTCTTTTCAGACACAATCCCATCTTGCTGATGAGTTCTGAGCAACTGCCCAGTCCCAAAACGCCCATGGATCCACCAAAGCCTCAAATATAAATGCTGAAGATCAAATCTGGCCCGATTTAAGAAGCAAACCCCAAGCAGAGCAGCACAGCCCCATCCCCCTGCTCAGACATACCACTGGGTGACAGATCCTCCCAAGGACCTCGGGCTGTGGCTTCTGGGATTTATTTAATTACTCTGAGAGGTGAGAAGGTGGATGTGGGGAAGCTGTGAGTCAAAGGGCTCCACCTGTGGATGGGGAAACCTTCCTGCCTGACCTGATGCTGAACAGCTGGGAGGCAGCTGGGGCCGGGCAGGGACGGCTTTGACTCACTGCCTGGCACCAAAGGTCAGTGCTGTGGATTTCTGCATCATCTCTGTGCTCACACACAGTAAATATCCCTGACTCCAGCTGGAGCACAGCTGTAATAAAGCTCTGTGAAAGTCAGCTGGCTCATCTTCGGGCTCATGCACCAACCACGAAATTACAGGTCCCTTTTATAGCCTCTTTATTAAAAGGTGATTCCACAGGAGCTGTAAAGGGGGTGATTTTCAAATGTGAGCTGGATCTGCCAGTCCAACAGATTTTTTGCATCATGCTCAGCCCTCTTTAACCACCCACCTTCTCTCACTCTGACTCTTTTCTTCACTCACATGTGAAACCAAGTTGATCTGAAAGTCCCTGGCAGACCATGCACCTGGTTCCTGTCACTGCCTCTGCTGGTGTCTCTCTGATGCCACCATACCCCAAAACCTGCAGCCTCTTTCCTTGGGAGCCCCTCTTTCTCCACGGACACGGAGCTTCCCCGACCCTTCCTTACAAACCAAACCAGCCAAAGAACTCTGACACACTTTCCTGGTTTTTAACATTTTCCTTTGGGCTGGATGAAGCCCAGCCACTTGTCTGCACGTCAGCTCTTATTCTACAAAGGTTAAGTGATCAGTAATATTTTGTATTTTCAAAGGTTGCCTCGTTTCAGTTTAATTTGCATGTTCTCTGCAAACACATCCTGCCTGAATCGCAGCCACCTCTGGGGGAAAATGCAGGGAATGATGACCTGGGAATGTACCACGTGGCAGTGGGAATCAAAGGACATTAAAAGCAAATCCCTGCTGTTCCTGGCCATGATAAGATCCCAGTACACACGGGCTGGGTTTTAGATCCTGTTACTACGTACGGGTACATTGATTAAACCTTTGTTCTTAACCTGAGCTTTCCAAGGGAGCCTGTAAACATGGTGCACTATCATAATTTCAGTTATAATAATACATGAGCTCAAAGGAAGGCTCTCAGCTGCAGCTTTTTTATATTTAAAATCTTTCTGGCTGAGCAATTTCAACTTACTATTGATCCAGATGACGCATTTGATTCCTATAATTGAGATTGGAATTAAAAAAAACCAAAACCAGCCTTTCTGTTTCTCCCAGAATGTTTGTTTCTCACATTTGACAGCTCTGTGTGTGCATTGCTCAGGCTTTTTCCATGATTAAAACGATGGAATTTTTCAAGAGTAGAAAACTGTAGCTGCCTCAGCCCAAAAGTCACCGAGGAGGCTCAGATGTGGGGATGGTGGGGGCAAAATACCTGAGTGTTTTCCCACCCATTGCCTTTTAAATGCTGAGCGGCTGCTAAAGTTATTTTCTGAGGGATCACAGAATCCCAGACAGGTTTGGGTTGGAAGGGAAGTTAAAGGTCACCCAGTTTCACCCCCCCTGCCATGGGCAGGGACACCTTCCACTAGCCAGGTTGCTCCAAGCCCCATCCAACCTGGCCTGGGACACTTCCAGGGATCCAGGGGCAGCCACAGCTTCTCTGGGCAACCTGTGCCAGGGCCCCCCCACCCTCACAATAAAGAATTTATTTCTAATATTTAATCTCAAGCTACTCTCTTTCAGTTTGAAGTCCTTCCCCCTTGTCCTGTCACCTGAGAATTTGGAAAGGATAAACTACAAATAAGACTGAGGCCAGCTTGGAATCCAACCAGCAGGTTCCTGATGCTGCAGGCTCAGTGATCCTCCCCTTCCCCTCCTGCTTTCCCCTGATCCAACAGAATTTACAGCATCTGAACTCCATGGAAATTCTTGTTTCACATGGGATGACCAGGAGGCACAGACTCAGGAAGAGCAAGCCTGAAACTCCCCTCTCTGGGCAGCCAAACGTGCTGGCAGTGACTGGGTTTAGATCTGTCTGTGGGTAGTGTATTGATGGGGAAAGTGCTGTGTATATGCTTGTTTGTTTGCAAAAAAGGTTAAAAAAAAAATTCTATTAAAATCCTGCACCTCTGGGACTGTCTTTGAAAGGCATGTGATGTGACTCCAGGAGAGAAGTGATCAGCCTGCAATAATTTAGATGTTCCTGTTGC
Source organism: Manacus candei (assembly GCF_025592945.1). Lineage (NCBI taxonomy): Eukaryota > Metazoa > Chordata > Aves > Passeriformes > Pipridae > Manacus > Manacus candei. Next base: position 1,314,917 of record NW_026138118.1, on the reverse strand, counting down.
TATGGATACTTTCTTTAAGTGAAGCATACCATTATAATTTAAATTTCCAGTAACAAAGAGGAAAAAAAAAGAGAGCATATTAAAAGTAGTAAAAAATGCCAGAAACATAACTGTTTTATTCTTTGCTGTCAGTTTTACTTGTGCTGTGACAGCGTATAGAAGTGATAAAATTGCCACATCTGAGCAGATTTAGTGCTTTTACACATTTTATTACATTAATTAGACCTGAGGCTCGTATGTATGAGTGTGTGATAGAGGCAATAGCCAAGTGACAGGCTGGGTGCTGGGATGTCACATTAAAAGCAGGGGAAGGAGGAGGGTTGTAGCTAAAACAAGACCTGACAAGCAGCAAGTTTGGGGGGGGGTTGTTACAGCAAGATCAGCGGAGGGAGATGGAAACACAAAGGTACAAGCCAAATAACTCCCTGCAAAGTATCACCATCAAGGCTTTTAAGCCAAAACTTTGCCTGGAGTGGTGTTGCCATCCGTGGGATTGCAGCAGCCGAGACAGAAACTGCTGCTGTGGTTTGCAGGGAAGACTCTCGTGGGGAGGTTGGAGTTTTTTGCTGGGCGAGAAATTGCTGATGGTGATGGCTGGAAAGGTGAAATAAAAAAAAAAAACCAAAACTTTGGAGGCAGAAAGTGAGAGATTTGGAGAGGAATTTGCAGAGTGGCTGGTTTGAAAGGAGGGGAGTTAAAATCCCCCTGGGCATCCCCCCCCTGTGTGGCCGGAGAGATGATGGCTTGGTGATTCCAAAGTGGAAACCGTGATGGCAAAAGTTTGGGGCAAACAAGGTGCCTGGGGAATAAACTGCTACCCAAACACTGTTTTTCCTCAAGTCATAGCTCAAAAGACCTGTGTGCCAAGGACGAGCAGGCAGCAGAATCCCTGCTTGGCCACAGCCTGACGTGGGTGGCTGTTTTATTCCAGTTGTGACCAGCAATGTGGTTCCCACCCCCTTCCCTCAGCCAGGACAGGAGCCTTGGCCTGAGCCCGTGGGCTTTAAAGCCAAGCTTTTAAAAATCCATATTTTTCCCTCCTCGCTTCTCCTTTCCAAGCTGAGAGCAGCAGCTGGGTGAGTGATAAATCACAGGAGCCAGCGGGGATTTCAGAGCCAAACCTTGACGGGGTCGATGTTCCCAACCTGCCTCTCCTGATCCTTCCCTTTCGCAGGGAGGGGAGCACGGTGGCCCTGATGGCATTGGTGAGAATCACCTGGCTCCTGGAAAGGAAAAGTGGAGAGAGGGAAGGGCTGGGAGGAGACAGGGTCCCTGCCCGTGGGCACAGCTGGGGTTGGCTGGCACAGCCCAGCCCCTGTGGGGCTTCCAAAGGCCACGCCACAGGGAACCAGGAGCGAGCCCTCAGCTGCAAAGACACGTCTGTGCTCACAGCCCAGGCCAACAGCTTGCCAGCAGGGCAGTGCCCCAGGAGAGGCTGGGAGCTGCCAAAGGTGAGCGGTGCCAGCCCCAGGCTCCAGAGCCCTGCTCAGACACGCTGGCCACGGGCCAGCAGCGGCGCGTGGCCCCGACAGCAGAGCTCCTAATCCGCTTCCCGGGCAGAGCTGAGGGTCCCTCTGGCTCTGCTGGGCAGGAGCTGCTGTGCTGGGAGCTGCTCCAGAGCCAGGAGTGAGGAGGAGTCGCTACCAAAGAAGATCAGAGCCCAGCAGGGACAGGACCAAGTGTGTGTCCAGCGTGAGAGGCTGGTGGCACTTAATTAACCAGGCACTTGGTCACTAATTACCTTCTACCTGCACATTACCCTGTGCAACTGCCTCCAGTCTTCCTGCACTTACTACATCTGCTGCCTTGGCTCCAGCTCTCTGGCCCCATTTCCACTCCCACCTCAGAAGACTTCCTCTTCCTGCAGCTCTTAATGACTTGACATCCCTCCTTTTTGTAAAGCCAATGTTCCTCCTCGGAGCCAAGAACCAGCTGGAGATGTCTGCTTTTAGCAGGGAAGAAAAATAACAACCAACTCCCAGCAATCCCCAATGCTCTCTCCCGTTGTCCTTCCCCTGAGCATCAGAGGAGAGGTGCTAAATAAATGAAGTAATGCAATATTAAGACTCCCTCTGTCATAAGCAGAATCCACTCACTCCTGATAAACTGCTCGCAGTCAGATGCCGGCAGAATCATGGAATATCCTGGGCTGGAAGGGACCCACAAGGATCATCAAATCCAAATCCTGGCCCTGCACAGACACCCCAACAATCCCACCCTGGGCCTGAGAGCCTTGTCCAAACACCCCTTGAGCTCTGGCAGCCTTGGGGCCATGACCTGGGGAGCCTGGGGTGGGTGGGACAGATGGTCAGCAGGATTTAGGGGCATAAAAGTTAAGGAAGGGGGCATAAAAAAGTTAATTTTTGACCAGTTTACAGATTTTTGGCACTGAAATTATGGCTTTTCTCAGAGGGAGATGCTTTCACATGCAGAAGGGGGTTGGCAGAGCAACCCCTCACCCCTCATTCGTGCAGACCAAGGGTGGCTGTGCTGTGGGATCACTCCTGCACTGAGCACTTCAAACCTGGGGAGAAGTTCAAAAGCAGAGGCAGAGACACACACACACAAAATACCCCTCCAGCACTGCATGCTGACCCGTGGTGAGCTCCTCCTGAGCCAGCCCTGCCCTGGGCTGTTGGCAAACACTGCCTGTGTTTTCTGGTTCAGCTCCCCTTGGCTTCCACAGGACAAATCTCATCTTCGCAGGCAGCCGGCACGCAAGGCTGACGTGTCAGAGGGGGACAGCAGTGCTCAACCAACACCCCCCTTTCCCACCCAATCCCCCCTCCGTCCCCAGCCAAAAGGCACTTGTGCTTCTCCACGAGGACTGTTATTTCTTGCTGCAGAGCACAGGAAGCCTCGCAGGGCAGCCCAGGGCTGGCTGTAAGAGCCACAACACACCATTCAGGTGTTCAGATGAAAGGTGGCTCTATTTGTGCGTGGAAAAAAGGACAATTTGGGGGAACCACAGCTCTGCAGCTTTTGCTCAAGCTTGGCACGAAGCTACAAACCCTCTTGGTGCTCCGAGGAGAGAGGTTCAGGGCTCGGTACCTGTCACACTGCACACCCTCGTGCTCCACAGCTCAGCACTTCCCTGAAGCAGCTGGTTTGCAACCTTCCAGCTGGGTTTGGCCTCGACTCACAGAACAACAGCCATCATTCAAGAGCCCTCGCTGAGCAGGGGAAACAGCAACACTTGATAAAACTTAACATCTCCACCTAAACCCAGCCTGCAACTTGGCAGCAGCAAGCTGGGTTCGCTGTTGCACTTTTGGGGATGCTCTGAAGGAGTTTAACTCTGAAGGAGTTGCAGCACCCAGCACTTAAAACATCAAGCCCCGAAGCAGCACGTGGCTGGTGCGAGCTGCAGGTTCTGCTTCCTTAGAGGTGATTTGAGAGGGAGGCTGCAGACGGGCTCTCTGTCAGCTCCCCCGCCCACGCTGGCTACCGGCTGTGGGATGGATGGAGCTGTTCCATCCCGTCCACACCCCGTGCCAGCACAGGGTGACAGACCAGCCTTTCACAGCACAGCCCACGCCAACACCTCTGCTGCTGCTGCGGCTGCTGCGAGGGAGGGAACGGGCAGCAGGATCCCTCCATGTCCCCCCTGGAAAAACACGGGGCTGAGGGGAGAGGAGCCACCAGCTCCCCCAGCCCACCTGAGCCCCCCCCTCCCTCTCTCGCAGCCATCAGAGGGGAAGGAAATGGATGCTGAAAGTTTCTTAACCGGCAGTTAAAAAAAGGTCACATGCGAACGGAAAGATCAATTTGTTCCTCAGCACCGCCATCAGTTATGCATGAAGGCCCAGGCTGCCAGTGCTCAGCACTCGTAATCTGGGACAGCTCACCCTGGAACAGGCAATCTAAACTGAAAAATGAACTTTTAGTCCTTTTTTTTTTTTTTTTTTGTCAGCACTGTGGGATGAGAGGTGTCTCTCACTGCAAAGCTCCACCCGCAGCCCCACTCCAATACCCCAGAGTGGGTGGCAGGTTAAACCTGTCAGCACCCCAGATGGGTTTCCCAATGCACTTCCCAGACAAGGTTGGCAGCCTGGTTGGCTGGGAAGTGCAGGAGCCCAGCAAAGGCAGGAATTGCAAAGGGATGCTGAGCACACAGGGCTGTGCTGGGCTCTCCAGGCTGTTTTTATTTAAAAGGCAGCTGTACAAATTCAGCTCCCCCCCAGGGAGAAGCACTTTGTGACTCAGAAATTCTATAAATTAAAGAGATTTTGGGGGTTTGATGCTACTGGCATCACGTTTTTCTGCAGATGAGCCTGAAGCACTGACCTCCCTCTCCTCACCCATCACCACCCCCTTACCTGGAGGCCAATGCAGGGACAGACTGTACATCCCTCTGTGCATCCCAGGGGGCCACATCCAGTCCCATAAGCATTTCCTGGAAGCAGAACCACGGACTAGTGTCTGACTGCAGCCCTCTTCCCACCTGGATGGCACTGGAATCAGCTGTCCAACAGACACACACCTCCTAAGGATGTTTCCAATCACTTCCTGCTGTGCATCAAGAGACAGGGAGAACTTAACCAGAAATACAAAGGCTTCTACACATTAAAAGGACCCCTGTAAAAGTAAAGTCACCCAGCACAGACGCTCCAAAAAAAATGGTAGAGCTTTTATTTCCCTCGGTACAGATTTTTCTTTACAGCATCAGGTTTTCTTAAAAAACTATATACACACATATATAGTGTTGTGCACTTCGGTATCTGCTCCTGGAGTCTCTAGAAAAGGAGAAAGATCAATGTACAAAGAAATCCTCACAGTCCATCCTACAGCTCAGGCTGTTTTCTGGGGAGATCAGAACTCCTTGAGTCGGGACAAGGCACTGGCTACAACCCCTGCCTGTGCAGGAGGTTCATGTCTCTCCCCTGTGCCTCTGCAGCAGGGACAAGCTTTGATAGTTCCTTCAATCACAAGAGGCTGGTGCTGCACACAGGATCAAGGAAGTCATGGGCACAGTCGTCTGAAGATGTAAAATTGCTTTAAACCCCGTTTTGCAGGATACACAGAGCACACGTTTTATTAAGAGACATGATGAGTCAGCTCCACGAGTCCTCGACACCTTCTCACTCTAACACTTAGGAGGGGAAAAAAAAAAATCTCAAATCTAAGTCAGAGTCACTCAGCTGCTTCCTAATGAATTCTTACAGCTGACAGAGAGGGTTTTTTTTTTTCCTGCGAGCAGTTTTAAGGGAGTTATGAAGAGCTATCTGGGGAATGAATTAGTGCTTCAAATCCAAGTTACAAATCTATAAAACAGATTAGTATACTTCACATAAGGCCACAAACACTGCAAACTGTCAGTGTGACTATTTAGGATCATTAAACTTAATCTTTTAATTAGCATAAGCTTTATACCTCCATTACTTATTTTCAGTTCCAGGAGCAGATGAAGCAGCTTCCTGAGCCTCCTGGGAGCTGTGGCTGTCAGGGAGCAGGGGATCCAAGTACCTGGAAGGGGCACCTCTTGCTAACTGAACATCCAGGTATTGGTCTTGCCCAATCCAATTCCATTGGAGTCCATCGAGTGAGCAACAACCAAATGGTTTTGAGGCAGTAAGAAGTCATGGACAGGCAAATCCACTCAGCCAGGCTGAGAACACAGACCTGTCCTGCTGCTGGTCCACCCAAGCTGCCACTTCCAACACGCTTTAGCAGAACAAATCATTCCTCCTTGGTGGTTTTGCTTTCAAAGCCAACAGTGCAAAGGAGCTTCAGTATTTTGAGTCGCATCAGAGATGGTGGACATGAGGAATCAGCTTTGAAACAGAGCTGCAGCATTGCCAGGTTGGGTTATTTTTGGGTAAATAGCTTCTGAAGAGAAAATACAGGCACTGCTTACCTTGACAACTCGGACCATTGCTTTCAGTTCAAGTTTTAAAGTGCAAAACTTCGTAGAGTCTTTGGGTAAAAAAAGTGTCAATTCCCACAGGGAGCTGGTGAAGAAACGGCCAGAACCCACAGGGGTGATTGACAACTGTGAGAGTGTCACAGACATTCATACAAAAGCAAGATCTCTGCCACCTCTTTGATTTAACACTGTCAGCAGCTGCTGCAAATCTCCTCCCCTCGCCCAGGCAGGTGACGTGTTGTTCAAGAATCAGTGGATTAGTAACAGTTGTGCTTGGAATTGCATTTGCATCTGCAGACCTTTGTCTAGAGGACACACACAGAGGGACTTTGGTGGTGCACAGTCTGTTTTCAGAGAGCAACAGGCACTGCTGAAGGTTCTCCCATGGTATTATTGCCACGTAACACTGGAGATGCTCTCCACGCCTTCCAATAACACATGTAAACGGTAATGGCTGGGAATAAATATGTTCAAGAGCATCTCGTGGTTCAGATAAAAACAAGGTATAAAAATCTGCATCAGGTTTCTAAAGCTTTGGTCTAAACTGTGCTGTAACATCACCTGACCTGGCGAAGAGCCCTTAGAAGAGTCCCTTGTGTACAGCACCTGCAACAGCACGATCCAGTCCAGAGACTTTTAGTGGTTATTCTCTAGTCAGCTTTTAGATGCATTTGACCTCAGAACATGAACAGATCATCCTTCTCGCCTGTGGTGGAATCTATTTTGTTCCAGTCTACAGGGGAGAGCGTTTCTGCACTCTGGATGTCCTGAGCTGTCAGCCCCGTGTCGAGGACGTGAGGGTTTGTTCTTGACTGAGCCAACCTAAGGGGGGAAGAAAAACACAAAGTAAGAACCCAAATCCTGCTGGTTTATAGCCCGGATGCCTGATGCATCCATAACACTGCAGCTCCACATTTCAACACCCTCCAAGGGAATTAAGTGGTTCGGGAAGGGGGGAGCTGGCACAGAACATTTGCAGCGCTCTGAGTCCGTCGCAGCTTTGCTGCTGGTTTGTCCCAGCGTTTCCCCTGCAGGCATCCAGGGAATTTGCAGTCTGGACATCCCATATATTAACGGCCTGGCTGTTTTCCTCCCCGGAGCTATGGCTGGGATCTGATCTCTGCTGCCCAAAGGAGCAGCCTGGGTGCAGTGACTCAGTGTCCTGGCGCTGTGTCTGGACAGGCAGCGTGTGCTGCAGCTCTGCCCGAGCATTAACCCCTCGGGTTAAGACACAGAGGACTCAGCTGATGTTTAACAGCTCCCAGGATCAGCTTTAGGAGCTTTTCATCCCAGATGTTTCGCCAAAACCTAACGAGCCCCAGTTTGTTCTTATTAAATACCTCTGTGAAAAATGCAGCAGCGCAGCATCAGTTCTCCCCGGGCTGAAGGTTAACTCAAATATTTGGTGTTTCATCAAAAAAAAGCTTCAGATTAAGCCACGTTTTTTAATAAAGAAGAAAAATGTCCAGGGATGATGATGATGATGTGGCAGGAATGCTTCTGGAAGCACCCGCCTTGGAGGATGAGCAGCCCAAACACTGAGTCACTACCACAAGGCCGAGGGTGATGTGACAGCTCAGGATCCAGCAACCCAAAAACAAAGCCCACAACCAGCAACATCTGCTTCATTAAGTAGGGCAAGGAGCAGGGGTTGAGGAAAACAGCCAACATCAGGATGCAAATTGAAGCAGCCCCTTTATCAGCCACATCTTGGGACAAGGCTGCTGTGGAAGTGGAAGCTGTAAATCATCCCCCAGAGCCAAACAAGACCCAGAGGGCTGTTTCCTTAGGGCTGAGCAGGCAGTTTTGCAGTGCTGCAAACCCTGGCACAAGCAGATGGCTCTCAGGGAAGGGACAGTGTTGGGTCAGCCCTGCTCCTGCCCAACTCCCTCCTCCAGCACCTCCCAGCCAGAAGAGGAGGAGGAGGAGGAGACCTGGCAGCTCCCTGCTGCCTCTGGCATCTGCACCCAGGGCAGATTTGCCCCAACTGGGGCCTCCACATCTCATGGTGGCCAGGTGGCTTCACACACTGACCTGGAGGAGGAGACCCTAATAAACTACACCATTCCCACCACCCCACAGGGTGGTCCCCATATGAAAACAAGCAGGAAAACCCACCTGAAAGGAAATGGATTTGTTTAACATTGCTGTTCTGCTCGGCATGCACGTGCAGGGAAGCTTTTAATTTGGATTAGAAAGAGAACTAAACCCCTTGAATCAATGGCCACACACTCTGAATCTGTGAGCCAAGGAAGAGCAAAGCCCCCCGTGCCAAAGCTGGGACCAGCATCACAGGCAGCCTGGAAAAGCCTTGGCAAGGGGGAGCAGACACACCAACTGCTTGGGGAATTAAATTCCCTATCACACACAGCCTCTCTCCACCCTTAAAAGGTTGTCAAAATATTTGGCTTATCAGCCAGCCTCAAAGCCTATCTTTCAATTACCAGCTGAGGCACTGATGGGGCAGCTGCCTAGGTCAGATCATGGCACTGATTAGATGAGGAACATTATTAAAAGCCAGTCACCAGTCAAGTCTCTGGGGCTGGTCCCCAGTGGTGGAGTGAACTAGTAAAGGGAGTTATGAGAATTACCTTGAAAACGCCTCGTCGAGACCATCATCCATTTCCTTTGTTAAAGAGATAAAAAGAGAGACAAGTAGTTGCTAAGAGAGCACACAAAAGTGTATTTAGAGGTCTGGCTCTGCACTTGAGCACTGGCAGACAAAAAATGTATGTGCATATTGGCTTCTGAGTGCCCAAATCAACCCTCCTCTGCAATCTGCCTCCTAGGGCAGGTTTTAGCTCTCTCTCTCTGCACAAGCCCCAGGGTAAGAGGTGCAACTCTGGGTGGCCCAGGTTTCCTCCAGGCAGATCCCAGAGCTTGGGTCAGGGATGCTGTGCTCCTCCCACAGCCCAGGGGTAGGGCCTTTTCCCCATCACCCCCAAACAGGCTGATACTGCCCCACTGCCTGTGTGCCCTGGATCTGACCCATCAGCTGGAGCACAAGCCCCTCTGGAGTCAAAGCCAGCCCTTGGCTCCTCCAGCTCTCCCATGGAACTGGCACAGGCTGCGAGTTTCTACCATGAGGACAGAGCTCAGTGAGATGCTCCAGGCATCCCTGGAGCTTTTCTGGATCAGGAACCGGATCAGCAGCTCTGCACCAGCACAGGGGGGACCCTGAAAGCAGCTCTGGGACCCTTTATCTCTGATCTGCTCTTAAGGTTTTCCAGGGAAAGCACTGGAGTTGCTTGAAGGGAGGAAAGGCTTCCCATGTAGGACCGTGGGCTCTGTGTGAGGGCTTTGCTACAGACAGGCTGGACTGCTCCCAAAATCCTGTGATGCACTTACAGACTTAATGCAATTAATAAGTAAAGTATGAAAACTCTGTAAGTAGGGAAGGATTGGAGATTGCTGATAAGCCTCCAGGATTTGATTTAAGCTTAGAGCTGATCTTCAGGTTTAACCTGAAAAGCCTCAGGCTCAGGCCCGCCAGACTCAAGGAACAAGCCCCAGGCAAAGGAATTTATCCTTCAATTCTCCAAAATTCAGCAGAACAGGGGTTTCCAGAGAGGGCACAGGTTGGTGATCACAGAATGGTTTGGGTTGGAAGGGACCTTAAAGATCATCTTGTCCCAACCCCTGCCAGGGACAGTGACACCTTCCACTAGCCCAGGTTGCTCCAAGCCCTGTCCAGCCTGGCCTTGGACACTTCCAGGGATCCAGGGGCAGCCACAGCTTCTCTGGGCAACCTGCGCCAGGGCCTCCCCATCCTCACAGGGAAGAATTTATGCCTAATATCCAACCCACACCCACCCCCTTCCAGTTTAAAAAGGATGATGGAGCACTTGGGCAGGGAGGAGGCTCCCTTGAGGGATGCACACCCAGCACATGGGCTGCATCACTATTTTTCTATTAGTGGTCCATGAAACAATTAAGCCAGATGACTGAGGACATTTCCAGAAGCCATCCATGCTCCCACAGCCAGATACAACCACAAACAAGAGCGAGGGAAAAATAAGAGTAATAATGAACATAAATATAACCTGGTTTTAGTGAGCAGTAAACAAAAGCCATCAACATAATGATTTTTTCCCCTGAACAGAGCAGTTAGGTGGTCTCTCAATTAAGTGACAAACCACTGAGAAATGCTGCTCCAGAATAAGAAATATTCAATTACCCGACAGCAGCGTTTTTCACAGCACCTCACAATCCTGCTCATTTATTTACTGAGCCTAAAAAGGGCAGCAGGTACTCAAACACTAATTAATCATTTCAAGTAGGACACTGAGACCCAGCTCATTTGGGCACCCCTGAAACCCTCCCTGAGCAGCTCGGCCACCCCACAGCTCCCAGGGGGAAGGAGTTATCCAAGGAAAAGCCCTTTGCTGGGACCTGGAGCACACCCATGGAGGTGGCACCCCATCCCCAGCTCCCACTTACCCACACCACGTTGTTGTTCACAGAGGAGCTGGGCCCAAACACGCTGTTATCCAAGTGGGGGGGGTCTGTGCTGCTGCTCAGGGGTGATTTGGCAGGATCTTCAAAATCCAGCAAGTTCCCCGTGGCTGCTGCTGTGGGTAGAGTGGAGAAGGGATGAGGGGAGGGGGAAAAGAGACACACAACCAAACCTTTTGGCAATCAAATCAACTTCCTTCAGGATGGCCCCAAATCTGAGCATGGAGGAGCTGCATTCACCCCAGTGCTGATTTATCTGTGATTTATCTGTGGTGCCCAGATCAGGCACCTGAGAACCTCTCAACAGGGATTCAGGGGAGGACCAGCTTCTTCCCTCCAGCAGCCAGTGGGAAGGCTCCTGGGTGCCCACTTATGCCCAGGATGAGTGAGGATCAGCCCCAGGACATCCCAGCCCAGGGTGGGAACAGGCCATGGGCAGTACCCTCAGCTCAGCCCATGGCATCAATTCAACATCTTGCAAACCTGCATCAGTATTTTACAGGGCAAATCCTGCACTGGGCAAAGAACAGTTCAGAGCTTGGGGGTGTTCAGGGAAGCACTGGGGGGATGCAGAAGTGCCCCAGCTCCAGAGCCTCCCCCAGGCAGACACTGGAGCCCATTCCCACACCCATGGCAGCCCAGGGCCACACTTATTCCCATGTGCCACCGTTTGTGACAGATTCCTCCAGTTCTGAGCCTTCACAGGAAGAAACAAGATGTGCCAGCCTGGAAGGAAGCCCAGTTTAATGCTATTTTCCTCTGTGCCAAATCCTCTTATCTCCGTGGCCAGCATGGAAGAGAGATTAGCCTTTTGTCCCACTTCTCCCTGTCTCTCGTCTCGGAGGCAGCAGAGGACCCATGGCCAGGCACTGAATTATGAGGGGATTTACTATTTAATTGTTTTATTTCACACACCTCTCCTTCCTTGGGGGAGCTGGAGGCAGAGGGGCACCTGGATGTCCCCCTCCTTCAGCCCATGGGATGGTGAGTGTTGCTGTGGGTTTGAGACAAACCCGGAATCAAGCTCGGGATGTGGAGATCCACACTAAGCTCTTAAGGACATTATGGCCAATTTGCCTGGGGCAGAAGTAAACAGATTTGGGGTGGCAGCAGCTGTGGATGAGGGGCTGCAGGAGGTATTTAAGGGGGAGAAGGAGCGGCTCAGCCAAGAACTCTGTGAGGGCAACATCTCTGCTAGGCCAGAAGTGTAGCTCCTTGGGGGTCTTCAGAGCCTTCCCAGGAGCTTACCCTGTCCAGGGAAAACCCCCCAGCCTGTTCCCATCCCCAAGCCTGGAGCAAAGCTCTGCTGGGGGTGACTCACGTGTGTCAGGGCAGGCAGGGGCTTCTGAGCTGGGGCTGCTCGTCCCTTCTCCTTCCAAGATGGACCTTTCCCGCTTTTCCTTCTCTGAAAAAGAAGAAAACCCCATCACTGCTCACAGAGTGCTTCCCCACAAGCTTTTAAGGAGGAGGAGGGATGTGGGACAGCTCAGATGGGGCACCCTGCAGCAGCCCAGGCTCTGGGTGTGTTTCATAATCTCCTGGAAGGTGAAAGCAAAAATCCTGAGAGTGGCAGCAGAAATCTCGACAGCAGCAGGTCTCTGAAGCACCACAGCCCAGCACCGGGTCCTTGAGCAAGAAAGGAGCACAGCCAAAACCTGGCTGGATTTACAAGGCTGTCGAGAGGAACCTGGAGGTGCCTCGCGCCAGCTCTGGAAGCAGCCTGGAAATTTGGAGGCCAAGGGGAAAAGGCACTTGAAAGCTGGAAAAAGCCCAAAGTCATCCCTTGAAAGCGAAGAGAGGGAAGAGGGGAATAAAACTCACCTTCCTTAGCTGCTTGCCAGAGCTCAAAGGCGATTTTGAAGGCCTGTGCCACGGTGAGGGTGACAGCCTGTGCCTGGAACGAGAGCAGCGAGGCAGGATGTTAATCCCCGTGTAGATTTAAATCACTTGGAGGTTTTGCTTTCCAGAGTCATGTTAACCTGGATGCAACCAGTCCTCCGCTCCCGCCTGGCCGGGGAGGGGAATCAAATATTGATGGAAGCAGAGACTTGCTCCGTGTAGGACACGCAGCTCGTTGTAGACGCGTCCTCAGGTGTCATGGGGAGAGGGAGGAGGCAGGGACACGGCTGTCACAGCCAGGGTGGTGATGGATGGGGAGACAGGAATGCACAGCTCCTCCTGCACCCCACACCTCAGCCCCAGGCAGGAGCTGCACGGATCCGGGCTCGTCCTCACAGCTCCCTGAGGGATGTGGCTCCCCCCCCACCGTGGAGCATCACCCATGAGAACAGCACCACCTCACAGGGATCAGTGCCTGGGATGAGCCCTGGACCACAGCTGGCCACACGGAGCTGGGGAGGGCTGAGCAGAGCTGCATCCATCCTGCCCCAGCACAGCTATGAACACCAGGATGCCCTGAGAGCAACAGGATGAAATGCCAGGAATCTGCTGCTCTCTCCAACCTTGGAGGCAGGACGAGCCAGACCCCAGGCTCTTCCCTTGGCTTGGACCACCAGCGTGGGCTTGTCCTGCTCCACCCCAGGCCGCGGCAGGAGCAGGGACACCAACCCCATGAGCCCCTCCATCCCTCCCCGAGCTTGAGCAGCACTAAAACCACCCACCACCACCTTAAACAGCACGAGCTGCTGGAGATGTATAAATAGTGACATAAATGCCAGTTTCATTAGGAGCAGGCAGAGCTCAGGAGCAGCTTAAGCACCGGGAGATAACGAGGAACACTCCGCACGGCTGGCGCTGCGGGAGCCTCGAGGCCCGAGTTTGTTTTACCAAGTTGTAAACTAAACAAACCCGGATCCAGGTCAGGAACCTGCAGCCCTGGCAGCTCGGAGGATGGAGACATGGAGGGACACAAATGGGGCACAGCATCCCGTGCAGGTGGGGGGGAGGAGAACCCCAAACCTATCAGTGCCAATTAAGCCTGGAAAGCAGGAGAGCTCGTTTGAATGTCAGAGCTATTTACATCTTTGATGGAAGTGCAAATGCTTTATGGCAAAAAAACCTTAAATATGGTAATTAAGTATGAAACTCCTCACAGCTGTTTACAATTTAAGCTGTCACATCTGAATCAAGTTTAATAGACCCAGCTACCGTTGAGAATTACCCATGAACTAAAAATATGGACTAATTATATGCCCGTGGCTGGTAGCTGTGGTACATCCAGGGACCCTGCCCTGGGGAGGGATCCCAGTCTGGGAGCAGGGATCACCTTACCAGCAGGATGTTTATGCATTTTACAGACTAGGAAAAAAAAAAAAATTATTTCTAGTTTTTGCCACAAAAGGCCTTGGAGAACTTTATTTGGAGGGAGACGCGCTGAGCTGATGTACCACTGAGATAATTCTTTTAGCACTAGAAAGATTTAAATTTTAATTTGCAGAGCGAGGCTTATCTTTGCCGTGCAAGGATGGGAGCACACGCCGTGGAACGGAGAGACAACTTGTAGCTTCCATTATTCTCTCCATGGAAAAAAAAAAAAAAAATTAGTTGGGAGAAGCACAGAATATTAACAAAAGTGAGGTGGCTGCACTCCAGGCACAGGAATGCTCCTGAGAACCCAGGAATCACCACGCTGGGACGCAGGGGGTGGGAATGGCTCTCAGCAGGTTTGTTTCCCTGTAGGTTTGGGAGATCCCATTCTCCACGTGGGCCCTGCAAGAGGCACTAGGGGAAGGATTTATGCAGGCAGAGGGGTTGGACCTGCCTTTCCTCTGCCCTAAAGTCCCTTCCTGTCACAGGGAGGGGGCTCAACTGGCTCCATGAGAGACCTCCAGGGCTCTCCTTGCCCCATTTGCAGCCGGTGCCCATTGACCCACCTCCCTCCCTCACCAGCTCCGGGTCCCTGCCCGTCCTGGTGCACTGAATCAGCAGGAAAAAAATCCCACAAGTAGGTTCAAAGCAAGAGCCAGAGACTCTTTTGTACGCACAGGCCTGTGCTCTGAGCCCCATCCCTGGCCCACAGTGGGGTGTCCCACGCCAATCCCACAGGAAGGACACGGCCCCGCCACAAAGACGCCGCTAAAAACTGGACATGGAACCTCGATGGCAAGAAATGGAAGGGAGCCAGGGAGGGCAGCAAGCCCAGAACAGCTGGGCTGAGAGCCTCCCTCATTGGGGTCCCCCTAGGCACCTCAGTGGCAGCCTCTCTGGAGATCCCCCTGCCTGCCAAAGCCTCTCCACACGCCGGGCTCAGACCGGCTCCGGCAGCCCAGGGAAGTGGATGCGGAGCAGGGAAGAGTCCCAGCAGCTGGGAATGCAGCATGGAAGGGGATTTTCAGGTGCTGGTGCAGGGTCAGGTCCTCTTACTCCCACCCCAGAGGGCAGAGAGGCTTTTAGGTGCCAAGACAACGGGCTGAATCCAGCCTGGAGTTAACGGATAGGCCGTTCCCCCCTCTCTCTAGCTGGGGGCAGAGCTCTTATCTCACCACTTCAGCCCCTCTCTGCTTCCTCCTCCTACATCCCCACTTCTTCCTCTGGACTGACCATTTTCCGTTTGGTACAGAGGAAGGCATGGCACTCCAGGTTCTCATTGAGCTGGTTCTGGGCAATGTAGGCAAACACTTTATCGTGGATCTTGTCTGCCGTGCAGTAGGATATCCTGAAAGACAGAACGAAACGTGTCTGGGGCACTGAGCACGAGGCAGATCCACCAACCCCTCCTCGGAGCTGCCAGCAGGCGCCTGCCCCAGGGCTTCCAGCTCCAGGGCCAAGCAGGGAAGGCAGAGGGAGCACAGGAATGTTGCCAGGCCTCAGCACAACTCCTTCCCAAAGTGGAGGAGCCGATGCCACGGGGTTTGAGTGCAAGAGAAGCCCAGAGCCACTCCCGCAGCCACAGCGTGACCCACGTGCACCACACGGAGAGGCAGGAGAGAAGAGAAGAGACAGTGTTTCACCTTCTGGGAAAGGACAGGTTAAAGGAGGTAAAGAGTCCAGCAGGCCATCCTGGGACTACACCTGACAAAGGCTCTGCCTTCAGAAGAGAGACTCGCTCAGAAGGTTCTCCCTGGAGGATGAGCTTGCAAGGAGAGAGGGGTTGCTCCCAGCCTGCGATTTAATCTTGAGGCTCAAACCAGAGAAAAGAAATTGATGCAGGAGTGCCCAAGAGAAGCTGTTGCAAAGGCTGAAATTCAGGCTCTGAGATCTGCAGCAGCAGATGCACGGAGTGCCCTGAGAGCCCTGAGCACACTGGATGTGGGGAGGGAGGCTCAGCCTCCTCCATGGAGCATCCCCAGGATGGCAGAGTCTCTCCCAGCCCCTGGGCAGGTCCAGGCTGACTCTGAAATGCCAAACAAGGCCCTGGAAGAGCAACAGGCTGGAGAGACCAGGCTGTAATTGAGGGCTCAGTTCCCTTCTGCAGGGCAGCAGGTCCCTCAGCATCAACCTCCACCATCGCCCATGGTCCGTCCCTGCCAGGAGCTGCAGGACTGAGTGTCCTGTCTGAGGCCAGCAAGCACAGGCTGCAGCAGTCCCACAGGTTTAGTGCAAGGTGGCAGCCAGCAAAGCCTCTTCCCTGGGCACACAACAGATCAAACAGCTGTTAAGGAAAGAGAAAACCCGAGTAAAAAGTGCAATCTTTCAGTGAAAGTTCTCCCATGGCCCCATTTTGCCCCTTCAGCTCCTGCTCTTGCTGTCCCTGAGAGTTAGCAGGGAGGGGACTGGAAGGTCCCAGTTCCCAGCAGATGCTGAGACTTAAAAAAGCCACATTCAAAATTTATTTACACTGCATTAGTTTCTTACATGTGAGGATGTCTCTGCTCAATGGCCTATATTTTGTTTTCCAGAGCTGAGCTGTGCTCTGGTCTTATCAAAGAGGCGCCTGGAAGTTCACTCTTTTCTCCCACTTTTCACAAAACTGCAAGGTCACTCCTTTAATAATTATGACAAAGCCAAGGCAAGTCATCTGTGCTGGCACATGGCCCTTCCAGCACCCTCTGGCTCAATATTAGATGGTCATTAATTTCCAGGGACAGGAGAACTCACACCTGCCTCTGAAGTGAGACAGTTTTAGCCTCTGGCAGCAGCACATCCAGTGACAGTGGCTGCATTTTAGCCATGGCCACCCCATCCTGCCCCAGCACACGAACCAGGGAAGAGCTCAGAGCCAGCATCATCCCAGTGGATAGAGAAGCCAAGGAGAAGACAGCAGAGGTGTCAGAGGAAAGCCCTGGGCCTGCCACTGGAGGGGCACACTCACAGAGTGGGTAGAAGACCCCCCCATACACACAGATCCCACTAGTCACCATGACCCCACAGCACCAGCATCTCCCAGGAGCAGTGACAGTCCCCAAAACAGCCTGTTTGGGAAGGGCTGGCTTCAGTCAATGAATCAGGGGCTGCTCATACTCTGGTGCTGACAGGAACAGCTTTATCGACAGCTGTTAAAGTGTCGGGGGAGAATTTAAGGCAGCATCTAAAATCCCTGATCCCACAGCTCTGCCTGCTCTTCCACCAGGGCAGGGATCCCGATTTTGGCACGGCTGCTTTGCCCAGCTCTGCTTTAGCAGCAGGTTTCTGTCCCAGGGAGGGCTGGGCTCTGCACCCCTGGCTGTGTGTGACTGCTGGGGTTTGGAACTGAAGAAAAGCAAGTGGGTTAGTGGTGTGGTTAGAGAGAACCCTGAGCCCCTGCTCCCCTTCCCAGGTCTAGCACAAAGCAGCAGGTGAAGGACAGAAGCAGAGTGGCAGGGATGCAGAGGGAAAAGGGATGAAGGAGATGGAAAAGGCCAGATCCAAACCGAGCTCTGCTCCACCAGGCCTGTGCCTACCTCCTGCCACTTTGGAAGAAATGCTTCTAAAAGAAGTATCTTCCAAAAGCCAGAGGAGGGGATATGGGATAACCCAACCTTGCCCTCCCCACCCTGGTACCGTGTCCCAGCAGCTGCCCCAGCCCTGCTCCCTGTCAGAGCCATTTAAACACAACAGAGACACGGAGCAGGCAGTGAGGGGACAGCAGCCCCAGCTCAGGGGTGCTCTGACCATCCTCTGTATTCCACCCTTGCCCTCACCCTGGATGCTCTGGCATTTCTACTGCCACAAACAGGCAGTAAAGCCACACGTGGCCATGGAGTGCTTGGCTGTGGATCTGCTGTTTTTTGCACACACTCCACCCCCAGGCTCGTCACGTCTTTCCTTGCCCCCAGCTGGACACGTCGCACCACACGTAAATTTACCTTAAATTTATCACCCACTCTCCTTCTCCCACCTTTGCTTTCCACCCAGACGTGGTGGCCAGCGGGGCAGCAGCTCAGACCAGGTGGAGGTGGAGCAGAGGAGCAGCTCTGGCACACGGAGTGCACCCCAAAACCCACCTGTATATGGAGATGTTCTCGATCAGCTCGTTCGTGCTGCTGTCGTTCAACACGATCCCCCGGGGAGAGACTTTCAGAGTCACTTTCTGCAGTTTCTTCCCACTTGCTTTCGCCTTTGGAAGGGAAAGATGGAGGGGAAAGTTCCAGGTTTTTAAGGCTGATACCTCCAAAGGCACGTGAGCAGAGACCCCAGAGACGCACATTAATATCGCTCGTTACTGCCAGAGACTGATTTTACCAGCAGGTGTGATAAAGCACTTGTTAAAACTTTTCCTGCCCTGAAGCCATGATTTTTACTGGCACTAAGGAGACAAGGGCACACATCACCCACTCCATGCCATGCACAGGCACTTCCAGCCCAGCACCTCCACAGGGATTTCCCCGTGGCCACTGGCACGAGCCGGCAGCTGCTCTGGCCGAGCCCTGCAAGTGCCTGGTGAAACTCTGGGGAGTTTTGCCTTTCTGGCCAGTTCTAGAGCAGAGGGGACACCAGCACGAGCGAGGGAGCTGTGCTGGGAGCAGGATGGTCCTGGACAAAGTGGGCTCCCAAGGAGCTGGCTCTGAGCTGTGCTGCTGGACCCTGCTCCCGTAGCAAAGCGTCCCCTGTGCAAGGCCACGATGGCAGCTTAAAAAGTAACTCCACTTTCATGTGCCACTTTCTCTTGTTTACTACTCTCATGCTTTCAGCCTTCAGGTTACACTCAGCTCACTGCCCAGCCGGTCTCCAAAAGAAATAATACACATCCAGTGAGTTCCAGGCTGCAGACCAGGATCCTCTGCCCTGGTGACCTCATGAGCCACAACCAGAGTGGCCAGTCCTGCCTCTCTGAGGCCGCCTCAGCCCCGTGGCTTTATTTAAAGGCTCAGTTCCCAGTGGCTCAGAGCAGACGTGGAGGGCTCTGCCAGCAGCTCCCGCTTCACGCGAGCGCTTCCCTCCGTCCGGCTCAGCACATGCCAGGAAAGGATCCAGCACTACCCAGTGCTGTCCACCACCCCACTGAGCTTTACAACAGTTAATGGCACAGCTGGGGCTTTGCCTCACTCAGTTTTACAAGGGCTTAAAGTGCTGATTTCACTCGGAGCTGGAGGGTGGCTGAAAACCAGTCCCCTCTTGCATCACGGGTTCCAGTGGGACAGCGGCTGCTCCGGCTGGGAATTGGAGCAAGCTGCCCTGCTCCCTTCTCCTCTTAACCCTGCCAATCCTGGGAAGGAAAACCCAGAACTGCACTGGCCATGCTCCAAACGCTGTCCCTGCCTTTCAAGAGGAGACACAGCCCCAGGGCAGGCTGATTTCACCAGGTCAGAGGCTTCTCACACACCCAGGGTCACTCGGGCTTATCAAGGGGAGCCAGAGCTCAGACACTCAACACCAGCTTCCCACAGCCTGCCCCATCCCAGGGTCAGGGCTGGCCCCAAGGGCTTTCCAGTGCCACTGTCTGCAGTTCTACCCACACCATCAGACATCTGCACGCCCCTGGAGGGGCTGGACCTGCAATCCTGACCCCCCGAGCCCACAGCTGCCTCCAGACCTGAGGATTTTGAAACCCTCCCCGGTGACAGACTCGTTTGAAGAGCAGGAGATGGGGCTCTGCTCCAACACAGACACTCACAGTGGCCACAATCCTTTTGACAGCAGCTGCAGAGAGCTCCTCTCCCTTGGGCTGCTCCACCAGTGTCATCCCCATGTACTTGAGGCTGAAGAGCATCCCCTCCAGCAGCGTCTCGCGGGTGTCAGTCCAGTTCTCTGGGAGCTCTAGGGAGACAACAAAGAGACTCTTGGATTCCCAAACACACAAGGGACATCCCTGAGGCTTTAGGTACAAGCAGGGTGTTGGTTTAGCTGCTGCCTGGACTCCCAGGCCTGAGCAGCTGGGAGCTCAGGGAAGGAGATGGGGCAGAGACCCGGCTGCTGGAGGAGGCAACAGAACACTTCAACCATGCAGCAACCACGAGGTACTCACATGGGGAACCTCATCATCAGCCTCTGCAGCTCTCCAACACAGCAAAAACGAATCCCAAAATGCTTTCCACAAGCCACGACAAACAGAAGCAACCTTTTAGTTTAACTGTGAGCACCCAGGCCCACACCATAACCAAGGGGATCCTGAGCCCCAGCCCAGTGCAGGGCTCGGTGCCACAGCAATGACCTTACCCAGTGCAAACCATCACCTACACACTCAGGCTAAGACAGGATTTACTGCTAAGCCCAGGCAGCTGCCAGGACCCAGGTGAGGTGCTTTGACCTCCTAAATCGGTCACCTACAGCCCTGAGGAGCCCTCACACAGGTGAAGCCTCAGCGAGGAGAGGTCTCTGCTCTCCCCTGCAGACCACCAAGGAGACAACTGGCCTCTTCCCTGAAGTGCAGGGAGGGTGGGAAGGAGTGTTCTAAATACAGAGCTAAGTTTGGGACCAAAGTGAAAGCCAGGTGGGTGTTTCTAAACCTGAAATGACACCACAGGAGCCACCTTCCAGACCTGGAGCTGGCAACCCGGGATGTGCAGCTCTTGTGTTTTAAGGAGGGTCTTGCTTTGAGCAGGAGGCAACAAACCACAGCCCTGAGGAGCGATGGGGCTCCCAGAGACTAAACATGTCCCTGAGGCTTTGCTGCCTCGAAATCAGCCTCCTCCAAGCAGTGGGGCCAAACTCCAGAGCTCCCTGCACACCTGCAGGGCAGGAGGGCTGGGCTACAGGGATGTGGGGGACCTGGCTACACCCCTGGGATAACCCCTGGTGACTCAGCCTCCCTGCAAAGGCAGGACAGGAGATAAGCCATAAACCCCAGCACCACTCCCAGTGGTGAGACACCGGTGAGACTCCAGCCGGAGTGACGGAATCCAGGTGGGAGTGGTCCCATGGGGAGTGCAGGGCTTCTGTGCCCAACACACACACAGCTCCCGGAGAGGGAAGGGGAAAATAACAGGCACAGGTGGGATGCTGTGTTAACCTGGTATCCCAGAGGGTGCCAGCACAAAGCCTGGATTTCTCAAAAGCCAAGGGCGCTGCCACTGTCCTCCCGTGAGCACTCCAGGATGGTTTGTGTGCCACGGACCCTGCCCCACCTTCCCTGCCCCACCAGCCAGGCACTGGTCCCGTTATCACCGAGCCCAGGGACACTCCAAACACCCCACACTGCCTGGGGTGATGCCACCTGCAGCCAGGCCCTGGGACGGAAATAGAGGTGGTTTAAGGGAAGCCACTAAAGTGCTTTCAGAGAGGAAGGAGCAACCCGGCAGGACAGAGACACTTCTCCACACATCCTGTTCTGCACCCTCTGCCCTCACCCCTCCTCCCGTTAGCACACAACCATCACCCAGCCAAGGGCAAGGGGGGCAGTTTTCAAGGTCACGGCATCTCGAGGGGCATCTCCGCCGGGCACACCCGCCAAGGGCACGTTGGGCAGCACCCCACACACACCGCACGGCCCCCCACCCCATCCCACCCCCCTCCCCAAGCCCCGTGGCTGCCCCCCAGCCCTCCGTGTCCCGCGGCTGCTCCATCCCTAATCCCAGGTGTAACAGCGCCGGGTCAATCCCATGGGATTAGCAAGAGGAAGAAGTTTGATCTCGCCGCGGGTGGCGAGGGGTGCACGGAGGCAAAGCTCCCCCCGTCCTGCCGCTGCCACGCTCGGGGGGGGAGCCGGGCCGGTCCCCCCTTCGCCGGGAGGGCGCCCGGCTGGGGCCGAGTGGCCGCTCGCCACGGGGCCATCGATCGTGTGACAAAGCCAACCGCGGGACGAGGTCAGAGACTGCCCGCCGGGCTCCAGCCCTTGTCCCAGGCTGGGGGACGGGGACAGACCCCCACCCACCACGGGGGGACGGGGACAGACCCCCACCCGCCAGCGGGGGGACGGGGACAGACCCCCACCCGCCAGCGGGGGGACGGGGACAGACCCCCACCCGCCAGCGGGGGGACGGGGACAGACCCCCACCCGCCAGCGGGGCACAGGGACAGCCCCCCCCCCATCATCCCCCCCGGGGGACGGGGACAGACCCCCCCACCCATCATCCCCACCGGGGGACGGGGACAGACCCCCCCCCATCCATCCGACCCCGCTGTTGCACAGGGAAGAGGTGCAGGGGTGTGTAAGGGGGGAAAAAGGGAGCTAAAGGGAAAAGTTAGAAAAAAAAAAAAGGTGCGGGAGAGAGAGAGAGAGAGAGAGAGAGAGGGGGGAGCAAAGCAGAAAAGGGAGTACAGGGGGATGGGAAAGGGGAGAGAGAGGACGGGGCAAAGCGACGTGAAAACGGGGCGCAAGCCGGAGAAAGAGGGGAGGGGGGGGGAAAAGTGGGTGCAGGGGGCACGAGAAGCGGGATAAAGCCGGGAAGGAAGAAAGGCGGGATGCAGGACAAGGGGGGGTGCAGGGAGAGCGCGCTGGCGGGAGGGGAAGGGTGAAAAGAAGGGCGCCGGGTCTCACTCTTGTGCCGGCCGCCGGCCCAGGAGGGTTTGTGGACGCTGGGGCTCCGCAGCAGGGCACGACCCGCCGACTTCAGCGCGTCCATCCCGGCGCTCCCGGCCCGGCCCCGCCGCAAACTTTGCTGCGGCGCCAGCGCTGACCGCGTCCGGGGGCGGGGCACATGCAAATTTGGGGTGGGTGGTGTCATGTTTGGCCACGCCCCCCGCGCCACGCCCTCGCCCCAAAACCGGCGCGGGGGGCCCGCGGGGTCCCGTAGGGATGCGCGACCCCCCCGAGCCTGCGGGGACGCCGAGAGCCCTCACACACCCCCGCTGGTCCCCCCCCGGATTGCTCCCACCGGAGCTTCCCCCGCTGGAGACCCCCGCCCCGAGCCCCCCGGAGCCGCCCCACAAACATCTATGTCCCAGCTCCACGGGATCGCCTTTGGCCGGCCCCGCCACTGCGATAAATATATAAATAAACACATCACACCGTGCTCAGGCACTTCTGCACTTCTGCACAGCCCTGCTGCTCCTTCCCGCTGGTTCCTCCGCTGCAGCTCCACCTTTCCCAAGGGGATCCCGCCTTCCCCACTCAAATTCCATCACCACCGGCTAAATATATCACACCGTTCTCAGTGACCTCTGCACTCACACACCCCTGCTGCTCCTTCCCACTGGTTCCTCCTCCGCAGCTCCACCTTTCCCACTCAAATTCAGGGCAGGAAACCCCTACGACCCAAACTGTCTCAGTTCAGCATACTCAGTTTGCTCCCCTCCCCACACCAAAAAAAAAAAAAAAAAAAAAAGTTATGTTTGCCCCATGAGGTGCTTGATTGTCCCCGTCCCAGGATGAGGAAATGCGATAGGATATTTTAATATCCTGTTTGATAAAGTCTGGCCTGGCCCCTCCGTGTCACCACGGCCACCAACGTGCTCTTAACTCAGCCTGAGCATAATTGAATGGAAGATTAAGGCCTTCACAGGCTCTCCGAAATTAAAGGGATAATAATGAGGAGGTTAAACCCCATATTTAGGATTTGTAGAATAATGCCTCACAAAGCCTATTATTCACAGAAACATTTGTGTAATTGAAAAATCCCTTTTTAGTTCAATTTTAACCTTCCCCTCTGACGTTTGTAGCCGGGAGCCGAGGCACAGGAGTCACACCAAGCTGCTCTCCGTGGGACACAAGCGGGCGGTGGAAGGGGTTGAGCTGAATTTCTCACCCAAAAATCCCAGTCTAAAGCAGGATGGAGCCAGTGGCACATCCCCACTTAGTGCCTGGTTTGAATCTGAGCACGTGGGGGTGAGCTGGGGACGGTGACCAAAACTTGAGAAACTTCCCCCGAGGGCTGACCACGTCAGAGGCTCTCTGAGGGCAGCAGCACACAAATACCAAAAACCTGAAAAAATCGCTGTGTTAGGAGCAAATTGAAGCACAGACACAGATCCAGCTCTGTGCAGCAACTCACTGTAAATATCTGTGCTTACTGGAAGCACATATACAGATCCAGGAGGGTTTTAAGCCAAGCTCTAGTCTTTCCCTAAATCATGGATGAGCTCTGCTCCCATCCAGCAGCCCGCATTGCACTGGAGGGCTTCCTGCTTCCCAATACCTGATAAGTTAAGGCAGACACCTTTGCCATTAATTGTTGATAAATCAGCCTGAGGAAGCCACCAGCAGGTATCGGACACAGCTGGGATTCACATCCCTATTTCTGTATCTTGCATCATCACCGGCTAAATATAATCACACCGTGCTCAGGCACTTCTGCACTTGCACAGCTCTGCTGCTCCTTCCCACTGGTTCCTCTGCAGCAATTCCACAGGGCACTCACTGGCCACGAATCCCCATGGGGACAGATCCACAGCGTTCCTGCTGCCACATCCTCCCCTGCCACAGCTGCTCCTCTCGGGGCTCACAGGGTGTCCCCCTGATCCTCTGGTTGTTGTTGCAAGGGGTGTCAGACCCAGGGCAGTGCTGCCTTACCCAGCTGAGCTTTCCCACTGAATCCCAGCACTGATGTGGATGTCTGCCCCTTCCCTGGCTGCCTGCACTGTCCCAGGTGGGTGTTACCTCGGGAGAACAGCAGAATGTGTTTCTTCAAGTGTCACCACTCAGTTTGGAGAGTGAAGGGCCGGGACAGCAGCCTGGGAGAGAGGAGTCATCAATTCAAGGTCTCCATCGTGGCTGTGCCACCCAAGCCAGCCTGAAAGTCATCATTTGAGTTTAAAATATCCTTGTTGTGGTAAAAGACTACAAGTGTCACCTCCCTCAGGAAGGCAGAGCTCAAAATCTCCTCTCCACACCCACCTCCCTGGGTGGGATACCAGGCTCTCCTCCTGCAGGAGAAGCCCAGGGGCAGGTGGGTCCTGGGGGCCAGACAAGAAGAGTCAAACCTATTTATTAATTTCTGAGTGCTGAGTGTGGCAGAGCAGCGATTTTTTTTTAGGAAATCTTGTTTTCTCTCTCTCTCGTGGTGAGCAGCACATGCCTGACCTCCTCACCCCTCCCTGCCCGGCCCATCACCACCCATCCATCTCCCTGTAATTGTCCTCGCTCCTGCCGAGCCGCCGGCCCCGCACGGGCTCCTCTCTCAAGGTTATTTTCGGCTCTGCAGCGTCACCGGAACACACACGAGTTTGCAGCTCCAGTTTTGCAGCAGTGGGGCTGCACCTCTCCGCTGCTCCCCACATCCAGCATCGTCCCCTTAATCCAGGACACACGAACAAATCCTCGCCACTCTCCCTCACCCTTCCTCCCAGATCACAATTAAATAAATGCAGCTTTTCAGGGAAACTTCTGAGTTGTTTTGTACTGCTGATGTGTTTTCCCAGATGACAGGGGGGGGTTTTTTTGGAGCAATCTTTACCACGAACATGGAGCCCTGGAGGTAAATCCAGTGACAAGCTTTGCTGTGAGGGTGGGTGCTCGTTTGCTCCCCGCTTTAATTATTGAAGTCAGCAAAGTTGTGCTGTCCCCCAGCCACGGGCACCCACGTTCCCGAGGCTTTACTCGTTCACTGTCTCTTCATGTTTACAGCAAAGTGCATTTATAGCAAATTAACATCTCTGGGGGTGGTTAAAAGGTGATCACTAATGGAAATCTGAGCTCCTTCCACCCTGTCAAACCCAGCCGCGTTTGCCTCCTAATAAATTGGCATCTCTGCTGAGAAGGCCCATGTCTAACTGCCTGTGTGATAAAAAGACCAATTGCTGACATTTTCCGCTGTTTTCCCTTCCTTTGACATTTCATTAAGGAGAAAATAACACCAGCAACTACAAATGTGCTCTCATTGACATTTGTTGGCCGTAACGTGGCGAGTTGCCCTGATTAAGTGAGTAGTTGAGGAGCGGGACATTCCCTGTCTCCAGGATCAGAGTGTCCTCCCATGGACCTGCAGAGTCTCAGAAGACCCTGAGCCGCTCCCCTCATCATCTCCCCAGCTCAGGAATCACCTCAGCTCGCCCCACTGCCAGGAGGCTGAGCTGAAACCAACCCAGACCTCAGCCCCTGTCAGTAAATCTAATTTATAGGCGTGCTTAGGACTTCAATTACCACAGTCGTTAACAATTTGTTAATGAGTCAATTAACATGCTTTGGGATCTATGCAGAAAGGGCATTATAAATATGATAACGTCAAATATTGCAGAAATAAGTATCTGACTGTACCAGGACTGGGCCAGGAGCTGCTGCTGGTTGCAGGGTGTGTGTTCCCTGCTTGGTCACAGTGGTTGTAGTGTCACCTGTGCAAGGGGCTCTCTGGAGATGGGACCAGCTCCAGCATCACTCTGATGCCAGGATGCCCAGGTGGGAAACCAAGTTTGACACGAAACACTCATTTTACCAGCAGCCAAGTGGGTGCTGTGAACCCCAGTGTGGGGCTGTGCTTCTGTCCTCGAGTTTTTCCCACATAATAGGAAGGGGTTTGAGCACCCTGAAGAAGGCTGGAGATGTATCCAGGCCTGAACCAGGAGTGTCCTCTCTTGGATATTCAGTCACTCTCTCCCAGATCCCTGCTCCTGTGGATCTGGATCCTCACCCTGCTCCATACAAAGCCCAAGAGCAAAGCCCCAGCTGCTCCCCCCTGTACAGCCCCCCACACACAGAGGGGCAGCAGGTGGGCCCACCCCAGTGATGCCAAATGATCACACTGATTACCATCCCCGGTGCTAAAATGATCCTCCCCTGCTCCCCCAAAACACCACGGCCTGAATTTTCTATTTTTTGTGACCTCTCTTGTACCACACTCGTGTTTCTCTCCCACCCCACAGCCCAGCTGCTTTCGCCTGGATCAGGGACACAGCCTGGCTGTGCAGGCTGAGCTGATGGAAAACAGGCCCAGGGCAATGAGCAGGAGCAACTTAATTACAATCAAAGCCTGTCAGCCTGGTCAGTGTGTCCCATCAGCTGCAGGGACAGGGCAGGACTGAGCTGAATGTGCAGCAGGGAAACTGGAGCTGGGGTGGCCAGCACAGCACCATCCTGCTCCCAGGGATGCTCAGTGCCAGACACTACAGAGGATGGGGCAGATCATCTCCTAATCCTTAGCAATTAAAGCCTGGCTTAAACTTGAAAGCCTAAGATTTAATGTCTCTTAAAAATTTCTTATATTAATTAGCCTGGATCTGCAAATTCTTGGGTACCAAGAAGTAAATCTCCCTCTTTTTTTTGTAGATCTACACACTTTTTGGTCTCAACGATGTCCTGCAGAGAAAATCCCACAGCACAGCTGCTCTCTGTGGCCAGCACCAGTCTTCAAAAATCTGATGCCAAAGGAGCTCTCGTGTTTTGCCCTGGCAGCAAATTGTAAACGAGGCAGGAGCTCATGAGAAAAACAACCTCCCTCCCTGCTCTGCTGCTGGTGGAGGCAGGAGGTGCCTTGTACACCCTGTCACTGAGCCACAGCCCCTTCCTCGGGGGGAAGAAAGGCTCTTGTGACCAGAGGAAACTGAGCTGAGGAGCTGAGTGTGAGGGGAGGGATGAGGGATGGAAAATCCACATCAGCACTGCTGCCATCCAGGGAAATTAGAAGCTGTGCTTGTTCCCAGTGTGTGTTTGTGGTTTGTTTCCCTGCAGACTCGCTTTCCCTCCCTCTGCAAACACACGTCTGCACACCCAGCACGCTGTTCCCCGCTCCCTGGGCTGAGCCTTGGGATGCTGGGAAGCAATCCTGACCCAGCAGGCAGAGGCTGGGGGAGCAGAGATCCTGGGCATCCCTTCCAGCTCCACCTCACCTGTGGCTGGGAGCAGTCTCAGGAGAGGCTGGAGTGGTCCCTTCCCATCCAGGCGGGCTCATCTCCAGGCTCCCACACTGCACACCCTCCCAGGGGACACCAGCCTGTGGGAGCTCCCCCAGCATTTGGCAGATGGCAGCTGAAGTGCCAAGGGATTGAGCACAGCCCCAGTGGGGGCAACTGGGGCTGGACAGGGGCCCTGGTGCCCACCCCAGCCCGGCTGGGCACAGCAGGATGTGTCGGCGTTTGGGATAAGCCCCAGTCACCAGCACATGGGGCAGGAGGGGCTGCCCAGCACCACACCCTCCCCAACTGCAGCCCCTCTGACCTCCCAGGTGTTGAGCTGCTGCACAGATCAGAGCTGGCATCGGGCACTCAGAGGCTTTGGCTCAAAGGCTCTGTGGCTGCAGTGGCTGCGGCACCGCACGAGGACCTGGCTCGTTATTTTGCTGCCTGGGAGTTGGAGGTCTGGTTGGAGCTAATTATCCGCTCCTCTTCTGCAGTGAAGGAGAAAGTGTCGTCTCCAGAGGGTGAGCCACACCTTGGATGGGAGTAGCACTCCTCAGAGGGGTCTCTGCCTTCTCCTGTGGACTTTGCACATCACATTTTCCTTCCTGCCCAAAGCGAGGAGGGGCACCCCGGGAGCCTCCCACCACCTCCTCACCCGTTCTGTTCCTCACACTTGGTTTGGCCACAGTGATTTGCCAAATGAGCAGCTAATTCATGAATAGTTTAGTGCCCCAGGAGGTGCTGTGTTTCGTGGTGAATTTATTATTCACCAAAAAGATGGAGAGGAAGAGTTATTCCTCGTGCGACTTCTCCAGTGGCTTCACCAGCTCCAAAGCTAAACCACGGGGTACAAACTCTCCTGGCATACACCAAGGATGTAGCTGAGAGTGAAAGTTACCTTGTCTTGACTGGAATTAATTTTCCAATTAATTGGAAAACCGAAGGGTACTCTTTGAGGAGTTTAGTCATTTATTTGGGTTAATTCTGCTTTTTATCACAAGGAATTCAACCCTCCTCTAAGGCTTGTGTTAAACTGGATTAGCTTTTCTGACGGTGCTGGAGCTTCCAGATTGACACCAGCATAACTTGTTATATAATGCAGCCAAGATAAAAATACATCAGGTTAAAATATCAACTGTTAGAGGAAATAACTGGAGCACCCACACATTTAATGCATTCTGAAGAAACGGGGAGAGAAATCACGGTCCTGTAACGCTCAGTGCTCTGGGCATCTTTTATCAGAGGGTATCAAGGCACGTCCCAAATCATTCCTTATTTAAGCCTTGTCACATGCTGGTCACAGAGAGGACAATCCTGGAGCAGGGCACGAACCCAGGAAGCATCAGCAGGGACGAGGAAATACTTGAACCAAAGAGGTTTCCAAAGGGAAAAGCAGTTTCGGCGTGATGGAAACTTTTTGCTGGAGCACGTTGGTGTGGAGAAAGTTTTCGGCAGAACAATTTCAAAGCAGTTCAGCATCAAAATGGGACCTTGTGGGAGAGGGGCTGGGGGGTTTATTTCAGTGCAAGTTTTGCTGTGTCACGTGTACGCCCCTTGTAAATAGCTGTGGCTGACCTTTGCTGAGTGTTTCTTCTCAGTCTGGTGTTTCTGAGCCTGGTCCAAGTATTTAATTCCATAAACTGCGGGAAGTTGCTGTGAGCTTTCAACTTGATCTGGGAAAATAAACATCCTTTGCAGTATCAGGCTGCCCCTTGCAGCTTCAGTAAATGCTCCTTCCTAAACCTTCCTCGGCTTCTGTGTCACTCACAGCACCTCTCTGTGCCCTGAGCAGGAAAGGTCACTTGCTTCCACAGAGACTCTGGAATTCAATTCATTTAAATCTGACATCCTGTTCCCAGGATCTTCCATCCATGTGCTGACAACCTGATCCCTAAGACTGCTGTTCTCAAGGCCCTGATCCAACACCTCAACCTCTTCACAGACAAGTGGATCAGGGTCTGCAGAGGAAGAGGGAAGAAGGGGCAGTGCATGAGACACATTCCTGGAGAACAGATCCATCAGTTTGTGCCCAGGATCAAATCCAAACCACACTGAACCCCAGGAGGGTGTTTCCTTCCTGATGGACCCATGGCTTCTGTGTGCTGGGATTCCAGTTCAACTCCCTGTATTCCTCTGCCAGAGGAAAAGCCCAGCACTCCCAGTGCTCCTGCCTGCACCAGGAAGAGCATCCCAGGGTGGTCTCCCAGCACCAGGCGCTCGTTTCTTCAGCCCACCAGAGTTTTGAGAGGTTAAAGGCTGCCCAGCATGACTTGGGTTCTCACCAGCACGTGGTGACAGGTTAAAATCGGGCACCTGGAGCTGCCAGGGCACCCAAACGTGCCCCTGTGCCAGCACTGCCACTCACCAAACCCACCACAGCCCCTCGTGCTGCAGCTCCTGAGCTGCTGCAGATGACACGTCCCTGCCTCGGGGTGTCACATCCATCAGCGGGACAGGGACACCCGACAGGCTGATTTTAATCCACCAGCACGTGTCTACCAGGGACCTCTGCGAGGCCAACATAAATCAGCAGAGTTCTGGGGAAGGGAAAGTGTTGTTGTGCTGATTTACAGCTGCTGAAAGCGTCTCCTGGTCCTGGGAGCTGGTGACACCTCCCTGCAATCAGCAGCGAGGCTGAGTCTGGCCTTGCCACGGAGACAACCTTTGTGATGATGTGATTAAAGAGAGAAAGGGCTCAGCAGAGAGGCAGGACAGAAGACAGGGATATATTTCCATCTCTGCCCCTTACCTGCAAGGTGATCTTGCTCTTGTCACTTGAACTGCTCATTTTGCTTCCACTTGTCAAGCCTGTGGTTATGACACACCAGGAGCAGGTTTCCAGGTCAGACTGAGCCAAAGCATCAGACCCATTTCCCGGTGCACTCGAGGTTCACTCAGGTTTTCAGTGACTTCTGGGAGAGAGAAAAAGACAACAGTCATTTCAGAACGGTCTTTTCTTAGGGCTGTTTCAGCTTTTTAAACCTCTTAAATTATTCACCAGGAGCAAAACAAAACAAAACGTTCTGTTTCGAGACAACTCTTTTGAAATGTTCTGCTTGGGAGAAAAAAAAAAAAAAAAAAGAAGCATCCAAAAAACTCATCTCTGCACTGACAGTCCCCCCTCCCTCCTTTCCAGCTGAAAATTTCTCCCCCTGTTCAACCCAAAGGGTGGAGGACATTTGCAGGGACATCCTGGACTGCTGGGATTTTGGGCTGCTCATGCTCTAATCCCCCCAAGTGTCAATGTGTTTTGAAAGAGTTAGATATTGTGAGATGAAAAACAGTGAATTTGTGTTGCAGGAGTGGTTTAGACACGTAACTCCCCCCTGCTCACACACCCCCCATCCAAACAACCCCCTGAGACTGCACTGGGCCCAGCATCCTTCCCTTTCAGAGGTAATTTTTCCCCTTAAAAACAGTCCCACTGCTGAGGTGAGGATTTTTTTTTTTTTTTGGAAGAGCCTGCAAAATCCATCTCTTGATTTTCATGTATTTCCTTTGAAAAAGGTTTCATCCTCTTCCCATCCCCTAAAGGGAGCTCCTGGCAGATTCTCCATCCCTCTCCTCTCACATCCTTGGCTGCTGTGGCAGCCCTGAGCAACATTTCCCTGTCAGAAGAGAGCAGATGTGGATGAGGGAATTTATAACACAGATGCCAAGGGAGTTAATTCGACCTGTGTGAAAAGCCATGACCTCCCTGTGTAATATCACCACTCAGCTCAATTTAATGTCTTCTTAATTCTAACCATTTTTCAGTTTTTTCCTCGAGAAAACTCTCTGGGTTGCCTGTTGTCCCTGCCCAGCAGTGCTGGCCCCCCTCTCCTGTTACATTACTGCATTTCTGATGCTGTTTCTCTCTTTGCAATTTTTTTTTTTTTTTTTTTTTGTTGGTTTGTTTTGCAGGGCCCTTCTTCCCCGGCTGTTTCCACCCAGGCAGCTCCAAACCCTCCAGCACTGCATCACCAGGGTCAGATTTTGCTGTGGCTGGTGTTGCTTTGCATTCAGGTTGTACCAGAATATCGAATTTAAGGTGCAGACAGGAACAAAACCATCAGGGCCCTGCAGACGTAAAACAACAGATGGGCAGTGCCCTGCTGTTCTGGTTGGGCAGATTTTGAAGCTAATAATAATTGTAAACATCTCTCTCCATCGTGTTTAATCCTTATAATCTCCTTACCCTCCAGTCCAGATTGCTGTTTCCTTTGTGTGCTGAGGTGGTTCCTTGTAGCTGGGGCATCTCTGCCACGCTGGGGAGGTTCAACCAACCATCCAGGCAAAGAACTTCCTTGGGGATTTCTTTCCCAACACAGCATCCTTCCCACGAAGAAGAGGCAGGCAGGGCTGTGGCAAGTGAAGGATGCCAGCAAGCTAAAATAGGAAGTAAACATTTCATGCTGAGCACATCCAGAGAACAGGGGTCACATTTTATTCCTGGTTTTGCTCTGGATGTGCTTTAAGCTGTTGGAATGGCCTGTTCATGCAAGCCCTGTAGTTTTTACACACAGCCCCTGGGGTTATGTTATCAGATTACAAGTCTCCCTTTCCATTAAAACATGAGGTTTCTGGATTTTTGTGGTTGAAAATATGAAGAGCAGAAGTTCAAAAACCCAGACAGCAAGCAGAGAAATTTGACTTTTTTTTTTTTTTAATCTTTAGACTCAGGGGAGGAGCTGACTCTGGGGTTTTGAGCTTTTAATAGTAATCCTGGAATCTGCTCACGTGGCTCAGGAGCCCTCCCAGGGCTGAGTGCTCAGGTCTCAGCTGACCACAGAGGGCAGGGCAGGCACTGACCACTCTAAAAATTACTCACTGAATCCTTTTCTGGAAGTCTTGGCCTTTGCTGGCTTCTCTTTTTTTTTTTTTTTCCTCCCACTACTGCAAAGCAAAATAATTTCCTCGTTTTGAAGCAGTTTGAGGTAGCTGTGTGAGGGTGCAGCACTGAGGGGTGATAACGAGCCTCATCCTCTCTTCTCTCACCCTCAAGCAGAGCTAATGATGGGAGGCAGCTCCATGGACTTCCCCAACAACAAATCCACCCACTCCATACCCAGAGCACAGCATCACAGGAGCAGCAGCTTGACCAAAAGAGGCTCTGCAACCTGGGAGAAAGAGATCACATCCAGTTCCTGAAAGATGAAGCTGGATAAATTCACCTCAGAATAGACTGAGGTCTTCAGGAATGAGGGTAATTGGCCATTGGAGCAATTTATCAAGAACTAGGTTGGATCCCCCAGCAGTGGAAATATTTAAGCTGAGCCTGGATGTCTTGCTGAAAGGGAGAATTAAGTCCTGTGGCTTCTGCTGTTCAGGATTTCAGAGTGGCAATCCCAGTCTCCTCCCCTGACCTTTTATTCACTGATCTGGCTGCACACTGGGTTTCAGGTTGTTCCAGGCCAGGTGTGTCAGATAATCAATCAGTTTGTCCTGAATCCATCCTCCTTTTCCTGCAGCTGCTGGTCTCCTGACTGTGTGTCAGAGCTACACACCCACCCATGCCCCTGAGCTGCTCCTCCAGGTGCTGCTGGTACCCCCATCATCCTTGTATCTGTGCCTCAGATAGTGCTGATTCATCCTCTGCCTCAGTCCTGGACACCAATCTGCTCCTGTTTGTACTGAATCCTTTGGAAATCCATGTGCTGAGAGCCCTGCTAGGAGCTAACAACAAACCAGATTATGGGCATTGATAATTCCACGTTAATAACTTAAAAGGAGGAAGAGAACTGTCCTTGAGCAAAGAGAGATGTTACAATAACCATCTCCCCAGGGCAGGGATTGAGTTTGTCGTGAGCATCTTTGGCACAGGGAGAGGTCCCTGCTCTGCCTTCACAATGATCCAGCTGGATACTCCAGGCCTTTCCCTCTAGCACTGGGATCAACAGGAGCTTTACTAACCCCAAAGGAAGCCAGACTGGTTCCCTCTGCTGCTTTTAGCTCTGCCACCACACTAAGGCAGCAGCCACCCTGTGTGAGTCCCATCCCAGGGCTGAGCCTGGTCCCTGCAGCCCTGGGGGATTTGCCACCCTGGGACAGGTCCTGGAGACCCCAGTCCCAGTTATCCAGGGATTGCCTCTCCATGGGATGTCCCTTCCTATGGGGAAGGGAGAATCTCCCCCGTGGGGAGCAGTTTGGGGCAGTGGCTGCCTGTGCTAAGCCATGCTGCTATTTCTGGTGCAGTTTCCAGGACAGACAACAATAATCTCACACGACAAGTGCGTGACCACCCCAACAACAGAGCTGGGGGCTGAGCTGGGACTGGCTCGTGCCCAATGCTGGCTCAGGCTGCCCGACTGGGATGTTCAGGGATGCAGCAGAGCACGAGAGAGCAGGGATGGACTGATGTGCACCCTCTGGCCCTGTCCCCCCACCCAAAAAAACCCCAGTTCCCTTCTGCTGCCTCTCTTCTGGGAAGCCCCTCCGGCAGCCTCGGCCCGACTGTGTGTTCCTGATCCACCAAAAGCAGATTATTTCTGCTGTACCATATGCAAAAGCTGCCTGCGTGCTTACAAAAGTCCATTATTTCCTCTTACAAGCTCCAGCTCCCCCTTCCCACCCTCCTCCCCAGTTCCAGCTTTTCTGAGCAGGAAAATAAAAGAACAAGGAGTAGATACCTGGAAAACAAACAAACAAAAGGTGAGAGCCAAGGGAGAGGGAAGGAGATGTCAGTCCCATGGCAACAAGAGGTTTCCAGTACTCACGTGGGAATTGGGACGTGGTGGGATGTGCAGGGAATGCACTTGGCAGGGTGCTGGTGGCAGGTCCTCAGCTGTGTGTGCAGCCAAGAGGCTCCAGCTGGAGAGAACTGGCTCTGCCCTCTCCCTCTGGCCACCAGCTCTGGGTTGCAGGTGGTCACTGGCCACCCGTCAGTCCCAAAATATTTGACTACCTGAGGTGCTGCTGGGAACCAGTCCCTGGGCTGGAGCAGGACAGGGGTGTTCACCCCACAGCTACAGTGGCCAAGGTGCTGAGCACAGGTCACACCCTGGTGCCCCCAGACAGTGGAGAAACCCCCAAAGTCGTGCAGCCACCCTGGGAGATCTCCAGTTCCCTGCTGACCCTGGGGATGGGGGTCTGGGTGGGTTTTCCATCCAGGAGGAGGGAGCTCCTTTTGCTGGTGCTGCATGGAAATCAAAGCAAGTCCCTCTGTCCCAGGGGAGAACACCCTCACTCTTCAATCAGCGTTCTGGAGGAAGCCTGAGCTGCTCAGCAAGTGACAGGAGTGCTTGACTCCCTTTTGCCAACATCCCACAGCATTTGGTTGTTTCCAGAGGTGGCATTTCCCTTTGCCAGGGGCTGCAGGTCAGGCAGTGCTTCTCCCTCCAGGCTGTAACCGCTCCCCTCCCCGCCCTGCCTGGGAAGGGATCATCAAATATTGATTATTCTCAGCACTCTCTTGCCCTCCAGACATTTAGCAGCTCACTCTTCCTGCCATCAAGCTCCTGAGCAAATCCTTGCTGGGTGAATGGCAGTGCAGGGACGGGTGACTCGGTGAATCCAAGAACAGGAAGGTCTGGGTGGTTTAATTTTAATGAGGAAAGAAATCCAGCAGCTGAGAGGGTTGTGGGGGCTTGGACAGCTGAGTGGGGGTGGGTGGTGCAGGATCCACAGACCAGCAAATTACCTCTTGTGCTTGAAAGTGAAGAGCTGCCTCACATATTCTTTACTATGAGGGTGGGGAGGCCCTGGCACAGGTTTGCCCAGAGAAGCTGTGGCTGCCCCATCCCTGGAAGTGTCCAAGACCAGGCTGGATGTGGCTTGGAGCAACCTGGTTTAGTGGAAGGTGTCCCTGCCCATGGCAGGGGATGGAACAGGATGGGATTTAAGGTCCCTCCCAACCCAACCCAACCCATTCCATGGTTCTGTGATTCACATGGGTGAATCTCCAGCTGCAAGAGGAACTTCAGGTTCTCAGCAATCAGGGAAGGGGCTGTGCAGACCTCCCTGTATGACAGCCCTGGGGTCACTGCTGAGGGCCAGCCTACAAGCAGTCTCTTGGAGCTCTGCTTCTCCAGCCTCTCCTCCCACTTTGGGAGTGACTGTATCCCCTTCCTCACAGCTTCCCTGGGGCACTGAGCAGCTGCCTGTGCAGACAGGAGCACTGAGGGGACTTGTCCTGGCCTGCCAGCCACCAGCACAGACCTCCTGGATCACATCACTTGCCCTTGGGCATTTCTGCCTTCCCGGCTGCTTTCCACAGACCCGCCCTCGGTCAGTGGGTAAATCCTCTAGGAAGTCAGACTAATCCCTTCAGGAGAGCCCAGCTTTGGTGGGAAACTCTGCTGAGGTGCAAAGCAGCCATCCCCGAGCCATCTTTGCAGCTTGTGGGTCCTGATGCAGCTTCTTCTCCTCCCCACCCTGCAGTCCTGCTGCTGAAGGGCAGCACTGTCTCCCTGGGGAGTTTTGGAGAATCCCGGAGTGGAGATGAAGGGAGAGGAGAATGGAAGTACTGCTGCAAAACAGTCTCAGGAAAAAGAGGTCAAAACACCTGCAAAGGAGACAACAAGTGGCTTTGCTTCGTCTCTCAGCCCTGAAAACTGCTGTGTAAGAACTGCTTTTATTTGGGAAGGCAATTGTGTGATGGGTCCCCGTGGGGCTTTGAAAGCTCGTGGCTTGGCTACGAGCAGGAGCATCAACAGAGGCTGCTGGGGCTCCCAGCTGGATGGAAAACCATGTTTGTTCCTGCCAAGGCATTTTCTTCGTGCTCTCTGCACTAATCTTGTGGGAAGTGGCAGCGGGACCAGGGGAGTTCAGTGGCAGATCCACGGCTGGGGGTTTCTTCCCACTCCAGCCCCGCTCCTGGGCCGTGCAGTTTTTCATCTGCAAATCCTCTGATGCTGCTGCCAAGGGGAAACCCAAAATTCAGGGCTGTGAGGGAGCTGCAGTGGCAGAGAGGTTGTTCTGTGTTTGACAGTGGCAGAGAAGTTGTTCTGTGTGTGACTGCAGCGAGGGGCTGTGCCGGGCTCTGAGCTCTCCCCCTGCTCCATCAGCAGCTCAGATGCACTTCTGTGCTCCCTGGAGGAGCCAAGAGTTCTCCTGGCAGAGGTGTAGAGGTGTTCACCACCCATTCCTCCCCTGAGTGGCAGAGCTGAAAGTAGGACCAGGACATGCAGCACAGCCCAGGGTGAGCAGGACTGGGCACAGCACGGGGACAGCTCCCAGGAGAGGCACCAGCAGGGAGCAAGTGCTCGTTCAAGCCCTTTTTAGCAGCACTTCAGGTGCTTCCCAGCACTTCCCAGCTGTGTTTGTAGCAGCTGGTTCTACCTGGCTGGGCAGGACAAACCCCTGCACATCTGCTGCCACTTGATGCTCCTCTGGAAACATCCCCCTCAGTCGCTTTGGGAATTTAACACAATAAAATTGAAGGAAGAGGGAGGCTGCAGGGGATGGGGAAGGGACCAGGCAGCAGCCCTGGAGTGGGTTTGTAGCTGCCTGCAGTGCTGCAGGTGTGCTGCAGGAGGCACAGAGCCTGCCCCAAAACACTCCCATCTAACCCTTACATGTGATCATGACTAATAAATGATGAAGTGCTGAAGAAAAGACATTAAAAAGATGAGGAAAGGCCAAAGGAGGCAACAATAACCCTGACAACGCACTCAGCTCTGATCCAAGCTCCTTTTGACAATTCAATTATAACATGATACTAATTACTGAGTTGTTGGCATCGAGTGCCAAGGCAGAAGGGCACTGCAAGAACGGGATATTGACAGGGGAAGGTGGCAGCAGCAGCACTTCTCACCCAGAGAGATGCCAAACTGCATCAAGGGAGCCCTGAAAAGGAGCCAGGATCGGGGTGGAGTGTGGCAGGGAGCTGTGAGGCTGGATGACAGCTCGGAGCTGGAACGGGAACGAATGTGATGGTTGTCTCAAACAGAGGCTGATGGTGCACAGGCAGAAGGCAATTAACCAGGAGAGCTTTGGGATCCAGGCTGATGGGGATGTTTCTCTGCTGTCAGCCCTTTTAAACCTGCATTTGCACTTCTCCTTTCCAGTCTGGTGCTCCCGACTGAGCACAGCCACCACACTGGGGTCAGGGACCAAACCCAGACCTCTGACGGGATGGAAAAGAGCTGAGGAGCTTGTCCTTAATCTGAGAAAAACCACTGAAGGGTTAAAGTCTCTCCACTGTGCCTCAAGTCCCACTGCTCACTGCAACATGCATAACAGTGCCTTCCCTGGAAACAGGGTCACCAACACGCTCCCTTTCACTAATTCCATATTTAAAACACGGCTTCTCAATCAAAGAGATGCTATTACCCACAAAGCAGCTTAAATTGTCCTTTAGATTTAAATACAGCCTGTTGCATAAAACATCTTTTTTATCAAATTCACTTAGGGCTGACAAGTGCTTCCCCCCCCCCCCATATCCTTTAATAACATCCTGAGCTTCCCAGAGCCCTTAAGTGCATTCCTTTGGGAAGCAAATACCCTTAAGGGCATCTTTTTGTCATTGTTCCTTTTCTCCACTTGCTGAAGAGGGATTGTGGTGAGAAACCTGAGCTGCTATTGCATCATGTCCTGGCTCTCCCATGCAACTTCCAGGTGGGCAGAGCCTGCTGGGCTTGGAGAAACATCCTCAGCTGCTGTGGGGAGCATGAGAAGGGATATTGGGATTTTCCTCCAGCCCAGCATCATCCCAGCATGAGAAATCCATGCTCTGGCTGAGTCTGGTATGAGCAAGGAGGGATTTAGAGCATTGTCATGGCCAGGACAGACCTTCTCCCTCAAGGATGCTCTCACCACTGGCACAAACCACAACAGCCCCAGTTGCCCATCCCATTCCTGGCACAGGAGCATCAAACCCAGCTACTGTGGCTCTGCTGGTGCTGTGCTACTCATTTACCCCAGGTGGTGTGCTCTTTCACAGAGCAAGAGGCACAAAGTTTTGAGGTGGGTTGGGGAATCATTTGGGAATCAGCTGAGTGTAGCACTCCACCATTCAAGAAGAATCAAAGGGAGAAATAAGGCTAATTTTATCAAATTTTATAGGGAGAACAGGATGGATGCAGTGTTACCTTGTGGTTAGTGCGCTGGCCTGGCATTTGGGGGAAATTTGGTTTCTTTTGGCTTGTGCAGATGGGCTCCATGGATGAGAAATGATGGTCCTCTGAGTTTTACCTTCTCCATCTGCCAAACGAAGAGCACAAGACAAATGAGCTGATGAAGAGCACTGCGTAAGAGAGACCTTATGTGGTTAATTAAGGGTGGCAAGAGTTCAAGGTACAGACTTCCATGACATTTTCTCTCAGGCCACAGCACGTTGGAGGGCTGGGTCAGTCGGCAGCTCAGGGCTGGAGCTGCTTCCCATGTGGATCATCCATCCCTGCACCCAGCCCAGCCTGGCTCTGTAAACAGGCTTGATTACAGCACCACGGGCACTGCCAGCAACAGAGGACCAGACAGAAAAAGCACTGACTACCCAGGCTGTTAAAAACTGCTCACTGCTGGCACAGCAAACTTGAACAGCATCCGGGCACGGAGCTGGACTTCTCAGCAGCTGCTGTGCAGGAAGGTCAGAGATGGAAGGGGTAGGAC
Source organism: Manacus candei (assembly GCF_025592945.1). Taxonomy (NCBI): domain Eukaryota; kingdom Metazoa; phylum Chordata; class Aves; order Passeriformes; family Pipridae; genus Manacus; species Manacus candei. Next base: position 1,276,105 of record NW_026138118.1, on the reverse strand, counting down.
ACACAAAACCAGTTTTTAAATGCAAATGAAAGGAGGCTTTTTTTAAAAAAAAAAGACAAAAAACCCGCCCCAAACCGAACCAAACAAACACAGACCTCAACTCATTATTTTTAAAAAATTCCATCAGAAGCGTAGTGGAAAAAATCTGTTTTGTCTGCTCTGTGGTTAAACAGCTCCCAGCTTGTCATTAGCTGCTGGAACTTGGTTTATCAGAAGAACTGTGCATCTGTAGGACAATTGTTTTCAGATTAACACACACAGGCTCACTGCCAGGCAGTTGTGCTCTCCATCAGTTTTTGACCATCTGTGTGCCCTTTGGGATTATTCCCCTCCCTTTCCCGACATTTGCTCTCTAGGATTAGGAGGTTGCCACCTTCATCACTGTGGAAGAGAGGTTTTCACCCCAGAGCCTCCAAGCCCAGCTGCCAAAGCAGTAAAATTGCTTGTGAAGGGATGGTGGGAGCTTTTAAATCTCCCTGCAGCTGAGGGGGTGTGAGGATGAACCTCTGTAGGATGTGACCACGTGAAACCATCCCCTCCTGCCTGGCACTAAACTTGGGATTGGATTTGGGAATGAAGCAGAAGGGGAGTGTGAACAGACCCTGGAGAGGGAAGATCTGGGGTCTGAGAGGAGGAGGATGATCTGATGGTCTGTGGAGCTGAAGCCAAGCAGGTTTCAGGTGATTTCTCCCGTGGATGTTTCAGGTATCAGACTTCTGGCCATCACCTCTTGAAGAGGATTCATGTGGGCAGAGTTCCAGCAACATTCCCTCACTCCTGCATGGTCCTGCTGCCTCATGGCAGTGCATTCTGTGATTCTGTTTGCCAGGCAGAGACCAGGCAACCAAGAACACTGTGAGACTCAACTGTGAACCCCCTTACCACCTACTCCAGCCCTTTCCAGAGGGAAAACCAGTGTCCTCAACTGCAAGGCTTTGATCAGTACTGCAAAGACAAAAGCTTTTTGTGGTCATGGTGAGAAAATTGCACTTGGGAGGAATTCCTGCCGTTATTTTAACCTTGCTGTGTTTTAACTTAAAATATTGCTGTGGTGGTCGGACTCGATGATCTTGGAGATCTTTTCCAGCCTTAAGGATTCTGTGACTCTGATTGTCCTTTGTGTTGGTATCATATGTTAACCAGAGGTTGCTGATGAGGCTGAGCTGTGACAAATTCCTCTCTTTGGGATGGGAGTCCCAGTTTTTTGGTCCTGTAGCTCAGCATTGCAGCTGCAACCACGTGAACCAGCGGTTTCACTGCGAACTGCTCATTTCTTGAAATGAATAGTGGGCCTTGTGTTGCTTGGGATAAAAAAAAAAATAGTCCAAAAATCTCTCTCTCTCTCCTCCAAATATTCATTATCTTAGCAGTGCCAGGGACTCCTTGAAACCATCTCACCAACAGCCCAGGCACTGATGCAAACAAAGCCTGTTCACAGCGAGCAGTGTCACAGCTCCACAGCTCTCTTTTGGATGGAGGCTCAGGCTTGGCAGGGCCAAACTTTTGAGAAATCGATTTTATATTTTTTATTTTTTTTCCCCTTTACAAAGAGAATTTCCAAGTCTCTGTGTGTGTCTTCCTCTGGTTTCTGGCATGTCCAGTAACTCTATTTAAGTGCATATTTTTCAAACACAGGGTAGGTTGGAGTATTCCTTGTTAGTCCAAGAGAGATTTTAAGGCCACTCATGGATGTTGGAGTAGCCCCTCTCCAGGTTTGGGTGAAAACCACAGGGACACAATCCCCTTTGTGCCTGTAGCCTGCAGATGGGATATCTGAGGGCAGACAAGTCAACATGTGGCTACAGCTGATTATTCCTTTAGATTTACTGGCTACATGCTCTAAAACTACAAGTTTTGCAAGTCAGGCAACAAAAGGTTCATTAAAATGAAGTGGGTTAGAAGGTCACCTTTTGCTTTGCATAGATGATTGAAAGGGGCAGGGAGAACTCAGCTTCCAAGCATTTATTATTGTAGTTTTTCTCTGCTCTCCAACAATTTAAATTTTTGCATTCATTAAGTCAGCATTACCAATTCTCAACATTACTGCTTGCCCATTTCCTCTCTCACGTAAGAGCTCGATTTATTCCAGTCAAATCCTCAGAGACAGCTTCCTGTGTCCCCTCTTCAATGTTTAACTCTTCTCCTGGTACACCCCAAACCTCCCAAGGACCAGGGGTCACCAGGCTCGCTGCCCTGTGGATCCCCAGCCCTTCCATCTCTGGATGGGGAAGGAACAGCCTATTCCCTGATCTCCAGCCTGTGCTTTCCTTTGCCTCCTGGATTAGCTTCTCCACCTGCAGCCCCCCATGCCCTTTCTCCAGGGCTCAGGCACGAAGTTGGGCTCTCAGCTGTAATAAGGGGGCATCAAGTTCAGCACAGCCCATAAACACGGCCCCATCTCCCCTCCACTGGGATATTTTCCCACTGTCTGTTTTGAAAAAGAAGGGAAATTGTGTTTGGAACATTGAAAGCATCTTAAAAATGAGGTGACATTGTCGCTGCTGGTGCTTCCATGGCAACCTGCATTTGTTTCTCGGAGCTGTTTCATAATAATTAATACAGCCCTTCCATTCACGTGGCCCCTGCTCAGGGTACATGGACCAGCCCCCAGCGCTGCTTTCCTGGGTCACATGAAATATTTATACCAAAGAATCAGTAGAAAGAACTTTTCTGGCACGTTCTGGTCACTGGGACAAAGCAATGACACACAGACATCTGACCAGCCCTCTGCAGGAAGGGATTTGCTGACAGCAGCCGGGCAGAGCCTGCCAGGACATCCCTCCCACACGATTCCAGGGCAGGACACCCCTCCCACGCGATTCCAGGGCAGCCAGAGAGCCCCATCCTGCTGATCACACCAGGCTGGAACAAGGCAGGGCTTGTTACACGCTGGCAGCAGTGAATCCAGGACTCTTCTTCATGCCCTGGCAAACACGAGCTTCCCAACCTTGCCACGCTGTGCTGACACGCCTGGATGAGGCCAAAAGAGTGGGGATTTGGGGAACTGCACCAGCAAAATCCTCAGGCGTGGAGCAACTTGCATATCTCGCATTCCCTCTGCGCTGCAGGCTCCGGGGGTGTTCAGCTGCACGTGGGAGGGCACGGGGAGACGTGGAGCAGAAATGTGGTCACCCACCACAGCAGCTAAAGAGACAGATCTGAGCAGAGCCTGCGCAGCCCCAGGGCTGTGATCCTGCCAGATTCCACGTGGGAAGAAGCAGGGGCTCAGCTGGCAGCACCTGGACGGGGATTTAAATGACTCCAGTGAGAGGTCTCTCCCTTTCACCACCCTAATTTACACTTGCTGTCGATCACTTAACATTCCCCATTTCCAGAGGAAATTCAGGTGCACAGGCTGTGGCTTGGAAATCCAGAGGTGCCATTACACGGGAGCCAAGGGGGTTTGCTGCTCCAGCAACTCCAGCCTTTCAGGGGATCCATAAAACCCAGTGGTTGGACCCAATATAGCTGTCAAATATCCAGTGGCACTTCCAGAGGAATGGGAGGAGGGTTGAGCCCCAGGGTCCTGGCTGAACTCCAGTTTAGATAATTATGTTCTGCCAACCTCCATTCTTTCTGCAGCTCCAATTGGATACGGGAGTTGGAGGCTTTTCTCTGCTGAGATGTATTTCTGGCTCTTTTTCCTGCTGACTAGACTCTTAAAATAAATTAAAAAAACCCCAAACTAAACACAACCAAACCCCCAAATCCCCCCACCTCCCTGTGAAGCCTGTCCTGCAGCCCACCAGCATCAGCCTGGGAAGAAACCAGGCACCATCCATCTGAAAGGCAGTCACAGGTGAGGTCTGTGCCACTCTCTGACACTTGGTGTCCACATCCTCCCATGAATAAGAGGCTCTGCCCACAGGCACATGACAAACACTGACCCACTCCACAGCTGAAGTGCTGACACTCTTCTCCAGGCACTGTGAAGATCCACAAGTGTCAGACACTTCCCGAAGAGCCTGGCACAGCAGATGTGCAAGCCAAGAACTCTGCTCCTCCTCGTTGACCTCCCTTCTGCCCAGCAAAACGCTGGAATGGGGAATATTAAGTGATCAACAGCAAGCATAAATTAGGGTAGTGAAAGGGAGAGACCTCTTGCTGGAGCTGTGCCCTGGTGTCATTTAAACAGGCTTGAGAGAGGCTTAATTGCAGGCTCTGGCAGAGTGCACAGGCTGCTTCACCCCCTGCTCGTGTAGCCACAGCTACGAGCAGGAACTGCCCCAGCTCCTGGAGCCACACTGACATTCTCTGCCCAGCACTGCTGGTGCAGCCCAAACATTCCCATGTCCCTGGGAATTACAGTGAAAAGAGGGCTGATAGGTCTCAGCTGGCTGAACACACAAGCCCCTCAAGTCCCAGACAGTGCCCGTTTGTTCTCTCCTGTCGTGGGGACCTGTCCGGAGGTTTCCCGCTGTCCTTCCCTGCCATGGGAGCACGTGCAGCTTGGACTGGGCTCAATCCCCCTTTCATCGGCTGGTTTGAGGCTGCAAAGCAAGGGGCCAAAATCCCAGGGGGCAGAACTGTTCCTCTGAGCCTGTGAAGGTCCGAGGGGGTGATGAAGAGCCCCCCGAGCTGCCACAAACCGCGTGGACAGTCCGGGAAGTGCAAGAGCTTCACAACACGAAAAGCTCGGAATTATTTCGGTTCCCTCCCACCTGATGATGATTTGCCACGATCCTTTAGCAGCCTGACAGGGCTTCTCCCGGTGCCTCGTGTCACGGGAGACATCTCATCCTTTTCCTCCCGGGAAACAATGCTCTCAGATCAGGCACTTCCAAAGCCTTTGTCAGTTCTGAAAGATAAAGCAGCAGCTTTTATTTCTTCGTGTCATCAACAACCCTTTCCGGCTGTTTTTACACAATGCCTGCCGTGTTTACTGTAAAGAACATTCTTGTGTTGTGTCCCTCGTTTCACTCGAGGTGCAGCTGCACCAAAGAGCGTTTGGCTGCTCCCCTCCTTTTTGTTTCTGAATCTTCACCTCTGCCAGAGGCTCACCTCTTGATATTCCCCTCTCTCCAGGCTTTCCCTTTGCAAAACACACAAGTCTCATCCCTCTGATGAAGCAACGAACTGGGGAGAGTCTACAGGGACTTGCAACATTATTAATGCCTAAAACCCAGCAGCTACATGCAAGGCTTTTCCTCAAAGAGGGTTTTGTTTTAATTTGTAAAGTTAAACATCCGTTCCTCCAACAACTACAGGACTCACAGCAAAGCTGTGACGACGCCCTTCCTACGGGGCTCTCGAGGGTTTTATGTTATCATCTTCATTTGAAATGGGGGAAAAAAAAAAAAGTTCAAAGCAAAGACAGGTTAAATGCTTTGCCTGAAATCACGAGGAGAGTGAGTGGCAGGGCTGGGAGAGGCTGAGGTCTCTCCCCGCCCTCAGTATTACAAAATGTCATTTCAGGAAAATCACAGTGTTAAGCCAGATTCTTGCTGCCCTTTCCAATTAACTTTTAGCAGAGGAAAACAGTGAAAATGTGGGATTCAGCATGGAAACCCTCCCAGGGGCTCTGGCAGCCTGCAGTTTGCTTGTCCCCATGGGGCTGGACCAGAAAGGCTCAGCCTTAGACCTGGGGCTGGGAGAGAAGCTCCTTTTCCAGCTGGAGCACTGGGATGCCCATCTCTGGTGGGGAAGGTGCCATTCAGCCCAGTTACACCTGAATATTGCACACAGGCAGAGGTTTGGGGATGACACCCCCCACCCCAGCCCCACTGCAGGGGGAGTTTTGGCAGCCCAGATAAACATCAAGACATTTCTGCCTCATTTCAGCACAGATTATGGGCACAAACCCAGCATCCACCCCTTTCCTTTGCTCCTCTGCCAGGTGATAACCGAGCTCTCAGGAAGCTGTGCAGGGCAGTAAACCCCCCCCCCCCAAACCACGCCGAGCTGAAGGCTCAGCTTCAGGCAAGGTTGCAGGATGAGGTGCCCGTTGCCTCGTCCCAGAAAGCACAGAAACAGATGTAATTTCTCCCACTTAATTAAAAACTGTGACCTTTGGGGTTGCCACTGTCCTATGGCAGAGCAGCTCTTCCTCCAAGCTCGTTGTTTGGGCTGATCAGGTGGAGAGCAGTGGAGAGCACCAGTGCATATCATGAAGGGAAGGTAATTGTGCTTTCACCTGCTATTACAGAGACAGGTTTTCTACTCAGGCTTGCAGATGACCTTCTCCAATCAAACATTAACTTTGCAGCAAACAATCATTAGGGAGCATTTGCTGGCTTTAATAATTAACGCTTTTATTAATCCACTGACTCCACTTCAAGCAACAGGTCTCTCCAGAATTAATTCTGTTGTCATTTAGAGGAGAAAGAAATGAATACCATTTCAAGGCAAGGAAGGAAGAAGGTATTTAGATTCCACTGCACTTGCTAAAGGTACTGGATCTGCTCCTGGAACTGTAATTGTGCAGCTTATTAACTGCCAAACATAAGGCTAAGTAATTTTCAAAGCCTGGGCTTTGAGAAATACTGTTACTGGCAGCCGTGCAATCCAAAATGCAATCAAGAAGAGACTACAAACTTTCAACAGGCTGAAACTCCATCAGCTGCTCATTGGCTGCAAAAAAAACAAGGGAGATGAAGAGGTCCAGCCAGGCAAATGAACTCCCTTAAACAAGGGAGCAGCTTCTCTGAGGAGCCAGGCAATGAGTGGAGGGAGCTGTTCATCTTCAGAGCTCTGCTGCGTGGAAAAGCCCACCTGGGAGGGAATAACTTCTACCTGTCAAGCAAGATATCTCAGCTCACTGGTTGTTTTGGCTGGTGGGACTTCGTAGCTGTGCTGAGAGCCTCAGGAATTAAAAAAGAATTAAAAAAAAATTTGCCAGAGGGCCCCCAAAACATGCTGCTGCTGGGCTGCCAGGGATGATTTCGGTTCCCTGGCCAGCAGCTCTTTTAAGTGCTATGACAGAACAAATAAAGTTGCTGTTTCACGAGCTCATTAGAGACTCAAGCAGATCAGCCATTCCAGCTGGGAAGAGCTCAGTGGTGTTTGTTACCCTTTCTTTTTTATGCTTCCTCGGATCATCAGCTGTTTCAGGGCACAAGTGAAGTACAGAGAAATTGAAAAGCAAACTCTGCTGAGGGCAGAAGGGAATCAATAAGTGTTGGTTCATGTAACACCTATTAAACATCAGTGCTGAGAAAAACGAGGAGGAAGTGCTGAGAAAATCTTCCTGTTTAATCCTTCCCCCTCCTGCGTCTCCCCAGACCAGTTTCTATGGAGCAAGAAGCATTTCCCAGTTAAAAAAAAACACCCCTTTTTAATTTTTTTTTTTGCAGCAAGTCCCAGTGCCAGGGCTGGGAGCAGAACCCAGCCTTGCCCAGGGCTTTGCAGAGCTCAGCTTGAACCACCAGCCAAGGGCTGCCTTTTGAGGGCTGAGGTACCTGTGGGCTGATTGAACAGGCTCCCTCTCCAGTGAATAACTCTTGCCTTTTGTGTTCGACCACTTGAGGATCGTTTTGACTTTCCCAGTATTGGTGCCATTTAAGCAGCACAGCACGAGGATCAGGCTGTTGGGGAATTATTTGGGGCTGTAAATGGAGTAAAACTCCTGTTTTCAAGTCCTCCAGCCTCTCCCCCTGTCAGGGCCTGAGCTGGTTCTGCTGCTCTCCATCGTGTTACTACATTTCCCTCCTTTTTTTCTTTCAGCTGTGGTAAGTCAGAAACAAATTAAAAAGGCAGGGATCAGAAGACACCAGACTGTTTTATTTAAAATATGCATAATTTAAGCATTCCTTTTATTGTTGCTAACGTTTTGCTGCTGTGGGCAAGATAAGACACAGGAGGAAGCCAAATATTTTACAAAATATCTGCCAGAGAAATTCCTACCTGTGAACTGTTCCTGTATGTCAGAGCCCAGTGAAGCCCCCTTGGAAACACTGAACATTTTAATAATTCTCTAAACTTTTAAAGCAGCAATAAACACGGAGTGAGCTTTCAAATATTTCCCTGAGAAGCCAAGAAACAAAAAAAAAAAAATCCCATTTTACAGATGGGCAAGCAAGTGAAGTTAAATGGTTTCCTGCAGGACACACACTCATCACGAGGAAGGTGGTATTAAAGTTACAACCCACCCCCCTGGTTTCTTGGCATCATTCAGAATTGTCCTCAACCCTCCACAGCCCAATACACAAAATCAAGTTCTTGCAGCAAGTCAGAGCAGATCAAATGCCTCAAAAGCAGAGCACACGTGGCCAGGCTGCTGCTTGACAGGGGTAAAGTCAATCTGTTGTCAGCCAAGCCTTTTTTTTTGTTTTAACAGGTACAGCTTGGTTTGTTTTAAATAGGCTTTAGCACAAAGTTAATTGTACAAACACTTTCAGCACCTGCAGGCCTGTGGGTATGGGTGTCTTGGTGACCTGGAAAGTCTGAAAGGACTGAACCTCTACACAAAGCTTTTCCTGCAGCAGCTGATGGTCTCCCCTCCTTTATCAACTGCCCCTTTCCTCAAAGGCTGTAGGAACTTGTGTATCCTCACTGTTACTGATTTGGAGTCCAGCTTTCATTGAAACCAACAAACAGAATTGAAATTACTAATTTAAAGTAATAGAATTAAAATTAAATTAATAAACTAAAAAATAAACGAATAAACTCAAAAATAAATTCATAAACTCAAAATTAAATCGTTAAACTTTAAATTAAATTAATAGTTTAAATGGAATTGAAATTTAATTGACATTAACAAACTGGTTTAAAAATCAAGCTGACAAACACCCAGCCATTTACTTAAATTTCCATACATGGACCAAGTAAAAGAGAATAGAAAATACACTTTCAAATTTCCGTATTAGAGCCACAAAATGAGGAGTATCAGCCTTTATCAGTCTGCACCTGGGAGGTACAGCTACTACCACTCACAAATACATCTTTAAAAGATGCCCTGTGATGTGTGAATTATTTATTTTTTTTTTTATGTAGTAATAAAAAAAAATAGCAAATTCAAACTGGCACCTAGAAAAAAAATGTCCCTGTGACACATTAGAGGGCTCATTTGTACCCTGTGTGCAGCTGCCCAGTGCTGGAAAGAGCCTTAAGGTCTGGGAAGTTGTGCTAATGCCGTGTAAAAGTGGCACTAGGAAAGGGCAGGTCCATTTTTATCCCTGCCCTTACATTGATATAGTGACTCCTCGGAGCCTGGCCATGAATCTTTAGGTGGAGCAGCAGTTTGAGCCTGGAGCTGTGTTGGGTTTTATTCACATTTCCAGCCCTGCCAAAGGGCTTGGACCTGCCAAAATCGACCTGGCTGGGTGGGTTTTGCAAAGAGCTGAGTCTGGGATGTGCTCCGAGCTCCTGGGCAGGGCTGGATCCAGGGAGTGGGGTTTGGGGGGGGAAGGAGGGGGAGCAAACCCAGCCCTTTGCTCCTTGCTGAGGGTGTGACACAGGGAAGCTGCTGTGCTGCTGCTGCTTGGACTGATTGCTCCCTCTTCTCCAAGTCCACTCGGGCTCTGAGCATTCCAGGGCAAAAAATAAACCCACCCTCATTCCCTGTGTTCACACAGGAGGGGCAAACACTGAGCTCAGCCCTTGTAAGTGCTGCTCACAGGTTACTGATGTGAGTAAGAAAACCAGAGTTAAATAACTAAATGGAAAGGATGGGGGGGAGAGGGGAAAGCAAATCCATTCCATGAATTTCCACATCTTAAAAGAATAAACTCACATCTTAAAAGAATAAACTCCCACTCCACCCCTGGAAGTGTCCAAGGCCAGGTTGGATGGGGCTTGGAGCAACCTGGGCTGGTGGAAGGTGTCCCTGCCCATGGCTGGGGGGAAAATGGGATGAGCTTTGAGATCCCTTGCAACCCAAACCACTCCAGAATTCCACGATCAGTCACCAGTCCTGCTGCCCACCCCGGGCACAGCCCACTGTGGAAAATCCCATTTAAATTAGGAAGCCAAAGGAATGAGCTGAAGAAGGTCAAATCCACAACACCAGGACATCTGACAGCACTGGGATGTGGTTTCCACTGCTGTGGCTTTGTTAAAATTCAGTGTAACGTGTTAATTTGTCTAAAGTTACAAGAGTATTTGTAAACATGGAGTAGTTTTAATGCAGTGACTGTTGATGCTGGGCAACATTTCCTATAAACTGAACTTTACAAGAAGAATTACCCTCAGCAGAAATCCAAACAGCTCCTCCACACGAGTCAAGATCCAACCCTGCATCCCTCCACAAACAATTTCAGCAGCTTGTTTTTCAGCCCTAAGAAGTCAGATTCTGCATCAGAAACTAGATTTTTGTCCAGGACTGAATGTTTTTCACCTGCATTTTTAAATGCCTAAATAATAGAAATGACAGTTCTCCACTGTTGGATAGCAAAGGCCTCAGGACCTGCAGGATATGGATCTCTGCAAGGTATTTAAGCTGCAATATTGGTGTTCCTGAGGGAAAAGTTGGAGAGACTGAAGAAAAATGTCCTGTATTTACATCTGATTTCAACCAAGAATCTACATTGCTTCGGTTTCTGGCTTCTGGATATGGAGAATAAGGCAAAGCCTTCTTGCTTCCCTGTCTTTGAATCTCCATAAAATATCCCATGGAATGCTTACCTATTGATCATGGTTTCATTACCACAAAAATCCGTGTATTTCTGAGCTCTCTGGGCTTCCCGAGATGAACCTCCCATTCCTTCACACAACAGAAAAGGCTGTGAAATAACATTCAGGTGCCTGCTTAAGGAAAAATGGAATTTTTTGCTCTCCGAGCAGGGCCGGGCTCATCCAGGCATCCTGGGCCCTCTCGTGGCTGTTGGGGAGAGGACACGAAGGAATTTTTCCTTTCTGCGAGTTCTCACTTGCAGAAAACTCCAGCACTTTTCTCATCGGGTCCTCCGGATCTGAAATGCTTTAACTTCAAACTGCTCTGAACCACAACTTTTAGTTTCAGATCCAAATTTACTCGGAATTTGGGGGATATTTGAATTTATTTTTTTTCCCCCAAGCTAATCACCAGTAAGAGACCACTTCTAATATTTTTTTTTCCTATTAAAACAGTCCAACATTTTAAAAATTAAGCCTCCAAAAGCAGATGAAGCACAAATCTTCTCGTGATAAAAATTGCTGGTAATTATTCTACATGGCAGTTCATTCCGAGAGAGAGGTCAAAAAAAAAACAAACCCCAGCCCAAGCCTAATTAAGAAAAAGAAATTACAGATAAGCAGATGGTTCTAAGTGACAATGCACCCGAAGAGGTTACAAAAAAAATCATCGTGAAACCAAATTGTTTAGTCAAGGTTAATGAAAGTTGGGATATAGTGGCAAACACACGAGGAAACAGAGCAGATTAAGAGAGCACTTACAGAGATAAAGGTTGTAAAACGCTGCTTATTTCAATCTTGCAAGAATCCCTTGGGTTTAGCACCGTCTTAAATCGGCTTTGAAATGCTTGTCAGGTGTTTTGCATCAGGAATGTTTCAATCAGACCCGGAATGGAACGGCTTGAAAGCCAGGGATGAGAAAATCCACCTGAAGCTGCCACTCGGTTTATGATCAGGGAACTGTGCTACAGCTGGGTTTGGGGGGGAAGAGGGAATTATTAAGCTTTGGGGTAGAACAAGAAAACACTGCTTTTCCCCTGCAGAAAAAAAAAATGTCCTTCTGGAGCATCTGTAAAGAGAGAGGCTCCACTTTCCCTCACTGTCACTATTATTTTATTACAATCAAACCATTATTGCTCACACCAGCTACACTTTGATGGGAAATTTAATGTTAATTATGCAAGACATATAAAGGTTTTCATTGCAAGCAGTAAACCCCAGTATTTCTGAACCTGACAACGTGGGCTAGAACAGCATAATCACCACTCAGCTTGTAGGTAAATGAGCCACTTACATCTGAACTTGATTAAAATGGATTTCTCCTGCCTCTTCTCCTTTATTGGGAATGCTTCAGTCACATGGATGGGTGTTATTTTAGTGATTCACTGAAGATACTGCTGCATCTCGGATTTCATTGTTGTAATTTATGGTGTATTAGCTTGCTGAGGGTTTATTTCTGACCTTGACTTCCAAATTACGAGAAAAGGAAGCGTCCAGTAGGAAAGAAACACATCCCCACTGCCCCCCAGCTCCAGGGGGAGTGCTGAATAACCACTGAGCTTATGTCTAAGACTTGCAAGCTTAAAAAAAAAACCCACCAAAAACTAAAAGTCCAGCAATTGACTGCTGCAGGTGATCAATTTGCTGCAGTACAGTGGTGCACAAACCTGCTTGGGCGAGTTCAGGTGCAGATTTTGGGTTAAGTTCTCTTTGTGCTCTCAGATATTAATCTTGGGAATGGTTTTATTCTCAATACCAGCCACTATTGGAAAAGGAAAAGGGTTAAACTGTTTAATAGAGCATTTTCCATCAAATGTGTATTTCCAGCTATTGAGAAGAGACAGATTTTGATTTTGAAGTGCAAAAAAAACCAACCAAAAAACAAAAAAACCCCATCTGTCGCATATAAATGTCATCAATAATAATGTATTTGGAGCAGGCAGCTCCTGGACACGGCAGTGGCAGGATCAGGAAATGCCAAAAGGCACATTTTTCTTGGCCCAAGAAACTGCCTTGGAGCCAGTTCCTCCAGTGTGCAATTCCAGAGTGCTCGAGGCAACCTGGGGGGCAAGGAACAACTTCCAAATCTGATGGAACAGTTTGGAAAGAAAAAGCAAAAACAAACCACAAGTTTGCTGTGCTGGAGCACTTCAGAGGGAACAGGGCCTTGGAGGAGGTGGGAGTTCCCTGCTCTCCTGCCCTGAAGGTGGGATCTCCAGCTCCACTTGCAGAGGACATTCCAGTCCAAGCAGGGATTTTTTTTTTTTCCTTTCTGGAAGTTATTTGCTGAAGGCAGACTGAGTTCAATCCATGCTTTTAAGCCTTCCCTTCCCCACCACCATGAAACAGGCTCAGGAAGAGGAGCCAGTTCATCTTGGCACAGTTATAGAAGGAATTCTACGAGTAAAGGAGCTTTTTTGTTAAATATTAAAATTACACACTGCTTTCCGCTCTACTTAGACCTTTCAGTGAGGATAAACCCAGAGGTACCCAAAGCCATCCCACACAAGTCCTGCCCTTCCATTCCCTTTGCTTCCCAGACTTATGCTGCCTGGAAAAACTTCTGGATACTTCAGTTTTATTTTGGCAGATCTCTCCAGAGTATTAATTCCTCAGTTAACACCTCAAAATTGACTGTAAAAAAACAATTGAAAAAAAAAAAAACCCAAAATGTGCTGGGTGACCCTTCTGCCCAGTTATGTGCTTAAATTCCCCATCCCTTCATCCTGCAACCACAATTCATGATGAGTCATTAAGATATTTTCCATTTCAGGCATTTCAATATTTAAACACCCAGGGGTTGGCTGGTATAGGATTTGATGCTTGAATTATCTCCTTCCCCTTGTCCTCAGAGCAGACTGGAGCCTGCAAATCCTTTCCCCTTTCCTGGAGGAACGTTTCCATTCGGGCTGAGGAGGGTCCTGGGGGTTACAAGGGGATCTGTTCAAATTGTAAACTCATCCATGTAATGGATTTTGATTGGGAAATGGTCTCTGTGTGTCACAGTAATAAAATAATAAAGTGTCCTCAGGGGACTGGGAGGTTCAGGCAGTGCCTGCAGCAGGATCAGGGGGTGGCTGAGGTCGGAATTTCTTGGTACCTGAAAAGTTTTACCTGGAGGTTTTAATGCAGCCCGAGAACACCCATGTCAGGAGCCAAAGCAAAGAGGGGAAAACCCAGCTCATCCACCCCAAAATCAGATTCCCAATAAAATATTTTACACCAGGAGCTGTGGCTGCTGAGAGAATTGGACAGAAACACTGAAAACAAGGGAACAGTTGCTTTTTCTTTTTATCTAGGCAAGGACAATGCTTAAACCTCTAAACTGTCCATCTTGGCCTTGCTTTTGCAGTAAGAATGGCTGGAAGGAAAAAGGCTAAGCTTACAGACTTCTGCAATCCTCAGGAAATTCAAATTTACCTGTTTCTCCTCTTTTTTTAGAGCCCACAGACAGGGGAACTTGCTAAGTTTATACATGAACACAGGAGACATCTGTTCTTCCTTCTGTTTTACTGAAGCTCTGTTGCAGAAGAGACTTACCTGGAATAACAGGGTGCTCTTTAAACAAAACCTGTTCTTTACACTTCTAAATCAGGTCAGTTAAAAAGGCAAAAAAAAAAATAAAAAATAAAAATAATAATTATCTCTTTTTATCTGCAAGAAAATGTTTATTCTTTGTAAACCCCACAGAAAAAAAAGAATGCAGCCAAGACCAAGTATTGAACGAAAACTGTGCCCAAGTGGGCAGCAAAATGGGGGAACCTCAACACAAAAAGTCAGTGACAATATTTCATGTTTTGCACAAAGATGAAAAACCTATGACATTTTTGAGTAACACTTTCATGGTGACAATTACACAAGATGATTCAAAAATGCAAATGACAGCAACATGCACACCTGGCTAAAGCTAGAAATTGTATCCCAAAGGAATTATCTGTGATTAAAAGGATGTAACTTTAATACTTCTATTGACTTGCATGTCCTACTTCCTTTTTTTTTTGTTTGTTTTCCCCCATGAGGCAACATGCCAATTAACACCATAATTTAAAAAAAAAAAAAAAATCAAATCTTTTCTTTTCAGAAGAACTTTGTCCTTCTAGAGTCCACTGCATGTTTGCAAAATCCTAATGTTGGGTTTGTTTTTCTGCTGGTTTCCCCACACAATTTGGCTTCCCACCCCTCCAATCCCCCCCCACCCTCCAAAGCTCTGAAACACTTCAGAAGTTGCCAGTGCAAACACTTTCTATCAACGTATAATATACATTTTTTTAACTTAAACCTTTGTGCAATTTATGAGTTTCCTTCAAAACTCACTAGGAAAAAAAAAAAACAACAACAAAAAAACCCCCCAAAAAACCAAAACAACTCCTTGGCACGACAGCTGAAAAACATTCAGCTCCTTTTAAACTGTCAAACACAAGGTGATATAAAGTGTAAATCACAGTTGAATAAAATAAAAAAAAAACCCAGAACTGCAGGTTTTATTAGCCAGCTTTACAGTCTCTTGTATACAGTACATTGCACAGCTCCACCTTCACGTTAACGCTTCTGGATTAATATTGTGCCTTCCATGATGCAGAATAATCAAGGCAAGTTACAGAACACTGCTGAGTTTATATCAAAATAAACAGAAGATGTAACCTTGGTTTATAATGAACATCCAAATTACCATGTACAATTTGCAGTAGACTCTGTAATGAGCTTGATATATAAGATACATGACAGTGAAGGGGGAAAAAATAGTTTAAACTATCAAGTTTCCTCTTGAAATGTCTTTTCCCAAGGCACTGTGAACAAGACTGTTAGCAATTCTCAATGACTAAAAACACCAATGGGAATATAAATATTTCACACAACAACCACCGTCACATCATCAGCTAATCTCTTACTCTTCCCCTTAAACAACGCCCCTGAAATTTGTTTGGTCCTTTGAGGGGGGTAAAATCAAATTATCTTCTGCAACATCACGTATTTGCATTTAATACATCTATAAATCAAAGCTTTGTTAGATTATTTAACCCTTTCGCTGTAAAAACTAAAGATTTTTTTTTCCCTCACTATTTCTGAACAAATCTGCCAATTCATTTTTGATTATTAAACCAAAAAAAAAAAAAAGAGAAGAAAGGGTTCAAAATCAAGCAAAGCCCTGTATTTTTTTCAAGAGGAAACCATGCAAGAGTACATAAAAAGGCAAAATTGGCTACTTGAAAACCAAGAATTGTTTTTAATGCATTGGCCAAGGAAAATAAATTGCAAAGTTCTGTGAGGTTTTCTAAAAATTTACAAGAAAAACTGATGGGCAGTTCTAGTCAATCCAGATGTTCTTTTATCCTGTTTTAAATGACAACAAATACAGTCTCACACAATACAATTTCATCTTGACTGCAAGAGACACTCCTGTGTGATGCCTTCAGCATGACAAAAAAATTACTGGGCAAAAAAGAAAAATTGGCATTCATTTCTTCAAGGGCTGATAAACAGAGGCATTGGGATCGAGTCCAGAAGGGCTGGTCTCCACAAATTTGGAAGAGTAATGTGGGGAAACAGGACTCAGAGTGCTGGTGGCTGCAGTGTATGTTATGCTGGGCATTACTGCCATAACTTCTGCAATCTTCTGTTTTAGGTCCTTGATTTCCTGATCTTTTTGAATGATTTGCCCTGAAAACAGCAAATAACATCACTTAGAACCAGCGGCATTTTTCACCCTCCCAAACACACACACAACACCCCAAAAGTGTTCAGTGGTTGAGCTGGTGAAGTTCTTTACCATGGCATCAGTCAAAGCACAACCTGTGTAACTCCTGGCTGTGCTGAGGAGCTGTGTTTAATTATCCCTAATTACCCCACGACATAACTAAACACGGCTCTGCCATTATAATCTTGCACTGTTTGGATTCACAGCTGCGCCGCATCCAAAGATTATTTCCATGCCTCAACAATTTTCTGCACTTTTCCATTCACATTTTTCCAAAATCCTCACAAAAGCACGAGTATTTGCTTATTGGATGTGTTATTTATTTTCAAAACTGTCCAATTCCCATAGTTTTTCTAAACCCCCTTTTGTGCACGCTCACAACATCACTGCAGCAATTTATGAAACCAGGCAAAGAATAACAGCAACTGAAATGAAACAAAACAATTTCTCACTCTAATCAAATTTTCCTGCAGTCAAACAAAACTTCTACAGGGAAATTAAACGGGTGTTAAATCAAAAGGTTATTTAATTTTGCTCCAAGGTTTGCCCAGCTGCACCGAGGCCGGGCTGGGCAGGGTTTTATGCTGGTTTCCTGCTCCCCCTGGTGGCATCACCACGTTTAAAACAGGTTATTCCCCCCTCCAATTTGGGTTTTATGTACTTCACGAGTCATAAAATATTATTATTAGGATTCAAAGACAACAACTTAATAGATGGCAACTATTATTTTAGCTCTTAAAAGAGAGAGCTCTTCTAGCTCTTTAAGAGACCTCCAGCTTTACGTAATGGTTTATAAAAACGTAGAAAACAATCATAAATTAACTCAAAACACCCATCTTTACATTTGTTGTCAGTTTGATAGCTGGGGGGGAAGGAGGTCAGGTGGCTTAGGCTCACCCCCACAAAGCTGTGGAAGCTGAAATGCTCAGTGGGGGCCACATCCCACCCACCCCAAAACATTTCCATGATTTTTCTCTGCTCTCGTGTTGGATTTAACCCTCCATCCTTACCTTGGGCAATCTCAAGCTGCCTTTTTGCATCTCCTAATGCAGAGAACAGATCCAGCTTGATCCTGGTCTCTGCACTCAGGCTGTTCTCTAAGTGCTGTGTTTTATCCTGCATGGCTGAAAGTGCTGACATTAACACCT
Organism: Manacus candei; assembly: GCF_025592945.1. Classification (NCBI taxonomy): domain Eukaryota; kingdom Metazoa; phylum Chordata; class Aves; order Passeriformes; family Pipridae; genus Manacus; species Manacus candei. The sequence goes on along the minus strand of NW_026138118.1, from coordinate 1,258,714 downwards.
CCGTATCCTTCTCGTTTTCCTTGTACTTCCTCAGCTCCTGCAGGAATAATCAGGACAAATGTTATCCTCGCTCCCTTTGCACATGGGATAGGCTGAGAAGCCTTCTGCCTTCCCCACAGTGGGCTTGGTATTAATAGTGTGAAATTAAAATGCTGGTTAATTAAGGACACTGTAATATTACCTCCAGTAATTACACGTGGCCATCAAACAAGTGATTAAAGCCATAATGAACGAGGCATAATTACAGTGCAGGGAGCACCAGTTACTCTGTTCCTCAGCCCTCCATCAGTCACAGGAAGACCCTCCACCCAAAACCCAAAAAAATCACTTCCAAGTGCCAGCTGAGCCTGCCACACAGCCCTCTCAGCCAAGGGATGTGGGATGTGGAAACACTTCCCACAAGACTCAGAAAGGCTGGAAAAGACATTTAATAACATCCAGTCCAGCTGCCAACCCAGCACCACCACGTTCACCATGAAACCGTGTCCCCAAGTGCCACGTCCACGTGGGTTTTGAACACTTCCAGGGATGGTGACTCTACTATACACAGAAATGTTCTATACTTTTAAATGAGGAAACAGTAATGCAAAGGGGAAAATATTAATGCCTGCAACAAAAGGCTTCTCTAACAGTTTGAGGGTGCTAATAAGATTTAAAAGCTTAATTATAGCTGGTTTTAATTGTTTGGAAGCCATGCTCGTCCTCTCCACGGATAAACCACCCTTGTTTTCAAGGGTTTGGTAAACACAGGAACAACAAGGCTGCATATGTTGTTTGGAAACAAGTTCACGATAACACCAGGTGGATTTTGAAGAGACATTAAAAATACATATTCATGCAAGTTGTCAGTTGACAGTCCGAGGACATCTTTAGGAACAGACATTTGAAAGGAATAAGGTCAACTCCAACTCACACATTTGAGCTCTTACACTCTTAACATGCCAGACACTGTCTCTGCTACACGTCTGCCACCAAGTATTTTCAATACTGAAGCACTTTCCCCCCCCCCAAAAAAAAGCCTGGCCAGTGTTTCAGATTGAGTAAGCAACCTTTGTGAATTATATAAGGATGTATAAATAAAATGGTGAATTATATAAATCACGTGAATCAAACAGATTTGTATAAATAAATTTGTGAATATATATAATGACAGAGACTGGCAGCGAGCTCCTTGCATCAGGTAAAAAAAATGCTGTTGAGGGGATTATATCCTCAGTCTACACAGACCAGTGGCTTTGGGGAGGAAAACTGTAATTTAACCAATGGAACTGTGTGGAGCTGAGACAATTAACCTTCCTCATCCCCACTGTCTGATAAACCCTGGTGCAAGACATGCCAGACAAACATCTGAACAGCACAGTTACTGAAGGTGGTGATTGCCACTTATGTAGATCCTTGGGTTTTGGAGGGCTGAAAGCTCTCCTTGTGATGCTGATCTAAGCCCCTGGCGCTTTGTCATTACCTGAACTTTCATTTCTAGCTCTCTTATCTGATCTTCTTTCAGCTTTATGTCAATTGTTAACTTCTTGCACTCTGTCTCCAGCTCCCGGATACGATTCCGTAGAGTTTCAGTGCACTCTCCCCTGCAGAAAAACACATGAAAAGAGGGGAAGATGAAATAAGAACAAGGTTGTCATTCCTCAGCTGTTTATACCACGAAAATTAATGTAAAACTTGAAGGATAAAAAGAGGAAGCTGACTTTCTCCTTTGCAGCAAAATGGTTTCCCCTCATGGCAACAATGGGGAGAGTTACACACCAAGTATCAGGAAATTTAGGATATTTATGAAATATGGAGAAGAGGAAAGCAGAAATAATTCTTTTTAGACATTTGGAGCACTGCAGATTAAAGTCATCCACACTTGTGCTGTGCTCCCATCTCTACAGCTGTGTGACTGCTGAAAATCCCAGTGCTAAGCACTGGCAGCCACTGGGCCAGAGCAGGAACATTCCACAATGTGGGATCTAAACTTGGTATTTTGGCCAATGCCATTGCACAAATCCTTGATTCACAGTCCCCACGTGGAAGGAGATGTTCCTTTTTCCCCAAGCAGACTGACCCAAGCAGGTACAATCTCTGCCAGCACAGCCAAGGTACAGCAGATAATTCAGAGCATTATGTTCTAAATATGCTCTTTAGAGCTTTTTCACCCGTGTGATTCATATTACATGGGCAAATGTAATATATGTAGGCACTGAGGCTCAGAGATTTCCCAGTCCTCCCTCTGCCTTAACACAAATAAAGCCTTTTTTTTTTTCCAAGAAAAGAATCAAACAAACTACTCCTTTCTGTCCACAGGAGTGAAAAAGGCCTCCCCAAAGCACCAAGCACCTCGTGGCAGCAGCAAAGGCCACAGCTCGTGCAGCAGTTGCTTCTTCCAACTTCTTCCTTTTCTTCTCTTCCATTAATTGCTTTTCTACAAAGGTTCGTGCCTCCTGCTCTGCCTTTAGTTTCTTCTCCAACTGGCTGATCATTTGTTTGTCTTTTTGTTTCATTTGTACAGCGTTGTGCAATCTGGAAGGGAACAGCGAGGGGATTCAACGGGGGAGTTTATTCACTACAAATGAATTGGTCAGTGGTCCCAAAGGAGTCTTGGTGGATTTGCAGGCAAGATTTGCCTGGAATTTTGCAAATAATAATAACAATAACAGCTAAACAGTAATTAAATGTAAACATTAAATACGCAAATATAAATATTGAACATACAAATATAAATATTGACAATATAGAATAATCATACATTCTATTATATAAACATATAGAATATATACTTGTTAAATATAAACATTAAATATAAACAATATAAATAACAATAATAGCCAAATAATTAAATATAAATATTAAAGAGACAAATAGAAATATTCAAATATTTAATGAATATATGATGGATATACAATATCTAATATATAAATAGATGTAATGAAGATGATATAAATAGTAAATATAAATATAATGAATCATATATAAATTTATTATATAAATATAATGAATCATATATAAATTTACTATATAAATATAATAAATCATATATAAATTTACTATATGAATATAATAAATCATATATAAATTTATTATATAAATATAATAAATCATATATAAATTTATTATATAAATATAATAAATCATATATAAATTTATTATATAAATATAATAAATCATATATAAATTTATTATATGAATATAATAAATCATATATAAATTTAATATATAAATATAATAAATCATATATAAATTTATTATATGAATATAATAAATTTTATAAAAATTTAATATATAAATATTAGATTATATATAATTATAACAAATTATATAAATTACTGTATTCTATTAAATTATATAAATTACTATATTCTGATTATTATATTAATGACATTAGCATTTATTTTATTAATATTTATTACTACATATTTATTAAAATATTTATTGCTGTTTAATTAATATTTATATTTAATATTTATTAATGATTTCTTTATAAATTTTATTTGTTTTCTTAATATTTATAAATATTTATTTCTAGTTACAGTGGTTCTGAGGATAACAATGATGACAATAATACTATAATTATAATAATATAATTTATAATAATAATAATAATATAAATATATTATAATTATAATAATATTATAATTTCTTCCCCTTTTTCACACCTTGGTCACTATTCTTCTTGTTGTTATTATTATTATTATTACTGTAATTAATGATTTCTCCTCTCCCAGCCCCCCAGCTCCCTCCCCAGCCGTGCCCTCGTACTTGTTCTGCAGGAGCTCGTTTTCCTGCCGGAGCTGCCCCATTTCCGAGCGGATCCCCCGCTCTGTGTTGGTCAGGGAACTGATCTGACTGCGCAGCTCCTGCTCGACCTGCCTGCTGGCCTGCAGGTCAGCCTTTAGCTTCTTGATGTCTTGTTCCAACCTAAGAAAGAAAGATGAGGTTTTTAAAAAAAAAGACAATTTCGACTTTATTTCCGCTCGCCCAACGCGTTACGTAAAAACTTCACACCATCTGCCAGCCCCCCCTCAAACCTCCAACTTCAAACAATCAGCTCTCAGAAATGATGTGCATCCTTCCTATAAAATCACATTTTATATAACTACACATATATATAGCTCCATGTATACACACACCTCATAACCTCCCACAGCAGTTTGGTTTCCTCCGGGCACTGCGAAGTTGTAAAACAAATCCAATGGAATTATATTTTCTCTTAGGTCTGAGAAGATCTAATCGAGGACAGATCCACTTATGGACAAATTTTTACTTTTCTCCACAAATTCTGAGTTTAATTTGTTAGCTAGAGCTGAGCTCTGGGCCATACTGCTGAATTCTCACCTAAACATGTTGGTATTTTCTTGTAGCACATGATGTGAATGTTGAATAATGAGAACGTGGTAAGTCATCCACAGTTCAGGAGTCAGTAAATTTAGTTTTAATTGCTCCTGAACAGAGACCATCTGCTATCCACTTGAATTGTAGCTTTAGAAAGTTCTTGAAGATTCATGTAATCTTATTAATTAAAGTATTTCCAACAAAAACTGGTTAAATAAAACACACGATTCAGAACAGAGGCACTCAGCTCACTTTAATTTCCTCCCACATTTTCAAAATAAGGTTATTGATTTTTAGAAGAAAAACACATCACAGGTGACTAATCAACCTTTTTTTAAACTGTGTTATGTACTTATTTAAAGCAAATACACCTCAGCCATTCTCACATAACCCTCATTTGCTCCGTCAGTTATTGATTTGAAAGTTTTTAAATGTTCATAAAGAGGACAGAGGTGGTTTTATTTCCTAGGACTCCACAGAATTAGTGGCAGTTGAACATTAACACTTGAGGAGAATATTCACAAAAGCCAAAAAGAACTGGCCTTATTGACACTCAGCAGTACAGATAAATGGTTATAGCTTTTTGCCTTCCTCATGAAACACTTTTGGGCTTCACTGCAGGAAAATCTCAGCCTAAAAGGCTACTGAGAGATGGAACAGCACGAGGCACGAGAACATCCTGTGCCAATGAATCAAGAGGTTAAGTGTGGAATCATCAAAGTTATGGAAATTCATAAAAGTATGTCTGTAATAGGCTAAAACTGCACCAAAGAGGTAAATTAACAGCAAGGAACAGCCTGTAAAGGAGCGTGGCTGGGCTATAACACACTCGGATAACTCAGATGCTCAGATCCCACTTGCTGCACTGAGCTGGCTTTTTAGTTAGACTTGAACTGCCCCCCTGGTAAGACCAACTCCTTTTAGTGTAGTACAAACCATGGTCAAATGTACCCTTAAAAAGAAAAAAAAAAATAAAAATCAACTTATACTTGTAGGCAAATAGTAACAGTACACAGCAAATACACATTTCAAATGCGAGTCCAAAAATAATTCCAACACCTTGTACTGTGTTGTTGAAAGAAAAGAATTTGCAAACCCAACCAAATATTCCTGCAGCCAAACAACCCAGAAATGGAACCCCACCAGCAGGTGCTGGAGGTGTTATTAGGTGTGTGTTGTCACCCTGTTCAGGGTGTGAGACTGGACAGTGGTTGGGCAAAGCTATGAGAGTTCATCTTGCAGTAAGCAGTAGCTCAGTGTTTTAGAAAGAGCAAACTTTTTAATTAAAGAGAGTAGTAATTAAAGAAGATGTAAGAACCACTCACAGCCTGTTGTGTGCCAACAGCTGGTTGGTTTTAATACAGGTTTTCATAAACAGGTGAAAAAAATGGTTGGTAGGACAATGCAAAGGAAAGGACATAAATCCCACTTTACACTGACAAGTACCTGTACATAATTTCAATATACATGTCTACAATAAAGTGATAACTGAAAATAAGACAGCTGTAAACAGCCTTTTCCCTATGGCTCAGACTATGTCAAACTCGCTCAAATAAGATATACCAGGATTTATTTTGGGTATTTAGTATTCCAGGAAAAGAAGCCCTGATCAGATAAAGCCTGAATAAATCAGAGGTGCTGGCACAGGACAAGCTGAATTTGTATTTTTGGCAACAGACTATTGACATTAGTTCAAGTTTCTGAAGCCATCTGGTCGGTGGCATTCCTGCACCTGAGTGCTCATGGGGCTGCTCCAGACTGTGCTGGAAGAAACCTGCAGGATCCAGGGAGCACATTCAAGTGTGAGCACACAGGAGGCCAGCTTTCCAAACCAGGGGGAAACGGATGAGGCCACAAAGCCACAGCTTCCCTTCTCACTCAGCACAGGCAGCAGTGGCCAACCAGAGCTGTGGATATTAAATTTGTGAGGCTCAGGCTCGGGGAGGGGTTGCACATTCAGGAGACATCACTCAAAAGGGGCAGAAGAGAATTAATTAATACAGAGAAAACGAATCTTTTTCAAGTCAATGCCAGACAAACCCACTGAAAATTGATCTATCGATAGCCTTGCTTAGAAGGAAGCTTTAAAGAAAGATTTTAGCAGGTTTTAATTACTTCTTTTGGTTATGCTGTAGGTTCTGCTACAGCTTTAAATACCAGAGCAGACGTTTTCTGCAAATTATAGAGCAAATGAATGCTCCTCACTACCTAAAATGAGTGAGGAAGATAACAATCCATCATAATGCAGGGACTAAATGTTTCCTACATGGTTTCTCTCCCAGACCTGCCACAATTAGATAGAGATACAACTTCATTAAAAAAGACATGAATTTAGTTTCCCCTCAAAACCACATGGACTGCTTTCATTGTCTGTCAGGCCACCCACCATTAGGAGAGGCCATTTCTCATACTAGGACATTAAAAACACTCTTTCTAAAATAAAAGCACATCATCAAGGTAAACCAATACAGTGCCATAAAAGAGTTTCACTGCTGCCAGCACAGACCAGTGCATGGAGTTTTCTCTCCTCCCCTCTGGAATAGTCTGTACTGCTGTTACAATGATAAATGACCCCATAAACCAGCATTTTTCAAATTGCTGTTATTCTTACTATGATTTCATTTTCTGCTTAAGCCTCTTATTTCCAGGCTTATTGGGAAAAGTTATTTACAAAGGAGGGGGGAGTAAAGAAAACCTGAGTTCTAGAAGATGCTTCTCTCTATTGCTGCACACACTACAAGTCATTCTGACACAGAACTGTTTTTAAAATGAGGGTTTGGTTGCAAATTACGATGTTGTGCTGTTTATACAACCAAGGTCCATTCTTTCAGTTTGTCATTCCTCTAAATGCAGATTTATCCATTTTCTTCTCTCAGCACTACCTCATACCATTCCTAATCTCACTGATGAAGAGAATTAATCAGGAATCACCTCAGAGGCTGAGTATTTTTCCAAATGCTTCAGGGAAGATTGATGGATCAACTTAAAGACAACTCAATTCAGCTTAATGCTCCTAAGTATTGATGTCTGGAGAATAACACACCCCTGTTGCTCAGTTTACTCATCCAGTTAACTCCATCCCACAATCACCTGGCGATGGTGCAGGAATTAAACACAATTCATAGCAAAATTAAAATTCTAAAAGACTCAGAGGGCACTCAGATGCTTTTCCAAAGCTCCATTTTTCCCTTTGTTCTGTTCTGGCACAAGCATCCCCTGCAGTGAACCTGCTCCTTTGAAGTGGCCAGTGTGATCCTGCAGCACTGAGCTTCTGCTGGAACGAACACGCTGGTACTTGCAGCTCCTCAGAGCATTTTTCATTACCAAGAAAGACAGTAATCCACAGAGAGAAAGCCAAGATACTTATTTTTCTCCTGCACAGCATTGATCTAAGCAGCTGGCATTTCAAAAGGTTATTCTGCCTCGGAACAGTCCAAGCAACTGTGTTGACAGTGGCTTTGAAAATGGTCTGGAAGAAGGATTGTCTCCCAGATTTCTAATTTACATCCTCAGTTCTTTTACTTTTCTGTTCTGTACTTGCCTTCACCCCCACCCTCTTGCAGGAAACCCTGACCATCATCCCTGCAGCTGACAGCAGGAAGCCTTCTGGTACATTAATGCCATTTCAGGCAGGGGGGATGAGGAAGAAGCAGCATCATGCCTTGGCCACCAGCAATGCCATGAAAATGTACAATAATTACCATCAAATGGCCATACATTTACATTAAAACCTTCAAAATCGGTCTCTGCAGGTAAGAAAAGATTTTAGGAAAGCAAAATAAGATGTGGCAGACCAGCTCTTGCTTCACAAATACCTTTCTTGGTCCAACTGCCAGAAGGTGTCATTGTTATCTCTGAGAATAATTAGTACATAAGACAGCTTGTTTCATCACCTCATGTGCCAAAGGCAAGACCTCTATGGATACAGACACTTCTGCCAAGCTGCACTGCCAGGTTTTTGTGTGTTTTTTTCAGGGTGTAAAAAGGCAGAGGCAGGTCATGATTATTGCTGTGTAATAAGAACATATAAAAATATAAACTCTGCAGCAATTACAGCTCGGGCTTGTTCCATACACTGAGCCCCTAAACCATGAATAAAACCTGTTTCACCTCAGAAATTACAGTGAAATGGTAAAAAAAGTGAACTTGTTCTGTACCTGCTGACAAACAACAGTAATGCAAAGGGATACCAAGTTCATCCATGCACTGGAGAGCAAATGGATCCCTCCACTGGCCCAATTACCACAGTGCTGGGAAACCAGCAGCTCAGATCACAGAGATTCAATTATTAAGTGCCTGACAAACAAACAGCAGATTTCAGCATCCCTCAGAAGGAGATATTCATTTCAGCTGTAGGAACAGCAAAACCCCTGAGATTACTGCCAAGGCTGATCAGCAGGGACAGAGCCTCTTGAATCCCTATCAAAATGACAGTAACACAACATAATATTCTCTGAAATACCCTCTCCAGAAAACAAAACACTCAAGCACCAACCACCTACCAGACAGAACAAAAATAAAAACTCAGCTTCAAGTAAGAGTAATATTGTATATATAAATACATATAAAACTTAATTAGCAGCAGCCTTTCATATATAAATGTCACATCAAGTATTTAAAAGTTAACAACCCTGCAAGACTCTTGTTCTCAGTAGTCCCATTTTTTACTGTCTGCAGCCCTGTTATTCCCAATTGCCCAGCAGCCATAAGGCATATTTTACATTTAATACTGGTTAGTCAGCTCAGGGAAATCATTTGTGAACACAAAAGGAAAGCAGCTTGGTTTTGACATCCTGCTGCGAGTCTGCTGGACATGAGGTTATAAAAAGCATCTTTATTTGGAAGCTGAGCAGATCTGATCTGAAAGTCTGGACACAAATGCAGGACTTCACTCAGCCCTTTTCAGGGTTCAGAACTGATGCAGCCTAAAAGTTTAATAACAGGAATGAGTAATACTACTGGAAGTGGAAAAGATGATGAACAAATGCCTCACACTCCAGGGACAGGATAATTGACAGGGTTAAAAGAAAAACAACCATGAATTTTTAAATTTAAGTGCATTCCATCCCATCCAATTTGCCAGTTAAAGTTTATAGTTCCATTGGTGTAGGAGCTACGTGCTCAATCTGAACAGAAACAAGATTTCATGAATGCTTTTCAGTCATCCTTGTTTGTAACAAACTGGGAGCACAGGGTGCTGGTGTTCCCAGTGCTCCTGCCTTGCCTGCTCAGGGAAATCAGGGTACAATAAGCAGGGACACGAATTTGTAGCACAACAGCCACATCACACCCACACATCCCATAAAAACACTTGACAAACAAAAGACTGAAGTTGTTTAATTCACTTTCAGGGTAAGGCTAAGCTGTACAAAGGCAATTGTGTACTCTGTCCTTACCCAGTGAGTTACAGGAGCTGGAATTCTCTATAAGGACACCATCTAATTCATTGTATACTCACTTCTGCATTAGAAAACCCACTCTGGACAATTAGTGACCACCTAGTCTAAGCTCATGTTGGAGCATATAAAGATTTCAACGTGTAATTTAAATTTTAAACAAACAAGTTTTACATCTCCTTCCTTGTCACAGCTACATGGGACAAAATTCTTAGTCTGGCAGGTCATCCTATAAAGCCCTTCCCTTCTCTTTTCTCAAGGCTTAGGAACGATATTTTGAGCTGCAGCAAACTGAACTGACCTGTTCTCTTCTCCAGGGAGCAAACAAGCCATATAAAGAGTACTGAGATGCCCAGCTGAAAAATGGGAACACACAAACCCAGCAGTCCTGGACATGGGGATTTAGGTGCAGCTTTGCTGAAGGCAGAGCCATCTGCATCCCACTAATCTTGGCTGAATTTGATTCACAGATTAGCTGGTTTCTTATTTGCTGCATACAAGTTTCTCTACAGACATCAGGTATCAATTAGCCTGGATGTTTAATTGGCACTGATATGTCAATCAGTGGCAGTGTGATTATCAAAGGAGAATATTTTCACTGAAGTGATTGTATTCCCATAGCACAAAACCTCAGGGACAGATCAAAGTCCAATTATCAAAAGGTACCTGCAGGGAAAACAAACCTGGATCTGCCAATTAGGTTGGGCACCAAGGATTTGTTGGCCAAAGAGTGTTTGAAAGGAATATGAGAGGCATAAGCCAGGTGGAAAATGGTGGCAAAGTGCATAATTGTGCAACAGTTTTTGCTCCAGACATCATCTCTCCATCCCATTGTGAACAGTCACACCCCACCTCTTTCTTACCAGCACTGTTCTGGTAACATATGACAACACCATATGTCTCAGGATATATGCTGCAAATACTGAGCTGCACCTCAGAAATTCATCTTTTCTTTCAACTTCAGAGGAGCAGATGTAAAGATGTGACTTTTTCCACGTTTGCAGTTTACCAGGGAGCTAAATTAAATCCCTGAGACCTGTTCCTAAAGCAACAAGGCAGCAAGAGCCTGAACTCAGCACTGTAAGGAGCTACCCCATGACTGATTCTTTGCCTCTCTACTTGTGAACTGAAGATTAAAACAATTTCAGAGGAAAAACAAAACAAAAAACTAAGACAAAACACCTGCTCAGGCACCATCAAACCCCAGGGAATTCTCTAGAGAGTTAAAGGTCACTCCATGGAAGAATTGTTAAGAACAGATGATTTTCCACATTTCTCTCATGTCAACAAATCAGAGCTATTTCTTGTGCCCCACAACACCCCTGTGAGGTAGGTGAGCATCCTGTTCTGAGGGAGAAAGGAAGCAGTTTGCTCAAGGCTGCATATCAAACAAAAAATCAGGAGCAGAACCCAAAAGGCCCAAAAGCTTCCAGAGATCTTAATCTATCACTAAACAATTCTGTTTTGTGAGATCATAAATTACATTTTTCTAAGACAAAAAAAAACCACAAAACAAACCAAAATTTAAAAATCTGATGTACTGAAATGCAGGGAGGATAAAACAGGCATCACACAATGCTCAGATCACACTTACCTTACCAGTGCATCTGGTTTGCTTAGCTGGTTATTAGGAATACAATTTTCCATTAAGTCCTTATGTGTGCTCGGGCTCTTGCTGGCACATTTCTGTTTTTTCTCATTTTTAGTGGATGAGGAGGGGATGCTCCCATTAGTTGCACTGTGACTGCGAGGTGAGGAGTTCACAACTCCACTGACATTTTTGTAATTTTTGGACGAGGCAGTGCATGAGTCCTCTTTTAAGAGGTTTTCTGTACTTCCTACAAGATCATTATTTAATCTTTTACTATTGATATGGTTTTCCATATATTCAATTTCTTGTATTTTAGAGTCTACAGGTTGCAAAATATTGTTATTTATTCCAAGGTTGTGTTTCTTCGCATCCTTGTCCTTTTCTTTCCCTTTTTCTCTATATTCTAGCTCTGGCAACGTTGCAGATATTTTTTTATTGGCTGGAATGCCTCCATTGTGCTGCAGAAGTATTGAGGAATCCATATCGGATAATCCTTTGGCTGCTGCAACACCAAAGTGAGAAAAAAAAAAATACTTAGTTCATTAAATCAATCAATACTTGTGACACAGAAAGAGAAATCATTGTGTACATGTCAGTCATTTCTGCAGAAAACAATAATTACTGGGGACTATCTAGGAAAGAAAATCTGAAGTCACGTGGTATTTTAAGACTTTTTTTTCCTTCGTTACAGGCAGGAAACAGTAACCAAGGGATTTAATAATAAATACTAATGCTTCATAGAACACTGCCTGACCAGATTAATGCAGTAGCTAGTAAAGAACTAAGCAGAGGGGACATAATTCACTTCTCCTGTCATATTAACCACTGCCAAAGTTATTTTATTTTTGGCTCCAAGTTCACTGCACTTGCAGCAAAACAACACGGGCTGAGGAAGCTCTTCCTTAGCACGTTTGGTGTTTGTCTTTTCTTTAAAGAGCAGAAAATAGAAAACACATTAAGTAAGAAGTGTAACTTGCCTTCCTCTGCCTCCCTCTCTTGCCTTTGCAGCATCTGCTGCTCTGGGGGCAGTGCTTGCTGCAGGAGCTGCATGTAGAACTCGTTCTCCTTCTGCACTTCTTTCTGTTTTCTTAAACGCATTTTGTAGCTGACGTAACTTTTAAAGCCAAAGCCCAAAGTCACAACAGGGTAGCCAATACTAAGGAAAAAAAAAAACAAACCAATTATTACTCAAACTGTTAACCACAACAGCAAATTAATAAGTGATGTAGCTGTGGATGCATCTGGGTTACAACTTTTTCACAGACAATGATACGTAAAATGGTTTCTGAGGTACTACAATAAAGCTGCAGTTCAAAAATGTAGGCAGCTCTTTATCAAGATAAAATGACAGTTCATTACAGACAGCAATTAACTGTAGCATAGATTAAAGGATTACAACAATGCAATTGCACCAGGCATAGCAAAGACAGCTCTGAGACCAGCATCAGACTAGAATTACACATATTTTAAGGAAATAACAGCAAATACAGCAGTAGATCCCATGTTTTGTGCAAGACATTAAACTGGGAGATACTTTAACAACATTCATCCAGAACAGGGAAAGGAAAACTCATCCTTAGCCCCATCCTTTCACACACAGAAGGTAAGAGCAGATCCCTTTTCCACCGCTCTTCGAAGCTGAGACAAAACAACATTCTCCAAAACACCTCCTCTGCAAGAGGCCCTGTGACTCTTCCTGAGAAACAGGAGCTGGAGAAGCTGCTGGAACACAGAGCTTTGGGGCTACAACACTCCTGGGGGGACCAAGGCTGTGACCAGCCAGCCCTGGCACAGCTAAAGGGGACCATGGAGGCAAAGCTTCAGTGGCAAAAACATCTTCTGTGGGCAAGAAACGGTTTTTGGAGATTCCTCATTTAGGAGACTGACCTTGAAGCTGGAGGCAAAAACCATCTAATCCCTAAACTTAGTTCTCCCACTTCTCTCACTGACAGGTAAGACATGAAGAATTTCACTTCCAACCAGGCCTGGCTGTTCCATTTGTTGATGGGAACGACAGAACTTTGGAATGGTATTTTTGCATATCAGCTTCATCACAGAGAATTTAAGTGTTCTTATTAGCTTGTGACAACTGCACCAACACAGAATGCTAACAAATCATGCCCTGTATCTATTAGCAGAGGTGCTCCATCAAGGAGCAAACATAAATCAATAAAAGTAAATACATGTCTGACAAGAGTTTTACCAAAGCACAGTCGTGTTTTAAACACTGAAGGTGTCCTAAATCACGGGAAAACTCAGATACACATGGCTATTAACCAGATGACTATTAACCATTAAAACCTTCTCAGTCACAGCCCTGTGCAAATTGTATTTCTAAGTGAGCTGCCAGCATCATTTGCATCTGCATCTGACATTATCTCTGCCAATGCCTCTTTTGTAATGTCGTGTAAAACCAGCTGTGGCTGCAGCTCCCAAACTGATGACAAGCTCAGATGTTTGCATCCAATTCAGCAGCAGAAAGACCTTCCCTCACAGCCCCTAAAGTGCTTTTGCAACCTATTACAGAATGCAATTGGTGTTTAAGGGATCTGTTGCACAATGTAGACAATATAAATTAAAATGACAGATGTCTAATTTATGGGAGAAGTGTCACAGGGAACTGGACCAAAGGATTCCAGGAAAAACAGGAGACATTTTAAATGTAGATCAGTTCATACTACACCAAAAACTGGGGAATAAAAGTGCATTTCTCCCAGAGATGGATACTCTGCAGTTAAGGCTTTGTCCTGAAATCACTCTTCTCACCTTCAAAGAAGAGTTGTAATAAATTGTGTTTGGGTTTTTTTCTGTTTTATTTTCTGTCATGATTCTCAACATGAAGCTTATTCACAGCTTCTGGTGCATTATTAAATCAGACACTCATGAGAACCTTTCTCAGGGAAAAAGAAGAGTGCTTTGTCACAGAGAAAGAAGATTTCCATAACAATTTCATAAATTATCAGGGAAACCTATTTCTTTTGTAACTTTTATCACCGTGTATTCACTATGTGAACACAAACTTTTTAAAGTGATGGCAAGAATTTTCAAGAAATGCTTGGAATATCCATGCTACAAATTCCCTACAGCTCACAAACACTGTATGCTCAGAAGGGTTACCCTGGGTCCACATTTACATACATTTCTCATGGAATATTTAATGACAGCCAAACCCTGAACCAAAATAAAAGGCCCTGATGAATAATTTTCCTGGTGAAATAAAGGTTAATAAGAAAAGGAGAAAAAAGACCCACTTACCAGTGTGCTGCAAATGGACGACAAAGGTCTACGTGGAAATTTTTTAAATCTTTAAATCTAATGGCTGCTTCAATATAAACAAAAAGTATCCACAGTGATACTGTTGGTAAGCACACCCCCCTCTCTATTGAGAGAAAAAGAAAGGAGAGAGAAACACTTTAGTAACATATTATAATCAGCAAATATTTTAAAGTTGTTTTTGAAACATTCCAAAAGTCAAGGGAAATTTTCAGACAGATATATAGGGAACTTTAAGAGGTTTCTCCTTCAGAATAAAGCATCTAGGCCATCTCTATTTTACACCAATGTAAACTTTTCACTCCTTATCTTGTTTTATTACTTTTATAAGGCCTCAGTGAAAAATAACAGATGCACAGCTAATGAAATAGGTTGGCACAAGGAACACGAGTGGAAGAAACTGCACAAGATGAGGTAATGGTACAGCTCATGATCTTTGAGTCAGAAGTGGGGAGCTTGGACTACTTTCTCACTCCAAGTTGGGTATATCTGAGCAGCAGCAGTGAGCAAATCAGCTGAGAAAACAGTGAGTAAGCCCAGCACTGGTTACTCCATATACAGTCATGCAGAGAACACTCTGCAACTCCAAACTCTCCGTCAGGGAACACTTGGGACACTGGAGTCACTTGTCCCTCCAGCACCAGTGGGGAGGATGTAAAAGAGGAGTCAAGCAAAACTGAGCTCTTAAAGCTCTTGGCCAGTGGAAAATGCCACAGGGTTGCAGATTTCCACACATCAACACCAGTTGTGAGCTTCATAAAAACAATCACAGAATGGTTTGGGTTGGAAGGGAAGTTAAAGGTCACCCAGTTCCACTCCCTGCCCTGGGCAGGGACACCTTCCACCAGCCCAGGTTGCTCCAACCTGGCCTTGGACACTTCCAGGGATGGGGCAGCCACAGCTTCTCTGGGCAAGCTGTGCCAGGGCCTGCCCACCCTTCCTTCCCAATATTGTCACTCCAGGCTCTTGTAAATAAACAAAGTTCTTGATTACACTCAACATACTGTGTGTTGGTTTGCAAGCAGGTCTCAAATTTGAAACTGAAATAGCATTAATCTGAGGCCCTGAAATCATCAGAAATGAAAAACCTGGGGGACAAATTGTCAGCTTAAAGGGACTCAACGTTTCAGCAGCGTGCACCCAGAACCATGGAATGGTCTGGGTTGGAAGGGACCTTAAAGATTCCACCTAAAAAGATCATAACCCAAAAAGAGCAAGTTCCCATCGACTTAAACGAGCATTTAAAAAGAATAATTCCTAACAGTGTCATGAATTAACATATTAAACAATCTCAATAGCTACAGTTAAATCTGGCCCATCAGGTTTTTCCCTTTAGGGTTTCTAATCATCAACCCTGAACAACTTCAGATAAAGCTTTAACACATTAATACAATTCTAAAAATAACTCCAGATTCTCCACGTATTTGAAATTGGGCAACAACTGGTTCACAGTACCTTCCATCAGCTCCCACACTGCCATTATTAGAAGTGACTAAGTTGTCAGAAAGCTGACTGAGAAATGATCCACACTACCCTGCAAACTCCTGGGATCTCATGGCAAGTCTAACAGGAAACACTACAAAAGCCTCAAATCCCAAGGATTGGGGTAGTGAAAAGCTACCTCTAAAAAAAAACAAATTAAAAAAAAATATCGAGTTTTATTCCTAAAATCTTTTTATTTTGGGCAAGATATACGACAGTGCTCTTGCAAACTAAACCATCTCCCCCCAGTTCAACTGCTTCATCCAAACCCAAGGATTTATTAAAACAAACTCAAACAACTAAGGAAAAAAAGGGCAGCAGAGAGGGAGAAGAATTCTCCATATTTGTCTCAAACTGTCAGGGCAGGCACTGGGTATCACCAGCCTTTTTCTCAGAAACTAAATCCAGCTGACACAAAGATTTGGCTAATAAAAATTTAAACTATGACCACTAAAACAACTAATATTTTAACATTAATAACTAAATAGCACACTAATTGACTAGTAGGAAGAACATAACACTATGCTCTGTATTTATTGAATTGCTGCAGGAGAATTTTGAAGTCAGGAAAGTATTTAACTGCTCTGGAATTCCTGTTTATACCCCTTCAGTTACCCATTATTTAAAATGCACCCAGATGTGCATCAAGTGCAAACCTAAAAAGCAAAAAGAACACTTTTAACTACAACAAAACTGCATTAAAATAAATGTGGTAATAAAATGCACCTTACTAAAAGCTGTGAGATGCCTTTGAATCAGGAAGTTGTAAATAAAGAACAGTGACCTACCTGTGTGCCACACATACTGTACCCAAACATAGGTGCTGGCAGCAAAAAACAGCCACTGGATTGGTATGAAGAGCAGACAGATTATATTTGATGTGAATGCTACACAAACAAAAAATACTGAGAAGGCCTAAAAGAAAGGAGGGGTGGGGGAAAGAAGAGTGGTTTGGTTTATTCCAGGAAAAATAACCAGTTTATTAACGGTGAAACAATGATTTTTAACATAGAAACACTGGTGCTGTTTATAATCAAGGAAAAAAACGGAGCAGTTTGGCCAAAGAAAGTAGAAATTTGAGCAATTGAGAGAGAACAGGTACAAATTTGTGCCCATCCACTCTTCCAACAAGTCTCCAAACAGTTAAATTTATCCCTTCTTATTTTGTTTGAACACTTTAACTCACACTGTTGATCTATAGTAGAATCACAGGTATATTCTCCTTCTAGAAAAGAAACCACCCACCCAACCCACTATCAGGGCCATTTACTCTCTGAAAAAGCAGTAAATATCTAAACTGGCAAGTTTCTGTTTTATTTTAAAGAAAACCCTGCTATCTAGGCTTATATATATATGGTTTTATATATATATATGGCTATATATATAGGGTTTAAGAGAGAGAAAGGGCTATATTTTTTATGTCTATCTATGTGTATATATATATACATATATACATATATATATATATATATATATATATATATAGGGTTATAGATGTAGATATCTCACTAATTCAAATCCAACTTAGTAATTTAAAATATATTTTTCTATGGTGAAAATTTGATATATATTTCACTTGCACTTGCCACAGATCAAATATGGAGTCAGAGAGAAGAGACCTGAGCCCAGGGCACCCAGTCACTTGAAAACCTTGTGAAGTGGATGATCATCAGTGCCATTAAGCCACTTGTATAAGAAGGAATATTCCCTGAAATCTTGGGAGATTTCCCTTCAAAGGGACTTTGTGTTATACTCACCAAACCCTGGTATCTGAAGGAATCGTAAACACTCCTGATGAAGAGCCAGAATGGCCACAGATACTCAAATCTGAACTCCAGGACAAAATCTGCCAACAGCACAAGTGCCCACACCACCAGGAACTTCAGGTACAGGAAAGTACTGGGGGGGGGGAAAAGGAAAAGGTAATTTCAGGTCAGTATTTCCAATAGCAAAACTTACTTTCATTTTAAAAATTTTTTTTAATTACATGTTCTTCAGGAATAAAACCTATTATAAAAGAAGGGAAATTTCATCCAAACTGATTTTATAAAATAAGTGGGTTTGTTATGACGTTAAAATCAGGCCTGGTCTAATGAAGTTGAATATTTAACTGCATTTATTCTTCAAGCAGCAAATAAACAGAAGGTTCACTGCTCTTACAAGACATCCAGCAACAGTCTCCCTTTTGCTTTCCAGAGCATTTTCACAAAGTGAAGCCTTGCCAACAGGTATGGGATCAGCTGAAATGGGAGCTCAGAAATTTCTGTGTTCTCTCTCCTCACCAGACTGCAGATGTTCACTCCTTTCCCACATTTAACACCAATAAACTGAGATATATTTTAAGCCTATAACTACAGCCATCAGGAAACCTGTTTTGATAGTGAGTTGTCAGTGTTATGTTTGAAAATGTCTGTATCAATATCAATGGATCCATTAAAAAACAAATAACAACAGAAAAACTGAGAGGCTTGAGACCAGACAGTCTATTTTTTAAAATTATTTCAAAGCCACATTCCCAAATTCTTAGTCCTGCATTTTGAACCATTGATGGCTACAGAGCTCAAAAATATTCTGAGCTCATACCTAACTAACACTCGAGGGATCAGCCCAATCCATTCTTCTAAAAAAGAAGCAGCAAAAACCCCTTTTCCCCCAAAACCCAGAGATCCAGCATGTCACTCCAGCTGCCCAATACCTCACTGCACTCTCCTGGGTTATAACAGAAATGGGGGCTTAAAAATACATTTTTGTTTTGCAGTTTTTCCTTTCAGTAACTTCTTCTGCCAACAAAACCAGGAGAACTTTGCCCTGGAATGTTCACTGATAAGCTGCCAAGGGTTTGCACTCCCAGTGCCAGGTAGGGTCAAGTTTCTGCACTGTTCATGGACATGGAGCTTTTTTAGGAAGTTGTTCAGAGCTTTGGATAAGATAGAAAATAGAAAACTTCCATGGGGAGTGTTGGGGACCAGCAGAGGTTCAGAAACAACCCAACTCCTCGTGCAATTATCACTCATGTTACTTGTCACACAAGGTCAGGTTCCAGATCCCACGACTGGGAGAACACTTTGATTTCTTGGGAATCAAAGATTAATTGCATGTGCCTGAAAGTGACCCTTATCAGCTTAATGGCACTGAAAAAACAAAGCAAGAGGCTACAGGAAGCACTTTAATTTAATGGAAACAAAATTAATGACACACACACTTGGAAAAGTTAAGGTGCTGCTTTTTTCAGTGTTCATGGAACCATTCCCAGCCACTTAGTGAAAAATTACTCTTTGAGAAGAATGAAACTACAGTAGAAGTATTAAAAAAACTCCTTCAAACCCAGTGAAGGAACCCACAACAAAACCCAACCAACCAAAGCCCACCAAAGAAACCCTAAATGGTCAAGTCCTGGTAGATAAAGTCTGCACATGCTGCTGTTCTCTGTTTATCTAAAGTTCAGATCTTCTACAGAAATCTATAAAAAGCAGCTGCATTCAGAGAATACTTTGATATTAAAGGTGACAGGCATTGGGGTACAGAGTCACCACTCTGCTCACACTGAGCATGCTGGGGAACTGTGCATGTGCAGCTTTTTAAAATTTGAGGAAATATCTAAAAGAATCCCAGCCAGGCAATCCTTATTCTGCCTGTTTTGCTGCAAAAGCAGTTGTGTTGTGCAGGCACCTTTCCCTGGGTTAAACTGATGGCCAGTGTTTATTTTCCTGCCACTGAAATCCATGAGGAGACTACATGTTTCCAAGCAAATTAAGGCTGTCAGAACTAATGCTTCTCCACTGTTAAGTGCCACTCTAAGTTAA
This sequence comes from Manacus candei, assembly GCF_025592945.1. Classification (NCBI taxonomy): domain Eukaryota; kingdom Metazoa; phylum Chordata; class Aves; order Passeriformes; family Pipridae; genus Manacus; species Manacus candei. The sequence continues at coordinate 1,238,846 of NW_026138118.1, read as the reverse complement.
AGCATTTGCTGAATAAGAGTTCTGTAATACAGCCATTAAAGTGATTTCTAATATTAAATTCATATCCATCCAGGGGCCACGGTGACATTTACCACCTTTTAAAGTGGAATTGGAACAATACAACGTTTGTAACAAGGTTTTGCCAACAATATTAAAGAGGCTACTTCTCAGTCATCTGAAGGACTCGAGAGCAATTCAGAATTCCATGAGTACAAAGACACAAGAAAGTTACTCCTTTTATAAAAGAGTTCATCCACTTATGTTGGCCTCAGCAACAAATTCACTGCTGTGTAATATATTCTACACACGTCTTGAACTCTTTGATTCTACATGCAGACATTCACAGAAATCAATTTAAAGGTACTACATTCCATGAATTATTTGGGTTTTTTTTTTTACACCAGCCCCTCCAACTAAAGCCACAGCACTGCAGGGTCAGAACTCAACGCTCCAGCCCGGCTTTAAAAACTGATATTGGCATCAGGAGCCTCCAAAGAGGGTGTTCCAAACTGCAGAGCTCCCCCGGTGCCACCGGTGCCATCCAGCTCGGTGCCTCTGCCGCACTCTGCAGCCTGCAGAGGGAATGAGCCTCGGGAGAGGAGGGAGGCTCCCAAATCTCAGCATCCCTGCATCCCTAAAGGTGTGCTGTCCTGGCAAGCACGGCAGCTCAGCACTTCATTTACAAGTGAACTGACACCTCGCCAGGGAAGGCTTAAATTAGTGAGAGCTGAAATACGTCCAGCAGGAATTAAACCCCGAGAAAAGCAGGCACAGGGCCCTGGTTTGACAGGCTGATCCCTGCTGCTGTTCTGCCTCAGACAGCACCATTCAAACAGCATCACATGAATGAAACAACTAACAAAATATAGCAACAGCCTCCTCCCTTCCTCTGCTTTGTACCAACCACTTCTACTGCATCTCTGCTCTTGAATCCCTTGATTCCTTCCAGACACAGGCATTCCCGTTGTTATCCATCTCCTCTGGAATCCAGCACCAGCCATTTGGTGCCTGGGAACCTCTGACAGTCATTGATCTCCTGGGCACATCACACATTTCTCCAATTCTGATCACTGCTGTGCCTGCCCCCACTCCCAGATAACACTCACCAGGCTGAAATGCTTCCTAACCCCTGTAACCTTTTTATTAGAGAGGCTCAAATATATTCCACGATGCCAATTATAATTCTGAGTTGGTTCTTAATACAGGGAAAGATTCTTGCAGACAAATACCTAAAACCTGGGTTATCCAATTTTCTGACACATGTCAAAAAATCTGGCCTTGGTGACCTGACAGAGGTTTAAGGACAGGGCTCTCCCTACAAACCAGCATATGGCATCTAATCCTGTAGGGTAATAAAGGAAAAGAGGGAAGGATGGACACATCCATGAGAGGAGCAGGGCACCAAACGGGGAGGAGCAGTGATTACAGTGCTGCAAATTCTCTGAGAGGTCAATTGATTGCTAATGTACACTGAATATAAAGATTTATTCATAACCCAACAGTGGCTGTGCTCCCCCTTTGCATTTTCAAACAAATAATTTTCCTCCTTATTCTTCCTCCCCCTTCAAGTGCCAGATGCCATTTCCTTTCTTTTTTTTTTCCCCTCCTTTTTTTTCCCCCCCTCTCTTGTTCTTTGTTCTCTTTTTACTGCCCCCAAAGCAGATATTGTGCTTGCTGCTGCAAGGTAAAAATATTGTAAAAAATCACTAGAAAAGGAACCAATTATGCACCCCAAACCCAAAGTGGTGGCAGATTAAGCCTCCATTCTATCCCACTATTATCAGCAAGGCCCAAGGGCCGGAAAGGGAATGTTGGCAGAACTGATGGCAGGTTTCATTTTGCAGCCTGACTCATCCAAGACAATGGAGTGGGTGCCAAACTCACAGGTAGGCTTCAGAAAGCTGAAATTTAGCATTTGTGTGGAATCACCAAACAGGCAACAACCCCCCCTCCAGGTTACCCATCCAACACCAGCCACAATACTGAGAATGCTGGAGATTTGCAAAAACAAAAAAAGCTTTATATCTCCAAACATACAAATACATCTATATAAGATTATTACTAGTGGACAAAAGAAGCAGGACAGAATGAGCACAGCAAGTATGCAAGGGAGAAAACAGGACTGCTGGGATGTGGTATGTGTACTGGAAACTATCATGGGAGATCCTTGCCAACCAAATATTTGGAAAGGAAGAGAAATGTAAAGAATCCCAGAAAACATCCCTGACTACTTATTCAGTGTCTTGGCATAGAATATACCCATTACTGAACTATGGAAGTGTAAGGAAAGGAAGACAAAATAGAAAATTCTTACAGCAGTTCTGGAAGCTGAAGCACAGGGATATAATCAGCAATCAGCATTGTGGTGCTGAAACAAGAGGCACTGTCAGCCTGAAAACACCAGTGTCCAGAACACAAAATAAAGCTAAAGGAGCCACAGTGAGTGCAGAGAGTGAAAGTCACAGGCAGAGGGAAGTGATATTACATGTACCATTGGGGTTGACACAGTAGAACACATTTAAATGTAGGCTAAATTAGATTTGAGACCTGGATTTAAGTTCAAGTCATAAAAGGCAGCTCTGCTGCTTTGTTACAGACCTCCGGGGCAGCTGCAGAAGAAAATGTTTTATCCTGTATAGGAAGCTTATAAAAAAAAAAAAAAAGGTGCCAGAATAAATCAGCAGGAAGAATCATTATGGATTTTTAAGAAAAGCCTAAAAAAGCCACATTCCTGGAGGTAGTAATGAACTGCTACAGTTTATTTGGCTGTCAGCAGAGTCAAAAAGCGAGTCCCTGGAAATCAGCCCTGTCAGGATTTCGGTGGCAGAGGGAACCAGGAGGATCCTGAGGGTCGTGGTATCCAGGAATTCTGCCCTTGTGCCAGTGGTGGGTATCTCAGGACCACTTGGAGATCAGACACACACACACACCTCTCCTCCCTGGCACCCTCTTGGCTGCCAGCCCAGGTACTGCCTGTGATAAAGAGCAATTTACATCCAGAGCTAAAAAAAAAAATCCTGATTCCAAAGGAACATGCAGCTTTTAAGGGCCATTGTCAGGGAATCCATGATGCAGCATCAATCAGCTGATGTGACAGCCTAAGTTAAAGCAAATCACATGTGGAATTCATCTTGAAACTTCACCAGCTACAAAATTGGTACCAAGTGCCAATATGACTCAGTAGAGCCAAAACAAGCAGTATCAGCAATAAAGCTGAAGGATTTTAAATAGATGAAGGATGAGGACTGGGAAGAGTTAGGAACAAGCAGTAACAAGTAAACCTTAATTGCTTAACTGATGACAAGCTGCAGTGAACACTTTAATTAACAATTAAGGTTTTAATGTGTGCACACTGCCAAAGGTATAAGATGTTAATCACTTCAGCATTTTTCAGCTATCCATTGCCATTGTTCTACAAATGAACAGGCAAAGGTTGGAACACACACTGTGGAAATAATAAAAGATCTCAAGATTCCTACCATTAGTATGTTGGGTTTGGAGATCTATTGAAAGCACAGTTATTTCTGATTATATTAATGTTCTTTCCACAGATACTGCAATACTTCCAAATAGCAAAAGTCTTTGCACATAATATTAGAGTAGGATTTATCAAGTTTGTCACACAGGCCCAAGTACCTTAGAGCTGTAACTAGGGAGCAAAACCAAACTGAAAAGAAAGAAGGGGTAAAAAAGGAAGAAAGGAGAAGGAAGAAAAAACAGGTGAATGGAAGAAGAGGTCTAAAGAAGAATAGGGAGGGCAGCTGTTGAAAATTGGGAGGGGAAGGGGGGAAGACTGGTCAGGAGTAACTTTGAAAGCATTTATGAAGGGCTGAGGCCAAACAATCCATTTAATTTAGGTAGTGAATGGTGGGGAAAGTATTTTAAAGAACAACACTGTAGGCTGTGAACCCTTAGATCAACTTGTTAAAAACAACACTCCACAAAGTGGCAAAAATTAACCTTCAGGGAGGCAGGTTATTCACATTTTTTCAGTACAGCCCAGGATTTTGTATTTCTAACTCTGTTCTGTGACTAGAAATTATTTTTCTATCGCTTCTTAAAACCTGCTGCAGGTTTACACGTGCACCAGAGCTTCACTGCAGGACAATTCCTTCTTTGCTTCACCTGCTCCAAAACTCTTCCAGTTTCCCAGCTCTCAACTACGCTCCCACGTGTCTGTTAGTGACAGCTGCTTTCAAAGACTGCAGAGGGAACAAGGATGGGAAGATTAGTCTTAATTTAAAAAGCAAACAAAAATCCTACAAGAGTTAAGTATCCCAATCCTGCTGTTTGCTCAGCCTAGCTGCTTTGCTTATAACACCATGATGGGACCTCCTGATAACTGTATTTACTGGGCTTGTGTTAGCTGATGGTGACAATTAAGATAAGCTGAGTAAATAACTACAGTAATTACATGAATTTAGGCATCTATAGTTCCGTGAGAAGTTACCTGCATGTGATCTCTTCGAATTATGGGGGGCAAAGAGAAAAAAAAAAAAGGAGAAAAAGCAAAAGGAAAGCAAGAGAAATAAGAGAAAGAGCCACAATCCATGTGGAAGCACCTCCCTCTGGTTAGGCTTACAGAGAAGAGCCTTCACACTATTTCTCTTTTCTTTCTGTGTGCTAATACTTTGAAGACACTGGTTATTTCTGTTTATCAAAATGCCACGTGAAACAAAGACTAAAAATCCCATTTCTGCACTGTAACATTCCAGGAGAAGTTTGTGCAAGAAGCCAGAGCTGTTCACACACCTACAGCAGCTCTACCTGCTGCACACACTCATCACCTGCTGTTCTTCTCATCTTATTCTGGTTTGCCCTCCTTCTCTCAACCCCACCTTCCCTGCCAGTCACCTCAAAGGCACATCATTGTGAATGACTTCTGAAAACTAAGTAATTATAAGCAATTCCTTACATATCTGAATTATTCTCCCAAGACCAGTCATCTAGAATGTGAATTTCTACACAAGGGATGTTGTTCTTTACAAGCAGCATTTTCTCAAAACCTGGAAGTCTAAAACAAGGGGTTTAGAGTGCTCTCGTGTAGAGATTCACTACAAGTAGGATAAGCAGCACACTGTGGCAATTTTATTCCAGTCAGAGCTCCCTATCAGCTGTTTCCTTTATGCAAAGTTAACATCTGAATTGTATGAGCTTGCTCAAGTTTCCAGGCTCTGCATACATCAACCTCACCGAACTAGAAACAGAAATGGGCCACCACACTTACTACAACTTTCACAAGGCAGCTTCAAAGCCTCTTCTGACCCAAACTCCTCTTTATTCACAAATACATAATTGTTGTATTTCGTATAAAATTTTGCGTACTCGGGAGGGCAGAGTTGTAAAAAACTCTTCAAAATAAGCTCACAATTGTGCTGGAACTGCAGGGATCAGTGTTTTAGTGCATTCTGCATGCAAACACCTGGAAAGCATTCCCAGACACATCCCACGTGAACCTCACTTCACTACTACTCCTTTTCTCATCCCAGAGGTCAGAGATGAGCTGGGTACCTGCTGTGGTCCCACCACCACCAGACCATCCACCCCTGTTCCAGGCATCTCCCACCCAAATTCCTGCTCACAGCCCTCACTGCTACACCCCAGGCTCTCCTGTGCTCCCACTGCAGACCTGCAGCACAGGCACCTCCATCACCACGTGAAAAACAACTTTCTTAACCTTTGCACGAGAGGGCTGAGCCACCAGCCCAGATGTTCTCCTGCTCCACCAGCTGCTGAACCACTGCAACGTGTGGGCTCTGAGCTTTGGCACCTCTGGGAATGCCCAGACATGACATCCCGCTGAGGAACCTCCCCAGGGAGAAACAGGTGAAGCTGCAGCAAGTAACTCAGAGCTTTGGAACCTCTGGGAACCCCCAGCTGGGAAAACCTCCCCGGGTGAAGCTGCAGGGTGAGGTTTGGAGTTTTGGCACCTCTGGGAAGCCCCAGACATGAGACCCCGCTGCAAAACTTCCCTGGGGAGATAAAGGTGAAGCTGCAGTGAGTGGCACCTCTGGGAACACCCAGTTGTGAGACCCTGCTGGGAAAACCTCGCCAGGTGAAGCTGCGGGAGCTTTGGCACCTCTAGGAAGCCTCAGACATGAGACCCCGCCGGGAAACCTCCTGGGGGAGATACAGGTGAAGCCGCAGCGGGTGGCTCTGAGCTTTGGCACCTCTAGAAATGCCCGGCTGTGAGATCCTGCTGGGAAAACCTCCCCAGGTGAAGCCACAGCCAGTGGCTCGGAGCTTTGGCACCTCTGGGAACCCCCAAACACGAGACACCCCCCTCGCCCGGGGGAGATACAAGTGAAGCCGCAGCAAGTGGCTCTGAGCTTTGGCACCTCTAGAAACGCCCAGCTGTGAGATCCTGCTGGAAAAACCTCCCCAGGTGAAGCCGCAGCGAACGGCTCGGAGCTTTGGCACCTCCGGGAACCCCCCAGACACGAGACCCCGCCGCGGAGCCTCCCCGGGCCGTGCGGGTGAAGCCGCAGCGAGCGGCAACCTCCGGGACCCTCCGGCTGCGAGACCCCGCCGAGCAACCACCCCCGGGGAAGGGCGGGGGGACACACACGGCGAAGGCCCCCGCGCCGTGCGCGAACCCCCCAAGGGCGGCTCCCTGCCCCCCGGCAGCACCTTGGCCAGCAGCTCCCCCGCCCCGAAAGCGCGCGGGGGGCCCGCGGCGGTGGCGGGGCCGCTGTGAGGGAGGTGTGTGTGGGGGTGACAGGGCCGCTGTCCCCGCGCCGCTCGGTACCTGCCGTAGATGCCCTCGGTGATGCGGTTCCGCTTGAGCGGCCGCCGCAGTTTGCTGCAGTCCGCGCTCCGCCGCTTCATCCCGCCGGCCCGGCGCGGCCCGGCCCGCCCCGCTCACGGCAGCACCATCCGCCCCCGCCGGGGGTTCGCGACGCGGCTTCTTGTTGGTTTTTTTTTTATTATTATTTTATTTTTCTTCCTTTTTTCCCGGGTCTATATTTTTTTTTTTATTTTATTTTACCTTCCTCACCCCCCCTTTTTTTTTTTTTTTGCTCCTTTTTTTTTTTTTCTCCCCGGGAAACAAAGAAATAAAAATAATTCCTGGTCCGTCCCCTCCCCGCCGCGTCCTCCCCCCTCCCTTGCGCAGCCGCCGCGCAGCGCCCCGCCTCCGCCGGCGCTGGCTAATCAAAGAGCTGACCCTGCCTGAGTGACAGGGTTTGTAACCAATGATCAGCGTAAAAACGCAGACAGACGGCCCAGTAAACCAATCAGGACGCCGGAAAGTTAGTTCCGCCTCGTGCTGTCGCGCGACGTGCCCACCCCCTTGATTGACGGCCGCGGAAGCCAGTCAAACAGAAGGGTTTGTGATTGACGGCTTTTCCAGCCAATCGCTGCACGGATTTTGGTCTCCGCCCACCCACTGTCCTACCGGGCTGGTTCCCGCCCCGCGTGGTGACCGACAACGAAGCTGCCCAATGGAAGAGGAGCACAAAAATAAAAGGACAGCTCAGCCATCCACTCGGAAACGGAAGAAGGAGGGCCCAATTTCCTCTGTCACCCTAGCCCCGAGGTACCGCCCCTCACGCTTGATTGACAACCTCCCTGGCAAATCGGCTGCTGGGAAAAGGAACGCTAAGTCCCAGGCGCAAAGGCAAGCGACGGCAGCTTGTGCCGCCCGCACAGAACGACCTCTGCTAACGGCCCGCCGGGGGCAATATAACCCCGCGGGGTGACTGATGGGCCGCTCCGGCCAATAAGCAACGCACACAGCTGAGTGACAGGCGAGCGCTCCAATCGCAGCGCAGGATGCGAGGCCCGAAGATGGGGATAGGCCAATCAGAGGCCGGGAGGAGCCGGCGCTCGACCAATGGGAGAGCAGTTCCTAAGGGCGGCCTGTGGGGAGGGGGCGGGCGCTCGGCCAGGGGCGGGGCCGGGCGTGTCCCGCCGCTGCCGAGTCACGGCCGGGCAGCGGCGCCGCCCCCGGGGTTGCGGGTTCGAAACCCGGCACGGGCTTCTCCGCGCCCTGCTTCCCTCCCGCCTTACGGCCCCTGTGGAGCCCCCTCCCCGCGGCCCCGTCGGTCTGTGGGAGCCGTGAGGGGAACAATGGCGGCGCCGCGCCTGAGGGAGGCTGGATCGCGGGCTGGGCCCCGCCCGGCCCGGCTGGTGGCGGTGCCCCAGGACTGGGCTGGGCCGTGGGCCTGCCGGGCCTCCCTGCGGATAATGGGCCGCCCTGGGGATAATGGGCCGCCCTGCACAAGGGTGGGCGGTGCTGGGCTGAGTCTGAGCAGTGCGGGGCTCAGCACAGCGTTAAAACTGGCCCAGGAGGCTGCCCGGCCCTTGGCTGAGTCATGGGGGTGTTGTGGTGTGCAGCTCTAATTTAGAAACGTGGAGTCACGGGAGGGTTGGAAGGGACCTTAAAGCTCATCCAGTCCCACCCCCTGCCATGGGCAGGGACACCTCCCACTAGCCCAGGTTGCTCCAAGCCCTGTCCAACCTGGCCTTGGGCACTCCCAGGGATGGGGCAGCCACAGCTTCTCTGGGCAAACCTATGCCAGGGCCTCCCCACCTTCACTGGGAAGCATTTCTTCCTAATATAGGAGTTATTTTGTGCATCACCCTGTCTGAGATCACCGAGCTTTGGTCTCTCTGTTTGGGAGGGAGTTTAAGTTGTGAATCTGAGTATCAGCTTCACGGCGTGGCGTGTCATCCTGAGGGAAAACGTGGGTAAATTCCTCGCCTTTGGTGTGTTTTCCCTGAGTGTTAACACTGATGGGATTTAGAAACAGGTGTCAAAAGAGCTCACTGTGTTCATTTCACCCTGGTGAAATTGTGGATGGAGTTCTGGGTCATTCTGGGTATGAGTCACAGAATGGTTTGGGATGGAAAGCACCTTAAAGCTCATCTCATTCCAACTCCCTGCCATGGGCAGGGAACCTTGGAGTCCAAGGATTTGGATTATTGTACCCTATATCCTGGTTTGGCAGGAGGAATGTCCTAAAATTAAGGTATACTGGGATTTTCCTGCATATTTTTTTTTTCTAGTAGTTGTTTCTGTCACCAGCATGTAGCTTTATACCCATTTCTGGGCATATTTATACCCGTTTCTGGGTACTGTTGGTGTCTCAGCTCAGCCCTCAGTTTGCAACGGCCTCAAAGCAGAAAGTCTGAGATGTGGTTAAAATCCTTTAGTCTGAACAGCCTGAATAAAGAGGGTTCAGTTTACCAGAAGCACAGTGGATACTGAGGGGATACAAATGTTCCTTCCAGTGCTTAAAGTGGCCTTATAAAAAGGAGGGAGAGGGACTTTTTATACAGGCAAATAGTGACAGGACAAGGGGGAATGGCTTTGAACTGCCAGAGGGCAGAGTTGGATGGGATATTGGGAAGGAATTCTTGGCTGTGAGGGTGGGGAGGCCCTGGCACAGGTTGCCCAGAGAAGCTGTGGCTGCCCCATCCCTGGAAGTGTCCAAGGCCACTGAGCCTTTCAACAGGACCTTCCCCACCTTTCTACAAAGGGAATTGGGTCCAGGGTGGACACCAGCAACGCAAACAAATAATGGTTTTGCATAAACTACAGCATCCTGCTCTTGGGAATCCGTGTTCTCCTCTCTTGCCTTTTAGCTGAGCTGCAAGGCTCACCAGCAGCTGGAGCCCTGGATGGAAGGTGTCCTGGAGCATGGAAGGTGTCCTGGAGCATGGAAGGTGTCCTGGAGCATGACAGCACTGGCAGTTGGATGTATCTCCATTCACAAGCAGTTCTTGGGTTCAGTCCATGTCTGCTGTGGTAAACTGGGGCTCCTGACGTGCCACAGATAAGGAACTGTCCCTTGCCAACGCCTCCTGGGCTTTTTATCTCCCTTTGAGTTTTATTCCTGCCACCCCCCCCAAAACCTCCTTTGCTATTGGTTTGAGGTTACTGGAACATTTTTATAGGAAAAAGAACACATTGATGTGTTTGTGCCTGATGTAGTCGAGTGCACGATGTCTTCCAACTACCTCAACTTCCGACACAGCGTTCCCTGGCTCATCCTCCTGCTGGAAGTTCTCTTCCTCATCCGCTCTTACTTTCTCGTCTTAGAACATGATGGTCTGTACTGGCTGTACAGCTCCTACCCAGGTAAGACTGGTAGACTTGCTGGGGAGGGAAGGATAATCCCTGCTCCTGTTGTGCTGAGCAGCAGAGGTGGGATTCAGTGAGGAGTAGAGTGTTTTTACTGCTCTTTAAACACCCCACCTTGCCTGGTGTGGTGGGAATTTATTTATATCAAAGCAGTGGCAGTGAACCAAGACACAGGTGATGCTAAATTGCATTTTTGGTCTGTTTTCTGCTGCCTGTTTGGGGGAATCTTGGCTCCATGGAGGTGACTCTGTGTTACAGAATAGGGAACTCAGGATGGCACCACTTTCCATTTGAATGCTTGGTGTGAATAAATGAAGTTAATACAGTGGAATGAAGGCTTTAAACACAGTCTGGAGGTGTGTTTTGTGCCTTGGAAGTGCTGTTGGATTGTGCCACGGCCGTGGTGTGTGGCAGGTTTATGGTGTTGTGCAAATACGAGCTGATTCCTCGGGACATTCCTGTGTGACCCTCCCTGTTTTGCAGCTGGAAAAATGGGACCTACTTCCCCAGCAGTTTGGTGTTTTCCCCTAGGAACCAGCCAGCACAACCATATGAGAATATGACTGTTAGCAGGTCCCAGGGACAATTCCAGGCTTACAGATCCAAGAGCTTCCACCTTGGACAGCCTTTCTGTCCACTTTTATGCAGATTTCCACGTTAAACTCTTCCTGCAATTTCTGTTCCTTCTATGAGGGCATCATACAGGTTTCTCTTTGTAACTCTTTTCTTCCCTAATGCCCTCAAGGAATGGATCAGCACTCATTCACAGTAACTCTCCCTGAAAATTTCAACTTAAGCTCTTTAAATTCACCTCAGGAAAACTGAATGTCCAAATTTCCTGGCTAAATGTCCTTCATTTCTCTTGTGCTTTTTGACTCCTCAACCCCCATCCTATGGCATCCATTCAGAGCACTTTGTAAAAATAAATTCAGGGTCGAGGGTATTGGTTTTTTGATTACTTATGGATTGGGAAGAAAGCTCTGGAATTCTCTGCAAGTACTAAATGGCACTTGAATTTTTATCTGGAAGCTTCTTAGTTAATTGTGATTTTTAATATATTTTTTAAAAAACCAGAAATCCAGTCTGCATTAATAATTTCACTGCTCTATTGTTCTTTTCTGTCATGCAGACTTTCAAGATGTCAACCACATGGTGATTTTTGGATTTGGCTTTTTCCTGATGGTTCTGAGAAGATATGGGTTTAGCAGCACTGGATTCAACCTCCTGATCATTGTACTTGGTGTCCAATGCTCTGTGTTGGTAGAAGATTTATTAGTTTCCTTTTCTCTAGAGGAAAAGGAAGGTATTCTGAAAAGGTAATTAGTTCATGTTAGAATTGGAATCATCCAGAACTGCTGATTGGTCTTTATGGAGGTTAATGCCTTGTTATATGGACCTTTTTGGGAATTAGCATAGTCATATTTGCAGACATTTTAGAAGGCTTTGGGTTTTTAATGCATTTTATTGCATGTCATTCTTTATTGGCCCTGCTGTCATCCTGATACAGAATAATTTTTTCCTTTTCTTTCTTTTCTTGCAGTATAGCAAAGGCTTTTATAAGTATGACAGCTGTGATTATCTCCACTGGAGCTGTTCTTGGGAAGACTAATCTTGTGCAGTTAATTGTGATGACACTTGTGGAATTAATAGTTTTCTACGTGAGCAGATGGATCAACAGGAGATACCTGAAGGTACTGTAGCATGATTTCCAAATACATGGGAGAAAATTTCACTGGGACCTTGGAATGTTGCCTTTTTTTGCTGGTTTCTTGGTGCTCTGCTGACAGGAACATCGGGGGGTTTTATCTCAGATCATGGCTGTGTTTTCATTAAAAGATGAAGTCTGACTTTGGGATTATATTTAAGGACATCAAACTCCAAACCCTGCACACTCCATATCTCTATACCTGTATCTTTGGCCTGGAAGGGTGAGCTGATCTGATGGATTGGGGTGCAGTGCACTTGGCCTTGCCAACCCCACAGATGAATGAAAGCCCTGACCTCTGCTAAGGCACTAATTGCCCTTAAACTTTACCCTGTGCCAGTTCAGCCTGGCAGATTTCCAGTGGGAATGGTGTCCAGCAGCATCAGGCCTGCAAACATAACCCCAAACTCTCTATGTATGGATCATGTGTTTATGAGCTGCACTGAGTTCAGATAACTCCATCTCACGTAAATAACTCAAGCATAAGCTGAGGGACTGTGAAAATAAGTTGCTTATAGGGAGGTAACATGAACAACTGTATCAGGAACTGCATCAAAGGCTTCGTGTGGCCTTAAATAGACCACAAATTTGAATGTTCTGTTGATACAGGTTGGAGATCATCTCAGCCTGATGCATGTGCACCTGTTTGGAGCCTACTTTGGGCTGGCAGTCACCTTCTGTTTCCCTGAGCCCTCCCCAAGGCTGGACAAGAACAGGAGCACCCCAAAGTCAGACTTGTTCTCCATGTTGGGTGAGTCTTTGGCTCCAGCGCCTCAGCTGGAAGAAGAGGTTGCAGTGAGAACATAAGGGAGGTTTTTGGGGTTCTGGGCACAGCAGGTTGAAGGTTTTGAATCCCAAATGCAGGTGTGAGTCAGCCAGGCATAGAAAACTGCTACTGTGGCTGGTGGTTTCTGACAATGGGCTGGTGACTCTCAGCACGTTCCCTACCAGGCCACTCTTGCAACGGCTGTGGCTCAGTTTGCTTTTGTCACCCTCAGCATGAAGGCTGTGCCAGGGTAACTGTTCCTTCTCCAGGTGAACCATTCCCTGTCACAGTCCAGTGACTGGGCTTGTCTAGGCACGTTGGTGAGCAGCCTGTGTGCCAGAGCTGAGGTCCTAACGTGTGTTTTGGTAGAGCTCCCAGTCCCCAGCTGGGGCCGAGGCCCGGTTGTGTTTGCAAGGTGGTGTGCAGAGATATAAACAGGCAGTCCCTGCCTAGTAACATAAATGAAAAGATAAAAGCCCCATGAAGGGTGGGGAGTGTGATACAGGCAGGCCCACCAGAAAGGATCTGAGTGAGGACAGGCTGAAGGTGTAGGAGCCCCAGCTTTGTCCTTACAGAAGCAATTTGGTTTCTTTATTACCTTGGCTTCTGTTGTGTAACTGCCACCTGCTGAACTAAGATCTTCCTGCAGGGGTCCACAGAGTCTAATTCTTAGTCAGTCTTTGCTCAGTCGAGGCAAAAGAAGTTTAAATGCTGCTCTTTTGTGTTCCTGGAGTTCTTGTTTGCTGGAGAATTCAAGATCAGTATTTTCATCTAACTCGTCAAGACATTGTTAAACCTTCATTATAATTTTAGTGCAGCTTGCTACAACCAAGTGCTTGCTATTTGGAGTAATTATATTGTTATTTCTTGAATAATTCCTGAGGTAACTTGGGTAGAAAGGAGCAACTGAGCAGGCAAATTCCTTGGGAAGAATCATCAAAGAGGTGGAGAGGATTCTGTTCTTATTATTCAGTTCATCCTCATTTCTCTTCAAACCCTGCCAGGAGACAAGACAACCAGCACCAGTCATACTGGCAGCCAAGGCAAAAGACACACCAAAGTGCAGTTGTTTTTTTTTTTTTTACAGTGGTTTGTACCATGGGAGCTGTTTCCCTTCCTCCCTGGCTTTCATTCTCTCACAGCTGGTTTTGAACAGTAATTCCACAGTTCCATGAAAAGGAGCAGAACTTTTGGCCGAGGAGCAGGTGCCTCTCAGGGCTGTCTGCTCTCCTTTCTTTACAGTTTGGGAATTACAGAGAGTGCAAACTGTGGGCACTCCAGATGTGATGTGTTTAGAGCAGGTAATGAGAGTTTCTTGTGTTTGTCTCCAAGGCTGTGTCTTTCTCTGGGTGTTCTGGCCAAGCTTCAATTCTCTGCTCATTCAGTCCAGGATGAAAGCACTCCTCAACACCTACCTTGCCCTTGCAGTGAGTGCTGTAACTGCCTTCCTGTTGTCTGCTCTGACCTCAAAGGATGGGAAATTCAGAATGGTAAGGCACGAGAGAAAATCCCTTCGTGGAGAAGATTTTTCTGTTAATCTCAGTAATACACTGATAATATAACAGCTGCTAACTAAAAACAAGTCCAGGCTTTCAGCCTGACAGTCATCAGAGTAACAGAGTGGTTTGGGTTGGAAGAGACTTTAAAGCCCATCTTGTTCCACCCCTGCCATGGGCAGGGGCACCTTCCACTAGCCCAGGTTGCTCCAAGCCCCGTCCAACCTGGCCTGGGACACTTCCAGGGATCCAGGGGCAGCCACAGCTTCTCTGGGCAACCTGTGCCAGGGCCTCCCCACCCTCACAGGGAAGGATTTCTTCCTAATATATAATCTAAACCTTCACTCTTTCCATTCAAAGCCATTCCCCTTTGTTTTATCACTAAATAAAAAGTCTTTTAACTCCATGTTCTTATTTTATTTTACAGACTCACATCCACAGTGCAGCACTGGCTGGTGGGGTCACCCTTAGTTTTACAGCAGAGACCATCAGTCATCCTTGGATTGCCATGATTTTGGGTCTGCTTGGCAGTGCCATCACCATATTAGGATCTCACTGTTTACAGGTAGTATCCAAAACCTGAAGTTGTTTTCATATAAGCTGTGAAAACTTCTTTTCCAATGTAGGATACCTCAAGGGAAACCTCTTTTTCAAAGAGATTAAAACTAAGAAACCCGAGGTGCTTTGAGGAGAGTGTAGGGTTGGAACTTGCAAATTCTCTAGGTCTGCAACAGACAATATGCAATTATCAACAATTAAATCTTTCCTTCTTCCCAGAGATGCTTGAATCCTCCTCTCAAAATTCATGATACTTCTGGAGTTCATTTCACCTTTGGCTTGCCTGCTGTGCTTGGAGGTCTTGCCCAAGTTGTTCTCTTAGTCATAAGAGAATGGACTAATTCATCGAGGTACTTAAATTTTTGTTATTAAATAATAAGCTTAAATGATCATTATTGCAGCTGCCCTGAGAAGAGTTCTCATACCTACAGAGAGCCTGAGTGTCATCACAGATAAATTGTTTTATACCAGATAAGCCAAGATAGTCCTTGAAGTCCAAAAGATCAGTAAAAAAAGGGCTTTGAGAGTTGAGCAGACTTTGGATCAAAACTTTTGTATCAGTTTTGGGTCCTCTTTTCTGTCTCCCTTTTTATTTGACATTAAATACAGCAGAAATGGGAGCTGAAAGCTGGGAATGTGCCTCCTTTCAAGACTCATTTTAGCTTTTGTGGTGTTTTGGGGAGCTTTGTGTGCAAAGAGAGGGGAGGCAGAAATCAGAGTGCAGCATGAGGGCCTTGTACTTCTAGTCATGTTCTTACTGAAACAAATTTAGTGAAGTTTTAGTACCACAGTGATGGTTTCTAAAGACAAAATATGTCCCCTGAAGTCTGTATTAGTTTTCTGGTAGGATCTCCTAAAACATCCAACTGCAGCTGCAGAGAGATTTGAGAATAACAGAGTTTTGATGAGAGGTTTTGATGTAAAATACTGTTTAGATACAGATTCATTCACAGTCCTGATGCTAAATTCAGCAACTGTGAAAGGTGAAACACTTGTTTTCCTTTTCAGTCTGGGTTATTTGGTCCTTCTTCACGTTGGTGCCCTCTGCCAGACCATCAGCCTTGCCTTGATAACAGGTTTTATCACAGGTCAGTATTGAAACACAGGTTCCAGTAATTTCTGCAGTGTTCCCTCAGGGCAAGTTTCTCTGGGTAAGTTATTTGTAAAGCAGCCACAGAAACATGAATGCCAGGGGGTCTTCAGAGCCAGCCTCTTGAAGAAGAGATGTATTGCACATCAATAACCCAGCAGCACCATTCTTTCAGTGCTCAAGTTTATTTTAACCCAGGCTTAACAGCTGCCTTCACATTTCACACAGGAGATGTGTGAAGATGAAAATATTTTTACATTTGGGTATTGTCTTGGTGACAGAAAATGCTATTTAGGGCTTGTCACTTCTTATGCCAGTTGGTGTAAATGTGCAGAGATTCACCAACGTCAGGAGCTGCATCATTCCAGCACCAGGCCTTTGATCAGGAGTGGTTTGGGATCAGCAGGGCTCACGTGGCTCCCACGTGATGTTCTGGTTTGTGACAGCTGCTGCTTTTCTAGAGCTCTTAATTCTGTCTTGAGCAAAACAGAAATGGCTGATGAAAATTGCTGTGAAACACACTCTTAAAATGATTGTTTTGTGATCTAAAACCTTTGCATTACCTTGAGTGTAATTAAAAAGTTGAGCAGATTTTTATTCAGCTAAAAGAACCAAACATTCAGTGCTTAACCAACTGTTTAAAAATTGAGATATATCCATCTGAAACCCCAAGCTAACAGTGCTGATAAGCCAGATTGCTTTAAATACACAGGCATTTTTCATGCAAGAAGTTAATATTTTTGTTGTAGTTTTAGAGTTTAGCAGGCTGTTTAATTGGGTTTTACCTAAAGCAATTAATTTTTAATATCAATAAGCCTTGATCCTAGCAAGCTTCTCTCTTTGTATTAAAGGTCAGCTTCAGTCAAGGGGCTCTGTTGAAGCATTTAGTTCTGACTTTGTATTTTGATCTGTGTTACATTTGGATACATGTTACTAAGAAACTTCCAGTTACACAAAATCTTCCCCTTTTCCTGACGTTTATATTTATATTAGATACATCTGTTTTTACAAATAGGTTTTATCTTGAACACCAGACTGCTTAAGATCATCCCTGTATCAAAGTACTTCGAAGACCAGTTTTACTGGGAGGTAAGTTTAAATGTAAAATTGACTGTGTGAGAGTGTATTTAGCACCTTGATGAAGAACTTTGGGTATTTGAATTATAAACATATAAAAAAAAGGGGATATTCCATTTCACAGCACATTTTGTTTGATGCACAAACACAGGCCTTGAGCACCTTTAGGTGCTCGTTGAGATGCTGTATCTGAATTACAGAACAAAGAAATGGATGAAAATAAGCTTCTAATCAGGTTTTCCACTGGGGTTTTTTGTACAGTGATTTTGTGCATAAAATGTTCTGACACAAGAATGTTTGTCTTCACAGTTTCCCCATTTGGCTGTTGAATTTTGAGTGGAAGATCCCAGCTGACCAAGATAAGATTTTCCTCTTTGTCACTAGAGAAAATGAGTAGCTATGATGGGTTGAAAGAGCACTGAAATACCAGTTCCCAGGCCCACAAAAGCCATCCCCATGGAAGCACAAAAAATTAATATTAAACTAGTTATTCTCCAAAGATACTGAGTGTAAATTCACAGATGCAAACTTGCATTTAGCTTTTCTGCTTTGTTGGTCTTACCTTAAATAAGATATGTACAAAAAGGTTGACTGCATTCATGGCTGTAATGGCTTATCAATCCAAATGCTTGGAAACTTTAAACTATTTTTAGCTCCCAATTTTAAAAGCCAAAATTATGTATTTCAAAGTGTAATTTTTCAAGGAGCACTTTTTATCTAGAAAAATACTCAACTACGTGTTTTTAAGCTAAATTGATTCTGTTGAAGGCCTTGTTAAGGAAGGATTTGATGGGTGAGCTGGATCTGGGCCAAACTCTGCATCCTGCCAGACTGAACTCCTTGAGTTCTCTGACTGCTTAAAGACAAATCTGTCATTACTTGGCTCGGGCTATTTGGAAGTTCAGATGGCAAGAGGTTCAATTGTTCTTCCTGTGCATGGTGCCCCTGAAATCAATTTGGTATTTGCTGCCAAATCTAAAATAAGAGCAGAGCTCAGGTCAGTGTCTGGGTAGGGACAGCCTGTACCACCACAGGGTCAGCTGCCACCTGAGGGGACTGAGGGAATAATCCTCAGAGCCGCCTGAAACCAATGCCAAGACCCAATTTTGGAAGTGGCTTATTCCAAGACAAGCAGGGGACTCTGGGGCCTAATCACACAGAGGATTCTCTGCAAGTGTACCCTTGTTTGTAAGTGGATTGTGATCCTCGGCGTTTGTTCTTTGTCTCAAAAATAGCTGACACAGAAAAAAACTCTTTCCAAAATGCTTACCTAATAAAGAAGTGAAAATGTGATTGTTTTTGTTTATTCAGCACACTTGTTAAAAATGAATGAGGAAACCCATGACATTGAGGACCAGGCTGTTCTTTGATGCTCACTGACCTCATTCATTCTTTAGGTGTTGAGCAAAGCAGGTCACTACAGTTACAGAAATGAAACAGGTTCCAAGTAATGAAAAAATTGCTTGCAGAGGAAGGGCCAGTTTTCTTTGTTTCTAGGTCACAAAGGAGCCAGTGATCTGCTGAGTTAATGAGCTGCTTCCACCAGCCTGGACACACAGAGTGTTACCTCACAGTTAACTCACCACTTACTCCGTGAGTAACAGTGGGATCCAGGCCCAGCTTATGTTCTTCACTTTCTTCACTTCCCAGGAACCAACCAAACATAACTTGTGCAACACAAACTCCTGTTTTCTGTCTTTAAGTGACTAATATTTTACTCCATCTCCCTTACCATTGATCTCCTGAGCAACTGGCCTGGGTGAATGCACAGGAAGGGGCAGACACAGGATCAGAACTCTTCCTATCTGAGCAGTACCTTTTTCCAGAGAAAGAATTCCATCTGAAGAGAGAATTCCATCCTTTTCTCTCACAGTGGTTAGAAAATAGCTGAACACAAGCATTGTGGATGAGCTACTTCCATCTAGACCCACTATTTAATTTGTGCCTCTCCAGTGTCACCCACAGCAACAGTAAGTTGTTACTTGCCAGAGACTTCCTCATTATCACCATAGGATAAATTTAATATTCAGAGAGGTAAAAAAAAAAATCCCAAACCAACATAGTTCTACATTATGCAAGAAAAGCCACACACCAATTACCTTTGAAACTGAAGAAATGGTTATATTGTCCAGATATAGGAAATATTTAATAAATATAGGTTAAAAAGTTGTTTTAAAGCATTTTAGTAAGTTTTTCTTCGTAAATAACGTCATAGAAACAGCTGGTTAAATACATCCATGTTCCATTATCCTGTTTATTTGTAGCAAATGTATCAGAAAAGTGACTCCACCGTTACTTGTAGCAATTTTACATTTGTCAAAAAACATCACGACATTTAAGTGGACGTACAAGAGTAAAAAAAAAAAATCAAAGAGAATAGAGCTGGAATTTTTAGTGCTTTCAGCTTTCCTTGATTTATCTTTTGACATGATGGAAGGTCAGGGTTTACAAAATGGTTTTTTACAAAATTTGGGGAGTGTGCAGTTAAAACCCAGCCTGGCCAGGGCACTTCCAGAGGGGAGTTCACTGCCACAAATCTTCCGTGCGACCAAACTTGAAGACCAGTCCTCTGTTTAAAACAGAATAAAGGGACATAATGAGCACACAAGGGAGCAAATCAAGCCCCTTCTTATTTTAAAAACGTGATTTCAGGGAGCAAACTGTGGTATTTGAATCCACTTCTTTGTCCTGCATGAGACCTGTGCAGACAGATCCCAGAGATCTGCTGCCTTCACCAGTTTATTCACACAGGTCTGGTTACAAAACAGGTCTTAAACTAAAACCAGATTACAGCAAGTTTCAGTTTTTGTCATAAAAACCAAATTAGATAAGAAACAAACAAAGGAAGATAGGCTTACCCAAAAAAGATGAATGCATTCTGGAAAAACACAGCTATTCCTGGGTATACCACTGGTTTTTCTAACAAAAGAAAAAAAAAATCCTCTGCAAATTTTTTTGGAAGTGATTTTCAAGCATATCCCATTTCTAACACCTTTTGCTAATTTAGCATATAGGCTCTGGGAGCAATCTTCACAAACTCAGTAATTTTTGTTCTGGGAATAAGTCCTCACCCAGGGAATTATTCCCATAAAACTGCAGCAGTTTAATTATATTTGTCCAGTTCCCAGTGGAGCAAGACCTGTGTTTCTAGAGGGTAGTCAGAAGTTTGTGACTTAGAAATAGAAAAAAATCCCTCCCAATGTTAATACAATGGGATAGTGGTGTGTAGGGAACTAAAATATTCAAACAGGGACTGCCTAGAAACTATATAAAAATAAGCTCTGAAATTCAACAGCCATTTAAAACATTTTAAACTTCCAAAAAAGGGGCCAGGCCTTACCTTTAACAACGTAGCCTCCAAAAAGGATCCACATGGAAGCAATGAGAGACCCAAAAGCCATCATAAACCCAATGAACAGCCAGATCCGAGCCCCTGGATCGAGACAAGAGGGATGTTTGTCTGAGGATGGGCATCGTGGCTCTTGTCTCAGGCACCCAAAGCACACCCTGGCACAGCTCTCCCAGTTTTTCCAAGGCTCAGTGGATTCCCAGATGTGTACCTGTCTGCCCCAGGCAGCCCTCGCTGTAACTGTCCCCCCGCACCTGCCCGTTGGACACCGCGTTGATCCTGAGGGAGAAAAACGGGAGAAAATGGGATAAATCCCCTCGTTTGAAGCCTTTTATTAATTGCACAAAGTATGTTCTAGGAGTGTGTAGCTCTGATCAAGGAATGGCCCTTACATCAGGAATGCAATGGTGGCTATAACCCCACAGGCATGGTAGGAGTGGTTGAAGTCTTCCACTTTAGGGTATTTCACAGCTGCATCTATGATTATCCACCAGCCTGTAAAAAACTAGGGAGAAAAAAAAGAAGGAATATGGCTTAAAGTACAGACACAAGCCCTTTTACAATGCCTAAGACTGCTCTAGAAAAAAAATAACACTAATATATAAAATCATTCTTACGATCTCCAGCAGGGTAAAGTGATGGTATAAGTACTTTTGCTGTGGGCTTGGGAACAAGGTCGGATGCAAAGCCAGAGATTTCCCTACTCCAACAGTTACTCCATGAAGCTTAAGAAACACGTGGATGCAAGAACCCAGAATAGATTTTGTTCCTAACTTTGCTGCTAGATACAAGGACAATGCATCCCTGTTCTTCCTTTTCACAGAAGTGTTCAGGTTGGAAAAGCCCTCCACAGTGGTGGAGTCCAACCACTAAACCGTGTCCCCAAATGCCCCATCCACATGTTTTTTTGAACACTTCCAGGGATGGTGACTCCACCACAGCCCAGGGCAGCCTGTTCCAATGCTTCCAGCGAAGGAATTTTCCCAAAAATCCAACCTAAGCCTGCCCTGGCACAACTTGAGGCTGTTTTCCTCTCATCCTGCCACTTTGTTACCTGGAAGAGAGGAGCCTTCCAAGCTCTAACAATCTTTAGCTCCTGACAGCTGACTACACCTAGGGGGCCTGACAGCAGGGCAAGCACAGCAGTACCAGCACTCCCGCGGCCACAGAGGCGATGGTGTTCCGCTTCTCCCCCCAGTCCACGCACTCCGAGCACCTCAAGCTCTCCAGAAAACCGGACATTTTTCAAGCACTTGGAAGAACTGGAGGGAAAAAAAAACCAAAAACACCAAACAAAAAAAAAAGCAAAAAAAAAAAAGGGGAGGTTTATTTCCGAGAGGAAACCATCGGGCCGTGCAGGGGAGGGAGGTTCGAGCTGCCTGAAAACCGCACGGCCCGTGTGGAGCGGCCAAAGCCCCGCCGGTCACCGACCCCCGCGCTCGGGAGGGGTGCGGGGGCCGCGGCTCTGCGGGCGGGGAAGAAGCCCCGCGGTCCGTCCTGCTCAGGGCCCGCGGTCACCGGCACCTCCCGCGCCCCCCACACTGCGCGCCCCGCAAAACCCGCGCACCTCGGACGCGCGCATCCCCCCACACTGCGCGCCCCGCAAAACCCGCGCATCCCCGACCCGCACGCCCCCGATCCCGCACCCCGCGCACTGGGCACTCTCGCCCCCCACACCTCGATCCCGCGCCCCGGGTCCCGCACCCCTTCACCCCGCACACTGCGCACCCCCGACCCGCGCAACCCCCCAAACTGCGCATCCCACCAAACCGCGCATCCCCGATCCATCACCACGACGCGCGCACTCCCCAAAACCCGCGCACCCCTGGTCCCGCATCCCCCACCAAACCGCACATCCCGATCCCGCACCCCCCCAAATCTCGCACCCCCGATCCCGCATCCCGACTAGCGCACCCTCCCAAACCGCGCACCCCCGATCCCGCATCCCGACCTGCGCGTCCCCCCAAACCGCGCACCCTGGGTCCCGCGCCCTGGGCACTCTCGCCCCCCGCATCCCCGGTCCCGCACCCCCTCACCCCGCACCCTGGGTCCCGCACCCCGCGCCCCAGGCACTCTCGCCCCCCGCATCCCCGGTCCCGCACCCCCTCACCCCGCACCCCTCGCACCGTCACGGGACGCGGCGGGGACCCCGCGCATGCGCCGCGCGCGCGCAGGGCGCGGGGGGCGTGTCCCGAGCGCTGTGGGCGGGGCGGGGGCCCGGGGGAGGGGACGATGCCCACCCGCCTCCCCCCGCGCGTGCGCCCTCGGCGCGGGGGTTACGTAAGGCGAGGGACGTTCTGGAAGGTTCTGGGTCGGCCCTCAGTCGCTGCCGGGCGGCGGGAGCGAGCGGAGCTTTTGTCTCGGGGCTCTGTCGCGGCCGTATCGCGACTCTTTCGCGGGTGGAGCAGCGTGGCCCGGCGCTATGGGGGTGACTCACGAAGCGGGGCTCTCCCCTCAGGACCCGTGCGGGGGCAGCCCGGGCGGCTGGAGCCGGTGAGGCGGCGGAGCGGGGCGTTGGGGGGCCGGGGTCGGGAGAGGCCGTTCGCAGTCGCCGTTTGCGACCGTTCGTGAGGGGTGTGAGGGACACGCATCGCTCACGGGTGGTTTTTTTTTATTTTCTTCCTTGCAGGAGCGCCCAGGTGCCTCACGAGAACCAGCACCAGGGGGGCCCGGCCGCGCCCAGCGGTGAGTGCTGGGGACAGAGCCCGGGCAGAGCCCTGAGCGCTCAGGGTGGGACTGGGGGGGGGGGCGTGTGCGGTACCCGCGATGAGTCCGAGATGAACCGGGTTGTAACAGGCTGGGGAGGGGGATTAACGCTGGGAAGCGGCACATCGGAATTTATCTTGCTGTGCCACGTACAGCGCGAGTGACCTTGGCCCTGGCGTAGAGGTGAAGTAGTGAAACTTTAGCTGTAGTAGTACCGAGGGAAGTGGCGTCTGGCAAACCCTTACAGAGCTTAAATTACAGATTCCAGTAACGGTTTTATACTTATTTGCGAACTTTGCACTGAGCAGCGACTAGGAATTTTTGGGTTAAAGCAAGCTTCCTCAGGCTGTACAGTGGTTACGTAACTCGGGGCTTAAGTCCTGTGATAAGATCCTTACACTCGTGTAACCTTTGTAGCTATAAAATGGCTGCCGCTAGAGGGACAGCCATTTTAATTATTAATATATAACCATAACAAGTGTTCCGTACAAGTCGTGTCTGGTGAGTCACCACCTGTATTTTTTGCTATCTGTGTAGAACGTTTTTAATAGCAACTTGCTGTGTACACTGCTGGAATGGGTGGAGCTCTGTGCATGGAGTTTTTTATAAGATGATATGGTCAAGATCTTGAAGTGGCTGCTTTGTACCTTGAAGGTACTTTTATTTTGCCTCCTCTTGGAGTAAATCAGTCTGTACTGATCTGGAAGGTAAATGGTTATTTTGCATCATAGGTGCAATAACCTGCCTTTAGAGTTAAAATAAAATACCTTGAAAATTCTGTTTGGAGCAAAAGGGTGTTAACTTGTACCATTTACACAAAAGGAATTACACTTAAAACCTGCACAAACCTACCTCTCTCCAAAATTCCACCCAGAACTACTCATGATTTAAATTAAAGCCTTTTTTTCCTTATAATTTCATATTTCAGTCTTTTGACTGACTACAGGTGAGGAAATTATGAAACAAAACTGTCATGTGCAAAACATGCTGGTAAACTGGCTGAGGACTGTTAGTGTGTTTAATTACCCTTGAACTTTTTGCCTGTGTGTCACCGTGTTTGTCGTTGCTGTGTAAATGCCTTGATGCCCATGAATAATTAACTTCCTCCACCCCACCCAACAACAGGAACAGAGACTGGGCATTGCAGAACAGCAGTAAAAACAGAACCAGCTTCTGAAAGCACCTGTGTGCAGAAAACGGAAGACATGACGGGTTTCATGGATGACTTGACCCTCAGCTCTCCGAAGAAGAGAGAGACGTCCGTGAGATCCAAGAGGAGCTGTGACAGGTCATCGACGAGGTCCTCCAGCAGATCCTCGTGCAGCTCACGGTCCAGCTCCAGCAGCTCCTCCTCAGCCTCCTCGCGGAGCTGGAGCCGCTCCAGGTCGAGGTCCCGGGCCCGGAGGAACGGCTCCCGCCGGTCCAGGAGATACTCCCGCTCCTACTCGCGGAGCCGCTCCAGGTCGCGCGGGTACCGCCGGTACCGGGGCAGGTACCACGCCAGGCACTACCGGAGGTACCGCCGCTCCCCCCCGCGCTACCGATCCCGCAGCAGGTCCTGGTCCCGCGGCAGGTCCTACTACAGAAGGTCCTACTCGAGGAGCAGGTCCCGCTCCAGAGGCCGGAGATATTACGGATTTGGGCGAACCATATATCCCGAGGCTTACAGGAGCTGGAGGAGCAGGTCACGGACACGGTCCCGCAGTAGGTCACCTCTCCATCTCAGTGAGAAAGGTACTTTCCTTGAGACTTTCCTGTGTGAGAACCTCAGACTGTACAGCTTTCTTTAACCAGTCCAGTTCTGCTTTGTTTACTTGCTTTATAGAGCATAATTTATAATGGCACTGTGGAAGAAAACCTCTGGTTATAAAAACGTATTTAACAAACAAAGTAGTTCAGAGCACATTTTTTGCCCTTGAACTGAAGCTACATCTCTCAAGGTCTGATGAAATTCATCACAGTTCGTGCTTACATAGATGCAGTGATAATAAACCTGCAGTTTTTAGGCTTGTGTGAGTAGGTAAATACGGATTTAAATATAACACAAGGCACTTCTTTTTTTCCTTCCTCTTTTAGACAAGAGGGAACTCCTGGAAATTGCGAAAGCCAATGCTGCCAAAGCTCTGGGAACAGATAACATCGTCTTGCCAGCGAGCTTGAAGATCCCTCCTCCTGCCAAAGAGATAAAAAATGAAAAACAGGAGCGGGAAGAACCTGGAGAGTCAGCTGAGGTAAGTATGGACAGGAGGGTTCTCACTGAAAAGGTAAACTCTTCTTAAAACTTGTCTGCATGGATGTGTTCTAGTTTAACTGTGGAGTTTGTGATTAAGAATTCAAACTCTTGAACAACTGCTCTAGAAAACCTCTAGACTTTGCCTTAAGCTGGAAGAGCAATGGACCTGTGAGAGGTGGTTGATCCTCTTGAGCCTGTGCAGGCTGTCCAGTAGTGACAGGTGGGGAAGGAGAGGAGACTGTAGCTTGTCCTTTTGACTTACTCTTTTAATGGGATATTGCCCATTAATCCAGCTAGTTTATGTCTTTCTGACCTAAACCAGGAGTCTCCTTGCCAAACCTAGTGAATAGTGTGGGGTTTTTTGGTTTTTTCTTTTTTAAGCTTAAATCTTTCTGCCTTTTTTTGAACTGTTAAAAGTTTTTCATGTGCAACAAACTGTTTCCCAGAAATTCCATACGCAAGCACACAATGCATTTTACATACTTTATTTCTGTCTTATAGAAATCATGACTATGGTTCCAGACATGATGAAGAAAATCTGGTGGTAATTAAGGGACTTGTGGGCTGTAGCTGCTGTGAATTTAAGGGAGGGAGAAACTTGAGCAGCTTAAAGTGAATTTTAGCCTGGTTGTGTTGTAGTGTGTTAACCTGAGTCACGGTAAATACAAACCTGTACATGAGTCAGATGCTGCTGTTACAAATGGAAGTAAATTTACTAAGGGTTTTACACAAATGGTACAGGCATCCCTTTCATAAATATATGCAATATATTCCAGATGTTGAGAGAGTACAGAAGAAGAGGCCTGCATCACTTGCAGATAAGTTTATTGTCATTATCCAAAGCTCTGCAGGATGGTTATGCAGAACTTAATGCCACTTGCTCTGTCACTGCACTCGTGTGACAGTTCATGCTGTGACTGTTTGAATCCTTATAAACTGTAACTGGGCTGTGGATATCACATCCATTCACACCCGAATTGGCACAGCCACCTTGGTAAAAATACCGAATGCATTTCCAATTGGGTTCAGCATTGCTCTGTTTGCATATCCAGTAGCTTTACAGCTACTTTTGATGTAAATATCTGAAACAACTCCATACCAGAAAGTTCATGCTCTGTAGTAACTGCCTGACCTTGCATGGGGTGATGTGTCCTCCCACTTAGGCTGTGTGTGCTCTTCTCTAGCAACCCAGAAGTGCAGCAGAAGACATGACCAAGACTGGGATGGAGAGAGCAACCATACAGAGGAGCATTTCCTTCAGTCCTAATGTAAGTGACTCCCCAAGATGCAATTCCAGTACTTCAGCCCCTCCTGTCTTAGGCTTTTCCCAGCTCTGGTTTCCAAATGAGTGATCTTAATCATGGTAACAAAATGAATGTAATGGTTCGATAAGGACTTTTCCTGGAGGAGTTAATCAGTCCTTCAGCAGTAGAGCACTGTAAGCAGTGGATTTAAAACAGGTATTTACCTCTACACCTACTAACAATGACCCTCTGTACTCTGCAATACACTTGAGAGTGATAGAACTAGATGAAACAAAGACTTAACAACTTGAACTAGTTTAAACCAGAGCTTATTTCAAGTACTATGTTTTAGTAATGCAAACTTAGTAACTTCTTGAATCCTTTGTCAGTTAAGTGTATGTAGTTGATATTATATCAGGTATTCCAAGAGCTGGAGAGAAAACATTTATATAATCAGTCCAGATAAATGTACTGGATTTGTACCCCTTGAGGGTACAGGTTTTTAATACAGGTTTTAATACCTTTTCTTACATGAAATTTTTTCTTTTCCAGAACACAATGGCAAAGCCAGCCCTGCAGAAGCCAGTGAGCCATGTTGTTAAGGAGCCAGTAGTTTCTCCAGCAAGAGAAGATGACAGGAAGGGAAGTCCCTATGGGCAGTGGGTTCCTGTCAAGAAGGAGGAGAAGAAAACATTCTTAAACTTCTCACCCAAAAGCACCCTGTTCCGGGCACGCTGATGGGATTCACTGACTGCAGCACTTCACATCCTTCAGTAGAGAGATTGCAAACTTTCTGATGGGGTTGAAGATTTGTTAATACTGAGTATTTATTTTGAGATTTTTAATTTTTGGAATCTAAGGTTTCTCTTTCAGATAGAGAGCACACTGATCCCGAAGCCACAGATGGGAATCTTGTGTATATTTGTAAATATTTTGTATTGCTTTATCGGACTAGACCTTGCAGGTGGGTAACTTTTTCTAAACCATAGTTGAGTAGCTGTTCTTTGGACACTTGGATTTACATTGTGTAACTGTTTACTTCAAGTGAATAAAGTTTAGTTTTGCACTGGCTTAATGTGTGAAGTGTTAGACCTGTGTTATGAGTATGTCCTGTCTGTGATTTAGCTTTCAATTACCTGACTTACCACAAGGTGCAACAGAAGGTAGTTGTTGCATCATAAAAGCAGATCTTTATGCTGGAATAGTTCCTGCCTGGGCTGTGCTTAGTTCAGAGCCTTGAGCACCTTCCCTGGATATCCCTCTGGAAGTGGGAAGCTTGTGCAGGATGTTGTATGTGACTGCTGTAGGGGAAGTCACCGCCCTTCTCACTGTCCCTTCTGCTCCTTCTAATGCTCGACTTACTGCAGGCTTGTGTTTTACTTGGTTTAAAAACAGCCTCTAAGGGTCACTGTGAGGCAGGAAGGGGAAGGGCAGTCAGTGCAGGAGGGTTCATGCTGACAGGGTACAGGTTACTCCACGGCTCAGCCAGACCTCTGCTCCGGGAGAAAAGGATGGGAGGAATCAACGGGCTGTTGCATGGACTTGGTGCAATTGGTTAAACCTGGGTTTTGTATAAATAAATTAGTAAAATAAACTGAATTTGACTATTTGTGTCTGGAAGCTTCTTTGAGGAACTATTAAATGGCCAAGCCGAGGTTGGCAGTGCACAAGGGCTCATGTTTCCCTTGGCCCTTGGGGAGGGGGGGCAGCTCCAGCTTTGGCATGTGACAGCTGGGAAGCTGTTTTTTCATGGGAATGTCACTTCACCTTCCTCACCTTTCATCTTGTTGATAATCTCCCACTACTGAAGAACAAACACCAACCCTTAAATTAGACTAAAGCTGGTCTTTATTTAGAACACAAGATTGCACAAGCTGGTTACTCCTGCAGGTAAAAGCAGTGTTCAGCTGCAGTTACACAAATCACTTCTACTCCATTAAACCCACCACGGATTCCAGCAAGCGACACCTATAATGCTTTTTCTTATAAAATTGCCTGTAGAATTTGCACTCCCCTTGCACACAGCCAGGGCTGTGTGCTGTGCCTCAGACAGCTGTCCCTCTCTCCAGGTTCTGTTTGATCTCGGCCGTGTACTTCCCATAGAACCTCTCTGCCTTCTGGTTGAACTTGGCGTTCCTCTCGTTGATGTAGTCGATGTCGGCGTCGTCGTTGTAGGGTCGCCGCCGGCTGTACTTCTCCCGCTTCTCGATCCTGGGAGGCAATAACAGCACCCATGGGGCACCCCTGGGCCTCCCACTGCCCAGAGCTGCTCTGGCACACGCCTGGCCCCGGGGTTTACTCACTGTTTTTCAAGATCCGCGACCATTCTGTCGACCCCGTCCTTGGATGGCACGTGAGTCCCGTGGAGGAGGCTGTCGGAGGTGGGATAAAGAGCTTCCCCGCTGGATGAGGGGAAGAGGGGCAGCAGGTTACACAACTATTGGCTGCTTTGAGATTTCACAGAATCCCAGAATGCTTTGGGATGGAAGGGACCTTAAACACCATTCTTAAACACCATTCTTTTCCAACAGGTCACACATTCTACTAGCCCAGGTTGCTCCAAGCCCCATCCAACCTGGCCTTGGACACTTCCAAGGATGGGGCAGCAACAGCTTCTCTGGGCAACCTGTGCAAGGGCCTCCCCACCCTAATGGTTTGGAAATACCACAGAACTTACTATTGCTCCTTCAGCTTCTCGTACTGCTCCAGGTCAGGTTTGATCTGCCGCGTCAGCCTCTGGTACTGGCGCAGCTGCGCCGCCGCGTAATCTGGGAACAGACGGTGTCAGGGTGAGGGGCTTTATCTCATGGTCCAGTTTTCACCCAAAACACCAACCCAGGTGTCCATTCCGAACACAGCTGCGTGGTTAAGCCGTTACCTGAAAAGCCCAGGTCGGGATTTTTCTTCTTCTTTTTCCTCTCCCACCTCTCGGCGTCCTCAGCGCTGATCTCCAGCAGCTTGACTCGCTCATAGTCCTCTCCTCTCGCTGCACATTCCTGACACAGCACAAGGGACACTTCAGTTTCAACAATGAGCCAGTGGCCAAGCCTAAAACTCAGTTGCATCTCCCTGGATCAGCCCAGTCAACCTCTGGAGCAGGACAATGATTTAGATAATCAGCAGCCTAATTAGGACGTGGATTTTGGGGGGGTAACATCAGTGTAAGCTCCCAAGACTGCTAAGGCACCATGAAGTGTCACTGCAGGCACCTGGGCTGTGGCTCCACAGGGTCATGGGGAGCTGTAAAGGTGTCTTTACCTTCTTCTTTTCCTGCACCTTCAGCTCCCACTCCAGCCGAGCTTTTTTAGCTTCCCAGTTTGGTGGCAATTTAAGTCTTTTGTCTTCCTCCACCACTTCTTGGCTGTTCAGCTTGCAAGCCTCATACTGAGAATGAAACAGGGCAACACTTGAGCACAGGAACAACAAAATTAGAACCCTTGGGGGGACACGGGAGCCCCCCTGGGAGGGGGCCTGGCCTCTGCTTCCTGAAAGCACCATGTAAACCAGAATCAGACAGGAGCTGGGTTTGGAAGGGACCTCTGGAGATCATCCAGTCCAAGGCACAGAAACGTGTCCAGGTGGGTCTGGAATGTCTGCAGAGAGGGAGACTCCATGCCCTCCCTCTGCACACAAACAAACGCAGGGCCAAGCAAACCTCCCCCCCCCCCCTCCTCGCCATGTGCCGGAGCGGGCTCCGGGACCGATCCGTACCCGCTTCATGTGGAGCTCCCGGAACCGGCGCAGCCGCTCCTCCCGGCGCTGCTCCGCCGCCGCCGCCGCCGCCGAGCTGGGGCCCGCCTCCTCCTCCTCCGAGGAGCTCTGAAACAACGCGCACTCAGCCTCGGGAGGGAGCCGGGGCCCCCCATCCCGCCCCACCCGGTGCCGTCCCGTCCCGTCCCGTCCCGTCCCTCACTCACCCCTCCGTCGCCATCGGGGATCCCCAAACTGCTCAGCGACGACACGGCCGCCGCCATCGCCGCCCGCCCGCACTTCCGGCTTCCGGCTTCCGGCGCGGCCCGCAGGGCGCCCCCCAACGGACGGGAGGTGTTGCCGCCGCCCTCTGGGTGTTCGGAGTGTACCGGTGTTCGGGAGTCACGGGAATAACTGAGATTGGAAAAGACCTCCGAGGTCACCGAGTCCAACCTTTTCACGAGCACCCACTTGTCACCCAGACCGGAGCGTCGTTCCTTGGACGCCTCCAGGGGTGGGGACTCCACCACCTCCCTGAGCAGCCCCTTCCGATGTTTAACAACCCTTTCCATGAAGAAATTCCTCCTGATGTCCAGCCTGACCCTCCCCTGGCACAGCCTGAGGCCGTTCCCTCTCCTCCTGTCCCTTGTTCCCTGGGAGCAGAGCCCGACCCCCCCCGGCTCCCCCCTCCTGTCAGGGGGTTGCAGAGCCAGAAGGTCCCCCCTGAGCCTCCTTTGCTCCAGGCTGAGCCCCCCCAGCTCCCTCAGCTGCTCCAACCCATTCCCCAGCTCCATTCCCTTCTCTGGACACGCTCCAGCCCCTCAATGTCCTGTACTGGGGACCCCAAACCTGCCCCCAGGGCTGGAGGTGCCCCAGCAGTGCCAGCACAGGGGGACGGGCACTGCCCTGGCCCTGGGACACGCCAGTGCTGGGACAGCCCAGGGGCAGTGGCACCACCTGGGCACACCTGGGCTCGTGTCTGACCACTGTCAGGTCCTTTCCCACTTTTCCATTCACTCTTCCCCCAGCCTGGAACACTCCATGGGGTTGTGACCCAAATGCAGAGATATCGAAGTGCAGACACTGGGTAGGGAGTTACTGCAGCCTTGAAGTGACTCCATGGGTTAGTAACACTGTAATAAACGGTTTTTTTCCTTTTCCAAGGATTCAGTGGAGTGATGCAAACTTTATAGTCAAAGTAAGGAAGCAACACGTGAACCAGATGAACTCAGGGTGTGTTTGGAAACACTGGTGAGTTCCAGGGCAGAGCCTGGTGCAGGATGAGAAACCAGCAACAGCCTCTCCCTGTGCTGCCCATCCCCTGGGAATCCTTCAGTGACCAACAACAGGTTTGCTCAGGCAGAGACTTACAGCCCTCATAGAAAATAAAATGTTTTACTGCAGCTTCTGGGAAAAGAAAGTCAAAATTTCCATAACATTGCTGCAGTGGCCTGGATCTTCCAGCCTTAAAAAACAAATGTAGCCTTACTCTAAATGTTTATCACTAATATCGATGTGCACATGAAACGCGTCTGTGTGTAAAGCCTTTATATCTGCACAGCAAAGGCAGGAGGGCTCAGGAATTCTGTTTTTCTTTGAAGAAAGGCTTCAAAACCTGCAGGTTTATAAGTGCTGATGATTAGTTTGGTTTTTTAAGTTCTCCCTTGTCAGCTGTGGCTCGTGACTTCCCAGCAGAGGGAATCGCAGCCCAAGCGATGAGGGGCTGTGGCCGTGGCAGGCAGCCCTGGCAAACCCAGCCTGTCTCTGTTCTCTTTTAACTTCACTTTCTTCTGCTGCCAAGCTCTGATGCATGCTGAGTGATTAAAAATATCAAATGCAGCCTTACCCAGCGAGGAGTCAAGTCCAGGGGGGAAAGAAAGAAACCCAGCCCCGTGAAGGCAGTGCTGGAAAACAGAGCAGAGGAAAGAATGGGAGGCAGAACGTTTTTACACAGTCCTATTGGCAATATCCTAAGGAAAAGGAGAGGATTGTCCCCATGTGGTTCAGGTTTTGGATGTCTCCCCTCACCTGCTCTCTCCACATCCCTGCTGAAAGTTGTTAGATTTTCATGCACAGGGAGCAAACTGCCACCACCACTGGTGCTGGAATTCTGAAAGAAGCCTCCAGGGAAGGGGTTGATGTTGCTGCACAGTAAATTGGGGAGTGTTTTTGTGCTGTCAGAATCCCAGTTATGTGCTCGGGGCACGGCTTTATCCCTCTGGAGCTCCCGGCCCCTCTGCCATGAGGTTGTTGCCACATTTGGGATCAAAGGAGTTTTGGGAGCAGGGAGAGATGCTGGCCTGGCTCTCCGGTGCATGAAATACTGCACCAGCTCCCTCTACAGGTCCCACCTGCAGTCCCTTGACTGCCCTTTATTTTCTGGAGTCTCCAGACCCTCTTCTGTGACACCCACACGCTTTGTGTCTGCTCCAAGCACAGGTCAGGAGCAGGGAGGGCCGGAGGGTGGGCTCGGGGCTGCCCCAGGGATCTGCTCTGCCCAGGGTGACAAAAGGGTGGCAGGGGGGCTCTCAGCTGCCTCACCCTTCCTACCCTTTTATTTAATCAGGGGAAGCTGGATGGGCTTTATGGTTTGTCAGTGCCTGGGCCCAGCCAAGCCCTGAGCTCGGTGGAGCCTCTTTGCCCCCTCACTGCTGTAATGCAGCTGGAAAACAAAACCAAGAGGTTTCCCCGGCTCCCGTGGATTTGCTGCTGGGTCTGATGCCAGCTCAGGAAGCTCAGTTCCTGGTGCAGGTGCTGAGTGTCTCCCTGGCTCTGTGGTACAGCTGTGAATCCCAACCTGGCCTGAAAAGAGCAGGGAATCCTCCCAAATCCTTGTGCCAAGGAGCAGGGACTGGTCCTGCGCGGGCCGACAGCGAGTACATGCAGATCTGCTCTTGTTGTCACTTACAGTTAATTTATTTTTAGATTAAAAAAATGTTTTTATTTCCCAGGCTCACAGAGTTGGCACTGCTTTTTTGGGTCGGAGCTGACTCCATTGTCTTCTCCAGTTATGCCTCCCCTGCAGTGCCGAAATGAAAAATTCCAGTTACATATTGTACAGGGGCCGGGAGCTCGGAGGAACTGACTCATCTCGGTTATATTTGTCCTTTTCAAAGGGGAAGATCCTGGTCGAGGGGTGGAGGGGGAGCAGCACTGGTTACCTCCCACCCACTGCAGCAAAGTGCTGTTATCAGGGATCTGCAGGGCTGAGTGCCCGGGAAGGCAGAGGGGTCCTGGCAGGGTGCAGCTCCTCAGGCTGCTCCCACCGTGGGGCAGAGGGGAAGGGAGGGGTTGGGGACATTTCTCACAAAAATAATGGTTGTTCCAGCGTGACAGAGGCCACGGTGCATTCACAGGCTGGGCCAAGTGCCTGCAGGTGAACCCCAGCCCTGGGGACATTTCCCACCACGAGGGATGGTGATTTGAACATGCAGTGCCATGGCTTGGGTGGACAATGCTGTGATCTGAACATGCAGTGCAACGCCTCGAGTGCACAAGGTCACAATTTGGGTGTGCAGTGCCATGGTTTGAGCGTGCAATGCCGCAGTTTGGGTGTGCAATGCCGTGGCTGGGTGTGTAGTTCCACAGTTTGGGTGTGCAGTGCTACAATCTGGGTGTGCAGTGCCATGGCTTGAGTGGTACAACACCATAATTTGGGCGTGAAGTGCCACAATTTGGGTGTAAAGTGCCACATTTTGCGTATGAAGTGCCACAATTCGGGTGTTAAATGCCGTAATTTGTGCGTGAAGTGCCAAAATTTGGGTGTTAAATGCCACAGTTTGTGTGTGAAGTGCCACAATTTGTGTGTGAAGTGCCACAATTTGGGTATAAAGTGCCACGATTATGGTGTGAAGTGCCAAGATTCAGTGTGGAGTGCCAAGATCCAGACCTGCAATGCCACAACTTGGACCTGCACCATGGTGGGGTCAGACCTGTGTCCCCGCAGGTCCCTGAGCTCTGGTGGGTGAGATCTGTGGGTGAGCTGGGGTGGGTCACACCTCTGTCCCTGTATGTCCCTAGGCCATGGTGGGTGAGATCTGTGGCCCTGCAGGTCCCTGAGCTCTGTTGGTCAGACCTGTGGACCCGCAGGTCCGTGGGCCGTGGTGGGTCACAGGATCTGTGACCCCGCAGCGCTGGAGCAGCTGCTGCTGGAGAGCAGCAGGAGGGCCCAGGACATCCCTTCTCCCCTCAACCCCACCGTGGAGCTCAGCCACCCCCGGCTGCCACGTGTCACGGCGGTGCCATCACGTGGGAGCTGCCACATGGGCCCCTGGCGTGCCGGGAGGATCCGCGCGCGTGCCGGGGGACGCGATAAGGCCCCGGAATGCCGTGGCGTGAGTTCAGCTCTCCTGCCTGCTCCCAGCAGCTGCAGGAGCCGCTTCCACTTCCTGCCCGGCCCTGCCTGCGCTCCGTGCTGTTCAACAGCTGCCGCGCTCCATCCTGTTTCGTGATGAAAGGTGCTTTGGAAGCGGAAGAAAGTTGTGATGATCGGGAGGAATAACGTACAGGCGGGGCTGGAGGCAAGGCAAGGCTGTGCTCGTCCTGGTTCCAGCCCTTGGGGCGGGTGGTGGTGGCGTGGGGACCCCTTCCCACCCCTGATTTTCAGGTGGCACGTACGGGGTTGGTTTGCTGTGCTCCCGCTGGGCTGGCTCGCTGCAGTGCCATCCCAGTGGCATGGCAGCATGGAATCACAGGACCACGGAATGGTTTGGGTTGGAAGGGAACCACTCCCACCACCTTCCACCACCAGTTGCTCCAAGCCCTGTCCAACCTGGCCTTGGGCACTTCCAGGGATGGGGCAGCCACAGCTTCTCTGGGTGCCCCGTGCCAGGACCTCCTCACCCTCACAGGGAAGAATGTATCCCTAATATCTGATATAAATCTCTCCTCCTTTACTTTGAAACCATTCCCCCTTGGAACTCCCATTTCCCACACTGGGGAACCTCACACCCATGGGGAAATCCCCTTTGTCACTGGGATGAAAACTGGGGGCAGGAAAAGAGGCAGCACCAGGGGTGCCCACATGGCTGGGAGCCCTGGGGCTGTGTCTGGTGGGGTGCTGGGATTGACCACTCTGGGAAGTCCTTTGCAAGGCAGAATCTCTGATTTGGGTAAAGAAGAGAAGAAAACCAGACCAGAAACTTGGGGCCAAACCAAACCAAACCAAACTTGCAGTAAGAACATTAATCCAGCAAAATGGGGAACATAGTAGTGTATTGGAAGATCAATCAGAGTGAATTTACTTATTGAGACAGATCTTGCTGTGTGTAGCTGTTAATGATGGTGAAATTTGGAGAGAGGGGAAATGGTTTGGTTTTTAGGTAGAAGAGAAGCTGGTTTCCTTTCAGGCCGGTTTCTTTCAATCACAGACTCCTGTTTGTGTCCTGTTGGGTTGCAATTATAATCTTTCAGATCAGACACATAATCATTGGGCTGGAGAGCAAAAAGTACCTGGGTAATGTGCTTAACAGAAATTAACCTGGTTACGTTCGGACTCTATTGAAAATGAGAAAGTGCTGATGGTCAAAATCAATTCCTCCCCAGCCAAATTACTGCAGGGCTGGCTTAGGGTTTCAGCTAAATGCTCAGCCCTCAACAATGAGCCGGATTGGATTGAATTAGGCTCCTGATCATACAGTTCAGATGATGGCAATGGTTTGTCTTTAATGCCAGCAGTGAGCCCGTGGGCAAAATGGAAAACCCACCCTATTTTCTCCCTGGGATTGCACAGAGAGTCCCACTCGGGGTCCATCGTGGTGGCCAAAATGGAATATCCACCCTGCTTTCCCCCTGGGACCATGGGGAGGGTCCTGCTGGATGTCCCTGCTGCTGGCCAAATGAGGGCCTGCCCTGCCCAAGCCTTCCCTGTCCATGTTCCAGCCCATCAGTCCGGGATCATAGCTGGAATTGGGATGGTGGGCTGGGAGGTGCGGGGTAGGATGGTTTGGGATCCACAGCCCTAAGTGCTGATAAATCCCAGCCTTCCCATGGGGGTTGATGTTTCTTTTGGAGACTCTAAGTGCCTGGAGAGCGGGGCAGCTCTCCACAGAGCTTGTCAGCTCCTGCCTGGTTACATCTTTTCCCTTAAAAGCCGGAACCTCGCGGAGTTTCCTGGATGAGAGCACCTCAGTCATTACTGTGAATTGGAAATGAAGCAGATTTACAGTACAGATCACAGGAACACGGCGGAGGGAGCAGCAGGACAGCGGCCTGGGGCACTTGCCTCTGCCTTTCTCCCCTCTCCAGGCTCCAGCTGGGAATGTCCTGGCTCATGTGCCTCCCTGGAGCATCACCTGCCGACACAGCCGCCCTTGTGCCACGGTGCAGGGCCGTGCTGGGAGGTGCCAGCCTGGTTCTCCCTCATCCCCTGTGGGCTGGGGATGTCTTTGACCTCCCCAAATCCAGCAGCAGCAGGGTGGCCACTTCCCAGAGCTGGGGGTGGCCACTTCCCCAGGGGAATGTGACAAGTGGCAATTAATTAGCTGCCCATAATGGGGAAGGAGGAGACCTGTGGTCCCGCTGTCTGTCGAAATTAGGAGGGAGAAGGAGGCTGGAGGGAGGGAGAGAGGGATGCTGTGATCTGGGCAGTGTGGACAGGGACAATCCTGCTGTGGGTCCTGCCATGAGTCCACAGCACCAGGGCAGACCCAGGAGGCTGCCCTGCACACTGGGGGTTTGTTGCCTCCCTGCTGTGGGACACAGATTTTTTGGGCATGGCTGTCCCAGCGGGTGCTCCCCAGGGCTGTGCCAGGATGGAGCCATCCCTGGCAGGCAGTGGGCAGGGGCTGGCTGAGGGGAGCAGCCTCTCCTGGTGCAGAGAGGGAGGATAACGTAACGTTTCCCCCCGATCAATGGAGATTTTGGTTCGGGAGTTATTAGCCCGGTGTCATAAACTATCTCCCAACCACAAAAGTAAAATAATAAATCTCCCTGTTTACCTCCTGTGTGTTGTTTTTAAGTACCCAAGTCCCTCCAGGCATCGGTTCAATATTGCATTGGCTGAATGTGAACACAAATCACAGAGACAAAGCCGGATTTGGGGGAATATTAGTCAGTCTTTGCTGTTTTCCAGCGCTTGGCCGTGTGCAGGGAAGCTCCCAGGGGCTTGTTGGGCACCACAAGCAAGTGCCAACCTCGTGGCGAGTGCTGGAGGGCTGGAGCTGAGTGGAGCTGGGGAAGCACTGGGGGAGGGTGATGCTGCTGTGGCTCCTGGGGACGTGTCCCTGCCCCACATGGGCTCTGTCAAACATTTTGGATGCTTTGTATGGGAAACACACCTTAACCATCCTAAAATATTAAAAGGCAGCTGGTGCTGGTAAAGCAGCAGATCTCACTCCCAAGCTGGGGTTCACCTGCAGTGCTGGGGGGACAGGGGACAGGTCTCCCCAGTGCTCCCACTGCTCCCAGTGCAATCCCAGACGTGCTGGGGATCCATGGGGCATCCATGCCAGCAGTGGGGCTGTGCCTCCCTCATCCCCATCCTGTGCCCAGTTCTCCCATGAGCCTGGAGGTGTTGGGGTGTCCCCTGACCTCCCCCCCCAGCCTCCCTTCTCCTCCCTCCAGCAACAGGTTTTTTTCAAAGATGCTTCTGGTGGCTCTTCCCAGTGTTTTTGTCTCCTGGCTGCGGCCGCTGCATCCTCCCTCGTTATTAACTGCCTGGGTTGGGTTGCTCCGTGGTTTTCCCCTATCCCAGCGGTCTCCCCCCCTCATTAGCCAGCGAAATAAACCTCTCAGAGAAGAAAAAAAGAACGATAAAGGCTATTTCAGGCAGGTCCAGGGCCGGCAGGTTCCCCTCTGCAGCACTGGGAGCCGGATCCAGGGAAAACTTCCAGCTGCAGAGAGAAACCTGCCTGGCCACAGCAAGACCTGGCGGGAAAAGTGGATTCCAAAGGCAGGGAGGATGGTCTGGATGCAGGAGCTCGATGCTGGGAGCCCAGCCTGCATTCCAGGTGTGAAGCAGTTGGTGTTGGGGTTTGATGGCTTTAGTGAGAGGAGCTCCAAGAAGAGAGACAGGGCCAGGACGTCTCTTTTCCAGGGAGATGGAGACGTGTTTGCTGCTGCCCACGGAGCAGGGAGGGGTGGCTGATTTGGGCACATCCTGGCACAGCGTGGCACCAGGAAGGAGCTCCCTCAGGACACCCTGAGCCCCACACACAGCCTCTCTCTTTGCAGGGCTGGGAATCACGTTGCTTCCCATCCGGACACCTGGATCTCAGGATCCCCCACGCTGTTCAAAGCCGGAGAGGAGAGGAAGCCGCCCCTTCCCTGTCCACGGGGAGCCAGAGCAGGGTCCTGCTCCCTCTGTGCCCCGCAGCTGACACAGGAGCTGGGTTCACAGGGCTGGAAAACCAGAAGGAGCCGTTTTTGGGAGCGTTTGGGGAGTGCAAAGCTGAGCTCCCCGGCCCCAGGCGCTCTCCAGCCGCTGGCAGCAGGATGTTCCCAGCCAGGCTCGTGTCTGACACACCATAGCACAGCCCTGCTGCAACACAAGGGTTTGGTTTTTTTTTTATTGTGGTTGTGGAGTTGGATTCTGCCAGGATGTAAACAGGTGCAGCTTCCTGGGTTTCTTCAGGGGCTCTGATTTTGGCCCCTAAAGTGTTAAGTGAGTGCTAAGCCCTATAAAATTACCCTTTCAGCTACTATTTCTGCACAAAAGGCTTTCAGCGACAAGATATGCCAAAGCATCTGATGAAGTAATATGTCTATTCTCATTTGTGACATTTATTATTAACAGGGAAAAGGAAAAAAAAAAACCCAGTCAGAAAGAACTCTTAATTGAAGGACTATTGTGCCGTGGTAACTGCTATTAAATTAATCTGCTGCATTCCTTTCCACCCACACACTTTAAAACTTCCTGGTTATAATTAGAACCATTTAAAACCAATTTGACACTCCTTGGATGATGCAGTTCAGCTGCTTAATATGGTGAAACTTTGGTGAAAGGAGCAGAGAGGGGCTGTGAGCAAGCTGGGGCTGCTCAGCTCTTGGAGAGGATCAAACCCAGGAGCTGGTGCTCGTGCACAGGGATGTTCAGTCCCATGGGGAAATTCAAGCTCAGTTCTGCTCTTCTCTGGTGCTTTAAGTCCTCCTGGGCCATGGTCCATCTTGGTTGTCCCATGGGAGATGCTCCTCTGAGAGCTGCCCAGAGCATCCTTCACCCCCATGGGTGCTGGGAGGGCTCGTGGTGCTGCTCCTTGCTGGGCAGGGGGGGTGCAAATGCCTTCCCCCTGTTTTGGGAGGCACCTTGAGCACTGTCTCCTCCTTTGTGCACGGTGAGAAATGCACCAAAGCAGAGAATGCACCGATGCAAAAGCGTTTGGGTGTTTAAGTGTGGGGAAAAAAGGCTCCTGACTGCAGGACTGAAAGGGGATTTTTTGGCAATGGGAGACTTTAGAGGTGTGTTAATGCCACACACCCCTGCACCAATGCTCTGCCTGCCTCCGAATCCCATCAGGGTTAGGAAACCCTTGGAGGATGATAGTCCAGAGCTGGATTTGGGAAGGGTTCTCTGTCTGTATGGGAGCTGGGGTGTAGCTGTTCCCTGGGAGAGTAAACAGAGAAACCACCAGGCCTGGCTGAAAGCTGGTGCTGAGCCTTGGTGGGTGTCACTTCTGCAAACGTGTTCCTGCTCGGCCCCTTTCTCTGTCATTCTCGGAACCACCTGGGTGGCACTTCCACGGTGTCCGCGGCGCCGCACGGAGCTCTCCAGCACATCCCCGACCACCTCAAGGCACAGCCAGTTCCTCTCACGGGCCCTGGAAGATCCCGTTAGTCACGGTATCTTTACTGTCACCTTCTGTTTCCTTCTCCATTTGGCTTTCAGTTTTGAGACATGTGTTAACCAGGGCTGCGCGCCGGATCCAGACCCGACCCCGCAGCTTCCTCACCCTCCGCTGGGACGATTTCCTCCCAGGGCCCACCTTGTGCCTGTCCACCCAGCAGCCAGGGGGGTGATGGCTTCAGCTCCAAGGCTTTAGGGGAAAACACGGTGGTTTGGGCTCTACACCCTCCGTTCCACGTGTCCTTCCCTCTGGGGAAGGGCTGCAATGAAAACCTCGAG
Source organism: Manacus candei (assembly GCF_025592945.1). Classification (NCBI taxonomy): domain Eukaryota; kingdom Metazoa; phylum Chordata; class Aves; order Passeriformes; family Pipridae; genus Manacus; species Manacus candei. The sequence continues at coordinate 1,198,785 of NW_026138118.1, read as the reverse complement.
CGCTGTCCCCGCTTCCCTCTGCTTCGGTGCAGTTTCAGGTTCCCGCTTGGCCCTGGGGGCTGTGGCTTTTCGGATGTGCAGTGCACAGAAATTTGGGCTGCAGTGGCCCCAGTGGCTCCTTGATGTGTTTATTCACCCTCTTAGCAGTGGCTGGTGACAGCTCTTGGTCCTGCTCGCTGCTGTCACCAGCTCCCCCCTGCCCCGTGCACAGCTCCCAGCACCAGTCGAGCCATTCTGACCTGGGCTGTTTGCCTCCTTTTGGGGCCAGACCCCCTCCTTCCACACCAGCACTTTCCCCTTTCTTTGCCCTCCCCTCTCTCCCTCTTGCTGATGTTTCACATCTCTCCCAGATCCCATCAGTCCCCCTCAGCTCACCCTTGTCTCCCTCCCTTGTGTGCTCAGTGCACGAGGTGGGGACACGCTCTCGTGCCCCATCCAAGGGAGTGCCAGGGTGGGTCTGCCAGGAGTGGCAAGAAGAAGGAAATGTGGATTTTTCCCTCAAACAGGCCCCTGCTGTGGGACAGGGACCCCCAGCTGAGGCTGGTGATGGGGAGCTGCAGCCGACGGGTCGTCTCCACAGGGATGGAGCACGATGGGCTGGCTGGGCCTGGCGTCACCGTGTGTGCACATTTTGGTTGTTTGGGGTTATTTTTTAATACACAAACTCCAATTTTTTAAGTTTTCAAATTTTTTTTTCCCCCTCTGTCTGTCCTCCCCCTGCTTCCTCTCTGGAGCAGGATCAACCCCCAAAGAGCAGAGGTTATTTATGCATTTGTCTAATCTGTGTTGGTCGGGTTTGGGTTGGGTTCTTTTTATTTTTTTTTTTTATTTTTTTTTTTATTTTTTTTTTTTGCTTCCCCCTCTTGCTGCTTCGTAATTTTTTTCCCAACTTTGGAAGCGCGACAGAGAGTCCAAAGGAAAAAACAAAACAGGGATATTTCTGCTACCCTGTAACTTTGCAAAAATGCTGCGTGCCTGCGCTGGAGCACGGCGGGGGGCGTAACGAGAACCAGGGGCTGAGAGCTCCGGCCAGACGGAGTAAAATTAGCCCAGGAGGCGGGAGAAGGGGAAACATCTTCATCCCGGGAAGCCTCCAGAGCCCAGATGGGTTCGTAGGGAGCGAGCGGGATGCGGACTGAGCTCGCCCCAAGCGTGATCGACGAGTCCCCTCTGAGCGTTTAGCCCTGCTGGTTACAACCTCCCTTTGCCAGCCTCCTTCCTTCCCAGTCCAAACCAGGGCTCGTTGTCCTTTGCTTCCCCCCCAGCTGTGACATTTCCCTGGATGCTCCCTGAGAACAGACAGCTCAATCTCCTCCCGGATGGTCGCACAAAGCAGAGCTCCTGGAAGGAGCCGTGTGCCCGTGGCCGCCTCTCCCGGACCCCCATCCCTCAGGGAGCCCGTGCAGGGGGGCTGGGACACCGAGTCCTCCCCGGGGCAGTTATTCCACAGTTATTCCACTTGTTGTTTACAAGCAGTGCCTTGGCAGGAGGCGTCAGCTCAGCGTGGTGGCTCTGCCAGGGTTTGTCACCGCGCCCGCTGCTCTGCAGTGCCGTCCCTCTGCATCCCCACCAGCCCCGGGCAACAGGAGAGCTGGGCTTTGCCAGTGTGTGCCTGTAAAAGGTGCAGATGCAGCTTGGGTTTGTGTCTTCAGGAAAAAAAAAATAAAAAAAAATTAAAGACTAACTCAGGCTGTAGGGTTTTAGGTGTGGAAACCACATTGGGTCCCTGACGCCCGTGTGTGGGTCTTGCTGCCTGTTTGTGGCACCTGCTGGGGGTTCTCTGAGTGTTTCTGAGGAACACCATGGGCTGCACTATCATTTATATACATAAATGTCCATTAAATACATGCAGGGAGCAGGACGTGGACAAATGTGATTAGGGAATTGATGCTGCCGGATCAGAGGTCTGGGCAGAGAACTCCACTGGAACTGGTTTGGGTAGCACAGAGGACAACTGATGAGGGTAATTAACCCCTGCTCGTTAGCAGGGGGTGCTAATTAAGACAGAGGAGTACCCAGGGTGGCACTGAAGTGCCGAGGGTGCAGGGATGGTGATGGGAGCAGGGCAGGTGTAACACAGGATTTGCTTCCTGACTGGGAATGAAAAAGAGGGATCGGTTGAAATCAAGGGGGACAAGGGACAAAACAAGCACGTTCAGAAGCTGATTCAGACTGACAAGGCCTTCTGAGCTCCGTGAGTGGCATTTACTGCTAATGACACGGCAGAGCAAATTAATCTCCTGGGTGTGACAATTGGCTTTAATTAACACCAGTAAGGAGCCTGTGGCCGAGCAGGAGGGAGGGGCTCAGGGATGGAGGTACCAGGGCACTGTGGTAGCAGAGGGTTTGCCTGCCCTGCTGCTGGGGCAACATTAAAAAAAAACCAGGGAAAAAGGTAAGAGAGCAACAAGTGGACACTTGAGATGAGAGGCACAAAGGGGGTGGATCCCTGCTGGACCATGAAGGAACTGTGCAGACCCTGCTGTTGGCACAGGAGGGAGGAAGATGCTCCATCTCTCACCTTCCCACAGCCAGACCTGCAGAGCTGCCTGGCTGAGCTCCTGGGAGAGAGTTTGTGTTTGAAACCAGGAGCTGCTGAAAGGGAAAGGGTCGTCCAGGAGCATCCAGGTGCTGGGACACAGCATTGAAATTCCCAACTGCTCCACCCTGATGAAAATCCGGGAAAAGCCCAGACCTGAGCATTTAAATAATTCCAAGTGTTTTCTTTTCTTTTTTTTTTTCTTGGAGGTTTCTGGGCTGCTTTACCAGAAGGAAAGAGGAGCTGAGGAGCATTCCAAGCTGAGGAGCTGCTGAGGAGCATTCTAAGCAAAAATTAAAGCCTTTTCCCTCAGAAGGTGGGAATGCTCTGTTTTGAAACGCTGAAAGGTGATGGGTCTGACTTTTGAGACAACAGTTCAGGCAGTGGAGAGAACCTTGCAGAGTGTTTGGATGTCACTGTGCAGGTTAAGGGCAGCAGCTCCTGCTGGAGCATCCCTGGCAGCTGGAGTGGGGGGGAATCAGCTCCTCCCTGGCTCTGCTGAACCTCCGAACGAGGAGGGGAAAATCTCAAGGAACCCATTTACTTGTCTGAACGAGGCTCTTTTATGGGAGCAGCTCCATGATATACTTGGCCTGGAGAAACTTTCTCCCTCACTGCTGAAGCTTGGTCGGTCCCAAAGGCTGTCACCCAGCGTGGTGACACTGGAGCACTTAGTGGCCTCCTGCCAGCCCCCAGATGAATTAATTCTCTTTGCTTTTCTTGAGTCTGATTCTCTCCATTTGGGCTATTGATTTGAATTTTAAAGTGAGGGGGATAATGTTGTTTTTATTGTGCCGAGTGGGGGGCTGAGGATGCTGGTGGGGGACGCAGGCACTGCAGGAATAAGTGGAATTACTGTTGTGTTACGGTGAGTGTGGAGCTGCCATGGTGTGGGGTGAAGGGGATTTGGGGGGTTCAGCCTTGTGGTACTTTGTGGGGGGGGTGGGATGAGCTTTTCCCTGCTGGGCCCCCAGTCTGTGCTGGCTGTCCATAAATCCCTTCCACCCCCCAGTGAGAACAGGAGCAAACCCAACACAATAAAGCCTTGAGCCCCTTCGATGGCTTCAGCATTAAATATATATATGGGGAGAAAATTAGCTTAATCAAGGCAGAACAGAATCGATTAATATTTTAGTAAAAATGTCACACTCGAGTTTAACAGACTGGTTAAATCTCAGCTGGAAAAACCACTGTGGTTCCCCACCATCTTTTTTTTTTTTTTTTCTCTTAAACCCAGACTGGTTTCCACAGCCCCATCCCTGCCTACAGGGGCTACTGGAGCGGGGTTGCTGGAGAGCATTAAGCAGCTCACCGAGCTGTTTGCCCTTTAGCTGAGCAAAATAATTAGCAGCGGTTTAAGAGGGCCCTCTCTCCCCCTCCCCGCTCCCTTTTATAGGTACAATAATCAGATAAAATATTTCTGGAAGACTATTTACAAAATTCCCCATCCCCATCAATCTTACCGTTAAGAAGGAGCGGAGGAAGATCTCTAACCTCAAGAAGCTGCTAATGCAACCGAGCTATTTAATGGTGGGGTGGATATTTTCTTTTTTTTCCTGCTAGCCATTACTATGGAATACATAATAACATCAATAATTAAATATAAATTGGATTTAATATTTTATGCTGGCGACATGTAATTTACACTCTACCCGAGAAATCAAAAGGTCATGTCTGAAGCAGAGGCAAGAAGTAAAGGGGTGATGGGCTTGTCCATGGAATGATGGGGAGGCTCAAAAAAAACTGCTGCAGGGAGGGGAAGAAGGGCTTTGTTTGGGGTAAAAAGGGAGAGTTTTGTGGCCTCACTGCAGGTGGGATGATTTTTCCTGCCGTGCTCAGCCCTGGGTCTGCTGGTTCTCGGTGCAGCAATGCTCTTATCTTGATTTTAAGCCTCTTCCAGCAGTGGTGGCTGCAGGGCTGGGCTGAGGGTGAGTGTGTGTGTGTGTGCTCCCCCATTGCTGGTGTCCTGAGCACCCTCGAAGAAACGCAGCTCAGGAGGCTGAGGAGATGCTGCTGCTCTGGCAGAGCTCTGCCTGCATTGATTTTTGTGGGATTACGGCAGATTTCGGGGCCCTGCCAGCGGTGCAGCCTCCATTAGCACTGTGGTAATTCAGGAACTGCCTGGGTTATTTCTGGAATGTTTGAATCTCCATTTTTTCATCCCCCCCTCCCCATCAGGTCATGGAACACCTTTTCAGATTCTCGTGTTCATACGTGGGATTTTGTGCCCTTGTTGGGTTCCCACAGCCCCAGCTCTCTTTGATGTTTGCTTCACACCTTTAATGAATTAAAAACAGGACAAATCAAACATCTCTAAGGCAGATGTGGGCTCTTCCAGCTTTCCAGCCCTTGGTTTGCACCTCCTCCTTCGTTTCCCTGGGTCAGGAGCGAGCTGGCAGCATCATGCCCTGGTTGCAGGATGAAGATCCCCTTGGAAAGACTGGGATAGCTGGATGCACATGCAAACCTTGAGCCTTCCTGGGCTCACTGTGGCGTGGAGAGAGAAGATCCCCATCCTGGCTGGGGTAAATTATTGCTCAAGACTGTGGGCAGAGAGGTTTGGGGGCTCGTTGGGGCGCCCCGAGCCAGGTTTCTTTGCACGTGAGGCTTCTGCTTTTTCAAAGGTTGTGCAACACACCTGGGCAAAGCCATTAATGATTCTTCTTCTCCTTCTCCCTGGAGTGGGTTTAAACACTGGGGTGAGAGGAGGAAGTCGGGGGAAAGCAGCCCTGGTGGTGCTGGGTTTTGGGGTCTCACCTGGCATGAACGAGGGGGAGGCAGGTGGAGGCTGCACGAGGAGAGGCAGAGCTGCTTGAGATGAGGATGTGAAAGGTTCTGAGCCTGAAAAACAAAAGCTGAATGTTGGGATGGGGGAAGAAATCCATTTTATGCGTGGGGAGGTGGCTGCCTAGAGCTGCTGGCTGGGATTTGGCTGCTGCCTTGTGCAGGATGGGGTTTGGCTGCTGTTGAAAGGTGGGAATAACCAAAAGTGTGAGGGCAGGCTTTGAGGGATGTGCTCTGGGGAGGCTGTGGACAGGCAAGGAAAACCCATGGACGCTCCAGCACGTCGGGTGGTCCTTGCAGGATGGACAAGGGTGACATGTCACCCACCACCCACTTGGCTTTCCTCACTGGGGAGCCTGGGATGCAATGCTGGAAGTGCCTGGATCTTATCTGGGGTCTGTTTTGTCCAGGTTTAGTTGTTTCCACCACACCAGCGAGCAGAGCCCAGCCAGGAGGGTTTGCTGCCTGTGTGGAAAAATCCTCGCTGATCCTTGGGTTAATTGAACATCTTATTTGTTTTCTTTGGTCTCCACGGCCAAGTTAAATAAAAACCCCACAAACAGCCGACTTTCCACACCCTCCAGGAGTTGTAAACCCACGTTACAGCCGCTCAGAAGTGGGCAGCAAGTGCTCTGTTTAATTTGGCAAGCCACAGATGTGGCCAAAATGTCTCCATTCGGTTTTTCCCTGAACCAGATCCCCACTGGCCAGAGGGACCTCAGGGGGGCCCAGCCCTGATGGAAGTATTTGGGGAAGTGTCCCAGGGCAGGTTGGATGGGGCTTGGAGCAAGCTGGGATAGTGGAAGTTATTCCTTCCCAAGGCAGGGGGTGGGACTGGATGCGCTTCCTTCCCTTCCAACCCAAACCATTCCATGATTCTGTGCAAACAAGCTGGTTGGGAGGGCTGGATCCTGCCTCTGCACCTGGATCCCTGCTGGGATTAAGCCTGATTTGGCTTTTTGCATCACCTGGGGGGTGGCAGTGGCTGCCTTTTAGGGCCAAAGCTGTTCCAGGTACCTCCTGAGCTGAGCTGCCCCAGGAAGCTCTCGGGGCTGAGCTTTATAAGGTCATTACGCTCTCGGTGCCTTTTTACGGGGCTTTGGAATCCACTTGCAAAAAGAGCTGCTTGTTTTTTTTTTTTGTGGGGCCTAGATGGTTTTGATCAACAGGGAGGCACTTTTTTATACCTCCTTCCCCTTCCCTTGATCAGCACCTGCCTCCGGAGGAGGAAGGATCTAATGAATTGCAAAAGGATGCCACTGTACCTGCCTTCTCGGGGCTACACTTTAGTGGGCTCCCTCTATTTATTTATTTAGTTTTTCCGAGTCAGCTATGGAAAATCTACATAAACCCCTTACTCCTGCCACTTACGGTGCCCCTGAAAGTGGAAACACCTGGTTTCAAAGGGCGACCCCGACTCTTAATTGCTCTTAATAGCATATTTTGATTTTATGGGTGGGATAATGCGACTTGGGGGCTGGTTTGCTTGGCAAGGGAAACACTGGGGTTTTCTGGGGCTTTGAAGTTTGGAAGGTTTTGGTGGAGGAGGAAGGTTCTCAGTGGAGAGTCAGGGCCCTTCTCTGCGTGTCTCTGTCCCCTGTACAGTCACCTCAGACTGCAGATTTTTGCCCTTTTAATGCACCAAAATCCAGAGGCATCCTGCGCCACTCCTATTTTGAAGGGCCGAGCGACTTTAATCCTTAAAAGATTAACACAGCAAAGTCACCATGCCATTGATACACTATTATTTTCCATCTTCATTCATCCCCAGATGCAGCAGGAATGGCTCCCTTCAGGCCACTCATAACTGGCAAATGCTTTTAAGACCTTCGCAAGGTGCCTGGTTTACGGCCCGAAAGAGTCGCTCTGAGAAATTGCTTCACTAATGTTTTGCAAGGGGCCCAAGTGAGTGATTGATGGCCAGGATTCCAGCTGATAACCAGTCACTCCATCTGCAGCCAGGACTGCCCTGATCAATCTGAGAGGCAGCAAGGAAGGGGTGGGGAGGTTCACCTTTTGTGTCGAGGGATTATTGCCCGGAACAGCCAAAACCGGGTCTGCAGGAGCTGGTGGGGTTAATCCCACCTGAGGAACTGGATTTGGGGCTTTTATGTTTTGATTTAAGGGTGCCAATATTATAGAATGGGACCTTAAAGATCACTTTGTTCCACCCCCTGCCGTGGGTAGGGGCACCTTCCACTATCCCAGGTTGCCCCAAGCCCCATCCAACCTGGCCTTGGACAGTTCCAGGGATCCAGGGGCAGCCACAGCTGCTCTGGAAAACCTGTGCCAGGGCCTCCCCATCCCCTGAGTGACGAATTTCTTCCAAACATCTAATCTAAATTTCTCATCTGTCACTATTTGCCCCTGTGAAGTCACTCTCCCTCTTTTTCATAAGCCCCCTTCAAGGCCTGGAAGGCTGCAATGAGGTCTCCCCAGTGCCTTCTCTTCTCCAATATCAAAGTTGCTCTGCTCTGTCTTTAGCTGTGTCAGCAGCACCTCTCTCCTTACCTGTTCCACATGCTCTTTCTGATGCCCACAAACTCTTACTGCCCCAGGTAAAGGGCTTTTCATCACCTCTGCAAACTCCTCTTTGCTGTGAAATGAGTCTGTGGTGGAAATCTTGTGCATTTTCACTGCCCCGTTGCCCTGAGATGAGCGGGTTGGGATGCACATGCAGGCCCTGGGGCTGTGCCTGGGCTGCTGGATTTTCACCTTGATTTTTGAAAGATCACTTCAGAGGGGCTGGGGGACAAATTCTTTGCTGTTTAACTGATCCTCCAAATTCAATTTGCCCACAACCCTTTAACTTAAGGCAGAGAGAGACACATGTGAGTCCATCCCCAAAGCTGCTGCAGGAGGGACTCGATGCCGTGTCCTTACTGCCATGCCAGAGACTTTCTGCTGGTGTTTGACTCCTCTTCCCCCTTGTAAAGAGACAGAGTCCCTGGCTGGGATTACTCCCCAGGAAAAGTTCAGCAGCTCTTTGTTTCACCGCCACAATCTTTTGTAACAGAAAGCAATTACAGCCAACGGCTGGAAGGCTTTACCTCCCCAACTTGATTTGCCTTGTCACGTCCCATTAACTTCGAATTCAGCACTAATCCCTGCCCTGAAATATATAATGAAAGACATTCAAAATATATCAAAATGGCATTGGTATTGATTTATTAATGCTAGGGAATGCTGCCCTAATTGAATTTAGGTCCAGGAAGTAAGTTAATGCAGCTGACAGTGATACAGGAATCCAATCTCCCCAGCGCACAGAGTTAGGACTGTTTTTCTCTCTCTTTGTTGTCAGTTGGATAAATAACAAATCAATTTAAATTTCAACGAGGTTGCTAAAAACAAGGCAGCATCTGCCCGGGGCCAATTGCTCGTCCGGGGGTTTGGCTGCTGGGGAAGGTCGGGGGATGAAGGACATCCCCGGGCACTGCTGAGGGTCTCTTGGTGCCCACCCCTCCCTGGGGGCTGTGGCCTGTGTTTCTCACCGGGGTACAGACTGGTGATAAACGCTGCTGTGGTTGTTTTCCCGTTACTCCAAACCTGGAGGACTCAGAAGCTTCTCCTCCAAACCCCACCTGGGCTTGGACCTGCAGACGCTGCTCGTGGAGGCGGCAGTTGTGGGGCTGTGCTGGGGTCACACAGGTCCCTTCCCTGGGATACAGGGTTATCCCGCTGCCTGACCCATCCAGAAACTCCAATATTCCCTGTTTTTTGGGGGGATGCAACCAGAGGTCTCTGCAAAACAGCAGGAGCTGCTGTCTGGTGCTGCCTCTGGGAGCTGCCGCAGCATCCCCGTGGTCGTGCCTTGACTTTTAGTGTTGAATACGGTCATTAACACTTCGTTCAAGTTTAGGCAAAACAAGTCACAAATGTTTGTGGCTGATTGGGTTTGGGATTAAGCAACCAATGCTGCTACCCTGGAATTGCAGAGCCCGGTCGTTCCGAGTCGTCATTTTTAATTTCTCCGGGCTTCTTTTTTTAAGCTTAAGCTTAAAAACACGAGCTTAATCCTGTGTTTGAAATCCAGCCCTGCTGGGGTTGGTATGGTCAAGAAGGCAGAGGAGCCTGAGTTAATTAAATCAACAGCTAACAGTGGAGGTTACCCACAAAAGTGAACCTTGGTGCCCCTAAAACCACTGACCAGAGAATGGCTGGAAAAAAACAAAACCACAGTTGGAGTGAAATGGAAAAAGAAATCTTCAGCTCTATATCACTTCAGCTAGCCACAGGTATCAGAATATTAATTGCTCTTTGACTTGATTTTGTTGTGGGATTAAGGGCACATTGTGGCTTATGAAGATATTCTAGGAGCCACAAGGATGGATGCAAAATCCATCTGTTAAGCGTTTTCTTTGCCTGCTGAAATCCAGGATGCTGCTGCAGTAGCTCCAGCCTCCCTCTGTCCCAGCACGGCCAGGGGCACCGAGCAGCCACTTTGGCTCTCCCAAACCATGTGTTCCCCTCTGGCAGCTCGAAGCTCCTTGTCCCTGTGAGGGAATATCAGGTGCTGAGTGTAATTCTCCCCAAGGTTTTGGGTGTGGGGTTGATTTTCTTGCTTTGCAGTGCAAGCTCTGGTTGGTGGAGGCAGATGCAGGGTCCTGCCTCCTCCCTCTGTTCCCAAATATACAAATTGCTGATGGATGAGCCAGCATGGAAATTTGCAGGGAGATGCACCTGGGTGGGAGGCTTAAAAATGTGTGGAACTGTTTGAGACAGGGGTGAGCTACACACTGGGTTTTCCTCCCTGCTGCAATGGGCTGTCGCTACCTCTGGTGCTGGAGGACTTGTCCCTTCTCCCTAAAAATCTCCATCCCTTCTCCTGGGCATCCCTGTCCCTTCTCCTTGAGTGTCCCTGTCCCTTCTCCTGGGCATCCTTGTCGCTTCTCCCCAGGTGTCCACATCCCTTCTCCTGGGAATCTACCCCTTCTCCCTGGGAATCTTCATCCCTTCTCCCCAGGGGTCCCCATCCCTTCTCCTGGGCACGTCCATCGCTTCTCCCTGGCTGTTCCTGCCCCTTCTCCTGGGCATCTCTGTGCTTTCTTCCTGGGCATCTCCATCCTTATTCCTGGGCATCCCCATCCCTTCTCCCAGGCATTCCTGCCATGCTCTGCTCCACACCAGCTGCCCCGCAGAGCAACTCTCCTGGGTGTGAAGAACCACAGCACCCCGAGCATCGCTCCGGGCGGAGCGTGGCCGGCCCTGGGGAGGTTTCCCGAGGGCAGAGGCAGCCCAGAGCTGCTGAGCTGCAGCAGGAGCTGCCTCCAGCTCCGTGTTTGCCGAGCCAGGATCCCCGGAGGGAGCCGGGCACCTCGGGGCCATGCATTACTCCCTGCCCAGCATCTGGGCGCTGGAGCCCATCACTCGGGACCTTTTCCCAAATCCATAAATCCCAGAGATCAGAGCGGGGGGGGGGATCCAGTCCAGCCCATAAGTCACGGGACGTCAAATGAAACCGCGGACGTTAAAACTTTACTGCAGTGAGTAGTTTTAATTTCCGGGGTATAACAGCTGGGCCGGCGCTGACGGCAGATGAAAGCGGAGATTTCCCGGCCGGTCCAGCCCCAGCCTGGATGGACACGGCCAGGAGTGAGGGCTGGCAACAATGCAGCTATTTATCCCCTGGAAGTCGGATCCATTAGCCCCAGAGATGTTAATTACAGCAGAAATTACCTATGAAAGACCTCGCTCAGGAGCCTGAGTGTTCGCAGCCAGTAATAACTTTATTTTTTTCCATCGTGCTGTTGCCGTTTTGGTGGGGGGTTTGAGGTTGTTTTCATTTTTGGTTAAGGGTTCTTTTGGGTTTATTTTGTTGGGTTTGGTTTAAATGTGTTTTACTAATGTAATAATTAACATTTTCTGGCCTGGCCCAGAGGCTTTCTGCCTGCTGTGGGGGGTTTGCTGTGGCAGCCTTCATCCCCTTCAGTGGCCTTGGAGGAGGATGATAAATGGATATTTGGAGGATAAACAAAGAAAAGAGGCTTTTTAGGATTGCAGTTGCTGTGAGCTGCCATCAAAGTGCCACAGGGAGTCTGTGCCACTGGCTGTGCTGTGAGTGACCACAGGGATGCTCTGCAGCAGCATCACCTATGCCATGGCACAGCTCAGTGGGCAGCCAGGGCTGGGGTTGGGATGCAGCCTCTGGGGGAGAGCTTGGTGTCCCCAGACAGCCTTTAGGATCAAGCACCTGTTCCAAAAGCCATCCCTGACCCCTCCTGGGCCCTTTATGCTGTGAAGGACTCGCCCTCTGCAGAGGCTCCACAGCCATTTAGCAGCTGGGAGGAGAGGGAGTCACTTCCAGGGCTGTCACCCAGGCACTTCTTCTCTCGTTGGGATTTTATTGCTTCTTTTCATCCCCAAAGCCCATGGGCTCAGGGCAGGGTGTGCAGCCTGGGCTGGTGCCTCACATGGTGCCCACAGCTGCTCTTGGCTCCACCACTGCTGTGGAACCACCGGGATGGCAATCACATGGGAACAGCTGACCCAGCACCCTTTGGAAGAGATGGAAAATCTCCAGCCGATGCCACAGCTTGGGTCTAGCCCTCCCTGCTTTCATTTTTCCTCCTGTTTGGGGGGCTGCCCCCAGACACTGGGGATGCTCAGAGGTGACCTGCTCTTCTGGAACATGGAGCAGATGGTGGGTTGAGGCGCTCGCCGAGCCCGTTCCCAAGCTGCTTATGGAAGTGGGAGAAGAGCCGAGACACCGAAGAAGAAGTAGGATGTTGGTGAACCACCTCGTCTGGCTCTGTCTCAAAGCACAGCCCCCAGAGGCAGCTGTGTGCTGGGCAGTGGTGACCCTGCTCAGCTGGTGGGGCTGAGGGAAGTCGTGTCAGCAGCCAAGGGCAGGTTTTGGGTTCGCAGTGGCCCCGCTGTGCCCTTGCCCTGCTGAGCAGCCTTGGGTGATGCTTGGGGTGGTTCCCATGGGTGAGGGACAGTCAGCTGTGCTCCCCCTTCACCAGTGCAGAAGCAGCTGCTGGGAACGGGGCAGCCACTGGGTCGTGACCCCTGTGGAGCCAGGACTGGTGTCACCTCGAGCCAGGAGCAAAGGGGAAGTGGGGAAAGGCCACCTGTGGGGGGGCCACTGCTGGGAACAGGGAAACAGAAGCGAGGGGCCATCACACAGCTGTGAGGGCTGCCAGGACACCGTCCCTGCACCGGGGCTTTCCCTGCTCCTGCAAATAGGGGCAGTGTGGTGGCAAGGTCTGGGACGGTGCCAGGTGGGCACTGACTCACTGTCCCGGGGTCACAGGGCTGAGGTCACCCTTTGGCCCAGCTCTGTGGTCCAGGTGACTTCTCCTGGCCCTGGGGAAGGGACCCTCCTGTCCCTGTGCTGTGGCACTGCCTGGATCCCTGCTGGTGCAGGGCAGCAGAGCCTGGCATGTCACTTATTTCTAGGCATTAACATCTACTATCACAGAGGCCCCAGGGAGCTCGGAGTGGAAAACATTGTGTTCCTCATCCCAGCCCACCCCTTGCTTAATGAGCACATTAACAAACCCCTGTTTATTTATATCAATCTCAAAATCTCCGAAGACACTCCTGTCCACGAGCAGGGCAGCAGATCCCAGCCCTGTAATGGGTCATTAATGTATTTTAAGCGGGAGAGACAAGTCCTCGTTGGCAGAGGAGGAGGATCAAAAATGCTTTTATAGCAAAATGACCAAGAGTGCCTTTCTGATTGCCTCTAAATTCCCAGTGAATAAATGAATAATAGAAAAATAAATGAATAATAGATATATCAGTGGATACAGCTATTTCCATGCAAGGATAATCAGTCACCCTGTGCCCCTGCCAGGATATTTGTTTAACAGGACAAACTGGGAAAGTCAATACAGGTGTGTGGGGACACGATAAAACTCCTGGTTGCATCACTGTAGTGATAAAACTCCGGGTGCTGCTGCAGGAGGGTGGTTTCTTGGGGTCCTGTGTCCAAACTGTGCCCTAGGAAGGTGGCAGCCTCTGCCTGGGAGGTTTTCCCTGTGCCAGGACCAGCTGGACACGCGGGATGACATGTGAGTGGTGCTGTTGTGCTGCTGCGGGCTTTGCCCTGGGGCGGGGGCGTTGCTGGGGGGTGCCGGGGGGTGCCGGCAGGACGGGTGCAGTGGCCATCGGGTCCAGGGATGCCCTGACCAGTCCATCCCACGGCCCAGCGGCTCGGGAGCAATGTGCACTAGAGGGAGACAAAGCCCCACGCTCGGCTGGTGGGTGCGGGGTGCGCGGGAGCGGGGCAATGGGTGTCCCATGGGATGGGACCCCCGTGGGGTGGGACCCCCGGTCCTGCTGCTGCAGACACGGAAAGCACCGCTGGGGCTTTTCCCGGCCCAGGGTCCAGCCAGACCTGCTGAGGGGGGTCCCAGATGGGACCAGGAGCTCCCGGAGGGCTCCAACCCGGGCGGGCAGGAGAGCTGAGCTCAGGGACGGGGTGGCCCCCAGCGCCGTGGGCCCGTGGCAGGAGGTGCGGTGACATGGGGCTTTCTGGCACGGCACCGGTGCCGGGGCTGTGCTCCTCGTGTCACCCCACACACAGCCTCGGCTGCTCCTCTGCTGAGACAGCAGTCCCTGTCCCCAGCCACGGTGACACCCCTCGGGGCCAAAAGGCATTAGGGGCAGGGAGATGGGGTCAGTTGGAGCTTTGCCGTGGCCAGCAGTGCCTCGAGGCTCCAAAGCCACATGGGATGGGTGGTTACAGCTTCCACAGCCCCCAGCACCATCCTCCCTCCCACAGGGCACTGATCCCTGCCTGCCCATCCTGCCCACACACCCGGGAGGTGTCCCTGGTGTCCAGAGGGCTGAAAACTCGTGGGACTGGGTTTCTGCTCAGCCCACGGGAGGAACAGACCCTCTCACGTGTTTTGTGCTGAAAAGGCACAGAGCTGACTCTGAGGAGCCACTTTGCTCCACAGGAGTTTCCACCACCAGGAAAAGGCTCCTGGAGGGACAACAGATGGCTGCATGGGGAGGGCTGGAGCTGCACCCCATGAAACTGGGACCATGTCTCTGCTCCAAGTTCTCCATGTGGATCCCGTTGGGGTTGAGGGCTGTTTTCCTGCTCTCAGTGCTGGGTTAGGTCTGAGCCTGTGCCATGCCAGGTACTCTGTGTCAGTGGGGTTGGTTTGTTTGTTTTCTTACTTTTCCCTCTATTTCTGCTCCATAGAAAACCCACCTTTCTCTTCCTGAGGCCGCAGCACTGCCACCCTGCACGCCGAGCCACCCAGGGTGGCCTTAAAGAGTCAAAAAAAAAAAAAAAAACACCCCCAGAAAAAGAAAATAAATAAATTAAATAAATTAACTAAGCAGAGGCCGTTCTCCTCAGCACAGCTGAGGCTTTCCCCTCCTTTTTCCACCCTTAGCCCGTGACCACAGGGCCAGAACCTTCCTCTCAATTCTGAACCACTGCTGAGGTGCTCTGCTGGTGTGGGCACAGCGAAACCCCTCCCTGGGTCTCAGCAGCCCAGCCTGGCACGGTGCAAACCCAGCACTGCTGGCACTGCCTCGCTCCAGCAAGCAATAATTGAAGCGAGCCGCAGCATCGGGGTGGAAACGGCCCCGGGAGAGATTTTTGGGGAGGGTTTTGGGTGTTTGGGGGTTCAGCAGGGTTCAGTCCAGGTGTGAGACGCTGCCTCTGCCTGTCAGCCCAGAATATCCTCTGTGGTTGGTTTGAGGGCTGAGGGATGCAAAGGAGCCCTCGCTTTAGTTTGTTTATTTGTTTAGAGCCACGGTTTGTCTTTTTTTTTTTTGTTTTGGCTTCTAATTTGGACTCGTCCGAGCAGCCTCATTTGTTTAGGCAGCTCATCTGGACGATGTCTTTTTCTAGGACTCTTTTTTTTTTTTTTCTTGTAGGTGCTGAGATCACCCAGTGAAGCCACCAGCTCCTCTGGGCTTGGTGCTGGTCCAGGAGGACACTGGCTGCAGTGGCTCCTCTGCTGCCCCAGGACCTGGGGTCAACTGTGAGTTATTAGGACACTTAAAAAAGCGACATGAAAGCCCCAAAATCCCCGTGACACACGCAGGTGGTTCCCCCCAGTGACTCTCTGGGGTGGTGGGGATAGGGGCCTCATTAAGACCCCTCATTAGTCACAGCCAAGATCCCCAAAGCAGCCCCTACTGACTACCCCATGTCCTTGTGCCCTTCTAACCTTGTTCTACAGGATATCCATGGGTGGCATCCTGGAGCCTTTCCCATCCCTGGTGTGCTGGTGGTAACATCAGGGAGGGGGGTTTGCAGCCACCTTGGGTAAGTCATGGTGATGCTCCACTCAGCCTCTCTGTAGGAGTGAGCTCCTCTGCTGTGGGACCTCGGGATCTGCATTTCAAGGGGAAAATCCTCGGGAGAGGGGGAGAAGGCTCCGTTTTTCCGTTTTCTCGGCAGTTTGCTGGTGCGCTTGATGAGAGTGGCTGTGTCATTAGAAACCACAGGTTCCCCGCCGTTGACATCTCCATTAATGAAGGAATCACTTCTATTTGCAGGTCAAGAGCTGTGGTTTGCAGCCAGTCACACTAATGAAGACTGTGGCGTGCCCAGCCCCACCTGGCCCCGCGCCAGCACCCGTGGAGGATTTGACCCAACGCCACTGAGAGCTTTCCCCAATCAACCAGCAGGGCCGGCGCTTCCCTGTTCCCTTGCAGGAAGGCTGCTGGTCACAGGCGGGTTTCTTGTGGCACCTGAGACCTCCTTGTTGTGTCCCGAGCCACGCCGGGCTGGTTTCGTGGCCAGGGGCTGGCAGGGAGCAGCCATCCCCATCCTGGCCTCAGCCCTCAGCCAAAGGAAGGAGCTCCCGGGTGGGGTGAGCCAAGGAAACGGTGAAGTGATGCTGCAAAGTCGGCTTTTAAAGGGTTTCCCTGGGGTTTGGCAGCAGGGAAGTGGATGGAGAGGAGCGTGGCTGGTGCTGCACGGATCCTGGCCCTGCAGCAGCTTCGCTCGTCCCCGGTGCCAGGGCTCTGCCGTGGCCCTGGCACTGCTCTGGCCCTGCCTGCAGGGATGCCCAGGCTGGCTGTGGCCCTGGAGGTTCCTCTACAGCTGAGCTTGGTGAGAGGTTTCCTTTAAACCATCCCATGCAACCTGTGTATGCTGGTGGCACAGGAAACATCCCTTCCTCCCTCCCTCCATCCTTCCCTCCATCCTTTCCTCCATCCCTCCCTCCATCCTCCAGGTAGCAATGGATGTCAGGCCCATCCCAGAGGTTTTAAAACTTCCTTTCAGTCCACTGAGGACCTCTGCACTTCCCATCTCACTCGTTGTTCCAGCCATGCTTGGACACCAGTGGAACAAGCTGGGACACGTCTCCCTCCGTGGGCTCTGGCAGGTCCTGTCCTCCCATGGTGTGATGTTCCCCCAAACTGCCAGGTACCTGCGTGGGAGGCAAACCAAGCCCTGGGGTTTGGCATCTTAATATTTCAGATTAAACAGCAGCCATGGGGTGTCCCGTGGGCAGGGGTACAGCTGGGGAAGTGGCAACTCTTTATGTCCTCTGTGAGTGATGTCCCCTCTGAGCCAACAGTCCCTGGGCAGCGTCCTGATGCCAAAATCCACCAGATCCTGACTCCTTCTGGCTCCCTTGGATCTCCAAACCCTGCATTTCCTCAGGCAGAAGCAGAGCAAAGCCTTGGTGAGTGATCTGGGGCAAATCACCAGCCCCTGATGGGAAAGTTCCTTCTCACAGCGGGTTTATGTTGGGGGGAAGTCTGGGAGAAATCAGAGGGGAGGGGACCACCTTTCTGTCCTTTATCAGGGAATATAATTATGCACTTTCCACCCCTGCTCCTTAACACAAAGGAGGAATGTGCAGTTATGTGATCACAGTTTGCTGCAGTGAATTATTTAGTCAGTCTGTCCTGCAGCATGCTGTTGGGGCTAATGCTGCTTGTACTAATGTAGGAAATCATTAAAGATCAATAAAGAAATCATTAGCAGTGTGACGCCCTCACCGAACCGCCCGAGCTACAGATACACCACTTAATCCGGCCATAAAAACGGCACCATGAGCTCATTTTAATGGGTGTCAGCAAGATTGATTGGCCAGGGGCAAAGGTTATAACAGCAATTTGGGAGCAGGGCCACTAATGCACTTGTAACTCCTTGGTTCTCTTTAATGCAAGTTAAACAGAAAATGCCCTGGAAACCGCACCGAGTCCTCCTGCGCAGACGGCTCGAAAGACTTTGGACGTGCTGCAAGATTTAGGAAGAGAAACAGCACAACAGAGCAGATGGATTTGACTTGGTTAAAGCAGAACGAGCCATAGCTCAGCTCGGTGGAGACGACTCCCAGCAGCCTCTCGTGGGGCTGGGGCTTGGGTCGGGACCCTGATTCCGTTGTCCCTTTCCAGACTTTGCCTGGTTCACCTCCTGCTTCGCGGGGATGTCTCAGGACAGTCAGCTCTGCTCACCTTAAAGGTGTTTGCTGTCCTGCAGGTGCTGTGAGCAGCCAGGGGATGCCCTGCTTTTTGCTGAGTTTCCAGTTTTTGTGTTTTCCCAGATGCACGAAAGGTTGTGGGGTGACCTTGGGCAGTTCCCTGCCGGCACCTCAGTCTCCCCCTGTGTGAAACGGGCTCAGTGACACGTGGGTTGTGCCACTGAGTGGTGTCACCAGCTGGTCACTGATGGAGCTGGAGGTCCTCCAGGTGCAGATGTTCCCTGGCACCAAGATGTTTCCAGAGCAGGGCTCTCTCCTTCTCAACGCTGAAGAAATACCAAAGGCTCAGGAAAAGCCATATTTACATAACGAGGCCACATCTCCCAACAATCCCAACGAAGGGCATTGGAGCAAGCAGACAAATCCCGAGACCGAGGAGGGGAAATTGTGGTGGTACCAGGAGCACACTAAAGCAATTAGTGGGCAGTGTTGCCGGGCTCCTCCGTTAAATTCTGTGGTCACTCCCATTTAATGAAACCCCATCCCAAGGAAGACACATCAGCTGTGACCTCCTCATACTTCACGCTGGCCACAGGCACACCACAGTGGTATCAAGAGTGGTTCGAGGCATTAAGGAAAATTACTTATTGCAGGGAGAGAGAGCCTAATGAAAAAGCTCAACCCCACCGACCAAACTTAGCGGGGCTGAAATAATGGGAGTGTGGTTTCTCTTCCCTCGCTCCTCGGGTTTAAATTGCTGGCACAGGGAGAAAGTCTTCTGGTAATTAGTCTTTTCGTTAGAGGTTTCTCCTTTGGGATGAGTGGCTGATTCGAGAGGTTTTGCCCCAGTCCCAGTGCTCTGGGACAAGTCTGGGTTTGGTTTGGGTTCATTTCCACACTGTGGTGAGTGCTCACATGCTACAGCTCTGTTTCCATCAGGGAAGCATTTGCTCCCTTCCCTGCCTGAAAATGCATCACAAAATCCCCCTTATCCTCACATACCCTCTTTCTTGACCAGACCGAAATCCTGGAGCTGCGTAACAAATTGAGCATCAATTTGAACTTAATTCACTCAGCTGAAATTTATGGTATCAGAATCAGATCATGGAATCATAGAACACCAGACTGGTTTGGGTTGGAAGGGAGCTTAAAGCCCATCCCATTCCACCCCCTGCCATGGGCAGGGACACCCTCCACTATCACAGGTTGCTCTAAGCCCCGTCCAGCCTGGCCCTGGACACTTCCAGGGATGGGGCAGCCACAGCTTCTCTGGGCAATCTGTGCCAGGGCCTCTCCATCTTCACAATAAAGAGTTTTTTCCTAATATTTGATCTAAACCTACTCTCGTTCGGGTTGCAGCCATTCCTCCTTGTCCTGTCACTCCAGGCCCTTGTCAATAGTCTCTCCTGATGTTTCTTGGAGACAAGAAAGCTGCAATTTTGTCCTCACTGTTGTGATGTGGCTGGGGAAGGGGTGAGGGGGGTGGCAGCAGAGGTAACCTCAAGTGCCCTATCCTGATCCCCCCTGATCTCCAGGGGTGGGATGCAGCACTGGGATGCTTGTGAGTACTTCTGGCTCAAACTAACAGTGTAGGGGCTTGGCAAAATCTGGAGTGGGATGAGCCATCAACTCATCCATAAAGTTTGTCTTTCCGTGGTGGGGCAGAGAGGGCTGGTCTTTCCCCGAAAAAAAAAAATTGCTTCCAGTTAGATCAGAAATGAGACGTTTCTTTTGGGTTATAATCAAGTGAAACCATCAGGCTGCTCTGGACTGTGTTGCTGCTGTAAAATTATGGAAGCAGTGCTGCTGGAGAGTGGCTGCTCTGCGGGTTTGTCCATGAAGATTCCGGGCAGGATGGACAAGGAAGGCTGGGGTTTGGCTCTGTGCTGTCTCACCCAGAGGGAATTTTGTGCTGAGTTCATGTCCATGGTCTTCAGAGAAGCCTGTGGCTGTTGTGTCTTCCCTGCCTGTAGACCCCCAGGCCACTCAGGAAGGAAAAGCTGGAGAAACCAGAGAACTGGTCACATTTTCCAGTAGCCCAACCCGTGGGAAGGCGTTTCCAGCAGTGTGGCACACACTGACTGCAGGAGCCTCCCCTGATCCCTTCAGCTGCTCGGTGACTGCCAGTGCTGTTTGCTGGGCTGTGTTTTAAAGCACTGAACGTTTAATTATAAATGGCACAGCAATCCATGGCTAATGAAGTACCGGGCCCTGCGGATGCGGCGGATGCAGCTCGCATTAGCTGCCTCCCACTCCTGATGACTTCATAAAACCCTTGTTACCCACCTCCAGCTGGGAGAGAGGTTTGATCCCTGTTTAATAAGTAATTTCTAATGAAAAGTTTGGGGCTGGTAATCAAGGAAATGCACTGGCCGTGGTTGCAAGTGTTTATGGGGTTGCTGGGGAGCGATTCCTGCGGGGTCGGTGCCGCAGCCGCCGCTCAGGGTGGGCTGGGGGAGAGAAACCTGCAGGCCCCACAATCCACAGGAGGGATCCATCCCGAGAGAGGACATGGGGCTGGCTGGGATGTGTCGTGCTTTGGGCTAAGGAAGCTGCAATTTTGTCCTCGTTGTCATGACGTGGCTGGAGAGGGGTGAGGGGGGTGGCAGCAGAGGCAGCCCCAGGCTCCCTATCCTGATCCCCCCTGATCTCCAGGGGTGGGATGCAGCATTGGGATGCTTGTGGGTACCATGGGAGGAGCAGAGAGTCCAGGCTTGGTGAGCCTCTTGGGTTTGGAAACCATCAAAATCTCTTATTTTGCGCTTTTTTTTTGGTTATTTTTTTGGCTGGTTTGTGGTTGTTTGTTTGGTTTTTTGTCTGGTTTTGTTTTGGATATTTTTTTTAATTATTATTTTTGATGTTTTTCTTTTCCTTTTGCCTTTTCCTGCAAAACCAGTGCTGATTTGGGGTTTGTTCCTCCCTCTCTTCCTCTAGGCCAGTCCAACACCCTGGACCTGCAGTCTTTGGGGGAGACTCTGCAATGATTGGGAAGGGCCACCCCAAGTTCCATGGGGGTCTGGCACTGCATCCATGGGGGTCCAGCACCGTGTCCACCTGGCAAGCCAGGGCAAAGCAGTGGGCTGGCATCCCCCTCCCTGCAACCACCACGTGCAGGAGAAGAGAGAAGTGAAGCACTAAAAGACAGTAATTCAGCACAAATCCTGACTAGAAAGAAAAATCCCCGGTGGGGTTTGCAAACGCCGGTTTTTCTTCAAGCTCCGGAGAGCTGCAGGTTGTGTGGGGGGGTGGGATGGTGGTGTGTGTGTCACTGGAAGCCACGTCTCCTTCCCTCCACGCCGGGGGGCTGCAAACCATCCCGGGGGCATCGGCGACTTCCCCAGTGCGGCTCAGACTTCTCCTCCACCGCCTCGCCCGCCCCCTCCTCCGGCGGCGGGAGCTGCTGCGTGTTGTGTCTGCAGCATCGCTGAGAAAAACCGGCGATTTCACGATTTCGTGATTTCATGATTTCATGATTTCATGCAGAGGCTCCGTCTGCTCGAGGCTGGGGGGGAAAATCGCCCTCCCCCGCTTCCTCCCGGCCCCAGGGGCGGTGGTGACAGAGCAGGGGGTGTTTGGCTGAGGGGGGGATGCTGAGCCCCCAGTGCAGCCCTGCCCCTTCTGGGGGCTCCCCCATCCCCTTCACCCGCTCTCTGTGGTCCCCCAGAGCGAACCTCCCGTGGTTTTGGTGCTGGTCTGGTTCTCTGGCACCGGTGTCGCCCCAGAGGGACACCCCAAATGGGGTCTGGGGCTCCCCCCAGCCATTTGCTCTTGCAGGGACCGTGTCTGCAGCTGGCAGGGGGACAGGGGACAGGTTGTCCTGTGGGGTGAGCCGGGCCCTGGCCAGCCCCTGTGCAGGGCTGGTTTCACATCACTTATCTGGGTCACTAAGGTGACTGTGTCACCACAGGGTTCCTGCAAAGTTCAACAGCACCCGTGGCCACCAGGTTTTGAGTCTTTCCCAGCAGTGCAGAACCAAAACCACCATCCCTGTCCCTGCACATCACCCACTCCTCACTCTGCCACCGTCCCCAGTGTCCCCTCAGAGCATCCCGTGGCAGCCCAGGGTGGCTCTGCTGCCCACCCCAAGGGGGATGTGCAGGTCCAGCCTCAGGGGCTTGTGGTGAGGGTTTGGATTTCCCTCTAGCCTGGTGGGACACCTGGGGGGAAGTAGCTTCGACACTAGAAGTTGTTACTTTCTACACTGAAACCTTAGAAAAATCGCTGCCTGAAACGAAACGTTACCTCCCAAACCAAAGCCAAACCTTGCTGTAATTTTTTTTTTTCCTGCCTTTCTGATCTGCTTTTTAGGTTTGGATCCTTGACATTTTCTCTTGCAGTTCTCAAAATTGCTCAGGAACTGGGAGAAAATGTGTGCTGGGTGGATTCTTGCGCCCAGAGGAGCTGGGAAAAAGCCATCACTTGTTTGCTGCCCTGGCCCTGACTTGGTTCTGGGGTCACCCATCACTGGTCACCCACCATCCATCAGCATCACAACACCACACATGCCCTGACCTGCCCTGGTAGCTCCCAAACATGAATGAAACGTGGCCTTGTGATCTTTTTTTAGGGTTTTTTTTCCCCCACATTAAGTCCCCTGTAGAGGCTCCAAACTCAGGAGCAAATTACAAGAATTCAACACTTCAATCTCGGAGCGGTTTCATTTCAGGAGGAGACTTGGTGATGCCTGTGGTGAGGTGTGAGCCCCCCCCCAGCACCTGCTGGAACTCCCATGACCCCGTGGGTGTCTTTGTGCTGACGTTGTCCCCAGGAAAAGCCACCTCCCAGCTCCTGCTGTGGCTCCTTGCTGGTCAAAACCACCTGCCTGATCCTTCTCCTGGGCTCCAGGGCTTGAAGGATCTCACATCTCACACAGGACGGCTTTGAGAGAACCAGAAATGTGTGTTTTCACCCAGAAAAACGCCTCTCCAGTAGCCTGAGTCTCTCCAGCTTAGAGACACCCCGGGTTTATAAAGGTGCTGCTGACCCAGGATGAGCTGGGAAGGCACAGTGGGTTATGCCTCAGTTTCCTTTTTGCCAAGCCAGGAGTGAATCCCTCTGCAGGAAAGTGTCTGACTCCTGAAGGAAAAAGGCCTTTAGAAATCCTGGATGCTCATCCCCCCCTCATCCAACCCTGCTCAGCTCCTCGTGGGGTCTGGGACAGAGCTGGGCTTCTCCAGGGACACCAGTGACACCTCCAGGCTCGGGGAGGTGACCCAGCCCCTCGCTGGTCACTGGGACCTCCAGGGGTCCCTCCCTGGGGATGGGATGATGCTCAGTCCCCTCGAGGGTCCCTGTGGGGTCTGAGGTGCCCTGAGCACCCCTCCTGCTCCTCCCACGTGATACGATTTGAGATAAGAGGTTTGGGATTTCTTTCTTTGTTGTTTGTTTGTTTGTTTGTTTTTTGAGGCAGGGGACACTTTTTCTGCTGGAAGAGGAGAAAAAAACTAAAAAACCAACCAACCAACCAACCAAAAAACGCAACAAAAAAAACTTCTTTGGAGCTTTATCCTCTTAAAAGATCTGACCTCGATCTGCTGCGCGGGAGATAATTGCGCCGCTGGTCCGGGGTCGGGAGGGAGGGGGCAGCGACACCAATTGCGCTGCTGGGGGCTGGGGTTGGGCTTTTTTTTTTTTTTTTTTCTTTGGTTTCTTTATTTCCCCCCCCTTCTCTCTTGCTCTGACTGTGACTCACCCGGGGCAGCGAAGACACGAGTCCCTCCGTTCAGAGAAACCGCACGTCTGAAGAAGTTTCCCACGGTCTGCTCTTTAAATAGCGCCGCGAGCCGCGGCTGGACCGCGCCGGTGCTCGAGCATCGCTTCCCCCATCCCCTTCCTCTCCCGCACGCCTTCCCCTTTCCCTCCACCACCACCCCCCTCCAAAAAAAAAAAAAGCACCCCGTTGGAGGGATTTCTCCCACCACCGCTGCTTCACCCCAAAACCCCTCGGGGGGTGGCCTGAAGGGTGATGCCCGGAGGTTTCCTGCCCAGGCTGGCAGCCAAAGCCCGCCCTGGCTCCTTCGCAGCCAAATCCTGCCTGGTTGTCACCTGCCACCGCCTTCGTGACAAGCTCCCCGCGGCGCTGCTTCCGCCCCGGGGCTCACTCGTGAGGCTGCCGAGCTTTTGCTCGAAAAGTTGAATAAAAAAAAAAAAAAAAAAAAAAAAGAAAAAGAAAAAGAAAGCAAGAGAAGGAGGAGAAAAAAAAAAAAAAAAGGCGGTGAGAAAGGAAGGAGCGTGCCAGGGGCCCCTGAGCACCCTTCCAGTAAGCGAGTCATCGGGGAGGGGGGGGAAAGGGCCCTTCTGAGAAGCCCGAAGTGCCGGGGAGGCGGAGGGGCTCCGGGAGCGAGGGGAGGGTTTCTGTGAAAGCGGCCGCCGGGGGGGAAATGGAGTGAGGGCAGGTGGGGCAGGACGTGCTCCCCCCTCATTGGGGTTTCTCAGCTTGGGCATGACAGGTAAAATTTGGGTGGGACCGCAGCGCTATCAGAGAGCCCCTCAGAGGGACCCCCAGACCTTGCCGGGGGTCTCCAGGCCATTCCAGGGACCCTCAGCCCTTCCCATGGCGTGGGTGCAAAGGCCTGTGTCCTGTGGGGCCAGGCTGACACAGGGAAGGACTGGGGCCTTGTCACCTCTGCTCACTTTTTGGAGTGGGATCAGGGAATCGTTAAGGTTGGAAAAGCCCTCTGAGAGAGTCCAGCCATCAACCCAGAACTACAGGGCCATCACCAAACCATGTCCCCAAGTGCCACGTGCAGTTTAAGTGCTAAACCCTCCTGGCACTGGCTACAGCGAGATGCTGACAACAACAACAACAATCATCATCATCATCATCATCATCATCATCATCATCATCATCATCATCATCATCATCACAATTTGAACCATCAAGTAATTCAGGTGCACTCACAGAGGGTGAAATTTGGCAGAATTTGGCAGGCAGTGGCAAAGTGCCCCCGTCCTGCTGTGAACAGGTCTCTGCTCCTGACACTGCCGTGTCCCGGCTCCTCCCTGGGGGGGATGCTCCTGGCTCTGGGCACATCCCTGGGGCTGGAAGGAGCCGGGCAAATTCCCAGGGCTCCAGCATCCACCAGTGGCTTCACCCGCTGCAGCTCCTGCTCCCCTCACAACCCTCCCCTCCCTCCCTGCCACATCCCGGGATCTGGGATCAGCCCTTCCATTTTTCCATCCCTTCTGCACTGTCAGTGAGGGATTAAGTGCAGATTTGCTGCAGATGTGATCAAGAGAAACAGCTGCCTGTGAGGGGGGGGAAAGAACAAGAAAAGGGGAAAAAAGGATGAGAAAAAGGAAAAAAAGGAAGGAACGGGGGCAATGTTATTTAGTTTAGCAAAAGGGGTGTTTTTGTGTGAATGGGAACAGAACACCACTGGTTGAATCCTTTAAAATTCATCCCTGGTGTTTAAGCCATTAGTTCTTCTGGTTTGGATCTCTTCCCTCTGGAGGGAAGAAGTAGCTCGGTAGTAATCCTAATAAAGATTTCTGTCTCTGAAATAAAATATAAAACTTGCAATATGGATGGCAGGAGAGAATCAGTGACCAGATGGTAATAAATTGTGTGTATTATTGGCATTACAGCAGCTCTTACCCCCACCCAGGAGGAATCAGGGTCCTTCTCCCAGATCTGGCAGAACCTGTACTGGTTTTACTGGTCTTAGAAGAGAAACCCTGAGACAAGTTAACCTAAGACAGCACCAAATCCATTGTGATTGGTGTCTTGAAGACAAAAACAACTTCAGTTTTCAGTTTAAAAGCAAAGGTGAAACTTTCTATTTAAAAGTGAAAGAAATGGGTGGGAAAAATGAGGTTTTTGTGGAAAAAAACCAAATCTCAACCAAGCTACAACTTGGGTTTTTTTTTAAAAAATGAGCCAAAGTTTTTAATGAAAAGAGATGTGAATTTTCTTGATGGAGACACCTCCACTGTGAAATGTTAAATGTTCTATAAAGTGCAGGTGATTATTGAACTGGATCAGTTGCAGATTCTGTGGAAATACAAATATATGTATACATATGTTCATGCTGGTGTATATATATATATATACATAAACTATAAGAAGGGATTGGCTGACTCCTGAAGGTCTCTCTTCCACAATTCCATGACTATATGAATATACCAATATTTTCTACCACCTTGTGGCCATACCTCAAAAGTTTTCCCAGCGTCTCTCTGCCTTTTGATGGGGTGATAGTTTTTAAAATTGAAAAGAACAACGACCCAAAGAGATCAGACCCTTAAAGCAGGAGCATGGAGGGCACTCGGGTGAAATGCTCGTGTTCAGGAGCTGCAATTTCCACCTTGTCTCTGAAATTCAGACTGTGTTTGACACAAATGCTCCTCTCTCCAAGCAGTGCAGGGTGTGAGGGAGGATTTCTGTCACCCGTGGATGGATGCTCGGTACCCACCCACTCTGCTGAGCTCCCCCGTGGGTGGTGACGTCTCCACATCTTGATTTGCTTCTTCTTTTCTTTTAATTTATTTTATTCAATTTCTTCAGGGTGGAAAATGTCTCCCAAATCCACCTCTGCCCACAGGCTGTGGGGATAATGCTCACGTTTCTGATAAGGAGCTGCAGCCCACACGTGCTCTCGTGTGCTGCTGCTCTCCAGCACGGCAAACCCAGTGTCCTACCAGCCCCAGCAGGTCCTTTATGGGGGGGAAAGTTGGGATCCTGGCCCTCCTGAGATCCCACAACTTCATCATTGCCCCAAAATACGCCCTGGCTGAACCCCACCCTCCCTACCTGCTCCCAGCCCTGTCCCCCCTGCTTGGCAGGTGCCCCTTGGATTTGCATCCCCTCGTGGCAGTCTCGACTTCCTTGGCTTCTGCAGGAACCTCTTGGAGAACTTGCATTCCAGGAGGACAGACTAGACACAAAAATTCGCATTCTTGGCCATAAATTGTTGTTTGTTTTTGCCTCTCTGTTTGCAGGAGGGGTGGTTGAGATGGGTGAGCGATGGCTGAATGGTCCCCGGGGTATTTCAGGACGGGCAGATGTACTTAAACCCAAAAAGGGAAGCAGGTTTCCTCGTGCTCTGTGGATGAATTGAGGTTTGAGGGATTTTTAGACTTTCTCTCCCTCTGTGGGGCTGGGGGTGAAGTGGTTTTGGCCCCGTGGGGACCTGCTGGCCCCACTGCTGTTACGCTCATCCCGCTCGGAAATGCAACAAACGCCCTTAATGCTGGTGGTAGAAGGGATGGTCAGGGCAGAGGGGATGGTGTGGGTCATGCCCCAGGTCACTGCCAGCCCTCCTTGCTCCTGCCTGTGACCCTGGGTTCAGGCAAAGGGCAGGAGTGTGACCACACTGGGCCAGCGTGTGACTGTGGCGTGACCCGGCGATGGTGCAACCCCAGCCCGGGGGGGTTCTTCCTTTGGGTGCTCCCGGATGAAATGTCCCTACTTGGCTGTTACCTCCAGGGGCTGCATGGCCCTCACCCCACCACACACCTGGGACCTTCCAGATGCCCACAGGGCACTTGGATGGGTGTCGCAAACTGCTCCAGGGAGCTGCTCAGCATCCCACAGGTCTGTGGCATCACACCCCCTCCCTGGCAGTTTTGGGGTCCCACGGGAGCAAGAAGGAGCATGGCCAGCCCATCCTGTCCCTCTTGCTCTGCCAGCACCTCTGTCCAGGCTCTGGAGATGTCCAGGCAGGTGCTGAGTCTGTGCACAAAAGCATCACCAATTTGCCTCAAATGCTTTGCCTTTCCTAAACTTGTTTTTTTTTCATTTATACCTTTTTTACCCCCTTGTCCCAGGGCCGTGGTCACCCCTGTGGACAATGCCCCAGACCCACTGCAGAGTCTCTCTGCCAGTAGCTCCCCAGCCACTCCTGCAGGCACTGGATGGCAACTCCAGCAGAACTCCAGTTCCATCGCACCAGCTCCCACCTCTCCCCAGCCCCGGCACCACCGGGCCCCGGATCCCCACAGAGGCACCCTCAGCTGCCAGCCTGGGGTGCTCCCCCTTCCCCAGGGTGCCCGGGGACAGCGAGGCGGCCGCGATGGGAGCGATCCCGTGGCCAGTCCCCGCTCCAGGGGTCACAAGGCCGGCTTTGTGCCGCCGTCCCCGGGCGGCTCCGCAGGGCCGGGCACCGGCCACCGGCCACCGGCATTCCCAGAGCGCCTGGCGCCGGCCGGGAAGGGCAGGAGAGAGGCTTGGACACAGCCATGAGTTGTTCCTGGGTCATGCCCGTTTTTATGGAGCGGATCACATGCCTCCTTTCCCATGGCTTGGGGCAGAGCTGGCGCGGGGACGGGTGCCGGGGTTGGTGGTGGGGCAGAGTTGAGCTGTTGTGGGAAGAGAGTCCTGCCCTGGGCTGCCAGCGTGGCTCTGGGCCTCGGATTGCTCCGGAGCCTCTTGGGGCTCTGAGCAGGAATTTTGGATCTTGGGAATGCTGGGGGTGTCCGTGACTCTCACCAAGCTGCAATTAAATCTGTGTAATGAGCACATTGCCTGATTACATCGACCTCCCTGACGTGCTGACGGTGCCACACACGTACTGTGCCCAGAAAATGTATGGAATACCCAGCAGGTTGGGTATACAACACCCCTTACACCTGATGCAGGAGTGACTGGGAGCATTTTGATTTAAAGCCCCACTATATGAACGGGCAGAAGGAGAAATTTTATGATAAAGGTTGATTTTGTGGCTCACATGAGGATGATGACCAGGACCAGAAGCCCTGGCTGTGCTCAGGACCATGTCCATGGGGTGGTACAGCCAAGAAAAGGGATGGTGGGAGACTGATGGAGAAGAAAAGCCCCATCCAGAGCCTTCCCAGCTGGTGCTGATGAAGGATTTTTGGCCAGTGTGTAAACCAGCACAGCTGAATCAGAGTTCCCACCTGGCACCTAATGATGTGAGGAGTGGAAAGATACTTTAAAAGCACCTTATAAAAGGACCTTCCCTTACTCTTCCCTCTCTTCTCCATCCTGACTTTTGTCCTCATCAGACCCCATGGGACCTAAACCAGGTGAGGGCTAAAATTCCCACCCTTTTTTTCATGGCAGGGAAGGAGCCATGAAATCCAAAAACTAGCCTGAAAAACCTGACTATTGCCCAGGGGGTTTGGAATGCTGAAGCAAGCAGGGGTGGCCATTGGGGTGCTCCTGGGATGACCTTCCCTGCTTCCCTCTGGACTGTGATGGGGACAGAGGAATGGATCCCCCCTGGGGTGGAGCAGGAGGGGAGCAATGCCACCCCTGTGGTAGAAATAATTTTGCTGCCTGTAGCCTCCCAGGCTGGGGCTGAGGCTGTGGTGAGTGTCTGGCAGGCGAGACAAGGCAATGCTGTTTGGTGCCACAGACCCCGCTCTGTGCAGCTCCGGGTGTTTTCCAGGCTGGGTTGCTTTTCCCTTTCCTTTTGTGCCAGCATTTGCACAACCTCTGCCCCCTTCATTGCTCTGAAACCACTTTTCCTCCCCTTCTTCGCTCGAAGGCAGCAAACGAGGAGTTTTCAGCTGCAGTAAATGTGAGCAGCTATTTTTTTAACCCAGTCTCCAATGACTGTGCAGGAATCTGTAATGTCTTGGCCAATAACATCTTGGTGCATCCAAGCACCATCATCCATCAGATGAAAAACTCCATGGAGAATGACAGTTGTGAACACCAAACTCTCCAAATACCTCGTAATCATATTTGTGTGCCCCAATGTCCAGTGTCTTCTGCCTTGGGCCCAATTTTACTGTGGATTTGAGTTGCTCAAGCTTAGTTTATGCGTGTTTTGTTCCATCAGAGAGCTCCCTTTGCTCTTTCTTACAAGGAGGAAAAAAAAGAAAAGGACAAATATCGGCTCATGTTTCAATTCTACATTTCTTCCTATTTAGGGGAAATTCATCTCCAAGGGTGATAACAGGAATTTGCTATGAGAAAACCCACCAGCCCCAGGCAAGGCAGTGTCTGGTGGCAGCTCCTTTTCCTGGTGTGAGCACCCACTGGGTGCCAGCAGAAAGAGCGTTTTTAGGTGCTCCTGGAAATTTGCTGTGCCATGGCTTTATCACTTTATTACAGAATGGCTTTCCTACTTAAAATATATATATATATATGAGTTATCTTCTGTCATTTGGGCAGAGCAGGAGATCAGCTGTACCCATTGCCTTCCTCCTTCTCCTCCTCCTCTCCAGCCCTCTCCACCTTCCCCGGTCCCCTCTCCGCAGCCAGAGCTGTTTATTCTGCTCCATGTGCTTCATATTTTTGCTTAGTACTAATTCACATAAAATCCTTGTGAAGAACCACCCATCCACACATATGGAAGCAGTCTCAGCACAGTCCCCATACCCGGCTGGGAGGCGGAAAGCCGCGTACAGCTCAAAATTGGGATCCAGACAAGTGGTGAATGTGGGAGAAAAAGCAGTTAAAAGGAGAAAACCACGGCATGTAAATGGGTTATTACTTCAATCACCCAATTAGGGATCTATGGGCCCTCTTCTTCCTTCGTTCTAAGGCAACAATATAATTAATTGAAGAGGAATGTCTCCTCCGCTCCCGTCTGTCACTCAGCCGCGAGTCCGAGCGAGCCTCCCACGAGCCACCAACTACAAACCATAAAATTATTAGTTTAAAAAACAAAAAAAACACACACAAAAAAAAGGCATATATAGGAAAAAGAACCCCGAACCCCAGCACCCCAAAGCCACAGCAATGTCACCGGCCCCCTTGACGCCACGGGTCAGGTGACGCCGCTCTCCCACCCGGCGGATGCCGAGCCGGCGGCTCTGCCGTGCCGACCACAGAACCACCAGCCAGCCAGAGGCTACCTGTGCCGCCGGCAGGGTTTTCCTCTTCCTCCTCCTCACCACCGCCTCTCCCATCCTTCCTCTTCTTCCTCCAGGGGCGAGGAGGATGGGATCCAACAGCATCTTCGACTCCCTCGCCACCTACTCCTCCGCTTTCCTGCGCGGTGAGTACAGACGGGCTCTTTCGTTCCTCGGCAGCAGGATGCGCCGGCGGGGTTTGTATTTGTGTTATTTATTTATTTTTGGGGGGGTGAAGCACCAAACCAGCAGCGGCTCTGATGCGGCTTTGCTGGCACCTCTCTCCCTGCCGCTGCCTGCCGGGGTTCCTGCCGGCTCCGCGCTGCCGCCGCGTTCGTCCAGGTGACGTGGTCTGACACCAGGGTTGGTGTGGTTTGCTCCCGTTTAATCCTTCCCTTTTCCCTTGCAATGGCAGTGCTGGGAAGGGTCGGGGCTGAGCTGTGCTGGGATGGGTTTGGTGTGTTTGCCCAGGTTGTTGGTTGGATGCTGGTGGGTGCAGCGCGCTGGGGAAAACTGGTTTGGAAGGGGAGGAGAGCTGGGGGAGATCAGGGCGGCCGTCGAGCTTACTATTTAATATATTTATTTATATACAACATCCTAAATATGACAACACACAGCTGTGTATTTTTGCTAAATTTATAACTGCACTGGGTGATGAGTCTGTTCACCCTGCTGTTCCTGGGGTCTCTGCACATCCCTCACGGCTGCCTCGGGACGGGCAAACTGCCTGTCAGGGCAGGTCGCTTCTCCCCGAATTTCTCACCTCTCGGCCCCAGCTCCCAGCAGGATCTCACATCCCCAAAACTGAGCCTGTCTCTTCGTTTCACAACCACCGTCCTCTTGTGGAACTGCTCTGCAGCCGGGTGGCTCAGGGGGAACCGGGTGGGCTGGTGTGGGCTGAGCTGCCGGGACCACGGCGTGTGCCGAGACCTCTTTGGGAAGGAACTGGGCACTTGCCAAGCCGTTGGGAAGAGCTCTTCAAACCTCTGCCTTTTCCCTTCCTGATGAAGTTCAGGAGCAAAAGCTTGAGCTGATCGTGGTCATGAGGACCCAGGGGCTGGGTGGCAGCTTGGAATGTCACACTGAGCCCCAGCAGATCAGGGGAGGGAGGTAATAAACCCCCCAAAGAGCAAAGTGCAGCAGATCATCCAGAAACTGGTCACTGCAGACCAGACTTTGGCCTATTTTTGAGAATGCGAGAGGTTACGTGTCCTTTCGAGGTGGCTCTGTGGTGTCAACCAGCATCACGACACTTCCCTTGAGTGTTCTTCTGAGCAGGTTTTGGAGAGGCAGCAGAAGGAGACAGGGATGCAGTGAGATCATAGAACCAGGGAATGGTTTGGGTTGGAAGGGACCTTAAAGGTCATCTAATTCCAATCCCCTGCCAAGGGCAGGGACACCTTCCACTGTCCCAGGTTGCTCCAAGCCCCGTCCAACCTCACCTTGAGCACTTCCAGGGATGGGGAGCAGGGATGTGGATGAGATGGACATGAGATGGGGGGGAGTAAACACAGATTGACTTTCCCAGCCCCATCCTGGATACCCCACACCAGAGCAGAGGCAGAATAACCACGTTCGTCTTCCTGCCCTCGGCTCGGAGATGGTGGCGTTACAAATGTGTCCTTTGTACTCCATGCAGCTAATTAAAGGCAGTCCCATGGCAAGGAAAGAAGAGAAGTTTATAAAAAACATTTGCATGGTTCTTTTTAATCTATACTTCTCCCTCCCCAAGCCAGATGAAGAAATGTCGGGGTTTAACTCGCTTGTTTAAAAATAAAGAGCGAGCGAGCAACAGAAATATCACGTCTGGTGTGCAATTTCCATACAAATAGGAACTCATAAAAGCAATAAACATCTTTGTTTCAGACATAATTTTTTATTAAATGGGGGAGAATTAAATGATTGCACCAAGGATGGAATATGGCCAAATGGTGAAACATTTGTTTAGTGTTAGGACAAGAAATCCTTGTTTTCTTTAAGGAGCTCAGTGTGTCTTCTCCTGCCCGGCTGGATTTGGGTGAGTACTGCAAAACATTCACGGATGTTCATTTAAATTCCTCATGGCTTTGGGGGATACAACCGCTTTCATAGTTTTACTTTGCTTTCCTGGGCACATCCATGAAAATAAGTGTTTGTTTGTGCAAATATTTAAGGAATGAAACTAAAAATCCCAAAGGCATTCCCTAGTTAGTCTGGAAAAGTGAATTTTTTGAATATAGAAAAGGGATTTTTTGGCTTTTCAATAGGACTGGGTGGGGGAGTAGCACCAATCCGTGGTTGCACATACGGGATTCACAGCTGAGTAGAATATTTGGTGGAGACAAATAAATTTGCCTCTGGTCCACGATTTTGGGGATATAATGCCAGTTTTGGGGCCAGTGTCTTTTTCTGCTTCATCTGAGCACCCTATGGCTTGTGCCCAAGGGCCGGCTGTGCTCTCCTGGGAGCTGCAGAGATGCTGTTCCAGGGGCAGGCAGTTGTCTCTAAGTCACCAAACCACAAATGTCACATCCATGAGTCAGATCTCGGTTGCCGATGGCTATCGGGACAGGGAGGCCTCAGCAAAGGGGCTGTTTCTCAGCAGCCATGGCTGTGTCTTCAGTGGGAACCTGCAGGGACACCCATGGGGTGGGATGGCTCCGTGGATCCACCGGGGGAGGAGCGGGGTGCTGGTGGCTTGGATGCTCCCTGACCTTGGGAGGTATTTTGGGAGTTATTTTGCCCTGGGGTGGGTGAGCCCTGTGGAGGGGTGCTGGTGGCACAGCCTGGCTCCTCTGCTTGGGGTGGCCACGCTGTCCAGCTTTTCCTAGCTCAGGTTGCCAGTGTTTAACATTTTCCCTTGGTTTTCACAAATCTGAAGCACAGGGGAACAGCTCGTGAGCTGTCGCTGTCCGCCCGCACTCCCCTGTGAAAATGAAACGGTGCCACATCCCTCTTTGTTGGCCTCTTTCTCCGTCAGGTTGGTGTCTGTGGGCAGCTGCCCTGACCCCATCACCTTTCCCATGCCCTTGCATGGGAGGCCAAGGGCACCAGCCTCGGTCCTGGCATCCCAGGAGGGGATTTTGCTGTTTGTTTGCTCTCAGCCCTGTAGGACCATGGTGGTCACTGCTGCTCTGAAGGAACTGGGACTCATCCTGGGGTTCAGCCCCTGCTTTGCTGCTTCCCCAGGACTCTCCTGGTCTTTGTCTCCAGTTGATGGTGACAAATTTCCTCCTGTCTCTTCACCTCCTGCTCTGCTTTGCTAAAGGGAGCAGGAGGTCCTTTGCTAAAGGGTGCAGGGAACCTGAAGACCCCTCCTGGCCCTTCATTAGCCTAATGAATAGGCAGGATTCTATTTAAATTGGGGAGCTGGGGGGCTGCTCTGCACCCAGGGAAGGCAGGGGGGTCAGAGCACCCCAAATCACCAGCAGCTTTCCTCTCCTCCTGGAGGGGAGGTGACAGCCCCAGCTCACCCCAAGAGGAGGGTTCCCCCCCCCCTTCCTGTAACCGGCCACCGCAGGATTCCTGCTCGGCAAACTGCCTTTTAATGGATTTCTGTGTTCCTTCCTGACCACAGAGAACTATAACCCTGACAGTACTCAGAGCAGTTCTTTCCTCCTCCTGCCACGCCGTGCCCTGGGCAGTGCCTCTGCTGGAAGCTGTTCTGAGAGGGCACAGGGGGACACGTGTGACGGTGTCACTGAGCTTTGCTGTTGTGTTTCCCTAAAGGCAGGTGTTGTGTTTCATCCTCTGCCACCCAAACTGATCTTTATTTTATCCTTTTTTTTGCATATGGGTGGCTCAGCTGCCCCCACCAGCACAGCAGCAGTGCATTGCACCAGGGGGCTGGGGTGGGAGATGTGAACACATGGATAGGACAAGGGATATGGATTTAAACTGGCAGAGGTCAGGGTTTGAGTAGGTATTTGGGAGAAATTGTTCTCTGTGAGGGTGGGAAGGCCCTGGCACAGGTTACCCAGAGAAGCTGTGGCTGCCCCATCCCTGGAAGTGTCCAAGGCCAGGTTGGACAGGGCTTGGAGCAACCTGGGCTAGTGGAAGGTGTTCCTGCCCATGGCAGGGCATTGGAATGACACGAGCTTTAAGATCCCTTCCAACTCAAACCGTTCTGGGATTCTGTGACCATGCCTGTGCCTCCAGGTGAGAGAAGCAAGGCAGAGCCTGTGGGCTGGGGGAGGAGGGATGAGCACTGCACTCCCCATGGGTGTTTGCACACAGGAGCATCCCTGCAGTCACAGCTCAGCCAGAGCCAGCTCTCACCCAGCACCCTGGGTTTCCTCACTCCCCTCCCCGTGCACAAACCCCACACCCCCGAGGGTGGGGGACAGGGGGAGTCCCAGCCCTGCACACACACACACTCCCCCACACGCCAGCAGCCTGGCACACAGAACTACATGGCCACAAAATCTGGTTTGCCTCCTCTCATCCTCCCCTCCTCGTGCGCTCCGAGCTCCTGATTGACTGTCAGTGGCTTTGCCTTTTCCAAGGGAACCCCGCTGGCTGGTGGCATGTCTTTTTTAATTTATTTTTTGTTTTCCCCCCCTCCTTTAAATGTACTTCTGCGTGTGGGAACGAGTATAAATCCATTGTCTCTCATCACCTTGTTATGATCTAACAGGGGCAGGGAGGCGGTGGCGTTCCCCTGCGCCGAGCACTTTAATTCCTGATGATTTCTCAGGCTTGATCTCCCCCGATACGTCGTCAGTGGTTGTGGTCCACTGTTTTGGCCGTGCACGGCTCGGGGAGCAAACAATGAGCCGTGTGTTTTGCGGGCTCCCAGCCACACATGGTCGGCATTAGGGGCAGGAATGTGACTTCCCATCCGAAGTGATGAGCCCGAGCCACGGGGCCGGGCTGGAAAACACTCCCCCAGAGAGGGGAGGACGTGGAAAAACCTGCCTGGAGGTCTCCAGTGGAACTGCTGAGGGGACTCAGGGCCCAGCACCAGCTGAGAGTAGGGTGAGGGTGGGTGTTAGGAAAGAATCCTTCCCTGGGAGGGTGGGGAGGCCCTGGCACAGCTTGCCCAGAGAAGCTGTGGCTGCCCCATCCCTGGAAGTGTCCAAGGCCAGGTTGGAGCAACCTGGGCTAGTGGAAGGTGTCCCTGCCCAGGGCAAGGAGTAGGAATGAGATGATCTTTCAGATCCCTTTCAACCCCAACCATGCTGTGATTCTGAGTCGCTGCAACACAGGGAAGCACTCCCAGTGCCTGCTGAAACCACAGATACTTCACCCTTTTTGGCTGCAAACACAAACCCTCCTTTTCCATTCAGACCTGTTGCTGCTCCATGCCTTTTCCTGGAAAATTTCCACCCATTTCTGACTCTTCAGTTGCTTCCCTTTGCTGCCCTGACCTCACTGG
Source organism: Manacus candei (assembly GCF_025592945.1). Lineage (NCBI taxonomy): Eukaryota > Metazoa > Chordata > Aves > Passeriformes > Pipridae > Manacus > Manacus candei. The sequence goes on along the minus strand of NW_026138118.1, from coordinate 1,162,988 downwards.
GGCAACCTTCCACCACAGTCTTATCTTCCTCCTCCATGGCTCTTTTCTTGCTAAAGATGCCTTCTTTTTTCTTTTTTTTTTTTTTATTATTATTATTAGTATTTTCAAGAGAGTGGGACAGCCAACGTGTCTGCAGTCTGGGGGTATTTTCCACAACATAAACATATCAAAAAGAAAAAGAAAAGGGAAAATAAAAACCCAAACAATTTTCCATTCCCACTGGAAGCCGCGAGTGCGTTTGGAACATGAGGAACGTATTACTCAGGCTATTGTAAAATAAAATATCAAAACAACCAAAATAGGAGGAGAAGGAAGAGATTAAAAAGAAAAAAAAGCCCAAACCACCACAGTTGGGAAGGAAGATACTGAAAAATGGGTTTTTTCTCAATAATCTCTGTTGCGCAGGAGAGTCCTGTAAAGACGTCTGGGATTGTGGAATTCTGAATGGAGGGACAAGAGGCTCCAGGGTTTGTATTTCCACCTGGGGAGGTGTGGTGCTCCCTGTGACTCTGGGAAGGACCTCCTGCCACCCTGGGGGTCCCATCATTCCAGCAAGGAGCATCCCACAAAGGATTCACATCCCACAGGGGACTCACATCCCACGAGGGTTTCACATCCCCTGAGGGATTTGCGCCCCAGCTGGGAGGAGACACCTTCTAAGGCTCTTTTCTCCTGGTAATGATGGGATTTAGGGCTCCAGGGCTGCTTTTCTTGCCCCACTCGCTGTGTGTGTGTGTTTATGGCAGCTATATTGGGATGTGACTTCACGAGGCAGCGTGGTTTTTGTTAAAATAACTTCTGAAAAAAAAAAAACAAATCCAAACAAAATGGCAGGAATGGTGTTAGAGGCACAACCCTGGCCCAAAGTCTGCCCTGGCTTCTCACACCCTCTGGGTCTCCTGGGTCCCGGCCAGGGCTCAGCCTGGCACGGGGACAGACAGACAGACAGACAAAGGGTGTCGCAAGCACTCCGTGTGCCGATGGAGAGCGCGTCACTGACGGGGTGAGCTGGTCCTTGAAAATACTTATTGTGTTAATGAACCTTTTTCGGGGAGTTTCAGGATGTTTCCTGTGCGGCTCCGGGGGCAGCAGCAGCAGCATCCCGGGATGGAGCCGCCGGCTCAGGGTCCGGGTGCGTGTCGGGGTGGGGGTTAAATCGTGCTTCTCCTGCAGCTGGGGGGAGTTTTCCTGGAGGAAAACCTCGGCCAGCAGCCGGAGCGGTTGGTTTCTGATCTCCGGAGCGAGCACGTGGGTTATTCCCGGGAGCAGCACGTTCCCCACCCGGCACACGCCTCCCGTCCAGCCGCTGGCGGGGCTGTTACAGGAACATCCCAGCTGTGGCTCGGTTTCTCTCCCAGTGAGAAGCCAAAAAGCCGGGGAGGAAGCTGCACTCAATCACAAACGCTAAAAACTCCCGCGAAAATCGCCCGTTTCCATCCCTCTCTGCGTCTCTTACGAAACACTTAAAGGAACATTGCTCCCTGCATCCCACGCTCGGCGAGAGGCAAGGAGATGCTCCAGCTGGGAGCTGGGCCGTGCATCCATGGGTGCATGGAAAAGCCAGGGAGGTTGTTTCTTCACAGGCTGGCAGAGATTAAATGCCAGACGTGGGCTGCACCATTTCCCTTTAAACTGGAAGCATGTGCTTGGGGATAATTTGAGGACAGAGCATGATCATTTCAGTGACTTCGAGTCAGGAGTGAACTACTCAGGGGGGGATTTGGGAGAGGCTGTGCTGTTTCCCCTCATTAGGAGGGAGAAAGTGCTAGCCAGGGAAGCCAAAGACTAAATCAGATGTGCTGTTCCAAAATTCAGCCCTTGTTCTGCAGCTCCATTGCACCGCGCTGCATTTTACTGGCCACTTTTGTGCCCAATTACCTTGAACCCTGTAATTAAGCACCTTTCTTTTATTAGCCCAGGGTCAGTTTGGAAAACCTCGCCGGCTGAGCAAGCCCACCACTTTTTTTCCATAAAGCTCAGCAAGACTGCCAGGCTGGGAGGAGCAGCCTCAGTCCTGACTCCTTGTCCCTGAGCAGTCTGGGGGGACACCACTGGTGTCTCAACCCTGTTCCCAGGGGGGTAGGGGTATGAATATCCCAACCCCTATCAGAGCAGGTGAAATACCCTCATCCCCTCCCACAGGATCAGGGCAAGGTTGCCAAGGGGTGAGAGATGGGGGAACCAAAGCACTTGCTGGGCGACCCCCACGTGGCACATCCAGAGTCCTGGGGGAAGCTGAGGCAGAGCTGTGGATTGAACCCAGACATCTTCTGGAAGTGTTCAAGGCCGGGTTGGACAAGGCTTGGAGCTACCTGGTGCAGGGGAAGGTGTCCCTACCCATGGCATGGGGGTAGAATGAGATGAAGGTTTAAGTCCCTTCCAACCCAAACCATTCCATGATTCTGTGATCTTGCCTGCCCTGCCAATGCCTTCTCTGAGCTCAGCCTTCCTGCCAGCAAGGGCCTGTGCTCAGCTGGAGGAGAAAACACACAAACACTCTCCAAACCACCAGTTTTGGAGCGTCAGGGGGTGGCTCAGACCCCCGGGACACACCGAGGTTGCATTCTGGGGATCAGAGATCCCCTCTCTCGCCACAGAACTGGCTGCTCCTGTGAGACAGAAAACCGCTGTCACTTTGTCTGGGCGAGTTCTCCATTTCTCTCTTCTCCAGCCCCAACCTGCTGCTGAGCCACCCCAACTTCCCTGGCCGCCGTCTGGGCCGGGTGAGGAGCCCGCTCGTGGTGTGGGCCAGCTGACCCCGGCAGACGGGCACCTCCTGCTTGCGTAGGAACTTCTATAGGAAACTTCTGCAAAGGAACAAAATGAGCTCATGCTGGTGAACACGGGGCCGGGGTTCCATGGAGGCGAGCGGGCACAGTTCCCTTTCCAAGCTGCCGGGGATGGATGAGGAGCAAACAGTGACTTAACAGCGGTCCCTAAATAACATCGCGTTTGAGTTGTCTGAGTTCGTAGCCAGAAACCAGAAAAGTACCTTCTGCCTCGTTTTTAGCCTGTGACTAATTCCCCCGAGCTGGGGATCTGCTCTGTGCCTGAAGGGATGTGGAACTCTCGGGTGGGCCGGTTTTTGGAGCTGCTCTACAACCCCCAGACTTACCAGTGGGGGATGTCGGGTGAACTCACATCGATGAGAGTCTTTACAGAAGGGCAGATGTGAGAGAAAATGTTTGTGCCGGAAAAAACAAGGGTTGCAGAAGCAACACAACCCGGAGCCCAGCTAGTCAGAGCAGCCCAACGGCGAAGTCACGTCGCCCGGGGTTATTCTTAGAGTGAAAGTGGTGAATAATGGCAAAAAGCAGATGAACCTGGAAAAAGTGGTGCAGCCCTGTGGGGCAATCCATAGCTGGAACAAAAGGTTGGTGCTCTCAGAATTACTTTGCTGTAGGCGAGCAGTTGACAGCGGAGTTTGAGGCGGCTCCGTGTTGCTGCTGGAGGAGTTTCACTGTTTCCCCTGTGGGTGTCCTGGTGGAGATGACAGAAATCAGGGACTGATGTGTAGGGATGATAAACACCTCACGTGGGAAGAGCTGGTCCTCGCCCAGGACCTTGCTTTTTGTGAAAAAGGGCCCATATGTTGCATGGGCAGAAGTGTTTGGGGTGTGATCCCAACCAGGCCGGGCTCGGCTGTACCTTTGGCCATGAGCTCTGAGGCAGAGCCAAGGAGCTGCATGTGCCGGTGATTTCATGGACAAGCTGCCTGAGGAGCAACCCCAGGTGACCCTGGGGAGAGGACTGAATGTGGAGATGCAGGATCTGCCTGCAGGATCATGCTCCACACCAAGCACCATCACAGTGGGCTGGAGGAACTGTCTGCCAGCCTCCTGTTTGCCTTTCTCCAGCAGTATGAGATGCTGCTTCGTGCAGACCTCGCAGTTTCACTGGGCTCTGTTGCTTCAATCAGTCCTGCTCTTCCCATTCCTGTCCCCTCCCTTTAAATACCTCAGTTTTAGGGTTTTCTCCAAACTGTTCTCTTGCTGGAGAACAACTCTCAGCCACCCCGCACAGGCACTGCTCTGCAAAGCTCCTCTGCCTGCAGACAGGTGGGGAAAAGCCTTGTGTGGATGAAAGCTGCTGGATGAGGCACGTTTGTAAACCCACACACTTATAAAGCAGGTCCTGTGATCTGCCTCCCTCCTATCTCTGCCTCTGTCAGGGCTCATCCCAAGCCAGGCAAGAGAAATGGGGTGACCAGCTCGGGGGGACGACGGGGAAAGCATGAGGGTTGAGGCAGGAGGGGAGGAGATGCCCATGCTGGTGTCACCACCAGCCACCTCAGCATGACAGCAGCTTTCCTGCTGAGAAGTTGCAGGCTGAGGTTTGGGAGAGGGGGAAACTCTCTACCTCCAGCAAGAGGATATTTCAGGAAAGGCTTTGAATATTTAGCAAAGAGGTATCTCTGCTGGCCTGTGGTCAGCCACTGTGAGACAGCACAACCCCATTATCCCCTTCAGAGTAGGATGCAAATGATGCTCAAGGCCACTGCACATCTGTGCAGGCCAAAGGGGTGTCAGGGGGCTCTGGGATCAGTGGGTGCCCCCAGAGTGACCAGGCTGGGTTCCCTTTGGGATGCTGATGATGCCCCACCGAGAAGTTAAACAGAAATGGTGTGTTTGCACTTGCCTGTGAAGCTGCTTTTGCCGAGACGTGACCTCTGTCAGACCTGAGCCAAAAGGGAAACTGGAGTTCCCTGTCTGACGCCAGCGCCCGTCGCAGGCAGCTGCCAGTCCCCTCCTGCCTCCCGGGGGGGGGGGGTGAGCACCCACTTCTGTCCCCACATCCGAGAGGGACAGACACTGCAGCCCTGGAACAGGGAAACCTTTGGCCGAGGTTTGCCAAGAGCTGCCCTCAGTGGGGATGGGGGTGAGCACAAGGTTCACTTTCTCTCTTCACATTTCGACTTCCCCAAGGGGATCACTCGGCAGCAGAGCCCAGCACAGCCTCGCTCTACCCCGTTGGGGCTCAAGCACTTGCCCTGGCCACTGTTTCCCTGTGTGGATGCAAGACCCTTCCCGAGGGTCCTGCAGGCTCCTGCTGCCCCACAAACCTCAGCGCAGCCCAGGAGCACTGAGCGTCTGCTCGACACCCAGTGTCATCCCAACATTTTAGCTGCAGGGACCTGCACTGAAAAATGCTTTTTGGGAAACACCACTGCACGTTCAGCCAATGTATGAGGACAGGAGATTGGGTTTCCCATCCCATTGGGGTGGCAACAAGTGATGGGTCTGTTTTTGCCGATGCGCGACGATTTTCCAAGGCAAGAAACCGCTTTCTGCAGCGTTTGCCTGTTGCAATAGTGCTTTGCTCAGCACGTGCAGGAGGATTTCCCTGCGCCTTGGAGCTCTGCCCAGGAGCCCTTCCGTGACAGAACCGCTCCGAGCGCCTCTCCTTGCAAGTAGAAATCATAACGTGTTTTTCTGCGTCCGTTGTGCTTCTCTCGTCGTCATGTGCCTTTCGGTTCCTCTTTTCGCCATCCAGACGTTTCCCCTTTTTCTTTCCTTTGGAATTTTTTTTTTTATTTCTCCCCCTGTCTCGTTTTGGGGTTTGGAGGTTCGGCACCGCCCCGGGATCCGGCGGCACAGCCGTGGGACAGGCACTACCCAGGGCCCTGGCGCTCCACCCCTCCCTGCGTGGTTTTGGCTGCGCTGGGCTCCAGGGAAGGGCCATCCAGGGGGTCCCAGGAGCCCCATGAAACACCTGCCACGACTTCACCCACCTGCCTTCCATCGTGGGGAATGGACACATGGGAGATGTCTCCAGCTAAAAGAGTCCTCGATCCCCGCAGGATCTGGCAGGCGGCATCACACCTCCCTAAAACTCCTCTGAAACCCCCGAAGAGAAACTCCCATGAACTCCAACAGCTCTGAACAAAGCCCAGTGTTTCCAGTTGTGCTATCCACCTTTGGGCATTTTTGGAGGAGATGGGATGTCCTTAGGTGCTCCATAACCTTTACATGAATAGTTCCTTTTCTCTGCATAAGCACATTCTTAAAGGAGCGTTGGGCTTTCATTCTCCACTTACTCCAACCGTCGGACTTCTCTGTTCACTTGTTTAAATCAAGCATAAAGCTCTAACTGTTCTTTGAATATTTATGACTAGTTTTTATCTCATGCCATGCATACAAAACATACTTGATTTCTTTCCTAAAAGTTTTTTCAAGTGCAAAGTTTTAAAAACATGTGGCTTTTATTGCAGGCAGGAATGAATAACAGCATTCCACCCATAACCACATTAAATGGAACAGTAATATTCATATGCGTAAGGGCAAAAGCTGCCTTGTTTCCTATTTGCAGTTGAACTCTGAAATTAATTAAGGACTAAAAGGATCTGACAGTCATTAGGATCTTTTAAAAGGGAGTGGAAGTGGCAGATGGGACCCACGCTCCGAGAAGCGCGGCCGTGCTATCAATAGCAGGGAGGATGTGAGCCCTGAACATGCTCCTCGTTGTCGGGGCTGTTGTGGGGAGAGGAGGATCGCAGTCCCGGCCGAGGAAGAACGGCACTTTCGTGACTCCACAACCGCAGGATTCACGTCAGTGGCACTCGTGCTCCTCCAAGTCACTTTGCAGCTTTTGAAAGCCCCGGCTGGTCCCGCCGCTGCCACGCGCGCTCCAGTTATTGGTGCTGCACCCCGAGCACAGGGGCTGGGGCTGGGGAATGGGGGGGTCCTGGATCCCCCTGGGAAACCATAAACCCCCTAATGGCAGCAGCATCACTCCTGATGCTCCACGGGGTGTGTGCACTTGGCTCTCTCTGGTCTGTGAGTGGCCAAGGATGCAGGTGTGGGTGTGCACACGTGTGGAGTGTCTCCCTGGGGATTCTGATTGGCATAAGAGGTGGCAACAAAACGTACTGGTATATATAGAATGGGGAGAACTGGGAGGACAGGTGAGCCCCAAGGCTGTATGGAGTGCCAACGGTGACTTCTGCAGCCATAGCCTTTTCTAGGCATTCAAATGATGAATAAAACCTGGCCTCAGGCAACCAGGTGGGAATCTCCAACTGATTTTCCCTGCTCACAGCATTTCGTGCCAGGATCTGAAACTCTTGCTAAAGCCCTCCTCATCCTCCTCCTCTTCCTCCTCCTCTTGCTGCCCCAAGCAAGTTTGGGCGCCAGGGCTGCATACACAGACAGTAAGGTGGGTAACCCCAGCTCCCATGGGGTTAATGGGTGTCCCAGCTCAGGATCCAGCCTCAAGCTGCAGCTGTGCCCTTGGAAGTGGGTGCTGAGCAGGGCCCCCCACTGCAGGTATTGCCCGACCCTGGGGCACAGCAGCCTCCGAGCAGAGCCCAGTGCAGCCCTGCTGGAGTCGTCATCGGGCTGCTCTGGCAGCTGGTCCCTTGCCCAAGCAAAAGCTTCTCCTGATTTATGTCTGGGGCAGCCACTGCCTTTTCTCCCCCCCAGTTTCCCCTAATTTCTTCCCCTGGGCCCCGCAGCTTCCTCCCACAGAAACCTCTGCCTCCAGTGCCCACAATTGTCCCGTGGGAGCCCATTTTGGCAGCGGCACTCAGGGGTTAAAAATTGTCACCATCGTGCACCCCATTGGCCCCAGCATCTGTTGTTTGATTTATGAATGAATAGCACGCTCCCTCCCTGCATGCTGCTCTCAGATCCCCTTCCCTGAGCTACAAAATAGATCCAGACACCCGCATGGCCCTACTGAGTGCCGAGCTCCTGAGAGTTTGCGATGAATTTTTAATAGAAAGCTTCCTATAAGCCTCTGCACTCGCTGCTCTGCTGTGGAAACGAGTGGCTCTGCTGCTAAAGAGCAGCTCAAATGAATTAAAAACTACAGAGGAGCCTGTAAGGGGAGTAATCCCAGCGAGTAATGATTTAAAGAGCCGCTGACCTCCCTGCGATGTGAACAGTAGCTTTTAAGTATTTGTAAAGAGGCCCGCGCAAATCCCCGGTCTGATACTCTGTTAACCTCCTCGGGAGTGCAGGGAGGGTGGCAGAGGAATAATCCCCATGTGTCGACACCTCCTGGTTTGTGGAGGGCCAGAGCAATGGGAGTTTTGCTGCCTGTTTGAGACTCTGAGTCCTGCTGTGCTGGAAAAGGATAATTCAAATGAAAACTCATTCCTGTTCAGGCACAGTGCTGTGGGTCCCTGGAGCTCTGGGATGGCTTCTCTTGCATGAACATCTCCTGCAGAAGTAGCCACTGGGTTGCTTTGCTGGGCTCTGCATCTCCAGAGGTCTCCAGGCACTTTGGGGTTGTGGGGAACCTGGGTTGTCACTGCTCTGTGGTTTGGGTCTCATCTTATATTGCTGCAAGTCAGCAGCTGGCTTTGTACCTATGTGCAGGGCTGTGCTGTGGGGTATGGGGGTGACTCTGCATTCCACCACCCTGAAGTCTAGAACAAGTCAGGGTGGGAGGTCAGAGGCTGGTGGAGAAAGTGGGTTTTGGGGAAGGAGCAAGACATGGTACTCAGCACACCTGTGATTACATCTGTGAGTGACTCAGGGTCATTTGGATAGTGCTTTGAGGAATCAAGGTGTTTTATTCAGTGGCCCCTCCAACAGGTTGCTCCCAGTATAAAAAGGGATTAGACAAATTTTTGGATGGCAGGGCTGTGATACAGCCACTGGATAAAACAGTGAAGGCAGGGAATGACGAGCATCCTGCTCCAGGGAGGCAGCTCAGTCCTGCTGGGACCCAGCCCAGTCCTGCAGGGGCCCAGCCTAAAATCACCCCACGGCTCTTGCGGGGCCCGTGAGGTGACACCCACCCTCCGCAGCTCCCGGGACTGGGTGGTGACAGGTAACACCCCCAGGGCTGTGCAGAGCAGAGGTTAAGGAACTGTGGGGTCTGTTTAGCAGCGGGAAGGGGCAGGAGAGGCACCGGTGCGGGGCTGTCAGAACCCAGAGCTGTGTGGGGCGGGATGGAGAGTGTCAGCATCGCGGAGGGTGTCAGCATCGCGGAGGGTGTCAGCACCCCGGAGGGGTCAGCATTCCGGGCCGGTGTGGGGGTGTCAGCGGGCCGGGGGCTGTCTGCATCCCGCCCCATCCCATCCCGTCCCGTCCCGTCCCTCCCCGTCCCGCCCCGTCGCGGAGCCCCGGCGCCAACCAGCGGCCCCGCCGCCGCACTGCAGCGCTGCCCCGCACGCTCCCTGTGCCCCCCCGCCCCGCTCATCCCTCCGTGCCCCCCACATCGGGGGCACAGAGGGGGCACCGGGATGGGACGTGCCCGAGCCCCGGCAAACCCCGGCCCCGCCCGCAGCTCTGCCCCCTGCTCCCGGGTTTCTGCGGGTCACCCCGCGCTGCTGAACGGGGGGCGAAAAACAGAACTAAACTTTCACCTAAAAAGGGCAGACTTGGAGCGCCGGTAACGGCGGGGGACGGCCCGACACGCGGGGCTGGCTGGGCTCGGGGCTGTGCCCGGCGGCGGCTCGACGGCCCCGGTTCGCCCGGCGCGGATCGCGGGGGTGCCCCGGTGTAACGGGGCGCTGAGACGCGGGAACCGCCTCTCCTCATAATGAAAAAAAATATATATATACATATTATATTTTTTTTCCTTCTTCTTCTTTCGGAGAAACACCTGTTTTTTCTGGGTCTTGCGCAGCCCGGCCCGGGCTCGCTCCTCCGGGCACCGCGGCTTGCGGGGGAAAACGGTTCATTACTTCGCGGAGGGAGTTCTGGAAAAAGAGGGTGTTTTTTGGTGTTGGGGTTTATTTTGGTTTGTTTTTAAGGAGATTTGCGTTTTGCACCGCGCAGCGCGGAGCCGGGAACGCTGCGGCCCGGCCGGCTCCGCTCTCGACGGGCCGTCCCGGTGCCCAAACAGCATCAGGCTGAGCTCGACCCCGGAGAACAGCCGGGCAGGACGGGCAGAGGAACCTCCACCTCCGCCCCGGTGGTTCGGGCAGCCGCCTTCGTTGTGTTCCCGCAGCACCGGTGGCTTCGCCGCGAATTTTCTCGCCAACGATTCCGGCCGGAGCCGCCGGCCCTGCCCGCAGCCGCAGCCCCGGGGGAGCCGCCGCGGGCGCTGCGGGCGCCGCGGGACCGCCGGGGATCGAGGCGGCTCTCAATTTTGGGGAGTACGACGGGCGGAGGTCGGGCAGCCGCGGTTTTCAGAGCAGGCCATGGGGTGAACCTCCTCCGGCGGTGGTCCCCGGCGGTCCTCGGCGGCTCCCACCGTCCCGCCACGGCCGAGCCCACGCGGGGGCCGCGGGAGCGCTGGGGGGCCGGGGGACGTGCTCGATCTGCAGCCGCTCCGCGCTGCCGCGGCTGCGGCCCCAAACCGGCCCCACCGCACCCCAAAACCTGCCCCGGCGGCCGCCAGACCCCACCGGGGCCCCGACGTGCGGGGGCGTGTCCTCCCCGAGCCCACGCCTCTTTTCGTGGAGGCCACGCCTCCTTTCAGTATTAACCACTCCCCTTTCGTGGTGACCACGCCCCTATCCCCGCGGGAGCCTCGCGATGGGCGGGGCCAGGGGTCTCCCGCCGGCTCCCCATTGGCGGGACGCCCCGTCAATCAGGGCGCGTCCCGCCCCCCCGCGGCGCCGGCAGTAAATACGGTACCGGGCGGCGCGGCGGCAACTTGGGAGCGGGGTGCGGGACGAGGCTGTGCCGGGGCTCCGGGCGGGACCCACCGCAGCCAACCCACCGGGGACGAGCCCCGGCGCCGCGCGGGAGCCGACAGAGCCCGCTCCGCTCTCCCGCTCCGCCGAGGACGGCGGTGTGCCGGCACGGAGCGAGGCAGCGCGGGGCTCTGCCGCCGCTGCCCCCGCCGCTGCCCCGCCGCAGCCGGACTCCTCCTCGTCGTCCCCCCCGGGCCGCGGCGGCTCCCTGACGCCCGCCGTTGTGATGCGTATTCCCGTAGACCCGAGCACCAGCAGGCGCTTCACACCCCCCTCCACGGCCTTCCCCTGCGGCAAGATGGGAGAGAACAGCGGGGCGCTGGGGGCCCCCGCGCCGGGCGCCCGCGCTCGGCCCGAGGTCCGCTCCGTCGTGGATGTACTGGCCGACCACGCCGGAGAACTGGTGCGCACCGACAGCCCCAACTTCTTGTGCTCCGTCCTGCCGTCCCACTGGAGGTGCAACAAGACGCTGCCCGTCGCCTTCAAGGTGAGTCGGGGGGCTCCGACGGCTCGCGACCCGCTCGCCCCTTTTCCCTCCCGCTCCCTTTTCGCTTAAAAATCGCTCCTGACATCACCGCCGAGGGAGCGCGGGTTATTATTTTTAATCAAATAGCCCGGTTTATTATTTTTAATCAAGTCTCCGCATTGCCCCGCGGTCACAGCATCTTAGATATTCCGTACAGTTAGGAGCTCTCAGGCAACTTTGAAGTTTAATGAGACGGAGGTTAATTACTTTCCTGGGAGAGGGAGAGCGAGGCAGGGAAGGGAGATCTAATCTGCCAAAAAAAAAAAAAATAAAAGTACAGCGAAGAGCCGAAGCCCCGGCACCGGGTTGCGCTGCCCGGGCTCCTCCGTTCGCGGGACGGGGCGACCCGATGGGGCACGCCCGGGCCGGGCATCCCCCGCTGCACCCGCGGGGGAACGGGGCTGGCCGGGGGGAGCCGAAAACCTGCCGGAGGAGCGGCGAGGGGAGCCGGGCAGGACGGCAGCGGAGTCCCGGGGTGCCCGGCACCGGTGAGGGGGGGTCTAAACCGGGTTTCCCCCGGACCATCCCGGCACCGGGAGCTCCGAGTGCTGCTCCCCGAGCAGGGGGGGCCCTTCTCCGCCAGCCGGGCCGGCTCCCGGCGCCTCCCCGGGCCGGGCGCGGAGCTCCGGGGCCTCGGTCGGGGCAGCCCCGCGCTCGGCGGCGCTTTATTTTTTTTTTTCCCCGAATCCAACAAAATAAAACCACGAACCCCTCAGACGGGGCCTGACCCCCCCTTTGCCCCTTCCCCGCGGAACCCCTTTCTGCTTTTAACCCTTTTTTTTAGCTCATTTTCCCCTTCCCCCTCCGATTTTTCAGCCTTCCTCGGGGGCTCGGATTGCTTTTGGTTTTGCTTTGGGGGTTTTTTTTGTGGGGATTTGGGGGGGGCGGGGGCGTAGGGCAGGTTGGGTTCGATCTAGGTTAATTTTAGCTTAAAATCCTCTGGCCCTGCCCTAGGTCGTAGCCCTCGGAGATGTTCCCGATGGGACCGTGGTCACGGTGATGGCGGGGAACGACGAAAATTACTCGGCGGAGCTGCGCAACGCCTCCGCCGTGATGAAAAACCAAGTAGCAAGATTTAACGACCTCAGATTTGTTGGGAGAAGCGGCAGGGGTAGGTACCGGCCAGGAAATGGTTGGCCTTTTTATTTGGCTTTTTAGAGGGGAAAAAAAAAAAAGAAAAAAGAAAAAATGTTGCCTTTTTTTTTTTTTTGCTATTTTATTTTATTATTTTTATTTTATTTTAAGTTTTTATTTTATACGTTTGTTTTACGATTTCATTTTATTCTGTGTTCTATTTTGGTTTTAACGGTGGTTTCGTTGGCGCGGGCTAGGCAGGAGAATCCCCTCAGCCCCAAAGTGGTTCCCGAGCGATGGGAGGGATGCGGGAAGGATGAGGGAGGGATGCGGGAGCAGCCCCAGCCCCGCCGGCAGTTCTGCCTCGCTCCTCCCCGGGGTCGGCTATGGGCGATGCGAGGGCGAAAAAAATTTTAAATACATATCTAAATATACATAAATATTAGTAAATAAACACATAAATAGAACCGAGGCAGCCCGAGCCCGAATCCTCCCCGGTTTCTCCCATCAGCAGGGTGCAGGAGGCAGCGCTGTGTGCTCGGTGCCTCCCCTCCACAGCGAAATGTGCTCAGGGGCAAAACCCACCTGGCGGCTCGTTTTTAAATAGTGAAAATCGAGTGTTTAAAAATAACCCAGAACTCGGCCTGCCGGGCTGGCAGCGGGTGAGGGTACAGCAGGCTCTGCTCCGCGGGGAGCTGGGGTTGCTCTGGGGGGGTTTTTTTTGCGCATTTTCTCCACGCTGGTCGCGTGGAAAAGTGAGAGAGAAATTTAGCTTTCTGGGTTTTTCAAAACGAATCAGGTTGTGCCACTGCAGCAGAGGGAAATAAATCCCCTGGAAATATTAAACACAGAGCCCTCCTTCCGTGCATCCCTCCCTGTACCTGAATTTCAGAGGGTGTAAATAGAATTTCAGCATTTCATCACCAATAAATGCTGCAGACCGAGGCACTTAATTCTTCCTTTAAACCAAAATAAGAACACTATATTTTAATGGCCATATGGCAGCATTTTCTCAAAGGCTTCAAATATATACACACAGTGTCAGATATATTTTGACTTCTTTGCATTAATTAAAAGCAGTGATGTTAGGAATTATTTGCATGTAATAGCTGTTTACTTGTTCCTCTTTATGAAACTTGAATAGTTTACATTCTTTCATACATTTCCTTTTTCCTGTTGGCTCCTTCTCCATGTTGCAGTTTCTTTAAAACTCTCCACTTAACTGGTTGCAGGTTGATGGATGGAAAATGTTTTTCTTTTATGAATTAAGCTTTCATTTCTGTAATCAATTATTCTCTTAGGCTCTTTTTTTTCTGGTTGTTTTTTTTTTTTTTTTCATCCCTGCACAAATTTCCAAACTGAATGCAACCCAATCTCAGCTTGACTCTTGAATTCATTATTAACTTGCTTCCTCTGCACTCCCAAGCTCTGAATTAACAGTAGTTTAGTCTCAGAAAGCCCTTGGGTGAATAATCTCCTTCCTCAGGCAGAGTCCTGACAAACGCTCATTACAGCAGTGGAAACACCTCCGCTGCCTCTAACGGGTGGAACTCAAGTGCTTATTATTTTAATTTTGTTTTGTTTTGTTTTTACATATTCTTGTGGGATGGGGCTTTGTAATATTCACAGAGGAACAATCCCATCAGGGCTCCCTGGGGGTGGTGTTAAGGTGGCACAGTGGGGTTTTCTCCCGGCGTGGGGCGTGGATTTAGTTCCCCGTGTCCAGCCGTGCTTTCCCGGCACGGGGCTCTCTCAAACCAACTTAGTGTGAAAAATCCTTCCTACTGAATTTTTATTTCGGGTGTCACACTCTCTTTCCCTTGCTCGGCTCAGCCTCTGACAGCCCGGTGCTGGTTTCCTTTATTCTGGCAGAAATCTGGATTCACCACAGAATATTTTGCTGCGGCGTGGCTGTGTGTGTACAAACGTTTGTGGAAATCCAAAGGGAGGACGTGTGCACCCATAAACACCCCCCATCCAGCCTGTCCGTGTGCCTGAGCTGCAGGAGCCTGGAAAACCAGCAGCAACCAAGCTCTTGTTTTGAAAACATAGCTTGAAATGGTTCAGAATTGGGTGTTTTTAGTGTTAACGTGTCTGGGATTATTCCCCGACGCTGTGAGCTGGGAAGAGCCAGTCCTAACCCCTCCAGAAAAACCCGAATTCCCATCTCCATGACAAAGTGGGGAGAATGACCAGTTTACCAGATTTTATGCTTTGCTCTAAAAAAAGTAAATCAGCCCTTTTCTGCTCAGACTGTATAAAATGAAAGCCGAGGCCGGTGTGGTGCTGCGAGCCCTGTGCACCCTGCGCCTGCTCTCCCTGCTGGAATATCCCCCCTGGAGCATCCCACGGAGCTGTGGGTGCTCCCAAACCCACCCAGGAGCTGGGATCCAGCCTTAGCCAACAAAGCTGGGGCATGGTGGGAACGAGCAACCTCAGCCCGGCTTCCTGAGAAGGCGGGAAATGAGTAAAAATGATGCGAAGTAATAATTGTCATTTTCGATTCACGGGCAGGTTTTTGAGAGCTGGTGAAGAGATGCGAGACTGGCTCTGGCTGGCTCCGTCCTCCCTGAAAAGCAGGGAGGTTATTTCACATGGAGAATAAAAAAATTTGAAATGATGATAATAATAATAATAATAATAAATAAAATAAGCCAGCTGTGGCAGGGAGCTGGGCACGGAGCTGCCGGGCTCAGCTCTGGGGTGTTTTGCGTCTCACCGGCTGGATTTGCCCACACGCTGCCTGCAAACCCTTCCCTGTCCTCCCGCAGAATTTCCCAAATGATTCCTCCTGGTGCTCCCCATCCTGCACTCTGGTTCTGCAGATGCTTTGCCGAGAAATCCCCCTGTGCTGGTTGTTTTTGCCGTGGCCGTGCAGGCGCCGGGAGGCTCCGAGCTCCGCAGGCTGCGGCGGCTCGGCTCGGCCGCGCAGGTTGGCAGCACGACTGTAACCCTGGGGATTAAAATTATATCATTATATATCTATTTTTTTTTTTCAATTTTTATTTTTTTTTTAACCCTCCCAAATGCTCCTTTTGGTGCAGAAAATGAGCTGAAGGTTTGTGCGTTGTTTAGTGCTGGTTTGAAAGCCGAGGTGAGGTGTGGATTCGTGCTTGCTGTCGGTTTTAAACCAGCATTCCCTCCACTTCCATGCTCCCATAGAGGAACTCTCCCACCTGGGAGAATTGCAGGATGTTCTCCAGGGGAGGTAACTGCATTTTTTCAGTTTACTCCTTTTTTTCCCTTTTTTCCTTCTAGCTGTATAAATGCTGTTTTGTTTGGTTAGGGGTATTCTTGGGTTCAGCTCTGTAGGTAGATGATGGTCAGGATCTGAAAACCCCTGATCCTTTTAGGGGAAGAGGGAAAGGAGATGGCTTCCTATTGTATTTATTTGTGGAATGAAGGCTGGAGGAGCAGAAATCCATTGCATGGAGGTTTATGTCTTATACCCTGCTGGGGTTTAGGCTTCTAAAATACCTGATACTTTTGAAATGCCACAGGGATTGCTCTTGGGGTGTTGTTTAGAGTCGTTTGTGCAGCCTCCCTTTTTTACCCCAGTGATTCCTGAATCTGGGAAGGTTGCAGGAGAGCAGAGGCCCTTCCTGCAGAGAACTCTGCTCTCCCACAGCCTCCCCACGGGCTGGATATGGAGTGGGAGACAGCACCACAGTCAGATAAGGAGAGGACAGAGGGGCTGGGATGAGGATGCCAAAGCTGTGGGAGATGAAGGTTTGGGGTCAGGGTGGGCCCAGGGTGCAGGTGTGATAACACCCTCCCTGATGCTAAAGTTGTTTTCAGGCTGTGGATGGAACCTTGTTCTGCTGGGGCAAGGGGGGCACTTGTTTTCTTGGCTCCCAGGAGCTTTTCACTCAGGTTCCTGCTGGGAGAGGAGGACAGTCCCCACAGCCAGCAGGGCTGCCTGTCTGGTGGCCAAAGCTGGTGGCCAAAGCTGGCCAGATTCAGTTCTCATTTTGTAGTTTCCTATTTTTGGGCCATTTTCGGGCCACGGGTGTCCATATGGCCGAGGTCTAGCTCAGCTCCCCTCCAAACCTCCCTGCAGAGGTACATCCACAGGGCCAAGGCCGTGGATTCCCCTGCAGACTGATGCCACCTCACCAGCTTGTTCTGGCAGGAGCACCCCAAGGATACCAGGATCCCTTCACGGAGGGGATCCTACATCCAGTGCTGCATTTCAGGGCCAGATTCCCACAGGAAAAGGGGAAGCATCTGAGCGGGAAAGCACCAGGAAGCTGCTGTGGGTGGAGGGGTCGATATGGGGACAGGGCAGGGGAGGTGGGGACAAGTGACTTTTCCATCCAGGAAGGTCCTGGCTCCCGCTCTGAACCGGGTCCAAGCCTGTCCCTGCTGCAGCCAGCTGAGCCCCAGTGGGAGCCGACCGAGCTTTGTGCCTCGGCAATAACGTCTCATAAAATTAAATGATGTGTGTGTTGGAGTTCCGTGGATGTGGATATTTGTGTCTGAGCCTGCTCTGGCAGGAGCCTTTCTTTCCCCCCTGAGCTGAACCCACCCATGTGAATATCCTCATTTCTCCTGTTGTTTTGTTTTGTTTTTTCTTTCCTCCCCGCTACCCTCCTTAGGAAAAAGCTTCACCCTGACCATCACCGTGTTCACCAACCCCACCCAAGTCGCCACCTATCACCGAGCCATCAAAGTGACCGTAGATGGACCCCGGGAGCCACGAAGTAAGTGATGTGTTTTGTTTGGCAGCACTGAGGAGTGTGGGGAGGGGGCATGCAGGGGGCCGAGCGCTCCGTGGCCAAAGGATGCAGGACACAGAGCCAGCTGGGGCAGCACATGTAGCCAAGGAGAGGGTTGGTGTGGCCAAGGGAGCCCAAAGCAGCGGGCACAGCTTGGCTCCTTGGACTTTCTCGGCACCGCAGAGCGTGGTGTGTGTCCTTCCCTGCCTCCTGCTCTCTCTGTGCTCCATATCCCATCTGGGAGGGATGGTTTTACAGCTCCTCATTGTGCTCCACAACCCATTCGGAGGGATAGTTTTACAGCCCCGGGTTGGGATGCTGGGGAAATGCTCTGAGCTCCCAAAAACACAAAGGGCTCCGACCTGGCGCCGCACGGGGTGTGCTGGGGGGCGGTTGTGGAGCCAGAGGTGCCTTGCTGGGCTTCATTGGCTGATTGCTGCTTTTTAAACTGAAAATGGTCGCAGGTTCCCTCCGTGCTGAGCTCGTATTTGCCTGTCTGTGGGAGAGCACCTTCCCCTTTGGTTGGTGGTGGTTTCGCTTTCGGGCCGTCAAAGGCTGGGGCTGGCAGCGCCGGGGGCTGAGCTGCTGGAGAAAACCAAAGGCACGGGGCGACCGCAGAAGCGTCTGTGTTCTGGTGGAGGAGGCTCTCCCGGGTGCAGGACGGTGCCTCGTGGTTGAGGGAGGCTCTGTGAGTCGCCCTCGCTGGGTTGGTTTTCGGCGTCGGGCTGGTTTGAGCTCACCTTGGCCTTTCCAGCGATCCCAGGAGTGCGGGGAAACGCTCTGGAGCTGTTGGCCGGAGGAGTTTCCTCTTGCCATGAGTATTATTTGCTCTGTGGGACCCCCTGCGTGGTGGGATCTCGTCCCTGGGGGCTTCATCTCTGGCTTCAGGCTCTGGCTTTGCCTTCCTGCTGGCTCAGCACCACCCCAGGGACTATAAAGCTGAGTTTGTTCCCTTTGCGTGTGAAGCTGTCAGTGCCCACATTGAAGGGAAACGGTTTGATCCTTCTAAATATGCCTCAGAAAATATTTTCTGTTGATGCTGTCGTTGGGCCATCGGTGCCCCTTGATGTCAGGCCAGGTGGAGGCTGTTACCTCGGCGAGGGGGTTTGATTTGCATCAGGGTTTGTTGGGTTTTCTTCCCCCTTCAGTTTTATTTCGGAGCGTGAGTGGCTTTATGGGAGCCTGTCGAGCTGCTGGCTGGATTTACCAAGCTGGAATTTAGTTGTGTTTTTTTTTTTTAAGCCAGAAACACAAGGCAGGTCCCTGGTGTGGGTTTGCAGCCATCAGCACCCGTGGGTCGTGGTGGGTTGAGCCTGGGCTCAGCCCGGGGCTGGGAGGGGAAAGCAGGCAGGGGCTGGGCAGGGAATTTCACAACTATTCCAGGTCAGGAATAGAAACCAGGTCTCCTGACTCCTGGCTCAGCCCCTTATCAGCTGCATCAGATCGCCTTTCTAATAATAATAATAATAATAATAATCAGGAATACATAAATAATAATACAAGGTGAGATAGTTACTACTCTTAGCGTTTGGTTTGACTCCACCGATAGCCAGCGCTCGCCAAACCCCTGTGAATCACACCCGCTCCTCCTGGATTTCAACATCCCTCCCCAGAGCTCCCCAGCTTTAATTTAAATTTTCTGATATGGAGGGGGAGGCTCCGTGGCCGGGCAGGGAGCTGGGGGGGGGCCGAGCCGAGGTCACACTCACCCTGTGCTTCTTTGTCCCGGGGCCCTGCCTTTGTTTGGCAGAATTAGGCAAAAGCTTGTCCTGGCTCTGGCTCGGTGTGCCCGAGGGATGCCTTCCCTGGGACCCGGCCCGGGTGCAAGGTCAGCAGTTTTTTTGCTTTTTTTTATTTATTTTTTTTTTTTTTAAATGACTTGTGGACCTCAAAACGTGCTGGCAGTGCCGGCTCCTTGAGGAGATCTGCGTGGTGTTTATTTGCTGCTTATGCCCTTGCCTTGTGTGGACCCCAAAGGTTGATCTCTCCCCCATCCCTGCACCACCCTCCCAACCCATAAATTGCTGATTGAAGAAGTTTAGACTCAAGCTGTGGTTTTTTTGGAATTTGTTTCAGATGATCATAGATTTGTTGCCAGTAAAGGTCATATTTTGACTCCCAGTTTGACCTGGGGCTTAAAATTCATCATTGATGAAAATCCAGTGTCTTTGCACTGGAATAAAAAATAATAATAAAAATCTCCTTATTTTTTTTGGCCAGCCTTCGGTTTGCAGTTTCTGATGAAATTTAAAAAAACAAAATATTTAAATAATGCCCCTTGCCCTTCCCTCCCTGCAGTCCTGTGCAGGAGCCCTTGTTGTGGAAATTACCAGCTGTGAAATGATCCAGGCTCACTCCTGGAAAACCAGCGTGGTTTTCCTGGTTCACCTGCCACTGGGTGGCTCTCTGGCACAGCACCCCTGTGTGCCAGCACCCACCTGGCTCCCCAGGTGGCATTTGGAGCTGGCACAGCCCTGGTGATCCCCACCTTTGGCCAAACACCATGACTTGTGCCGCTCTCTCCCTTGTTTGTCTCTGCGAGGAGGGAGCTGGCAGAAGGAATTGCAAACTTTATGTGTGTATATATATTATACATACACTTTGTAACATACATACGTGCGTAGATATATTTTTATATGCGTGTGTGTGCAAAAAAAAAGTCGGGTTTTTCTCCCTTTCTTGGCTGCAAGCAAGTGGGACGTGGTGTGTGTTGGCTCCTGTCGTGCAGGATCAGCGCTGACCGGGGCTGGAGGCTGGATGTGGGGCTGGTGGGGCAGGCAAAAAAGCACCCTTAATGTGGAAAGAATTGACCATTTGTCTTGGTATCCTGGGAAAGCCCTGGGCATCATCTCCTCAGATGCAGTGAAATTCCTCCAGCAAACGTTCTCGTGGGGTTTTCTGGGCCAGGAACGCGGCTGAGCTCCACGCCCCAGCTCCGAGCATCCCATTCATCTTCCACCCCTGTCCCATCGCTTCATCTCAGCCCTTGAGCGAGTCTTTTAACTCAAGCCGTGCCCAGAAAAACTTCTGAGGAGTTTGGAATGGGGTTGAGATGGGTGAGAAACAGCAGGGGAGCGGGTGACAGGCAGGGCCCAGCACGGGGCCGGGGGTGAAGCTGGGATGGAGGGACCAGGAGAGCTGGACCCTGGAGTTGAAGATGCTCCTTTGAGGGGTCCACAGCCGGTGTGGAGCTGATAACAGTGGTGGCTTTGGCTGAGCATCCCCTCCAAGGTCTCCCACAGTCTCCTTCCGAGTGCCCTGCTCGCTCTGAGATCTTTCTTCCCTGTGCTCAGGCTCTTTCTGGGTTAGATCTGGAGGGGAAAAAAGGACATTCTGTCAAGTTGGCACCTTAGCTCTAAACAAATAGCACAGCGGGTGCCAAGTGTTGACATACTTTGTACAAACAGGAAGTAATAAAATATTTGAACTTCCTGTGGAATTTCCTTCTTCCCCCCCCCTCTCTCTGCAGCTCTGTGTTTAGCAAGAGCCCGGCTCTGGAGAGCTGCAGCCCTGGTGCAAAGCCCTGTCGCATCCACAGCTGCCTGCAAAATAACCCACAACAGGCAGAACATGGGAAAATGAGTAGCTGGAAGCTATACAGGGATGTTTAGTCTGTTCCTGGGTAAATGGGAGCATCTCCAGGGCCTCCCCCATCACACCCACCTGCTGGCTGCCTTCCCTTTCCCTTCCCTTTTCCTTGCTTTCCTTCCCACTGCTCTCACCTCCTCTGCTGTCACTTATCCTCTCCTCTTCCCAGCTATCCCTTGCAGCTCCAGCCCCTTTTCTGCCCATCTCCTGGGAACTCTTGTGCAAAGTCTTTTTTCCCCTCTAAATGCTTTTTCCCCCCTTTGATTTTTTTTTTTTCCTGCTGCCATTCAGTGTTCTTTAACCTCTCTCCCCCTTTCCTAAATCTCCTTTGCCCTTAACCCCTTCTTTCTGGTTTCCACCCCATCCCTGCTGTCCTGGTCACCGTGTTGAGGAGCAGAGGGAGACCAAGAGGATTTGGTCCCCCACAGGATCCCTGTGTCCCTCCTTGTTGCCTGCTCAGCCACAGCAGCACAGCAGCAGGTTCTTGGTGTCTCCTGCCCTGTTCATTTTTGGTGTGTGCGTCAGAGATTTGGTGCTTTCAGTCACGTCCCCGCTTGGTGCCACCACAAAAAGCGACAGGAACGTGTCCCCCTCCTGCAGCATCTGCTGGCTTGGACCAGGAGAAGGGAGCTTGTGGTGAGAGCACTTCATATCCCCTCTCCCACCACGTTGTCCCTGCAGGGATTTTCTGGCTGGGCCCCATCCTGACCCTCTGGGGTCGCTTTTCCCTCCCCAAAGGCTTCTTGCCCCAAAAGGCTCCGGCTGTCCCCTCGCACGGCACGTAGCCAGGGGGTGGAAAGGCTTCTCACCTCCCATTCTCACCTCCCACACCAATGAGTTGTTTCCAGGAACAGCCTTTTTTTTTTTTTGCTTTCATGCTTTTGAGAGCCTCAGCTGGGTGAGGGTTTCCCTCCCTGCCTCCCACGACAGACGTCAGCCCCGAGCCCCAGCCTGGCCCTGCGCTCTGAGCTGGGAAATGAAGAGTTTGGGACATGCAGAGGGTGGAAACCCCCTTGTGTGAGGTGTTTGTGGCATCTGTGTCCCCGGGGTGCTGGCAGTCGGTGGGCACAAGGCTGTGTCTTGGGTGCTGGTTTCCCTTAAGCACCCCAGTGCACTCTTGGCCTCAAGCATGTAAAAAGAAAAAAACAAAAACAAAAAACTGGGAGAAAGATTGACTGGAAAGGGAAAATTCTTGTCTGTAAATCCAGCCTGGAGAGGGCTTGGCCTCTGTTAATGGCAGTGTGCTGGGGTGACTGTGGGAGGAAGGTGCCTGTGGCCCTGGGTGCCCCCAGCCCTGTGCTGGGACATCTCTTCCAGCAGTGTTGGCTGACTGGGAGCCCGGGAGGAGAAAGGGTTGTATCAGCACTTTATGGGATGACACAGACCTGGCTGGGGCTCCTCTGCCCATCTGGAAGCCGTGGTGACAAAAGCAGGGCCCCGAACTGCCCCATCCAGCCCGGGCACACCTCGGCCCCGCTGCCCACACCCCCTATCTCACCACCTCCATCTCTGTTCTCATCCCACACCCAGCACCAGCCCCGGCTCCCCGAGTCGTGGTGTGTCTGCAAACCACCTTTCTCACTTATTTATTTATTTATTTATTTATTTATTTATTTATTTATTTATTTATTTATTTATTTATTTATTTGAGGTTCATCTCAATCCGTCTCTCTCTGGTTCAGAGGACTCTGTGCCGCGAGGTTTTGTCGTAGAATCACAGGATGGTTCGGGTTGGAAGGCACCCTAAAAATCACGTAGTTCCAACCCCCTGCCATGGGCAGGGACACCTTCAACTAGAAGGTGTCTTTTTTTCCCATTTATTCTTAGTGGATGCTCCAGTCTGAGGCCAGAGAGAAAAAGGAAGGACAGCACCGTGCTAGCATGGCAAGTGAGCCCCCTGCACCCTCCCTGTCCCTCATGGCTGTAGATGAGTCTGAGATTTACTACCCAGAAATATCAAAACTGAAACCCTGCTTTATTCAGGGAAGGAAAAAGAGGTGCAATATTGCACCCTGTTAATCCAAATCAGCTCCACAGAGACCCCAATGTGATGCTAACAACTAGACATCCCAGGCATCCCCTACAAGAGGGTGCTCCCTAATTCTGGCCTCCAAGCTGACCTGCAGATTTGGGCAGAGGGTGTGAGGCTGAGCAGGCAGGTTTTCCAGGCTGCTCTGGGAGGGTTCAGTGCTTTAATTTTGGGATGGTTGCATGCATGGAGGTGGTCTGTGTGTCCCCCCATTGTGAGCCACCACCATCTCTGCTTGTTGCCAGGCTGGACCCTGTTGCCAGACCCACTCCCTGCAGCCCCAGCATGCTGGGGATATTTATTTGCAGGCAACAGCAGCTTTGCCCAGAGCTGAGGTCAAAGAGCTGAGTCAGCCCCTCCACACTGGAGCAGGGCTCAGATTTGGGGTTTTTGGTGGCAGGGGCTTCCCTGTGGTGCAGCCTTCCAG
This sequence comes from Manacus candei, assembly GCF_025592945.1. Lineage (NCBI taxonomy): Eukaryota > Metazoa > Chordata > Aves > Passeriformes > Pipridae > Manacus > Manacus candei. The sequence continues at coordinate 1,140,032 of NW_026138118.1, read as the reverse complement.
GCTCCTGTTTGTTTTTCCTGGGATACAGCAGCCCTGGGCAAACTCAGTTCCTTTAGCACCATCCCATTTTCATGCTTTAATGGCTTAAATGCCATCAAAACTACTAAATGCTGTGTTTAATGTTTCACAGAGTTGGTTATTTCTGTGCTAAGTTTTGGGTTGTGATGTCCTAAAAGCAGTGGTGATCTCTGGAGGGATTTCTGACTCCTTGGGAATTGTTTGTAACGCTGAGGGCTTCCCTGATTTGTACCATTTTGAGGGGAAAAAAGGAGAAAAATATGAAACAGAAACATTCCTGTTACCTTTCAGAAAAGTGGCTGATCCATGAATTCACCCACCACGCTCTGGCAGGGCTGGGAACCCCCTGGCAAAGCTGCTCCCCAGCCCAGTGGGGATTGTGGCTGTCCCATTTCAGGATGTTTTGTCTCGTGGACCTGTGCTCTGGGGAGGATTTGTGTTAAATCCACACTGTGCTTTCTCCTCAAAGGGGGGGGGGGAAAAAAAGGTTGTCTCATGGTTTTGTTGATTTCAAGCAATTTTGAGAGGAGACAGAGAGCTGGAAGAGCTCTGCAGGGCTCGGGAGCACTTGGGATGATGCACCGTGGCCCTCTGGGACACCAGCTCCATGAATCTGGAGAGGGGGAAACAAAATCTGCAGCTCTCCCATTCCTGGGACACAGGGAAATAGGAATCTACCCAGTGGCTAAAATAGCTGGAGAATGAGGAAGAGGGAGTAGGGCAGTGTGGTGGCATTATGGGACAGGAACCAGAGAAGCAAGGGCAAAATGATCCCCTGTTCCTATGTTCCTACGGGCAATTTTGGGACCTCGAGGCAGAGACACCCTGTATTTTCTGTGCCTTTCACCCTCAGAGGTTTGATATGGCTTTGGCAAGTGCTTGGAGAAGAGAGAATAAATTATCGGAGGGTCTTGTGCTTCTCAGAAGCTCGAATGGAGACTCGGGATGGGGCTGTGTTGTGCCAGTATTGTACAATTTCAGATCTTTATCTTGGCAAAAAGGCTCCTCGTGGGGCTGTGTAAAACTTGAGCTTGAGATGTTTCTGTAATTAAAAGCAGCCTCGGTGCTGAAGTGCTCCCGTGGGGTGATAGTTTTGGGTATTATTCTGGTCTTTTGTTTTATTCCCCTGCTTGTCCTTAGCTAGAAATAAATACACAGACAGTTCCCAGATTGTCCGGGAATTAGAAAAAAAAATAAAAGGGAAATGGCGAAGAAAAAGGAAAAAATAAGGGGGAAAAAAAAAAGGCAACAAAATCAATCAAAGATCATTTAAATAAATAAATGACCTCCCACTTCCTGGACAGTTATTTGTCGATGCAGAATTGCTATAATCTTTTCTAATTTAATACTCGGTGCTTGAAATACGCTGATTTCCCACTCCTCGAGACCTGTCCCCTTCCCTGGGGAGGAAGAGGAGGAAATCCTGAGTGGCACTTTCTCGCTTCCCTATTAACTCTGCTCTGGATGTGCTGTGGCCCTTTGAGATGGAGATTTGAAGGGACTCCACGGGCTCTGTACGCCCTCCTGGGAGCTTCAGCATTGCTCCTGCTGTTGAGGGCCCTGCCCTGGTGCTTCCCCGTGGTGGTCCTTGGGGTGGTGCTCTTGGAGACATCAGGCTAATTCCAACCGTGCTCCAGATTTTGCCGGAGGGAGCCTGTTTGGCTCTCAGGGGTCTCTGGTTCTCCCTGCGCTGATCCAGCCCTGCCAAGGGCCCTCCTTGAAGGAGAAAAAGAACTTTGGATGAGTCTAGGCTCTTTGGCACGTCCTGAAACAAGGCAGGCATGGAAGATCCTCAGTGGGAATGCCAGGTATTGTAATATTTTAGCTTTAGTGGTGTTTTCTCTGCTGTCCCTCCAACCGCTGTTGGTGCCCGGGATGGGGAACTTTCATGGATGGTGTCTGAGAGCTGAAGCCACCCTGTGCCTTCTGCACAGAGACTGTTCAGCTCCATCCCACCCTTCCCTGATCCCATTTGCTCTTTGGGTGGTGACAAATGGAAAGTAAATGCTGGCTGGATCGAGGTGGCACAGCATTGGTGCCCGGTTCCACCGAGCAGCTCGCATGGGGCACGACACACCGCTTGATCTCATCCTTCATCTCCCAGATCCCTTAAAACCCCCAAAACACCCCAGAAACTGGGGCCTCTGCAGTGAGTGGGCAGGCAGGAGGCAAAGGAGGGGGTAGAACCCTCATCCCCTGGCGTGTGGAGGATGCCCAAGGCGGTGGGGCAGCAGCCGGCCCTGGGGTGGGAGTGACGAGGAGACGCCGACGAGGCTCGGGGCTCCCCAACTCATGCAGGAGCCTTTGCAGATCGGTACTTGCTGCACAGGAGGGTTTCTCTGTTTGTATTCCCATCACTAATGTGTTTTGATCCCAGTGGGGAAATTTGCACCCTTTGGTATCTGCCGAGGCCGTCCGGGGCACCGCGTTCTGCCGAGGCAGTTCGGCCGCTGTTGGTACACGCATGGAAGGCAATTATGTTAAAACACCTCCTCCTCTCATTCCTTATAGGCACTGCTATCCAGTTAACCCCTTCAGGGGCCAATCCTGCCAGGACATAGAGAGGGGGAATCGGGGCTCAGCTCCTGGAGGGCGGATAAAAATCCCTCAAGGGAGAAAAGCAGCCCGGCACTGGGTTCTGTGGGTCGGGCTGTGCAAGACCCTCAGCCCCCCGGGGGATGCACTTGTTCCTCAGCAGGTCATGGGGATGTCCCAAGGGACACCCAGGTGCCAGGGACCTGTGGAGCATTCCCTGGGGAGAGCAGAGCAGGCACAAAGGTTGCCCGACTGCCCTCCAAGCAATGGGTTTGCATTGCCAGTGCCTTTGGTGCTACAGCTCGGGGCTGTAATCCTGCCCCAAAAGAAATAACAGAGCAACCAAAATTATATGGGCTCCGGTAAATTCACTCCCCTAATTATTGTATTTGCCACGTATAGTAAAATTCCTCCTCTCCTTTATAATCGCCTGGTGCGTAATAACTTCAAAATAATTTTGCTTAAAAAATGACCAATATTTTCTAAGTGAAGCAATATTGGGAGTCAGAACAGGGAAATTATTTTTGCTTGCGTTCTACAAAGGAATCTTTGTTGGGATTGGTTGCAACACCTCCTGCTTTTGAAAGCTTCGGGAAAACCCCAGGGCACGATTCTCAGCCGGGGTGGAAGAGCCATGCCTGGTCCTGGCTTTGGAAATAAACCAAAGTCGGAGAAGTGGGCACTGATAATGTGTTTGGAAGAGATTAAATCGGGCAAAAGGATTGTCTGGTGGATGGGGGATATCTGGAGAATGAAGTTTCGTTGAGGGTTTCTTCCAGGAGGGTGTTGGTGTGTTCTGCGCCGGGTTGTGCCAGGTGCTGTTCAAATAAACAGCAAAAAAAAATTCCCTCTGGGTCCAAAGGGAGTGGGTTGGGATGGGATGCAGGTGACAGGACACAGTGGCACTAAAAAGGAATATTTGTGAGTGTTGCAGCAAGGACACTGGTAAGCGTTGCTCCTTCACAAAGGAGCAGCATTTTGCCCCGTGCCTCAGTTTATAAAGCAGATCTGATTCCTGGTGGGCAGCAGGTGCTGCACAGGAGGTTGTTGGTGAGGATTTGTCCTGCAGGAGCAGGGACTGCACATTGCAGGGTTATTAATACAGCATGGTCCTGCTTCCCTCAGGCAGGACTTGGGAGCTCAGGAGGACGGAATGAAAGATCACGGATTGGAAAAGAGAGAGGAAAAAAAATAGTCGGTGCTAAAAGGCCAGTTTCGTTTCAGGGGAGATAACAGCTAAAGGACCAGAACTATCAAACAAAACCACAAGATCACATCAGATGTCAGGGCAGGACACATCTCGTTCCTCCCTCCTGAAAGGGCTTATCAGTGCAACCAATCACTTTAATGATGTGGCAGAGGGAGGAAGAGGATTTGACTCAGAGTGAGATGAAATTTAGTTCCTAAGACCCTTCTCTTCCGCTGCCGGAGACCAGTCACCTGTTCTGCAGTCAGCCACAGATAAATCATATCCTGCAGCGGAAGGTGCTTAGACATGATTTTGCATTATTTTCTCTTACTCTTTCCAGTGACTCTACAATCCATAGCGGGAGAGGGGGAGGGAGGGGAGGAAGAAGAGGGACCGAGTGAGCAGAGACATCCCCAGTGCCCTTCTCAACATCTGAGGACGATGGCAGCGGGATGGGAACCTCCCCATCCCAAAACCAGATGTGGGAGCAGGCAGCCCCCTCGCCAGTGGTTAGCCTGTGCTGAACTCTGCTCCTCTGGCTTTGAAGAGCAGCACTGCAGGGGGGATGAAGGTGCTGTGCAGGTAGTGTTGCTCTGGGGCTCCTCCTCACAGCTTTGCGCTGCCCGTGCTGGCAAAGCTCGTCAGGAGCTGTAATTATCCAGCATACCAGCCAGTCTCTGGAGATGGAGCTTGGAGCTCAATCCTGGGATCGGGGGATATTAGTATTCAAATGTCAGGGCTCGGCTCCAGCTCTGTCCTAGGGCAAAGGGGAAAAGCAGCGCTCAGCATCCTCAAACCTTGGGAAAGTTTGGGTCTGATCCGGGTTGTGCTGTTACCAAGGGTGCAGGACTGGCTGGAAAACGCTGCTCCCTCCACTCGGCTGCTGCGAGGCCCTGCAGCGTCAGGTTCATCTCATCTCCATCAGCTGAACCACGGCACATTCCTTGCACAGGTCTGAACCCAGCAGCTGGTCCTCCCCATCCTGGGCAGAGTATCCTCAACCAGTGTCACCCAAAGGAATTTGATGTGCTTGCCCTAATGGAACAGGTTATGAACTGGGAAAAACCAGCTCTGCCGGTAGCACACAGCCCAAGTTGTTAGATAGCAGCATTAACTCGCTCCAACTGGCACCTCTCCACTGATCTTCTGAAAATCTGATCTCAGACGTGGCTGAGGCAACACCAGCTGGATGTCCTTGAGATCTGTCTGCTTCCTCCCCAGCACCCAGCCTGGAAATCTTTGAATCAGGGGTTTTGCCTAGTTCCATGAGAACCAGATCACAGCCCGGGAATGAATTCTGCCTTCCTGGAAGTGGGAGCAACTGCAGAGAAGCCATTTGGGGGGGGGCTGGTGGTTTTTGCACCCTGCTGTGAAAGCTGCCCGGGTTCCCGCAGATGTGCACCCACCTGCTGCTTTGTGACACACGGGCTGAAAGTCTCAGATCTGTAAATCACAACTTTTGAAGCCCCACCTAGTTCACTCTGCAGTCTCAGAGGGAGATTTTTCAGAGGTCTTAAAGGATGGAAAACCGCAGGAAAACACTGGTGGGGATTTTCAGCAAGGCACGAGTGGGATAAATGCTTAAACCTGATGAATTTTACCGATTGCTGAGAATGCCCCCAGCTTGCCCTGTGCTGTGAAGTGCTTTAAAAACCTTTACAAATCCAGAAAGACTCTGTCTCCACACTGAAACCCTGGGAATGGGGAGCCAGTGTCCTTCAGGCATTTGAGCCAAAGTTGCGTGGAAATTTGGGTGTGATGTTCCCTTTGATTTGAACACGGGCCACATCCCCAGAACTTTTAAAAGTGCTACCCTAGATTTCTGTTTAAATATCTGAATTAATGCCCTGCTTTTTTTTCCTTCCAGAGGGCTTAGTTTTGGAGTCTCCCAGTGTAATAAGTGGCCTCGACAGGATTTATCAGGCACTGTCCCACTTGCCAGGGCTCCCATCACAGGGTGGGCAGGCAGAGAGGCAGAGGGACTTAACCCTTGAGTGAGAGGAGATCAGGGGCTCGCAAAGCCTCTAATCAATACCAGCCTGCCTAGAACGAACATCTCTCCCACTGCTGGAGCTTCAGACACTAAAAAACCTACTGTAAATGCAACATATCTCTGTGCTTCCTGCCAGCTGGCCCGGAGCCAGCCTATTTCCTTCAAAAAGAGGGATATTTATTTTCATCCTTTTAGAAGCAGCCAATTCATCTCAGACCACCACCAGCTAAAAAAGCTTTATAAATTAGGAGCCACCTTTTTTTTTATTTCCCCCCCCTAATTCTCTTCACCCCCCCCCCCCCCGCTTCCCGCCCCCTTAAATATTATTTTCCTTTCGTTGTTCAAGTTGGTGTAAATCCTCTGCCAGGACATGCGAGCCGAGGCGCATTGCGACACACTCCCCTTTCTCTCCAAGCTGGAGAAAGACAGTAGCTGCAGTGTCTCACGAAAGCCAGAGGAAACCAAAGCAAAGCCCGGCCGTGACTGATTCTCTTTCCAAATGGCGTAAGCAGGCCAACTTCAAACATGTGAATAATGAGTTATCTGTGCCTGACTTTGTTCGGCACCAGAAGAGACGGTTCCTTCTAACATTTCCCCCCTGCTCCCTCCTGTGAACTCCAGGGCTTCGGCTTCTAGAAGCGGGCTGAAGCAGGGTTGGCACTCTCCAGGCTGCTGCCGCTCGCCGGGGCTCGGAGGGCATCTCCGTCATCCTCCGTGGAGACGTCACGTGTGAGTCCCTCCCAGCTCCTGGCACTGCGGGCAGCCTGGTTCCCACCTCCACACCGTCCTCCCCTCCCTCCTTCGCTGGCCGTGGGGCTCCACCAAATTCTTCTTGGCCGGGAACTTCCCGTGGTGAGTCTGGAGCAGGAGGTGGGATTCCAGGGAAAACCTGAGGGGTGTTCGTGCCTTGTGTTATAGGTGTGCGAAGATGAAACCACCCCAACATGTGCAGTAAGGGACAGGCCTGCTGTTCCCATAACACAGGCGTTTCACATGTGGCTTCTTTCTGGAGCACATGCTGGGACTTGATAGTCTAGTCGAGACTCAGACTGGGAAAAAATTCAACCCTCTGTAGAGGATTGGCGTGTCTCTCTGAAGTACCTATTTTGAGGGCTATAAGAGGGATTTGAAAGGTGTTTTGCACATTGAGACGGAGTTTTATCCACTGCTGATTGCTTTCTTGTGGTCCATTCTCACGGACATGTAGAGACTAAGCCACGGGGTTGTGTGCAGGGACTGCTCCTGGTGAGCTCCTGCTTGGCTGAGCCCTGGAGTTTGACTGTGAATATTTGAGCAGAGCCTTGGGTGGAGGATGGTGGGATCATGCTGGTGGGATGTCTGGAGCCTTGCTTTGGAGGTGGATGAGTGGGGGCTTCTGTGGCTGCTGATGGCTCGAGCTGATGTCCCAGCCCACGTTGCCATCTCCTGGTTCTTGTCTCTTCCTCACTGGAGCTAAGGAAATTATCTGCAAATGTGTGTGTTAATGAACATCCCCCAGAGCTGAAAAGCTCTGTGTTTCCTTCTCTCCATCTTGCCGCCAGCATTTCGCAGCAAGACTCCTGGGGAGGGCCAAGCCACTTCCCACCATCTGCTCTCCCATCCTTTGGTAGCAAAGGGCTGTGCCAGGGGATGGGGACAAATGTGACACCCAAATCTGAACCCACCAGGGGTGGAGAGGAGGATGTGCAGCTCCTTGTGTCTCATGACTGAACAACTAACCACAGATAAATCAGGGTACCATGACCTTCAGGCACCCTGGAGAGTGTTTTTTCAAATCAAATTTCTCTCTAAGATTTTGGCACCACTCAGGTTCCTGAAGCCCCTTTCTACCTTTGATCAACTTTATATTCTGCATCTCAGTAATCTGGGGATATAAACTGCTTTTGGTGAACTGTGGAACTCCCTCCTGCACTGCCTGGAAACCCCATCCAGGTCCCAGCTTGGGAAGCCACATCAGGTTGCACACTCCTAGAAGGAAGAACAGGGTCTGTTTGGTCTTTGTAATGTTTTAATGCAGAGGGCATGCCTTTAAATCATAGCTTTGAGTGCCTGGGTTGCAGTGTGGCACACACTGTTTCGCTGTCTGCATTCCAAGGAAACACCCAAAACTTCCAGTGTGCTTCTTATTACTGGCCCAAAGTGTCAAATTCACATCGGCTCTTCCAGCTGGGAAGTGTTCAATGGGATCGTTTGTTTGATATGCTGATACAGATCTTGTTATTACATCAGGATCATAGGTGATCTGTCAATGTTTACATCATGTCATGTTCAATATCGGAGTTAACTGACTCAGAAACCCGATCCAGCGTTAAAACCCTTGTGCTGTTGACAAGAAGTGCCCGAGGTCAGTAGCTGCCATCATTTGATCGTTCTAAGCTCTGTTGTTTCCATAAATATTGACCTGCAAGCCAGTGCTAGCCCAGCTGGAAGTGCAGGGCTAAGTCTCCAACCCCAAACAGCAGGTTTCGTGCCCCAAAATTCACGGGTCGGGGCGATGGAGACTTCTCAGGCAGATTTCTTGGGATGAGGTCTGGAGCTGTTTGAAGTTGAGTGAAAACCCGCCCACTGGCTTCAGGAGGCTTTGAGTCAGTCCTTGGGTTAAGCTAGAAACCACCTTCCCCTTCTCTAAGGTATGAGCTATTGTTCACTTGACGGCACTGGTTTCCTCTCCGTGACAGCTGTGGGCAGATGGGGAAGGGCTTTTAATGGAGCCAACCGCTGCAGAAATTAAAAAGCTCAGGTTGTTCTGATGAAAGAAACCCATTAATAGCGATTCTCTCTTGCGTGACAAAGTCTGACGTCCCCAGCTCTAAAGTGACAAGCGGCAGGAAGTCCTGGGGAGAAAGCCTGAGCTAAAGAGGGTTGGCAGCCCAAGCTGGTGGTTTTTAACTCGTTCAATGCCTTGTTTCATATGGTTTGGTGCTGCCACACGTGGAGACAGGGCAGGATACAGACCAGAGAGGGCCTAGGAGAGCTGGGAATGGCCCTGATCCCACCACAGCATCCTCTGGTGAGGGCTCATCCTAAGGGAGCCCCTGTGTTTGCCTCGACTTACACTGGCATCAAGTTTTCCACTTTCTTTTTTTAGGATAGGTTTAAGGTTTTGGGGGTTTCGCTGGTAATTGCTGGGTCTCCCCACAAACCAGCCCCTCCTCGAGGGTGTAAGTACAGTGCTGCTGTTTACTTGAGGCTTAAAACCCCCACGGGGCTGTGTCCACGTTCAGACCATGTGGGGACCAGAGAAACCCCAGTGCAGCATGACACAGCCACATGAAGCCCTCAGTCAAGCTGTACGGCTGAATAATCTTTAAAAACATTTATCAGCACGGAGATCACTTGATATATTTTTCAGGATTTTCTCCGTCACATGCCAGATACCACGGCAGGATAGGGTTTGTGCTGAGACAGAGGCAGGGAATTTGATTTCCATTAGATTTCTGGGGAACTTGAAGTCCTTTTGGCTCCTCTGCCACGCTCTGCCCAAGGAAAGCAGTTAAAGGTGAAACATAACCCTACTTTTCTTTTTCTGTGCTTAAATGTATACTGAAGTAATACAGTGTGGACCAAAACAGGACACCTCACTGCACACACTTTTCCCCTGGGGAAAGCACAAATGCCACATGACAGATGCTGCTCATGGCTCCAAAGGCCTCGGATAATGCAGAGGTGCCTGAGGTCTGGGGACACACAGAGATTAGAAGAGATCATTTACAGTGTTGCTGTGAGGTTTCCTTGGTTTATTTCACATAGCAGGGAAAAGATATTTTCAAAACACTGCTGGGTTTTGCTTTCTGCTGGGGTTTGTCCTCAACAAGTTTTGCTCTCTGTTGTCAGCCTGTTTTCCATCAGTTTGGACTTTTACACACCCAGAAACCTGGGGATCATGGAGTTTGGGGGGGATGGTGGGGCTCACCTGGATGTGGAGCTCACAGAGGAGGGTCAAAGGCCTTCAGAAACTGTGGCAAGGGGTGGTTTGCTGTTGGGACATCCATGGAGCAATGCCATGGCAGGCAGCTCAGCTGGGAGTGTGAGAACCCCTCTGGAGATCAGGAGATGCAAGACATTATTAAAGAGGGGGAAGTCCGGGGACTTTCTGTGACTTTGCTACAAACTGACAGTGGGGCTCAGGCCACGCAGATGTGAGGGGGGAGGGAAGGAGGGTGTGAGCAAGAGGTGGCTGCGTTTATCACCTCTGAAACGCGTCACTTCTTAAAAGCCACCAAGAGCTGAGCCACTGACTCAGTGGATGTTGGTCCTGAGCCACTGACTCAGTGGATGTTGGTCCGTAGGATCTGATAAGGCCCAGCTCTCTGAAGCCCTGCAGAAGGTTTCTTCCCAGCTCCTCTCCCATCTCCCCGGCGTGCCCGCACACCTCCAGTGCCCCCGAGCCCTGCGCTCGGATTACCCCGGGATGAGGCGGCTGCCACCTTGGGAAGGTCCTTTCCTGGCAGGTGCAAAGAGCTGGGGGTGTTGCAGGGCTGTCTGGCTGCGGCAGGGAGAGAGCAAGGAGAATCCAAGGTCTGAACCCCGGCACTGATGTAAAACCGAGGCAGCTCCGGCTTCCCTGGAGCCCCTCCAGCTTTGTGCGGGTGTAACTGAGACTGGAGTCGGGCCCAGAGAGAGTGAAGCCGTTTGGTGATGATTAATATAGTAAAATGCGAAAGTTATGTATCAAGTGTATTTCATGCGCCTCTTGCCTCGGGACAATTAGCATAAATTTAATAATTATTGCCCTGTGCCAGCAGCTGCTACCTAAGGAGCTGGGAGTGCTTTACAAACGCTCATTAGCTGCTGCCCTGCCTGGGGGAGGTGGGTGATTAGTCTCCCCGCTTTATGGGTAGGAAAAGAGGAACAGAAAGAAGCAAAGTGAGGTGGCCAAGGTGTGGTGCCACGGCTGCTCCCATCCCTCCTCCTGTGCCTTCTCCAGCTCCCCTTGGCTCTGACCCCAATGGGTGAGCAGAGCTGGGAGGGGGAGTAGACGAGAGTTTATTCTTTGTGCGCTGAGCAAATGCTGCAGAAAATACTTAAAATTCAATGTTCCCTTTGCTGGTTCCCCATTCACCCCTTTGCCAGGAGATGGGGTTTTTCCTGCCTTGCACGTGTCTCCCCTCTGTGTTCAGAGAGAATGAGGGCTGGTGGAGGCTGGTCACTCAGGCACAGGGCATCCTGATCCAGGCTCCTTGATCAAAGGATGACTTGCTGGATGATTTGCGGGATGATCCAGAGGTCAGTCCATGTCCCATCTTTGGTGGGCTTCATTTTCCTGAGCCATGAGGTCTTCCCCTGTGTGTGTGCTGTGCACCCCCCGGTAGCTGATTTCTGCCGGGGCTGCCCCCCGTTACCCCCATGTGAACATCAGCAAACCACAGAGACAGAGGCTGCGCTGACTCCGTGTGTAACCAAGGTGCTGCAGCCAAAGGGGAACTGATCAGATATCAGACCCTTTTATCATGTTCCAGGGCACAGACAAAAGCTAGAAGACCAAGCCAAACCCTTCACCGACCGCTACGGGGAGCTGGAACGGCTGCGCCAGTCCATGAGAGTCACCCCGACAACCCCCAACCCTCGTGGATCCCTCAGCACCCCGAGCCACTTCGGGTCCCAGGCTCAGACTCCAATACAAGGTAAGTGGCTGGGTGCCCCAGCCCGGCGTTACACCCCAAAGCCTCACACTCCCAACACAGCTGGGCAGGGAGCGGAGCCTCCCTGGCCGAACGAGATTCCCTTTGGATGGCCTTGTAGGACTGGAGTGCAGCTCTCCCCTGGGTAAGGAGCCATGCAGGGGGACATGCCAGGGGGAGGTTTGCTTGGATTTCTTGGCCTTGGAAGCCTTTTTGCACCCATGAAATCGCTCTTTGCACCATCAGATCAGGGCTCTTAGGAAAAACTGAGGAGCTTCAGCAGGAATGCGAGGGAGATCAGAGCAACACACTTTGAACCCAGCAGCTTCTTTGACATGAAGGCACCCACGTTATGGTTATGCATCAACTAGAAAGGGTGTTTTGTACTTTACATGCTAATCCAAATGGTTTCTTATCTTGTTGCATTGTGTTTATGCCAAGCCTGGTGATCACCCAACTGCAGCATAATTCCCCACACGTATGCACACCTGCATGGGCGCACGCGTGCACACACACACACAGAGGCTTTGCTCTTCCCGTATTTGCCATCAGCAAGGAGCACCCCGAGTCCTTGGGCGCTCCCCAGGAATCCACACTGCTGCCAGGACAGCAGTGGGAACTGCCACTGGAGTTACCCAGGAGAGGTCAGTCTGTTAATCCCCATACACCCGAATTTCAGCCCCCACTTAAGCGCTGCCGTTGGAATTATCCAGCTGCCTTGCTGCTCCCGTCTTTGTGCACGTCTCAGCACAGCCAGATGCCACCAGAATGAATTAAGAGGGACCATTCTCCTGTCTGCATGTGAGACGTGCTCCTTTTCCGTGCAGTTTTAGTCTCGGTGGTGTTTTCCTTTGGAAAGCAGCAGAGATACTAACAGGGATTTCAGGAATAGTATTTAAGCTGTCTGCGTATTGAGTTTTGATGAGAAGTGGCCCTTCTTGGAAGGTTTCCTCTAAAAAGTTCCAGAAGCCTTTGTGTTGCATTTTCAGAAGTGACGTAGATGTTTGAAAACCTCAGTGTCATTGGCAAAGAGGGTGTCTCGGGTGCAAAAACATGTTTGAAAACGTTACCTGAACTGTAAAAGCTGCCCCGCTCCTCCCAGCCCAAAATTGCAGTGAAAATTTAATTTATTTCTCATTGAAATGCAAATCTCCATGCTTGGAATTTTCATTGATATTAGCATGATTTATGAGAAGAACGCGGGCATTTTGTGTAGGATTATAATTTGATTTTTGTTTAAAAAAAGAGAGAGAGAGAGAGAGAGAGAGAGAGAAAGAGTTTTCTAGGCTCATCCCATTGGCTGCGTCATAAAGAAAGAGATTCTTGGGGAAGAAAAAAAGATTTGTATTTTAAATTAGCACAGCCCCATGCAGTGCCAGAAACCCAAAGAGCGTCGTTTGGAGCAAGGGATCAGGTGATGACACAAATCCAATGAGAAAAAAAATGAAATTGGCCACAAGCTGCCGTCCGTGCCAAATTCCCAAATGTCAAGTGACAGCAGGAGTGGAGACACACAAAATTAGCCATCTAAAACCATTCCTGCGGAGTGAATCCAAACTACCAGGAATGCTGCAAAAGGCGGTTTGTGCACGCTCTGCTCTTGGCTCCCTCGTTCCCAAGTTGAGGAACTGTCTTAAAATGACTGTGGGTTCTTACCAGCGTAGCTGGGAGCAGGATCAGCTCAGTATTTTTAACCTCAGCCCTGTCCTTTTGACACAACGCTGGCTATAACCAATCATAATCATAATTTAAAAAAAAAAAAAAACAAAAAACAACCCTCTTTCTCTCGCACACACACACGGCTTATTCACAGAGATCATAATTTTTACCCGAGCAAGTGGAGCCCGGCCCGTGCCAAGAATAACACAGGAGTTAACAGGCCTGTAATTCTCACGACTTGGCACGTTCTTGGGTAACACACATGAGAAGCCGATTAGTGAAAAGCATAATGAGATACCGGTTAGGAGGGGCAGGCTGGAGTTCATCCGGCCCCCACTATCCTTTTTGTGGGTGCTTCCCAACCATAATGTTTTCAGCATCCCTGTGCAGGGACTGAAAGGGGGCCAGAGGAGCAGGTTTTCCCTCCGCCGGTGCCCAGCAGCCCTCTGCTCATGTGCTGGAGGTGGTTGGCCTCCCGGTTCTGCTGACCAAGCAGTTTGCACAAATGCTTCCTAATCCGCTTCTGGCGAAACCAGGCTGGGAGCTGAGATGCTCAGAAACAGCCTTGGCCGCTGAGGGGGGATTCTGGCACCTCAAATCCCTGAAATAGAGCACGTGGAGCTTGGGTTTTGAGGTAGAAAGGCACGTAGGAGACAGTGTTTATCTTTGGGAGGAACCGGGGTTCTTTGGAGGTGTGTTTGCTCTGGCCTGGTCCAATCTTTCCAATCTTTCCTCCTCACGAGTGAGGGCCGTGGCCAGTGGAGATCACGGCAAGGACGCTGGTGTAAGTGGGAGAAGAGTCTGGCCCTCAGCCATTCGCAGAGGCTTTCAGTAAAGCAGCCCCTGGAGGTTATAAATAGCCCCCATGTAAAGTGATCGTCCTGAGGTTAAATGGTCTCAAAACCAAAAACCTCCTGGTAAGAGAAAACCGATTGTTTCTGAAGGACATGCCAGGAAACATGGGAGGAGAGCGTGCGCAGCTCCGTGGCCAAGCAGGTCACATCCTGCTCTTGTGCTGGTTCCCCATGCCCAACGTCAGGGTATCTCAGTGGCTTCAGCCTTGCCTTGTCCCGCTCAGATGAGCAGAGAATCCATCCCTTCCCATGCTTGTCCCCAACAGGATTGACATTTGCAACCCTCCACACACCAGATTTCATTCCCACTTGCACTGCTTTGGTGGGTAAGTAGGGTAATTCTGGGTTCAGACCAGTGTGGCTGTGATGACAGTCTGGCCCTCACCATCATCCAGCATGGCTTCAGCCGAGCAGAGCCGTTTGCCTCTGCTGAGGATTTGGCCCAATGCTTCTCCAGTGAGGTCTGGAAAATCTGAGGTTTTGAAATCCCAGCTCTGCCATCTCCTCGGCGAGACACCAAGCTGTCATTAGGATGGCTGGAAATGGTTCCTTATTACGGGGCATGAGAAGCCAGAGCCTTGCGTGCTTGCTTTATTCCGAGTTTCACCTTCTAGCTCAAAAAAATCAAGTAGCTCCCAAAAGCGAAGCAAGATGTTACAGGAACTTGCTTCTGCCTGCCTTCAGCTGCTTCTCCCCTTGCTCTGGGGAGGCGGGATGGTGACAGACACACGTCCTCCAGGGGAGAAGCCCCCAGTTCTCCGCGCGGTGCTTCGCCCTTGCCCGTGTTTCGGCAGCGGTTCGTGCTGAACCATTTTCTTCCCACCGCAGCAGAGCAGGACCGCCCACGCAGCCGGGCCTGTGTTCTCGCTCTGTGGTGGAAACATCTTCAATCACTCAAAAGCAATTGTGTGCATTGTCCAGCAACATGTAGGGGCCTTGCGTACACGAGGACAATTGCAAAGTGATTTTAAATTTGATCTACTCGGTACCAGAGCTGTTTTGATTAACGCACTTAACGTCCCCTTGCTCCAGCGAAACCAAACTCCCCTGGCAAACTCTGGATCCTTCTGCAAGCTCCGTCCTGCCTCTCCCAGCTTTAGTGTCTGCTCAATGGTTTTCGGGAGACATTGTGTTTGCTGGTGAAGAGCTTCAGCTCTCCTGATCTGGAAACTCCTCAACTTTAACCAGCTTCACTCCCAGTCCATTACTTAGGGCCAGTCATCAGCAGAATGCTTCACCATAAGCATTTAAAGTAAAATATCTCTCTCTCTTTTGCTTTTTAAATATACAGTTTTAAAGTATTACATTACTTTTAAGAAGCCTCTTGGCATAGGCAGCGAGTGCCCTATTGTTTCCGAAATGCAACGTGGCTGCTCTGAGGTTAAGTCCTGAATTATGGGCCCAGCAAATACACTGAATTGCTGCTTCCTAATCCCTGTCCAGATTGACTTATGGTTTCTTTAAAATATCCGTTTCTTAATGGATAAAAACATTCTACCATGGGCAGAGACTAAATTGTTTCCAAAGGAAGCTAGGCAAGCATTAGTGGGAAGAAAACATATTGTGGGATTCAGCTTCAGCCTCAAAGGAAGGAACATGCTCAAGATGGGTTTCCTGCTTGCTTTCAGGCTTCTGTGTCTATCTTTAAACTGCTTTTCTGCTCCTTTCATTTACGCTTGCGATGTCCCTTATACGAATTTGGTGTGTAACTGTCAAAGATGAACCACAGACCGGTGCTGGACGGGAGCTTCCCCCAGAGAGAGCTCAGGCACCCGCGGCCGCCGCGTTTGCCGCTGACGTGCAGCCGCCTCGGTCTCCCAGCCACAGCTCAGGGGGCTGAAGTGCTGCAGTTCCCACAAAATAGCAGATGAGATTAACAAGGAGCCCGGCTGCATTTGCCTCAGGCTCCAGGGGTGCCATCCTGCCTCTGACACGGGATTTTCGGGTTGCCGGGATCCGCAGAGCGCAGGAGGGGAGCCCCCAGCCCAGGGTGCCGCTGCAGGAGGGCAGTGCCCACATTACAGGGATGCTGCTGCAGCACAGCCCAGCACAAACAGGGCTGGATCTCCCTCTCCCAACACCCCTCAGCCTCTCTGTCAGTGGGTTTCCCATGGCAGACTTGGCCTGGTCTAAACCTGCTCGGCAGGCAAGGTGGTCTAGCTGCAGGCTGGGTTGTAAATTCAGCAGCTTCCTTTTATGTAGTCAGGGCTTGTTAATTTTTTTTTAATACCCTTTGAATACAGGTAAAGAGCAAAGCGCAGGCAGGCCAGAGGGAGTGGCTGCGATCACGGGAGCGTTTCCCGTTCAGCCCACCCACCCGCTCCAATTAGCACCGTTAGCTTATTCATTAGCTCTGCGGGATGGAGAGGCGGGAACTGAGCCTGGTGCAGGACAGGGGGACGCGGGCAGAGGGCTCTGGGATGGTGAGAGGAACAGAGAGGCTGTGGTGGGAGAGGAAGCACGGAGAGCTGGGCTTGTTTAGTCTAGCAAAGGGCAGGCTGGGAGCAGAGCTGATTGCTCTGTGTAAATACATCGAGGGGGTAAACATCGGGGAGGGAGAGGAGCTAATGTAAGCTATGGAGGACAGTGCTGGCACAGGAGATGGGGTTGAGTTGGCCCTGGATAAATCCAGACTGGAAGTCAGAAGCAGGGTCCTCCCCAGCAGGGCAGGATGGGTCCAGCAAATGGCTGGGAGCATCCCAGTGGGCCTGGAAGGGTTTGCAGAGGAGGTTGAGATGCAGTGCATGATTCACCGGGCTGGGAATACCTGGGAATTTCCCTGCCCTGCCTGCATAGACCAGGAGGCTGCTGCCCAACATATTTGGGATCTGATTGAAAGTGCTGGGAGAGGACAGAGGAGCAGAGCTTTGTGCTGCTCGTGGGGTAGGTCTGGGGGCCACATGTGTGTCTGCACGGCGGCACATGGCATTTGAGGAGAACTGAGCAGCAAACGTGCTTGGCAATCTTGAGGTGGTGCCTGGCGATGCTGTGATAAGGCCGTGTGTGTTGTTGTGTTTTGGTTTGGGGTTTGGTTTTGTGTTGGTTTTTTTTTTTTTCAAACTCTGCAAAGGAAGTCCTTGCACCCGGTTCGTGAGCTGGTTCTATCAGATACAGAACAGTGCTCCATGGGCGTGTAACAACGGATGCCGTTCACACCCTCATTTTTTTTCAACACCTCCCCTCCTCCCCCAAAATATATTTTGCTCTATTTTACGTGGGGTGGGAGGAAGGGGCCGTTTTCTTTTTTAGTTGGCTCTGGCTTGGAAACAAGTGAACTTGTTAACATACGTGACAGAGGCGTGAGAGCGCGCCTGCATGCGTGGGTGGGGAGGAGAGCGGCGCCTTCTCTAGAGATGAGCTGGGGCTTCACACATCAAATGCCTCCCGTGCACCTTCCCGTACAGATTGTCTCCTTCTCTGGCCACCTGCCTCTCCGTGCTCCCAGATGGAGCCGTTGTGACCAGGGGAAGGAAGCAGAGAGGAAGAGAGGGCAGAAAAATGCTAAAAGATGACCCGGAGGTCCAAATATCACAGAAATCTGCAGAGAAAAGACAGCCAAGGGTATACACAGAGCAAGAACGTCTGTCCCCGCTCTGTCTCACACGTGCAAGGCTATTATATACAGAAGCATAAGGTATCATTAGTGTTTACATGGTTGTCAATCATCGTGGCATAAGACAGGAAAGGAAGGGTTTTTTCCCCCCCCCAGGGTTGATTTTTCATGACAATTTTGCAAGGCACATATATGCCTAGAATTGAAACAGTGATATATGACCATGCTGAAGTTATTTTATATTCTGTGCACTTGGAGAGAGCCACACTATCAAGTTCCCTTTGCATTTCCTTTATTCTCTGTGTGTATCGCACACTATGAGTATGTGTGTGTGTGTTGTGTAATATACACACAATGGGTTAAGTTTATTGCTGACTGGATTCATCAGCCACTGAATATCCCCACATCTCTGAGATGGGGACCAGAGAGTGATATCTTGGGTGCCGTGCAGCTGCTCAGATTCCACACGTTGCTGCCCAGCCCCAGATGATCTGATAATCTCCTCCTGTACCTCGGGCCCGGCGCTGTGCTCTGACACATGCCCTGGGTGAGCTGGTTGTTTGGGTGTCACTCAAAGCCCTTTCCAGGCTGTAGCACTGAAGAGGTCCTGATGTTGCTTTTGGGGCCCTTTCCTCTCTCCGCACAGAACATCTGTTTTCCTGGAGGAGGAGGTCGTGGAAGCACCCACTGTTCTGCTGGGAAGGATGCACATCCATCCCTAAAACCTTTTGCAGGGTCCATTGCCTCATCTCCTCAAAGGCCTCCAGGGAACTCTGAGGAGATCCACCAGTCCTGACCCAGCAGGGGTACAGGGACCAGTTCCACTCCATCCAAAGCAGCTCCCAAACCCAACATGGTCTTAAGGGAGGCGGCTGAACACACCCAGAGAAACCTCTGTGGTTGGCAGCCTCATGAACCAGCTTCCCCACCTCCACGCTCGTGACCAGCCCTTACCACCATGAACCAGCTGAGGTTTGGCCCCATCGCCGCACAGGCTCAGGGGCGTCTCTTCACATTTATCTCCTCGCCATCCACCCAAGAAAAGACCCGTATTGTCTCTGAGGTGGAGAGAAAGCTGCTGTGTCACTGGAGCACTGTTGTTTTATCTGGAAAGGGGCTGAGCAGCTTTCAAAGCCTGTTTCTATCCAGCTCCACGTGCGGGAGGACTTGGGGGTCCTTGAAAGGTGCAAATTGCAGCTGCACAATTAAATCACAGGGTGTGTCCTGGCCTCCGAGGTCCCCTGGGCAGCTCAGCCCTAAGGAGGACACAGTGGCATTACTAATCAGGGCTTTGACCTTTACATGGCTTTTATTTAATACACATTCCACACTTCCCCAAACTCCCATCCAAAACATTGACATTTCCGCTGATAGATTGGGTCAGATTTTGGAGTAGTTGGGGGACTCAATTCACTCTTACAATGGTTAAATTCTTACAGCTAAATGGGCTTATTCAGTTAGTGCAGCAGCTGGTGTGATTTCGAGAAGAAAATAAACATTTCCTTCAAATATTTTGATTGGCAACTGGACAACTGAAATACTCAAGCTCAGATTGCCAGGGTCCAAAAAAGCAAATGGGGGCTGGACGGAGAGTAAGAGAGGGAAACTGTAGTAAATCCTCGGAGGCAGAACTATGGAGCAGATGTGTGTGAGATGCAGCGGGGAAGGGGACAGTGAGATGGGGCTTTTAAAGCCCATTTTCAGCTGTGATTCCTAAGGGAATGTGGAGTCCAAGGGTGCAGCTTCACCCACTCCTTCTTCTCCGACATTTTCTCAGCATGTTGCTCGCTCCAGGTTGCTGTTTGATTCTGGCTGAGTGTGCCAGAGGGTTGCTCGCTGCTGAGTTAGGTGGCTATGGGGGTGTGTTAATGGCGATGTTTTACTTGGACCTTGCTGGGGCTGTTTCAGTGGAGATCTCCTCGGAAGCAGGGCAGGAGGGATGATGCCCCTGGCCAGGGCAGTGGGAACGGGGCTGTGTGGTTGCAATCTGTGTGGATCCATGGCAGCCCTGAGGGGAGGGAACCCCGATGGAGGGAAGGTCGTGAGATGAATGAGATGGGATGGAGGGGAAACCCTGAGGCGAGGGCCAAGATATAGGGGCAGCTCTGAGGTGAGGGCACTGAGGTGGAGGGGCAGGCAGGAGGTGGAGAAGACAGGATGGAGGGGAAACCTTAAGCTAAGGGTTGAGCTAGAGGGGCAGCCCTGAGATGAGAGAGCCAAGACGGAGATGGAGCTCTGAGATGGGATGGAAGAGGAACCCTGTGGTGAGGACCAAGATGGAGGGACAGTTGTGAGGTGACGGTGCTGAGGTGGAGGAGCAGTTGTGAAGTGAAGGAGATGGGATGAAGGGGAAACCCTGAGATGAGGACTGAGATGGAGGGGCAGCCCTGAAAGTGAGGGAGCCAAGATGGAAGGGCAGCTCCGAGATGAAGAAGATAGGATGGAGGCAAAACCTTGAGCAAGGACCAAGACGAAGGGGAAACCTTGAGGTGAGGTCAGAGGTAGAGGGGCAGCCCTGAGGTGAGGACCAAGACGGAAGCGGCAGTTGTGAAGCGACAGCGCCGAGCTGGCGGTGAAGCGGCCGAGACGGAGGGGCAGCCCTGGGGCTAATGAGACGGGACGGAGGGGTGAAACCCTCAAGATGGAAGGGGGCTGTCGTGAGGTGAAGGAGACGGGACGGAGGGGGAACCCTGCGGTGAAGTGCCCGAGATGGAGGGGCGGTAGCGCGGTGACAGCGATGGCGGAACCCCCTCTAGCGGCCGCCGCCATCCCTCCCTCCCTCCCGCCCGCCCGCCCGCAGCCGCCCCCTGCTGGCGGCGGGACCGTCGAGCCCGCCCGTCCCCTGAGGGGCACCGGGGCCGACACGGGCCGGGCCATGGGCGACACGGAGGACCAGGAGCCCCCCGGGGGAACCGCTCTCCCGCCGGGGTGCCGCGGCGTGCAGCTCGTCCCCACCGGGGGGGCCGTGGTGGAACAGAGACCGGCGTTATACAGCGGCACAGCCCGGTGTCTGCAAGGCTGAACCACCACCACCCCCCCCCATACACACCCAGATAACACAGCGGCGAAATACACAAGTGGGGTTTTGTTTTTGAGGTGGTTTTGGGGGTTTATTTTTAGCCTCAGACTGGTCGGGGAGAGCTGGAGCTCTATTCTGGGCCAGACTTTGGAGCCCAAGGCCGGCGGAGATGAAAGCGAGCTGGTCACGGCGGGCTGGATGCCCCGTGGCTCTGCTGGATGTGGATTCACACCGAGGGTTTACGCTGAGGGATTTGCTTTCTCAGGGATTCACGCTCCAAATTCAAGGATCCCAAGCCTGCAGAGTGCCCTCTGTCCGGGATCAGACCCTGGCAGAGCTCCCTCGCTGCCCACCCGTGTTTTTCGGGCGATGGCTGAGCGCCTCCAGACCCCACGGCATCGCTGTGCTGTGCTTGTCACACTCACAGCCTGTAAGGAACACTCTTACACACTCCCGTCTGAATTAGTAGCAAGGACCCGTTGCCAAACGGTGCAAATTCAGGCCAATAAAACGTAGCCTCTAAAAAGAAAAAAAAACCAAACACAAACCTTTGAGTGTGTTATAGAGGAAAAGGGAAATGTGCCCTGAGCACTTAGGTTTGATTTCGATTTGCATTTTATGGAATATTATTTATGGGCCTGTGAAAGCTAACGAAGGAGCACGGTCTGAGCGCTGGAGATTGTCATCTGGGAAGGCAGCAAGCGCCAGTCTGGGTTTTCTGGGGACTGGGGGGGTTTGGAGGCTGCTTTTTTTGCAGTGTATGGCAAACCAGCAATGGCAGAGCTGCTGCATGTAAGGAGAGGCATTTTGTTCAGAAAATAGCACTTTTTCTTTCCAGTCCACGTTCAGCCAGGATTTTTGTCCTGTGGTCCCACCTTGTGCTGTGATGCTGCTGGATTGCTAAAGCTACAGGCTCTGGTCAAGCTGCTTCTTGCAGAGCTGGTCTCCAAACCTCGGCTCCCAGTGCCTGACAGTATTTTGGTGCTGCTGTTGCAGCAGCCCGACTTTGGGATGGGGCAGAGCGTCCTGCTGGGATGTGAAATCAGGTCGGCTCGGTCAGCTGTGAGCACTTTTCGCAGCGTCGTGCTTTTCCAGCCAGCCCGAGCACTCTCCCCCTGCACACGGCGTGGAGCAAGGACAGCCCCGTGGCCGGGCAGCCGCTTCCACAGTCGGCTTTTCCAGCAGAGCGGTGTGGTTCGTGACAGCTCAGGGCTGCTCCTCTCTTATCTCGCACCAAAGCCACAGCCACGTTCACAAACCAGGTGCTCCCCCGCCTTTCCCCTCCGTGGAGCCTGCGTGGGAAGGCAGGCGCTGCCGATCGCCCGCAAAAGGGCTGCAGGGGAGGGAGGAACCTCCTCCCCCCTCCTCCTTCCAGCGGCCGGTGGCTGAAGGACTCACCCGGGATTAGAAAGAGGGTTCAGATCAAATCCCCTCCCTACCTGCCCCTCCGGAGCGTGCCCGTGTCACCAGGTAGCTGGAAGGGATTAACTGAAGTGTTTTTTTCCTGGGGAAATGCTTCAGGGCCTGGAACTCCAGCCCTGAGAAGTTAAAAGTGCTTCATTGTAATAAATATATATATAAAACACACATCCCTGTGCATGCAGAGCAGACACCCAACCCTGTGAATGTGAGTTTGTATGTATATGCATATCCAAGCCCAACAAGCATGTTTAGCATACTCACCTCACCTTCTCTTGCTCTGAGTGATTCAAAATCCAGCTGACATGACCAAAAAAAGTCACTGGGGCTGGATTCCACTACCAAAGCAGAAAGGCCCTGCTTTTAACAAGGGAAAAATAGGGGTCTTGGGAGTAATCAGAAAGGATGGAGAGCCACCTCCAGCTGGGCAGGGCTTTGAGCTCAGTGCATCAGCTTTGGGTTAGAATTGTTCTCTCAAGAGATTTTCATCTCACAAGCAGTGTCACAAGGCTGAGGAAGGTGCATTCACAGTGTTTCTAGACGTGCCCTCTGCAGATCCAGTGCTGGAGTTTGGCCTGGGCTGTGGAGGTCTCAAGTACAGAGGTTTTGCTTCTCTCTTTGGAGAGCAAAACTCATTTCTGTCTGTCTTGATGCACCAAGGCTGGAGGTTTCTGGACTTTTAAAGGAATGGCACCGGACTTGGGACAGCTGAGGGAACCACAGGAACACCTTGAGGTCCTCAAAGGATCTGCTGGTTTGGATTCCCACCTCTAACCTGGGCTCCCCACAGGAGGATGGGATCCAAGAACACTTGAGCAAAGGTCCCTCTCCAGTTCCAAGCTGACTGTGATGCCCTGTGTTTATAGATCCCCCAAGAAAAAGGTGTGGGGGGCTCCAATGGAGCTGGGTAACGTCCCCGCTGTGCTGCCCCGAGTCTCCCTTCCCCCAGCAGAAGAAAGCCTGAATTTCTCACTCTCTTTATCCTCTTGGAAGGAGAAAAATACACAGAGAACTCAAGCAGAGGGATATTGTGGCTCCTAGCTTGGGAGTTTTCAGCTGTGTGTTTATCAGCTCCATCCCCTGATGGTATCAGCACGAACAGGCCACCCACAAGAAGGCTTAGCAGGCTGGTCTGGGCTCCAGCTTTTCCTCCCTGTCTCTGTGTGTGTGTATATACACCACGGAGGATCCCAGGGACCGGCCGTCTGGGGCCTGCATCCATTTATTTACTACACAGCTGATGTAATGGCTAAACATTTTTTTTCTGTGTTTACGGGGTGTGTTTTTTTAATCTGCCGGAGATGAATAGACCCCTTAGAGAAGCTCAGCTTAGTCGTGTCCCTTTTTGGATAGGAAACAACAAATCTGAGGACAGGAAATGGGAACAACTTAAACAAACGGGTTTGGGATTTTTTATTTTTTTTTTTTAAATTTTATTTTTATTTAAGTCCCCCAGCTCTCTTCTCTGGCAGATCCAGGAGATGCTTTTCCTTCTGACTTTAATTCCTAGGGCAGGGGGGCTGTAGGACAAACTCTCAAGGACAGTGCTCTAAGCACCCTCTTTCTTCCTCCGCCCCAACAGGCACGTCAGACCTGAGCCCCTTCTCTGACCCCCGGCAGTTCGACCGCTCCTTCCCGACGCTGCCGGCGCTCACCGAGACCAGGTTCTCCGACCCACGGATGCATTATCCCGGCGCCATGTCCGCTGCCTTCCCCTACACCGCCACCCCCTCGGCCACGGGCATCGGGGGCATCAGCATGACCAGCATGCCCACCACCACACGCTTCCACCACACCTACCTGCCGCCCCCCTACCCCGGCTCCACGCAGAACCAGAGTGGACCCTTCCAGGCCAACCCCTCTCCCTACCATTTGTACTACGGCACGTCCTCGGGCTCCTACCAGTTCTCCATGGTGGCGGGCGGCGAGCGCTCGCCCACCCGGATGCTCTCGTCCTGCACAAGCGCCTCAGCAGGGAACAACCTAATGAATCCCACCCTGGGCAGTCAGAACGACGGGGTGGACGCGGACGGGAGCCACAGTAACTCACCCACGACCATGACGACTACTGGGAGGATGGATGAGTCGGTCTGGAGACCCTACTAGGAGGAACTCAGCTGTGCACCAATGTCTTTTAACTCGATCAGCCACCTTTTGCTCCTTTTGGTAGTGACCAGAGCAAAGTGATGCCTAAACCAAAGTCTCCCAAGCCAAAAGCAAGCCAGGATCCTCTGCATGCAAGCACGGGCAAACATCAAGCAAAGACGGACCGGGACCTACGTTACATTTCAAGATGAACATCCACGAGGCTTGATGTGGTTCCCTTTGTGTGTCTTAAGTATGTGGATTGTACATAGGGGGGGGAAAAAAAAAAAGGACACGTGGAATCAGATGTTTGTTACTCGCAGAACACTTCTCAGTCATCTCACTCACACCTCTTCCCCTCAGAAAGAGTGAAGAAAAGCTTCACCCTTCCTCTGCAAAATGATTCAGAGAAGAGAAAAGACCAGGGAGTTGCCCAAACCATCTCTCTGCCAGAGCAAGAGGACTGAACTGAGATTAAAAAAAAAAAAGGAGATGGGGAAAAAAAAAAAGGAAAAAAAAAAAATCCCATTGTCTCTTCTCCCTTCCCTTCCCACTGGTGTAGGGTCCCTGACCACCAAAGAGCTCCGGAACGACGCCAGAGCCGTCGGGTTTACAGCACAACCGCAGGGATCGGGCACGGCGGGGCTGGGCCGGCGTCAGCCACGTGAACAGGAGCTGTGATGTGATTATTATTATTATTATTATTATTATTATTATTATTATTATTATTATTATTATTATTGTTATTATTATTATTATTATTATTATTATTTGCTGTTGGCGACAGAGGTTGTATTGTTCATTTTTTTTGTCATTGTCGTCACTTTTAAAACAGTAACGTGGCTGATCCCCTGCCTGACCGGCCCCTTTTCTCTATGTTTACACACGAGATGTACTTTTCACGCGACGTGTTTTGTTTTGTTTTGTTTGCTCTTCTGTCCTGACCTCACCACCCAGTTCTTTGCTCCTCTTAGCAGATCTCAGTGATGGTGGCTGAAGTGAAGGTGGCATTCAGGACAATCCAAGACGGATGAGATGCACTTCCAAGCGCGTTAGCTGCAAAAGGGACTCGGGGGCCTTTGGCATGACCTTGCCACTGCTCTCTGGGTCTTCTTTCCTCCTCTCTGAGTGGCAATACATGCAGCTGGTGGCAAAGCATCATTATTCTGTTATGATTCTTTCCCACGTTTTCACTCAGAGTGGATTGACACGATGACTTTTTATTTTGATTTACACTTGTCAGTTCATGCTGAAAGCTCTAACTGAGATTTGGAGAAAGGAGCACTTTTTACACTTGGTGGTTGGGAATATTGTGAAGTGATGTTATCTAGTCTTTTCCATCCCCTCACCCTCCTTCCCTCCCCCTCAAGTGACCCAGAGCATGGGTATCTTGCTGTAGATGAATAAGCTGAAAAAGGGGCACTAAAGGTACCACTGGCCCATCAATGACCGGTTGCATCTTGTGGCATTTGGAGGAACCAGCTCTCCCAGGCACCCTCGTAGCTGATACCAAAGACATTGCAACCAAACAGGGCCATGATGGGAGGTCGTAGGCAGCTGGAGGGGCTGTCTGGGCTCCTCCAAGCCAGGGTCAGTGGTTTGGCTCTGACGCACAATGCAGGGTTTGTCACCTCCTGCCAGCCAGCTGGGCTTTATGCTGGCATGGGAATTGGGACTGGATTCATGATTCCCTACCCTGGCAGGGCTGAGGGTGTGTGGATGGGTTCCTGGGGAATGTGTAACTGCAGTACCCAGCGAGGGGACACAGACAGTCCCAGCCCCAGTGCCACCAGTAGCCGAGCCTTTGCCTTTTATTTTTTTACCGTGACCACCAGAAAATTGAAACCCCACAGCTGCCCCCCTGGGCCCCTCTGCCTCAGTCACACCATCACAGCCACGTCACCTGTCCCCAAATCTCAGCTGGCAGCTTGTCAGCCCTCGGTCGAGGCACAGAGCGTTGTAATTGCACTACCACGTCGAGACTGGAGCAAGACATCCTGGCTTGGTTGGAAAGCTGCGATGACCACTCACGAGTTCCGTAAGCAACAAGAAGAACAGCTCTTTTAAATAATAATAATAATAATGATAATAATAATAATAATAATAAAATAAATAAAAAGCCTTACCCCAGCAAAACTGCAACCTTCACTTGCCTTAGCGCCGGCAGGCACCGCGCCGGCGCTCGCCGGCTCTGGAACTGGACCACGGCAGCCTGTGTTTGATGCATTTTACATTTGTCATCCACTGATTGAAAGCACAAAGGAAACAAGGCATTCGTAGTACTAGGTTAATTTAAGACTGTTCGTAATGAATTTTAAAAGAGAAAATAATAGGAATGGCAACGATGTTGTTTTTATGACATATTGTCATGTGAAGGTGTAAATAGATGCACCTCTGTTGTATGCAAATGGTCACGAGACAGGCCAATGTTTTTTGCTTTGCACTATAATTTGCTTTTTTAAAAAATGCACAATCGCTTGTACAGTAAAACCCCTTTGTCTGGCTCACAGAATATTTAACTATAAAATCTAATTTTTGGTCTTATTTGTTATAATAATATAATTCTTAAGTGTGTTGAAGGATACGATTCTTAATAATGCTTCTAATACTTGTACGTGCAGGGTAAAATAACACCAGACTAAGGAGATGAGAACAAAGATCTTTGTAGATAAAAAAGGCTGAAGTTTTTGGGTTTTTTTTTAATGATGTCTTACAGTGGACATTAAAAAAAAAAATGCTAGCGATACCAAAAAATGTGGTTATTTGTGTAATATACCAGCCCTACTTGAAGGTAATGCCCTATATTTAATATGTAGCCCAAAGTTTTTAACCTGTAGCACTTGTCACTGGGGAGGGGGGGGGCGGGGAGGGAGAGGAAGAGGAGGGTCTGCTCCTGTTGAAGTCGTTGGAAGAAGCTGTGACTTCCCTGAGAACAGTCGGGCTCTGTCGGGAGCGGGTGGGGATGGCGTGGGGTCGAAGCCATGGCACAGTGGTCAGTTCTGCTTCTCTGGTAACGGTGTCGATGTTCTTATCCAATGTACGTGATTATAGAGCCAGGCCTCCATGTAATCATGTTAATGACTTTCCATGTGGAATAATAAACGTATGGTTACAAGTCTGCCCGGTGCCTCCCGCCTGCTCACTTCTCGCTGCGGGGAGCAGGTCTGTGCCCCGCCGCAGAGGAAGGTTCCTCACGCTGCTTTTTGTCCAGGGTCTAATTTTGGCACCTCTTTGAGCACCACGGTGCCCAGATGTGGTGTTTGAGGGGGGTTCATGGCTGGTCTCAATCGCAGTTTGGCCCAAGGAGGCATCACAAGGGTGCCCAGGGAGGAGGGCGGGCAGGGATGTGATGGGCTGGGGGGACCCAAGCTCTGAGAAAACCCCTTTGTGCTTCTCCAGGGTGGGTCTGGACCACTAACCCTGCGCTGGGGTAGACCTGGCAAGGTGATCCCTGCATCCCAGCCAAGCATCCCGCTCCCTGCCCTCCGCCTGTCATCGCCGCGCCGCTTCCCGAGCCACAAAAGCTCCAGCACAAATCTTCGGCAGGACCCAAACTCCCAGGCGGTCCAAGCCCAAACCCTTTAGCACTCACCACTCGCCTCCAGAACCCAAATGACTGAAAAGGCAGAAATGAAAGAATCCCAGCCTACAATAGCATCCCATGCCAAGGCGCTGCAGGCTGGGGCTCCCGAGGAGCCGAGGCACTCAGCGCCGGAGTTATTCATGATCCCGGGGAAGGAACGCCGGGGCCATGCCAGCGCCGTGCCCCAGAGCAGGGAGGACGTGCTGGAGCCAGTGCTCTGCCTCCTCTTTGCAGCATCTCTGTAGGCAAAGCCCTCAGCAGGGTTTGCATGGAAAGAGGGGGAAAAGGAAAAAAAAAAAAAAGAGGGGGGAAAAAAAATTAGGAAAAGCCCAAACCAAACCACAATAAATGCTCGGCCCTGGCTCCACAGCCCTGGCCAGCGGAAATGTGTTCCAAGGCAAACCCAAGACATAGCTGCCTTTTTCTTCACAGCTACTGGGAGAGGAAACACCCCGAGGTGTAGCTGTTATTTACAGGAACTTTCTGTTCCAAGTTGGGCTGTGCTTTTCTCGCAGCCTCGTTTAAAGCTGCAAAGGGAAGGAAAGGGAAAAGAAAAAGAGGATTAATAACAAGGGCTTTGTTGTACTGATATGCACTGGGATCGTCCATGGGATCCATGGAATCCGGGGGGTGCCAGCCCTCTGCCAAGTGGTTTTGGTGCTGGTACCCATGGGGTGATGGCAGAGGGGGTGAGGATGTGGTTGGAGCAGGAGATGTTGGACCAAAGCAGTGTAGGGGGGACGTGGCAGCAGCTAAAATCCAGCTGGGAGGCCCAGGGAGGTGATGGTATTAAATACACCCAACACCTGAGGGCCAGATGGGTGTTATTTTTATATGGGTATTATTTTTATATGGGCATTATTTTTATATGGGCATTATTATTATTATTATTATATGGGTGATATTTTTATATGGGTGATGTTTTTATATGGGTGATGTT
Source organism: Manacus candei (assembly GCF_025592945.1). Lineage (NCBI taxonomy): Eukaryota > Metazoa > Chordata > Aves > Passeriformes > Pipridae > Manacus > Manacus candei. Next base: position 1,111,564 of record NW_026138118.1, on the reverse strand, counting down.
TTTATATAGGTGATATTTTTATGTGGGCCACCTACCATGCACAGCATCCAGCGTGCTGCCACTGCATCTTGCTTATACACAAGTTTTGCACCAATTTAATGAATTTAAATAGGAAAGCTGGACCCCAACATGGCAATGTGGGGATGTGGGGTGCACCAGCCTCTCCCAAAGGCTCCTGAGTACACAAGAGCTCCTGCTGTTCCAGGGGGATGCTGGAAAACAGGACTGGAAGCAACAGCTTGGGGCAGCCAGAGCAGGAATTTTTGGGTTTTCTTTTGCAACAGAAAACTGAAAGGAGGGGGAAAAAAAATCACTGGAGCTTGGAAGACTATTTTTTGAGCATTCAGATATTAAATTGCTTGGAGTTCGGGCTAAAAAAATCTCCTAGGAAAAATGAAGACTATTTCCTTTGAGATCAGAACTAACAAAATCTCAGCAAAAATCTTATTACATTCTCATTCCAGACCAAGCTCTAAACCCCAGCCTCTATTTTAATGACTCTGTTGTGTCCAAACTACCTCAGTAAATAATCTTTTAGCTTGCAAAGATTCGAAGGCTACACAGAATACAGGACAAGGATCCTGGCTCTCCTTGGCCACACCATCCCTTGCCCTCATCAAGCCCTTAACGACCCTTGCACAAATGAGCAATCAGCATCACTAAGGCCCAATCCTGCTCCTCTGAAATAGGGCCAAAGAGAGGTGGAGAACACCCATCCTGCACTCCCAGAGACCCCCTAAACTTACAAAGAGGGACACCCATCTCCTGGTCCAGCGTGAGATTCCCACTTTGGCATCACCTCCGTGGGCACTTGTGGGGGGTTAACCCTTCTGCAGGGCCTCCTGCTGGAAAGGATGGGGGGTTTGTTGGGGTTGGGGTGGGTGTTTTTGTGAATGCTGCCTATTTAGAAGCCAAATGATGGAAAACATGGAAAATTCATTAGGGTGTCTGGGAAAGTGTTTGGTTACACGTCATTCACATCCACTCACTCAGCGGGACCTCACGCCTTGGGGGAGATAGATATTTATATATATTTGTATGTATATTTTGTACATAGGAGTTTCATGGGGGGTTTTTCTCTCCATTTAATTCCCAGACAGGAACAAAAGGGAGACCTTTTGCTTCTTCTCACAGGCTTTTCAAATCTTGTTGTCCCCTTTCACCTGGTCTCGCTGGGCTCTGTCCCCTTCCCACCCCTCGGGGCCAGCCCTGATGCTGGTCACCAGTGCCATTCCCACCCTTTGGAAAAGGTAGGAGCTCTTAACCCAAGGCCTGTGAAGGGCAAATCCACCACCAATCCAGGACCTGCTGGCCAGGATCCCTGTCTGGCTGTTCCTGCAGTGCTGGCTGGCAAAAGGCTTGGCGAGGATGGGAGCTGGGAGAGGAGTAGGGGTGGAGGGCTGGTCCAGTGCCCAAACTGTTAAACAAAACAAGAAAAAAAACACCAATCCTTCATTCCTGATCACTCAGAATTTCTCAAGTTTGGTGCAATACAAAACCAACCCAATAAAAACATCATTCCAGGGTCACAGGAGCTGTTTTGTTCAGGATGTTGGGGTTTTCTCCCCAGCTTTAACCCACCCTAACACCACCATCCAGCCCTGTGCCATGGCTCCTTCAGCTCAAATCAACCCCAAATCCTTCCATGTATCGCAGAGGACTGTCTCCAATTCAAAAATTTTAAAAAAATCAGGCTATGTTTGCCCATAAATAGGATTCCAACAACAAACAAATCCTTGCTGCTCAGCTCATCCCCAGTGCCTGCTTGTTCCCAGCTGGACCAGCCCAACCCCCTTCCCAGGCATACGACTGAGGCATGTCTGTCCTGGGCTTTGGACACCAGATTTTGGGGAGGAGGGGACAACCAAGGCTGCAGGGGCAGCCAGGACTCCAAGGGCTTATTCCTTCCTTGGGGTGCACCATGGCTCTCCTGGGTGGGCAACGGTCCAGTTGGATCAATTTGGGTTAGTTTTTAGTGGCTTGGGGCTCTTCTACAATGCCATCCCAGCTGCCCACCTTGGAAATCTCTCCTTCAAGCCAGTTTGGGATTAGGGCTAAAACAGGCAAAAAAAAGCTGGTGGGAATTAGGCACCCAAATACTTTTGCCCAGCTCAGGAATCTTTCCCAGTGCCAGATTTAAACAGAGTTCCCTCTTCAGCCTCCTTGAATCCCTCTCCACCCCCCAAGTGGGGCCACGTCTCTGGGCACACATCCCAGTGGCACCCAAACCTACCCCCCCAGTGATGGCTGCCCCGAGATCTCCAGCTCAAAATGCCCCTGAAACACCTCAGGTGCCGTTCTGCAGTTTAATCACTTGCAGTATTTTTACTTCATCCACACAAACCAAGTGTCCCCGTGTAACTGTTCATTCCTGCCAGCAGCAGGTTGGGATGCAGGGAAGGTGTTTTCTTGCACAGAGGTTGGGCTGGGCCGGGAGATCAGAAGAGTTTAAATTAAAATAGGCTCAGGTGAGTCTTTATTCTTGGGCTAACCCACAGAGGCTAAAAATGATGCGAGCGACAGGGTGCCGGGATCCCGGCGCGCTCCGGGCTGGCAGACACCGGGCCATGAAAGCAGCTCCACTTCAAAGGGCCGGGGCAGGGGAGGACGGAGAGCGGGGCCTCATTAACCTCGGAATTGCATGAGATGGGGCGATAACGGGCTTTAATTAGGGCGGGAGGAGCGGCAGGGGAGACGCGGGTGCATCCCCCGTGTGTGTGTGTGGTGTGTGCGCGCTCGGTGCCGTTTCGGCGCATCCCCAGGTGAGCGCCCCGGGCGAGCACCTGCCTGCGTGGGCAGCGCTCACGCGTGACGGGACACGTCGGGGTGGCGGGGGACGCGGCCCCCGGGGTCACCCGGAGGCACCCGGCAGCACCCACCGCCTCCTGCCAACCCCACTCGGGCACCTCCCGGGTCCCCGCAGGGACACGCTGCTCCCCCGGGGATGCTCAGCCCTGGCGGGGAGGGATCTGCCCTCGGGAGCGGTTTGGGAGTGTCCCCCCCGCCCCCCTGCTCTGCTCCAGCCCCCGGGGGTCAGGCAGGGTGCTTATAGGGGTGCTGCTTTTTTTGGTGAGGTATCCAGGCTCCTGGCAGGCCGTGCACCGTGCACCTCCAGCCCGACACTGCACTGGAAACCCCGCGGGTCTCTTTGGGCAACCAAAGCATCCCTGGGATGGCACCGGGGCAGCAAAGTGGTCGGGAGAGTGGTGGGAGCACCAGGGCGCTGCCCTGAACTGTCCCTGGCACGGCGCTGCCAACAGCCAGCAAAGCGGGAGGGCAAGGAAACCCCAGCGAGCTTTTGGGGCTGGATCACCCAAATCCCGGCTCTGCCCACACTGCCATGCCCATCGGGTGGGCAGCCAAGGATCAGGTCGGGTTCTCCATCCCCGCACAGCGCTCTGCTGATCCCCCTGCGGTGATGCCGCGAACCCCTTCTCCAGCCCCCGCCCGGGCTCTGGCCGCGCTCCAGGAGGGATATTTCACACCAGTGCTACCAGGCAGCGTGTTTCCTTTCCATCTGAGCGATTTGCAAAGCCCCCAGGTCCCTCCAAACATATACAGAGAATTTTTTAAGACGGAGAGGAAAGCAACCACAGCAGATCTGGGTTTGGCTCCAGAGGCAGGACCCGGAGGTGCCAGTCCCGGTGCTGCTCCCGGTGCTGTTCCCAGTGGGTCCCTGCGGTGGCTGCAGCCCGGCCTCCCCCCCTCCTTGGCAGGTTTTGCTGTTTGTCTTTGCAGCCCGTGGGTTTATTACGACCAGGAACACCCAGGTTTTTTTCACTGTCTGCCATGAAATCGATACAGTAATTTCATTTCTCAGTCATAAATGAAATGAGCTGTAAAGTAAAGTTGGGTGTTTAAGCCGGAGTGAAAGAATGAATTGTTCTAATGGGGGACGTTAACGAGGGGATTAAATGTTCCTGCGAAACCCGGGGGTCCCCAGGCTGCCCCTGCTGCCACCGGGTGCTTTTAGGGCTCCCTGAACTCCTCCCTGCTGCTGCCTCGGAGCTGTGTGGTCCAGCACCCGCAGCCCCCGGCCACGCCACCACCGTCCCCGCCTGGGTGGGCAACAGCACTTCACCCACTCCCTTCCCCTGTGCCCCACGGGGGACCCCGCTGGGCAGAGAGTGGCTCCCGGGGATTTCGGGCACTGATGGCTGAGGGAGAGACCCGAGGGAAGGTCCTTGCTGTGGGATGGGGCTACTGGACAGCTCTGCCGACCCCTGCTCAGCAGCGTCCTCATCACGGCGACAACTCACTTCCATGTGGAGTTAGACTAAAGGCAACCGGGAAAAAGAGAACCAAATCTAAAAGACGTTTGTTAACAGCAGCCTTTCAGCTGACCCAGAGAAACTGGGGGGGTTTATGCAGGGTATTTTAGGGGGGGGGGGATATAACCCCTGCTTCTTTCCGAGGAGGGTGTGTGTGGAGGTTTCCGCTCCCAGGGCCGGGCAGCTGGTGGCACGTGGGATGTTCCCCCTGGTACAGAGGGCAGGCACTTTGCCCAGCTCCACACCGTTAAAAGTTAAGCCCCGAATTTGCTTTTTGCCTTCCTGCCCGCAGCCTGGCAGCCCGACCCTGGGAGCCCTCCCCTCATGGCAAGCACCCAAGACCCCCCTCTCCCCTCCTGCCCCTGCCCCATCCTTCATCTCCCAGCGAAAAGTGACCCAGCGCTGATCCGGGGCAAGACAGAGCACTTTGGCAAGCCCCAAAAGGCCACGTTATCTTTAAACCATTTTAAAAACCCCCACAGTGAAAGCCCTACTGGGGCAGGAGGAACTCCAGCCAAGCTCCCCACGTCCGCCCCCCGCTCCGGTTGTATTCCCCTGGAAATCCTCGCAAAGAAAAACACAGGCCCTGAAAAAAAAAAATAAAAAAATAAAAATTTGGTTTTCATTAAAACCCTCGAATGTGAGGGGTTCTGTAGCTTTCAATGGGGCTTTGATTGCTATAGATGATGGAATGTTTTCAGAACATTTAAAAAATGTTCTCCACCTTTCTGTCTTATATCGGCGGAGAACTGTGCTGGTGTTTTTTTCCCTGATAGAAGTGGTGAGGGCTGGATGCAGATCCAAACCCTTGCCTTTATTTACCTTGAGGTTTGGGTTTAAAAATATGATGATATTTTCTTGTGGCTTTGGAACCAGAGGAGATAACCCCACGGGGGAAGGGGGGGGGGGGGGGGGGAGAAATGTGTGGAAAATGCTGCAGGATTTTAAAGGGGGTTTTTAATGATTTATTTTATTCCATGGAGAGGAAGCCAGGTCACCCAGCACATGCAGGCACCCACGTACCTCCCTGAGCACCTTTATCAGAGAGCTGTGAGGCATTGCCAACCCTCTAAGTCATCACTGGCTTCGTGGAGATCATTGTCTTTGCCCAAAGAAATGATTTTATTGCCGTGTTCCATCCCTGCTCCTGAGTGCTTTTCTAAATCCCCTTTTACATGGCATCCACCTTTCAATGTATTTTAATTTGATTTTTTTAGGGAGTGTAAAGTAGGTTTCTGGCCTTTGCATTTTTGAAGGTGATGTTTAAAGGGCTGGACTCACACAGAGAGAACTGGGGGGAAATGCCCCTTCCCATTGCACCCCACTCTGCTCGGTGCCAGCAATGCCCAAGGAGCCTTGAGGAGCTCCAGTGATGGTCTGGGACAGCCCTGTGGCCCTTCCAGAGCCAGGGTTCACTCCCACCCCATCGTGCCTGGTGTCTCCGGGGCCCGACCATCCACACTGTTCTCTGCAAAGAGTTTTATTCCCTCCTTCTCCTGCCTTTCCAGCTGAGGCCAAGCCAGCCCCTGTCACACCCCAGTGTCACCCTCCAGGCCTCGCCGAGGGCCAGCTCTTCTTCCCCGTGCAAACCCCAACCCAGCTGGTGTTTTGGGTGGCTTTGTGCTTTTTCCTGGCAGGAAAGAAACCACCCCAGCCCCCTTCTGTGTGCCTCAGTGGGGTGTCGGGCAGCAGGAGGAGGTGTCAGCCCGGCCGGGATCCGGCACCGGCAGGGGCAGGTTGGACCGGTCGGGCCGGCTCAGCGGTGCCCCTGGCACCCAGACACGCCGTGCTCGCCCCTATCTCGGCTCCCTCCCCCTCCCCAGTGTGCCAGCTCACCTGCTGCTGGGTGTTAAAGCCTCATCTCAATTACAAGTCATTAGCCACCCCCCAAGAAAGGGCCACCCAGCCCGTGGTGGCCCGGTGCCACCGTGGGTGCCCAGCCCCGCTGCCCCGTGCCAAGGCAGCACCTGCAGTGCTCCCAGCCTGGGTTTATCACTGATTCCTCCCAGAGGGATCTGGATTAACCCAAGGGAGCTGTGCACAGAGGCAACGGGAGCCAAACCCCACGGCTGCCGTCGCTCCAGCCCTGCCGTGCTGACCCAACGCCTTTGGAAGAGCAGCCACTGGCTGGTTTTGGAGCTACTCCCCGAGCTGGTGTCCCTGTGTGTGTCAGGGTCCGAGCAGCAGTGACCTGAAGGGGCTGGTGTTCCGTGGGATGTGGTTCCATTCCATGGGAGCTTGGCCACAGGGCTGCACTTGCTGACTGTTCCGCAGGCAGGGATGAGCCCATTCCACCTGCAGTGTATCCAAGGGGTGGGAAGCAACATGGAGTTAAGGCTTTGCCTTGCCCCCACCAGGGTGTTCCTGGGCTCACCCAGCCCCTCACAGCAGGTGACAGTCCCTGCCCATCCCATTTCCCTGCCCCAGGTCCCAGAGCTGCAGGAGCTGGGAAGAGCAGGCTCTGGCACGAGCCTGCCAGAGCTCACGTAGGCAGGAGGTGCTGCTGCCTCTCCAGGGTGGAAGAGGATGGGGTACATTCCCCTGGCACGGTGGGCAGTGACCAGGGGCCAAAGGCATCACCAACAGGAGACGTGGCTGGTTCAAGCCATGAATCCTGAGAGCCCCTTCCCAGCCCCCCGAGACTCCCAAGCAACAAGGAGCCAAACACCAGCTCCCACTTCCTGCAAGGAATGCAAACACAATTCATTTTTTAACCTCTAAAGAAGTTTGATGTGCTACCCTTGCACTAGGGGTGCAGTGACCACCGAGGTGGCTGCCACTTCAGCACGGGAAGGGTTTATAAAACATCCTCACAGAGCCTTTAGGGATTTGAGGATCCCTGGAAAGCAGCACACAGGGGCAGGCTGGGTTCATGGGCAAGAACTCGTGGTCCTTGTGTGGCTGGGGGCACATCCCAGCACCCCACCACAGCCTCCCACCATCCAGCAGAGATAGACACCAATTCCAGTGGTGCTGAGCCCTGTCAGGTCCCTCACAGGGCTCCAAACGAGCTGAAATGATCCCAGTCAACAGTCAAAGGTCCCTCTATAACCCAGCAGGGCTGATCTGTGCCTTGATGAGCTCCAGCACTTGCCTACAGGGGAAAAAAAACACTTATTAGATTAAAACCAAGCCCCTCTTCATGAATCCTCTCCCTCTTCCCAAGCCCAATCATTTCAAAAGGCAGAGGTGGAAAAAAAAATCCCGGGATAGGTTTAAAGAGACTTACCCCTTCAACAGGAGATACTTCAGCCTTCTGTAACTTTACAAATAAACTTTGCTTTATAAGTTTGACTTGTGGCACAGTTTTGGCAAATTCACCCCTTAAATACACCATTTCCTGCATTCTTGATTGCTATCAGAAGGCTTGGGAAAATATACAGGTGGATGGAATAAATTTTAACTCTTTGCTCCCCTCCAAATCAGAAAGCAACTGGTCTAATGGAGAGTTCAGGGCTGCTCCAGAAGGCACCAATATTCCCAGATGGAGAACAAATCTCTGCTCTGGCAGCACAGGGAGATGCTCGGGATGGGCTTGGAGGAAAATAGGAATTAGGCCTAAAGGAAAGAGCTGGAAGTCAGGCTCAAACATTATAATGCATTATATTATGTTATATTGTGTTATATTATATGTACTGTATGTAGTATATATTATGTTATTTGTATTATATTACATTGCACTGCATTAATATCTTACATATTATAAATAATCCTATTATTTCCCAGTTATTTCCTCTCCATCCTCGACTCAGATGCTGCCAGAGCTCTTCCAAAACCACTGGAACTGTTGATTTTATTGGCTGCTGTCCCCTCTCAGACTGAAGGGGTTGAGGACCCCCCCCCAGCCCACCCAAGGGTTGCTGGGGATGGAGCAGGGGGGAATTAGGGCAGATGATGCTTTGGGGGAGCAGGAGCCACTGGCACGGTTGTCCCAGTGCATTTCTGGCTGCTAAATGCAGCAAGCAAAGAGATTTCATTTAAATAAAATTTAAAAAAAAAAAAAAGAAAGGAATTAAGGAAAGGAAGCTGTTCCCTTCCCCTGTTCTCCTGGACAAACAACCTCTCTCAGCCCACGTGCAACGACTAATTTCTTTCTGCCACATCAAGATACGGCGGATCTGAATCAGCTGTTTTTACTGGATTCGTTTTTTTCCCTCTTTTTTTTTCTTTTTTTTCTGCTTTTGCCAACAAAAGTATTAAGAGGTTCAGCCCTGGAGATGAAAAATGAGCGGCTGGAAGGAACCCCAGCCCGAAGCCCCAGGTGAGGCACTGGGTGAGTCTGGGCTGGCCAGAGCCCACGTTCAGCCAGGAAAACCCAGGCATGGGGAGTCCAGCTTCACTTCCCACAAATGCCAGCGACCCTGCTGGCCAAAGCTTGTCTGGAAAGCCAAATGAATGCAAATAAAGTCATAATAAAAAAAAAAAAATTAACAAATTAAAAATTCCAGCGAGGTCTTCTGGGTCTGGACCAAGCAGGAGGAGGAAATTCCACTCCCTCCATGCCAGTTGCCACCACAGAAGGATGCTGAAAGGTGCCCAGAAAGTCACTGGTTAAGAAATGTGCTGTGCAGAAGCTGGGCTGAGTGGGAAGGACACATCCACACTGGGATGGCAGGGCTGCATCCAGCCTTTTTGCCTTTTTTTTTTTTTTTCCCCTGAGCCTCAGCCTCACTTGAGCACAGGGACAGGAACATCCACAGGACCTGGACATCTGCATCTGTCAGCCAGGACACTGCTGAGGGACAGACGTGTCATGGAGCTCCAAACAGCCTTCCAAGGGGAGCAGGAGCATCCAGGCCTCCCAGAGGAGCGTGAGTGAAGCTGGCAGGGATGCAGGGTCAGGAGCAGGGATCCTGTCTGGACCACGGTGGCTTTGCTGGTCCCCTTGACCCCAGGGCCAGCAGCCACACAAGGAATCCCTTTCCCAGAGAGCAGAGCCCCAGGACAGCTGGAGAGGGAGGGGATTACTCATCTCCACAGGGTTTGTGGCTCCAGGGACAGATTTTTTCCTCTCAGAGGCCAGCTGGGACCTGGCTGAGTCAGGCAGGGGGAGATGCAGAGGGAGTTGGCAGAGCACTGCTGTCAAACTGAGCTCTGCTGAGATGGGAGAGGGTTTGCCACATCCAGGAGCCCAAGCCAGGTCTTTCCCGGGGAGCCTGGATGCAGGGAATCCAACATCTCCCTGTCAGTGCCCACCCATCCCCTCCCTGCTGGGGCAGAGGGGGCACTGCTGCCAGTGAACCCTTGCCCTGCCCCAGCCCTGCAGAGGTGATTGCCAGGAACCAAACAAGGCTCCTGGATCACCCCTGTTTCCTCAAAAAGGGCCTGAAGCACCTGGGCATCGGGGCCAGAGCAAGCCCTGTCCCTCTGCAGCTCAACAAAAAGACCTTGGCTGCCTCCTGCCCTCCTCAGGCACCTCTTTAATTGTGGGGACAAGGACTTGGAGTGGGTGGGAGAAGCCAAAAGAGCATCATGGGATTCAGCTTAGGAAGGAGCTGGTGAGACCTTGGGGCTGGGCAGGGCTGGTGCCCGCCAGCCCAGCTCCTGGGAGCGGAGGAGAAGCTGGCCCTGGGCACTGAGAGCAGATCAAAGCACCTGAGAGTGTTTGGAAGTGATGGACAAGACAAAGGGAGAGGATGAGCAGACAGAAACCTGCCCCAGATGGGCTGTGTGGGGCTGGGCTGAGGACAGGGAGGGTGCTCCCTCGGATCTGAGCTCTGCCCTGGATTTATGGAATGACCTCGGGCAACTGCTTTCATCTCATTGTGTCTTGGCAAAACTGGGTGAAACGCTCCTCTCGTGGCTCCTGCTTTGTTTAGGTGGCAAGTGGGAGCACAGGCTGTCACCCAGGGCCTCGTGGGGCCTGTGCCAAGGCTGAGCTGCTCCAAGTCCAGCTTGACACAGTAGCCTCCAGGCTCAACCATCCCAACACTCCACATCCACTCTCTGCACGCTGGGAATGCCCACGAAGCCCCTGTTTTCTCTCCAAGAGGGTAGAAATGCAGAATTGATTTCAACCCTGGCTCTGCAGCAGGGGGAGGAAATCTGGGCAACACAGGGGGGATCCTTTTCTCCTTTTCTCCCCATCAGTCCCCCTCCTCGCTCCATCTCTGAGGGGTGGAGAAGCAGTTGAAGAGCCTCTCTGGCCATGTCAGGGAGCAGGACAAGGAGCTGGGGGCAGGAGCAGTTCCCTTTAGGGCCCCAACCCTGTGGACTCGCACCCTGCTCTGCACCAGCCGTGCTTTGCCCCTTCCCATCTCCCAGGACCCATCCCACCACCCATGCCTCATGGATGGGGAGAAGCCAGGCACCAGAGGGGAGAGAGGAGCTGAAAAGGGACCTGAACCAAAACCCACACGCTCCTGGTTTCCTGGGAATGGTTTGCAGTGACCACAGGAAGCAACACATAGGTCTGGGCAGCTGCCCCAGCCACTCTGTGGGGCCACAGCCACCGGCAGGATGGAGCAGCCGTGGGGTCACAGCCCTGCCGTGGCCGAGGACGTGGCACGGGTGGCACTGCCAGGGAAATGCACAGTGGGAAGGCAGGAGGGAGGCAGCGACCCCAGCACCACCGTTCCAGTGGTGCCCACGAAGCACCCCCGCTCCCCTCTCTGCCTCCCTCTCTGCCTCACCGAGACTCTGCAGGACTTTTTCCACTTGGAGAAGCCCCTTGTCTGGCAGCAAAACCAGCGCGTTCTGGGAGAGCTGGAGCAGCACCACGTCTGCTTGGCACAGCGGCCAGAGAGCAGCGCGGTCCCCCAGCTGTCCCCTCGCTGTCCGTGCCCTGGCACAATCCCATTTCCCTTGGCCGGACCCACCTCCCGCCAGAGCAGGGAGCTGATCCCGCACCGAGCGGCTGCACCGCCCCCAACTCACAGGGAAAGAAAGTGGGGATGAGAGGGAGCAGGGGCCAAAATCCCGGGGCACCCGTCCCGTCCCGGTTGTGCAACAACCCCCGGCCCCTGCCCGGCTTTGAAATGCAAAGGCAGGGAGCTCTGCCGCGCTCGGGCTGAGGCAAACAAAGTGCACGACACAACCGGGCTGCAGTTTGCTAATCAACCAAGCAGATTCAGACCGAGGGGCATCTCGCATGTAAATGGCGTTTACCGCTAATTAAATGCACAAAGGGGATTTTTTTTTTTTTTCCAGGCATCCCAGGTCGCTCCTGCAGAGTCTGAACACCCACACGAGCACACACCCAGCGCCTCTGCACGACCAGGGCTTTTTCTGCGCACAAAGCAGTTCATTTCCATGCGCGTGGATTGGGCAACGCCGCCGTTCCCGTGTCCCCCTCCCTGCTCCTGCCGAGGACTCACGTGCTCGTGGGTGGCAGCGGGTCTCAGGTCTCCCAGTTTCACCCCCACGTCCACTTTTGGGGCTTCTGGATGGGAATCACAGCACTGGAACAGCTCCGGCCCTTGAGGTCTCGCAGGCGTTGGGCTCCTGCGGGTTTGGGGCAAACAGTTGGGTTGAGGGACAAGACCCACGAGGTCCCGTCTGCCAGAGGCAACCCTGAGGTCCAGCCACTTGCTCTGGCCACTCAGCACAGGTACCCCAGGGTGCCAATGGCCACAGGAGAAAGTCCTGTGAGGAGAATGTCACCCGTCCTGTGGGGACACTGGTGATGCTCCACGAGCCACATCAGGGCTTGCCCTGTGCCAGCTGCTCTGGGTCAGCACCAGCCCGGTCAGGGTGTGCCACACACCAGTGCAGGTGCTCAAGGGGTGTCCCAGGACTGGAACTTTCCTCTTCCCAACTGGCTTTGAGGCTGCTGTGACCTGACACCCTCCAGGAGCCACCCCTGCCCAGCACCTGCCCCCAGCCTGAGGGCAGGCAGGGGCACGGGAGGACGAGTCCCTCGGTGTGACCTGTTCCCTGCCCCGCTCCCGAGGCTGCCTGCAAGCTAACCAGGATAATTGGGCAGAGGAAAGCTTGGGGTCAACGAGCAATTCCCTGTGGTGTGCAGCCAGCCTGCAGGACAGAGCGGTGAGCACTGCCCTTAATGGTGGTGAATACAAATCACCTGTTAAACTTACCTGAAACTGCAGTGACTTCAGAGCGAGGAGGAGGAGACAGCCATGAAACCAGGCTGGCCTTTTCCTAGATCTTGTCCTGGAGTGGTTTTACCAGCAGGGCCCCACGTCCCCACCACGCCAACTGGCCGGGCAGGACAGGGGGGTTGACCCGGGGTGATGTGCAAAGAGGCAGCACAGCCCTGGCTGCACGTGCAGACCATGAACTCCAGTGCTCCCAGTGATGCTGAGCAGCTCAGGGCCACCCCCATCCCAAAATCCCACTGCTGCTGCCCTGTGGGAGGGTGAAGAGCCCCGTTCCTTCGAGGTACAGAGTCACCCCTGAGCATCACCCAAGTTTGCAGGGTTTAACCTGAGCGAGCTGCCTGCCTGGGAGCAATCACTGGGCTGCCAGGATGGCACAGGACACTTTGGGGGGCATTAGAGGAGGGGTGGCAGTGGCAGCCAGTGAAGGCTTCAAGGCCCAGAGCCCTGGGCAGACACTCCTGATGCCTCCTGACACAGCAGAGCCCTGTGTCCTTGTAGGGTGCAATTAGGGAATGATCAAACTGCTCATTTTGAGGCAGTGGGAGGATAAAAACTCAGGATGCAGAGCAGTGCTAATACTTGGGATGTCTGCAGGCCTGAGAAGGGGAGGAATTTCCATGTGGAAAAGTTAAATGGTGAAACCAGCACTGGCAGTGAGGGTGGGAAGGGGCTGAAAGCAGCCAGGCTGCAGGTGACAGTGGGCACAGGGATCTCGGAAGGGGGCTGCTGCAGTCATCCCACCCTGCACAGTGATGGTGAGGGGCAGGAGTGACATTCCTGGGTTTCCCAGCCGTGTTCCAGAGCCCAGCCCACCTGAGGGAGACCCAGGGGATGGCCAGGAGACCCAGGGGATGGCCAGGAGACTCAGGGGATGGCCAGGAGACAGACACCACTGCATTTCACAACTGCAAATGGCTCGCGCTCCCCCCCCCCCCCCCCCCCCCCCCCCGCCGCCACCACCCACATTGGGGTGTGTTTGTAATCTCTAGACGTCGAGTTTGTATCTCCTGCTCATCTCCAGTCGAAACATTCCTTCTTGTTTACTGGTCCTCTCCCAGTCACAGGCTCCCAGTCAAGCAGAGGAGCTTTCATTTCCTAGGGACATCTTGCATTCATTAGGACATGTTGTTATTGACTTACAAGGCTGCTAATTCTCAAGGTCCAATTCAGCCCTCAAAACCACTAACATGTGTGCTGGGGAGTTGCTACATCGCTGCCACCAGCCAAGTGTGCTCAGCAGGCACAAAGGGAGCCCAAATTTAAAGCCATCTTCTCCATCACCTCGCTGGCAGGGAGGTTTGGGTCCTCTCTGCTGATGCTCAGGAGCTTCAGCCCTAAAGGGCACCTGCATCCCATGCAGGGATGGCTCTGCCTGAGGCACAACTGCCAGGGCAGCTCAAATATTTGCCCTCTGCAAACGGGAGCGGCGGGTCCACGAAAAGCAGCCGCGACGCCGGGGGAGATGCTGTGGGGTGATGGGGACACCTGGTCCCCCAAAGCAGCGCCTGGCTGCAGGCACAGGGGACACACAGGCAGCCCCCCAGACTAGGAGCAGAGTGTGGTGACCCTGTGGGGTGGGAGGGTGAACTCTGGCTCCCAGGGCTGCACCGCGAGACGGCGCCGGCAGACGCGTCTTAGGAGGGAATTCAAGTGGTTTGAGAAGTTGCCTCAGCCACGGATGAACTGCACCAGGCAACCACAGGTGGGCTCCTTGTCTGGGCCCAGCATTAGGTAAAACAGGTTTGCTTAACTCCCCATCTCGGGGTACTTCTCCCTGCCTGTGGTACCCGGGCAGCCGGCGGGGAGGGGCAGCTCCCGAGGTGCCTCCGAGCAGCCCCACCGACTATATATAGTGAGCCCAAGCTCTCAACTTGAGCCCCCGGGGGCACTGACTCACCCACAGAGGTGGATTAAAGCCGGGTGGCTGAAGCAATTCCAGCCCCCAGCTGCCGGCCCCACCCCGGCCGGGAAGCTGCAGCCCCCACAGCGGCGATGGCTGAACCACATGGAAGCAGCGCCGTGTTTACAGGCTGGAGAATGAAAGCAGGGCTGGGAGCCTGTGCCCAGCCAGCCCGGCAGCCACGGGATCCACAGGCTCCCCGCCACGATGGCTGGATGATTGGGATGATTGGGGATGATTGGGATGATTGGGGATGATTGGGATGATTGGGATGGTGGTGGGAGCAGGAGCAGGAGCAGGGGAGAGGCCGAGGGGGATGTGGTGGATGCACCTGCACAAGGACCACTCTTGGAGGTGACCTCTTGACTACTCACAGCCTTGACAGTGCTTTTTCCTTGGCCAAGAAGCTGAGACCTTGTGCAAAGCTCGAGGGAAAAGAGATGGAGCTGCACCCACAACCTCTGGGCCAGCACTGGGCTGGTACAAACCACATCCCCACTCGCCACCTTCCCTTCCCCAGCTTTTGCAGGTTTGGGTGGCACTGGGGGCAGGAACCCCCTTCTCTGGTTGTCCATAGCCTGGTGTGGGACCAGGAGCTGGGGCTCCCAGCATGAGGATGGTCAGGGATCACACAGGGTGGCTTAAAGTCCTTCAGAGAGGGATGGAAAACCTGCTTCTCTGAGGCAGAGGTGCTGCAAAGGCCTTGTTTGGGGCCACCTGGAAAGGGAGAGCCAGGAGCAGAGCTCCCAAAAAACATGCAGTCTGCAAAGGTGGTTTTGGGTGCCAGCTGGAGGAGTCTCCAGGGATGGAGCCTGATGTGGGACAAAGAGCAGCATCTCCCATGACCCAGCTGCTGGCTGGGACAGCCCCCATTCCCAAGCTGAGCCTGGCCCAGCACACATCACCAAAGCAAACTCCATATCATTATCCCCCCACCACCACCACCTTTCCAAGCAGTTACCTGAGCAGAGCAGAGGAGTTATGGCAGCCAGGAACAGCACTGGATCCCTGAGGTGTTTACACGGGGCACGGGGGCAGGAACACTGCCTGGCACATCCTCACACACACACAGGAGCTGCTCAGGTCATGGAGCACAGAGAGAACAGCTCTGCCACGGGCCCAAATCCACATGGGAACAAGGGGAGTCACAGGATTTGCATCCTGAGGTTCAGCTGCAGTGCAAGACACTGGGGAACAAGGAGACTTCCCGGCCTGCACGAAGTCTGGGTGTCTCCCTGTGCTGCAGGAGCCAACCCTGCCCAGCTGCTGGGACACAGCACGGCCTCGGGCAGCACAGGGAGCAGCACCACCCTCCTCCAGGGATGCTGCATCCCGGGAATGGGCTCCTTGGGCAGCAAGGCTGACCCTGCTGCTGCAGTGCTGAGGTGCTTTTAGAAATCAAACTCCTGGAGTGCTTTGGGAAAGGCCAAGAGCTGCTCTCAGAGCTCGTTACGGGGACCAAATCCCAGGAAACCCAGCCTTGGGCTCCTTCAAAAAACTGATTCTCAGGCCATGGCTAAGAGGGACTGGAGTTCATTACCATGTGTTTAATGAGCAGGACAGAGGCACCTCACACAGGCAGGAGTAAGGGCAACCTGTAATTAAAGGGCTCAGCTAATTCTTCCTGGGTTCAGGTCATCACTGCACTGCCCCTCAGAGCACTTTATCCTCGGAAAATGCCAATCCCAGCCACTGCTCTTGAGTGACTGCTGAGTACATGGGTGACACCAGGCCCAGTGAACCACCTGCTGATCAATGCCAGGATGGGACAAGTCACCACAGGGCTGGTGACCTTAAAGGATGGCATTCAGCAGGTTGAATAACCAAAAAGGTCCCTTTTGGCATTAAAAATCTGCATCTCACCATTGGAAAAGCAATCCCAAAAGTCTCCAGTCAGGAAGACACATCTCCAAATGCAGCTGTTCATGGAGCCACGTGGATCTTCAGAGGCCCAGGAGAGGTGGGAGAGGGTCTTCCCAACACACAAACCCATCCCTTGAGAAAGCTCAACGGCACCAAATTGTTTTAAAAGGCCTTAAAAACCAGCAGCTGAAAAATCTAACCGGATCATTTCCTCCTGGACATATTTGGGAATGTATTTATTTTATATCTCGTGAAAAAAAAAAAAAAAAAAAAAAGAAATTCCAGGATGTAAGCGAGAAGCCAAGAAATAAAAAAAAAAAAAAAAAAAAAATTAAAAAAAAAGGAGGGGGGGGGGAAAGAAAGAAAACAAATTTGAACCGGGGCTGTTTTACGTGCAGTATTAAATCTCCAGCACACAATGAATCATGTAGTCCTGGGTCTAACAAGGAGGACTCCAGAAAGTCTGTAGCATGAAGGAGTCACTGGAGACTCTAAGAAATATGACAAGCTCGGTCCAAAGTGCACAAAAGAAGGGTTTTGGGGATTTTTTTTAGTAAAGGGGAAAGAAAAGGAAAAAAAAATATCCAATGGTAAGGGGAAAAAAAACCCAAACAAAACAAACCCTCTGAAATTACAGTCCTACAACAGCTTCATTTGTATAATCCCTCTGTTCCAGGTCCCAGGAGGGTGTTTATGGGGGGACAGGGCTCTCACCAGCCAGGATGAGCACCCAGATCCCAGAGAGCTGGGGCTGGAGCCCAGGGAGTCACCAAACCTGTTCCCTCGCCCCAGGCAGGCTGGTGTTTACAGGACAGAGGTGTCTGAGAGCTCTGACACGTCCCTCACCCCCCTGGGGGCAGTTCCCCGGCAGCTGGAGATTTTTCCTGACATCCAGCCTGGATCTGCACCTCTGGTTTTCCTCTCCCTGGACAGCAGTTCCCCTCACAGAGATCCTTGCCTTGTTTCTCCAGATGATGCTCCCTCTCCTTTCCTTTGTCCTGCTCCGGGCTCCCAGTCTCTCCTCTCTCCTAGGAAATTCCAGCAGTAGTCACTCACCTCTGAGGTTTGACCTTGTGGCCTCCAGCCCTGACTGCCCCTCTCAGGGCAGACACACAGGAAAACCCTGGGGGAAACCTCTGCCCTCCTGCAGCTCTGGCAAAGCCTCTCCAGCCTCTTCCTGTACTGGGGAAAGGCACGGGAAGAGACTCCCTTACCCATGAGCTGGACAAGGCAGGAGCCACATTCCTCTCTTTGGGGCTGGAGATCCTAATGGATGGAGCTGGAGGAAGATCCAGTGTGATCCTAAGGTTGGTTTGGGTCTGGAGAGAGGGCATGGAGCCAAAAGCTCTGCAGGATCTGAGGTGCCCAAGAGCTCCAGGAGTGATGCTGAGTGAGCACAGAGGCAGAGCCTCCTCCAGAGCCCCTGGAAACCAGCAGAGAGAACCAGCCCCCAGCACAGCAGAGACCCAAGACCCTTGAGCGTGGTCCCACCATGGCCCCCCACTGTCCTACAGAGATGCTGCTTTATCTGCCACCCAAAATCAGCCAGTGCTGCCCCACGGCACAGCAACACCTCCCCATTCCCGAGGCAGGGAGCAGAGTCACCTTCATCTCCAAACCTGCTCCAACCCCTGTTCCCCAGCTCAGGCTGCCCTTCTGTTCCCCAGAGCAAAACCTTGGGAATCTGCAGCAGCAGCAGGCAGCTGTGGATCCTGCAAAGAGCAATCCCTCCCTCCTGCCAGGGGGTCATTTCCCTTTGTGCCAGGACAAGGAGCAGCTGAGCTCCAGAAGTTTGCCCTCACATGGACTGGGGGGGGGGGGGTGAGCCCAAAACCCCCTCATTCCTTAGCCCAAAGCAGCCACATCAACACAGGAATGTCACTCCTTGCCCAGTCCCACCAAGCTCCAACTGGGGCCATCAGTCTTTATAAAACATGGAAGGGAGAGTGCACAAGTCAGCAAAGGAGCGGGGCAGGTGGAGGGGTCTCCAGAAGGAGGGAGCTGCCCCTTTTTTTTTGGTACAACAAGAGGCTGAGGGAAGGAAAACATGAACCTGTCACTCGGCTCAGCCTGGCATCAGCTGGGCACTTGCCAGGCAGCAAAACACTCTGTGGTTTCACTCCATCCCCACCATCACAGGCCCTGCTGGGGAGCTCCCTGGCTCCTCGGAGGGACTTTGATGCAGGATGGATACAGCAAAAAAACTGGGGAGGGGCAGAAAGCTCAGCCCGTGGGCATGCACAAGCACAGCAAACTCGTTCCCTGGCCTTTCATCTGCTTAATAACATGCTTTCTGTGGCATCTACAGAAACCTGCTAATAGCAAAGAATATGAGCTCGTCTAAAACAGGAATCCACCTTCCCCGTGTGCTCCCGGCTGGGATGGAGCGTGGGGAGCACCAGGGAGGACAGTTACCCAGGCAGGGAGCAGCAGGGCCCAGGAGCATCTGCTGTGTCACCAGCAGCATCCACACTCCCTGCTTGACTCCCTGGGAAATGGGAAGGGTTATTGCTTTGATAACACCTGAAGTGCTCAGCTCCAGGGAAACTCCTGAACTTCACCACGGGAATTTCCTACGTGCCCGAGAGGAAAACCTGGTATCCCAAATCATTGCTGGGGCCAGAGCAAAGGGATCAGCAGCAACCTCTGCCAGAGGGGACAGCAAGGCAAGGACCTTCCCACTGTCCTAAACAGAGCTTGTGTCCCCCACAAAATGGCCCTGGAGGGCACCATCCGTGTCCAGTGCTGGGCACATTCCAAGGAAGGCCCAACAGGCTCCTTGTCCCTGGCTTTTCCAAACTCCTTCTGTCAGATAATCCTGTATGGCCTTAGGCAGGGCTAATTCAGTATTAGGAAAAAAATACATAATTCAGCATGGAAGAGGCTCCCACATGGCCCTTGGAAAGGGGAAGGAGGCAGGAAGGGCTTGTGGTGCAGCACCAGGAACTCGGGAAAGCTGGGTTTGATGCCTGTGTCCCACCTACTACAGGAAAACAGGGACATGAAGCCTTCAGCTCTCACTGTCACAGTGTTCCTGGAAGGGGCTGACAAGTCTTGTGGGAGAGATGAAGGAGTGAGAGGGGCTTTTCTTCTCAGCTCAGCCCAAACCCCACCTGCAGTGGGGACCTTTGTGTCAGAGCTGCAGCGACCCAGCTTCCCACAATGGCCACTGGTAACTGAGGTGGCACCAAAGCCACATCCCATGGGCAGGACACGGGAATCCAGCAGCAAAGGTCATTTCAGGAGCCTGAACTCGGCTCTAATTAGCACTGGGCACTGCACAGGCAGCACAGAGCAGGAGGAACCTCCCAGGGATCCAGCCATGCTTGGGATCCTCGTGGGGATCCATTAAGGATGGGCCAGAGATGGGACCATCTGTGGGACAGAGATGGTCTTAAATGGCATCATAGGACATGCTTGTGCCACTGACTGCTTGGCAGGGTTTGGAGAGAGGCATCACCCAGCCTTCAGCTCCACAGGGTCCTTAAAAACTACCTTATATTGAAGGCTTTGTGCAGGCTGCAGAGCTGCCTCAGTGCTTTGGGGCATTTTGAGAATGGAGGCTCCTCCAGCAGCAAACACTCATCCATTCCCAGCATTCTGCTCTTGTGGGATGAGGAGGGATCTGGAAAAAAAACAACACAAAAGAAGAGAAAAGCACCCAAAGATGTCCTGCTGTCCATCTATGGCCATCTCTGACCTGCACCCCCGGAGTGTGACACGGGCCAGCACATCAGAGGTGTGCTGCAGAGCCTGGAACAGGGGGACAAACGTTTCTCTAAGCCAAGCCCAAACACACTCACACTGTTAAAATAGGGCCAGAACAGAGTATTTCGGCTCCCTTCGCTCTCAAGCGTTCCCCGGTGTCTGTTTTCTCCCTTCTCCACCGAGAAGAAGCCGTGGGATGTCGCGGGAGCCACCAAACCCCGGCGTGGGGAAGGTGCAGCCCCCGGGGTGGCCCCGGCCGGGGATGGAGCCGGAGCCCACGGCTGCTCCCCGGAGCTGCCGGGAGATTCCCTGGGCCGAGCCTGACCTCCACAGGCCGCCTGGATCATGACAGCCCCTCGCTGCTCCTCGGGACCAGCAGCACCTGGAAAATATTCCCAAAGAGTGCAAGCAGGAATAGCGCCCTTTCCCCTCCAAACTGCCCCGGTGCCACCGGAGCTGCGGGATCTGGGACTGCCTCCCTCGTGTCCCAGCAACCGGCTCGGGGCACAGGAGCTCCTGGGCTTGTTTCTCCTCTCCTGATACATCCAGGGCTTCTTCCCTGCTGCTGCCTTCCCTTGTTCCAGAAATTAGGAGGTTGCAAGAGACGTGGATGCTACAGGAGGGGAAGATTCACAGTGCATGAAGCTGTTGGTCTAACAGGGCTTTCCATGCCCTGAGGAGCCCTTTGGGCACAGAAGATAGAACTTCATGGCCAGGAGCAGACACAGGAGTCCTGATGTCATCTGCTCAGACAGGACTGTTCACACCTTTCCACTGACACAGAGCCTGGAAAGGCTTATCCCCTACCCCGTTAACAGTAGGGCAGTTAACACTCAGTTAACACTGAGGATTTGGTTTTCAGCTCAAAGTGAGGAAAACATCTCATGGGTGTAGCTGATACTGAGGCTCCTTTTCCAAGGCATTCTGAGCGAACGCCCCACCGGAGCCAAGTCATCCCTGGAGGGCAACAGCAGCTCCGGAGCCTCCTGCCTGACTGAGGTTTCCACTAACAGCTGCTGATCTGAATTCCTAGACACAGCATCTGCCTCCTCAAAGCCTCGGGTTTGTCTGGGTGTCAGTGCCAAATTCCAGAGCTCCCCGGCGTCCCGGCGGATCCGCTTTGCCCTCCCCAGAGCCGGCCCAGCATGTGACGGGAAGGGGCAAGGCCCCCCCAGAAGGGCAGTTGGAGCTGGTGGTGCCAGCGGGACTCCAGAGCAAGGAAATCAAAAGGAGGGTTGGTCAGAGCCTGGGGGAGAGAGAGTGAAGTCAGTGACACGGGCAGGGCTGAGCGAGTGGTTTGCAGGTCTGAGGCCTCTGGCCAGATGTGACAGGAGCTGCTCCATGTCCTGAACCCACCCCACTGCTCTCCCTCGGGCCCAGCCTGTGTGCCAGCACTGGCAGGTTCCCCCACAGCTGCCCAGCCAAGGTTGTTCCACCAAGATGTAACAACCCCCTTCGAAGGGCTTCGGAGCAGCTGCATCCACGGCACAACATCCAGTGCTCCAAGGGGCAGGTTTTCTCTCTCCCAGTGCCACTGCAGGTGGGAAGTGCGGGAACAAGCAGTGGGAAAACAGAGCCTCTGACATGGAGCCTCAAGACCTTCTCTGGGTGCTGTGCCACGATGCCACCAGCCCTCTCACCTGGGTCACTGGACTTCTCGCCCTGCACTCCTTCCTGCTCTGCTGCTACAAGGGGAGACTTGCTGGACTAGTGCTGTGGAGACACGAGGAAAAGTGTCCCATGAAAAGCCTGGCAGCCAATTTGATGCACTGTCTGCAGAGCCAAGTGTTTATTCCCAAGTGAACTCTGCACAGAATCACTCCCGGGCTGGGCAGGGATCAGCACCACAGCAAGGGTGTAAATAAAATTAGGAGTCCAACATTGATTCCAGTTTGCCCACTAACAGCGTTCCCATTCACTCAAGGAAACATTCCCAGGAATTGCTCCTATTTGCTGTCTGGCAATCCAGGCTGTGTTTTTCCCCTCTGTTGAACCAACACTCCTGATAAAGGCGGGAGCCTTCCGGCTGCTCCCTCAGCGTCAGGATACAAAGAGCCCTCACCTTTCATCGCCTGTTCCAACCACACAGCGTGGCCAGCCCTGGAGAATCAGGACTCCCGGATTCCTTCCTGGCCCTTCTGCCCAGGGGGGCCCTGACATGTGTCCCCTCTGCACTGGGGTGGGTGCCTTTGTGAGCTCAGCTCGGGTGATAAGATCAGCCCTTGGGAGCAGCACGGCTGAGCAGGGCGGTGTCACCCACACAGGGCACCCAAAATACAGCTTCACCCCTTGGGCCGGGTCAGGGCCGGGGATCTGTGCCCCAGACACGCACTGGGTGACTCACAGGAGGGCACCCAGAGGCAGCTCCTGCTCTGGGTAACCCGGAGGGACCCCCAACGAAGCTGTGGAGCTCAGCTATTCCTGGGAACCAGTCACGGCTTGCCTGGGTTTCAAGGCCTTCTCTTATCTTGTGCAGCAGCTCGGGCTCATTGTGCAATCTCCCCACTGGAGACGTTACCAGCCAGGATTTATGGCTTCTGTAGTTTCCCTTTCATCGGCCCAGCTGGGGAAGCGCTGGCGGAGGATGAAAGCTGCTGCTGGGGAGGGATGTCAGGAGAGCACTTCAAAGGCTCCCGGTGCTCTGGTCGCGTTAGGATACCCGGGATCCTTCTCTTGCAGCCATCCAGCACTTCCAGGAGCCTCTCCCTCCTTAAGCACAGGCTTAACCATTTGGACCCGGAGTGAAGCACCTGCAGCTCAGCTCTCCAGGGGCAGGATCTGCCCTCAGGAGCCCCCAGCAAGTTCCTCCTCACCCACAGCACGTTGCACAGCAGCACCTTCCTCCTGCCCCCAGCCCTCTCCAAATACTTCACTCCCAAAGAAAATGGAAGTGCCAGCTGGCTCAGACCAGCACAGTGGCCACCACAAATCCAGTCTGGAGCAGGAAGTTTCATGGGAAAGCTGAGCAAGCTCTGCTGTAAGGAGTAACTGGCCATAAGGGAAGTCTGGGCTGGAGGGAAAGGCCAGAGGGAGCCTGAGAAGGGATTTGGACACGGATCTTTGTGTCACGTTGCCCTGTGGGCAAAGTCACACTGTGAGAAAGTTTGCTCATGAGCATCTTTCACTGCCCACTGGGACAAAAGGATCTCAGACCAACTGAGCTGGTCTGTCACACTCCGGTGCCTGGAGGGACCCAGAGACAATCCCCACCCTGTGAGCTGCCTGCTGGTGTGCAAAATTTCCTTCCTCAAGGAATCTAACAGAGAACAATCCACCCAAAGGTCAGAGCAGCATTATTTCACGCTCCTTGTGTGCTCATTCTGGCTCCAAGCCCACAAAAAGCTCAGAAATTAAAGCCCCTTGAAGAAATCCCACACTGAACCTTCAAACCCCCCTGGCCTGCAGTAAATGCTCCTGTGCTGTTGTGGACCTGAGTGCTGGGCAAGTGGGTGCAGCGAGATGAAGAGCCAGCCACTGCCTTAAAACCCAGCAAAACACAGACTTGCAGGAACTCCCAGTCCCTATAAGAAACACTGCCTGGGGAAATTAAAACTCAGAAGTAGCTGAAGCAGCACATGCCTTGCCCACACACAGGAGCAGGAGCTGCAAAAACTGCCAGCATTTCCCTCCCCTCTGTCCTTGCCTGGTGTCACAGGGGATGGCACCTGGAGGGCAAAGAGCAGTTTGAGTTGTCCAAGTGCCCCAAAGGACAGAAAGAACAGCACAAGCTCCATCGTTCAGTTGTGTTTCAAACCCAGCCACGAGCAGGAGCCCACGGGGACGATCAACCCACCCAGGGATGGATCAACCCAGCCAGGGATGGATCAACCCACCCAGGGCAAACGAAAAAACTCGGCTATGAAGCCACAGGACGGGGCTGAGCCCTCGCAGGGCCTTGTGACGCTCGTGGAACGTCACTCCCAGTTGCCAACAAAGCTGATAAACTGGAGTCCCCGGGACCAGCAGGGCCAATAAAAGCCGATTTCCTCAGGGCACCTGCCCTTGTCCTCAAGCAAACCCCCTCCAGGGCAGCAGCCTCAGCTCCCCCCTTCACCCCAGGAGCTCCCGAGGTGCAGCAGTGCTGGGGCTTGTCTGGAGCTACACGGGTGTGTTTAGGCCCCAGTTCTGCTGCCACAGCAGGTTCATTGGCCAAGCTCTGCCCCCAAAAAGGGTCTTCGCTTAGATCTCAGAGGATCGCCCCTGATACTTCTACGTCTCCTTGTTGGTATCTATGGATGGAAAGTACTACCAAAAATCTTCCAAAGGAAATCATTCCTTTGAATTTTTGAAATTATTTACATGGAAAAAAAGGGGGGGGGAATCTTATACCCTACATTTTAATTTACTCTACGTTTTCGCTACAAATGGAAACTGCCTGACACAGACAAGAAATGAATTGGAGGCCTCCAGAGTCAACTCCAGGGAACTGTTGCCCAGATCATCTTTCTTCCTCATTAGACTCTTCCCAACAAGAATTGCATCCCCAAAAAACAACCTCCAACAACTGTGCAGCTCCAGAGCAGTAGCACAACGTGGCTGTTCACAGGGCCCAGCTTTGTGTCTAAAAGCAGCAAAGTCTCTAATGAGGCTTGAGCCTCAGGCAGTAAATTGTTCAGGAAGACAACCAGGGTCTCTGTCTTTTTCCCACCATCCCACAACAACTGCAGGAGCATCCAGGAGCATGGTTCTCCCAGGAGAGCTGTGTGCACACAGCAGGACCTCCCAGAGCAGCTGGGAAAAGGCAGCTCGGCGCTACCGGGCACTGACTGCAGGAGGCTGGAGCTGCTCTGCAGGAAAACAGGACCAGCTGCAGCTGTGCTCCGCAGCTGGATAAAGGCATCACACAGCAAAGGCTGCAGCAGGGGGGTGTGGAACCGAGGGAGAAACAGCAGGAGAAGCTGTCAAGGATGGGGGATCCAGCTGGGAATGCAGAGTCAAGACTGACCAGCCTGAGAGCTGGGCAGGAGTCACAGAAGGGACCCACAGGAGTCATCCAGTCCAACTCTTAACTCTGCCCAGGACATCCCCGAGGGTCACACCCTGTGCCTGAGAGTGTTGGCCAAACTCTTGCTGAGCCCTGGCAGGTTTGGTGCTGCGACCACTGCCCTGGGCAGTCTGACCAACAAGCTTCCTGTTCCCAGCTCACGTCCCCCTGCAGACCTGATAGCTAGTATTTTTAGCTGTTTTCTGGGTTCTGCTCCCCCTCCAAGCAATCCCACTCCCGTGACCCACAGTCCCTTCTTCCCAGTGGGAAGGCCTGGAACAGGAGGCTTGAGAGGCACACCAGATCAAAGGAACCCCTGCGCTGCCGCGCTCGGCCGGGCAGGCGCCGCTCGCCCTTGACTAAGCTCCCTGCTTGGCACGCTCCCAAACCTGCTGCCTTTGAGTGTTTGACTGCTCACAGAAGCTTCTCACAATCAGCTTTTCTGATCACACATCGTTTAAAACGTTGCCACGTTCTGCCCCCAGAGCTCAGCACCGTCAGTGATCTCTCCCCGGCCACCGCGTGGACAGGGGAGGGTGTTTTAACCAGAGACTCATTAAGAGCAGCAGTATCACTTCAATCAGGCTCCTTGAAATAAGAATTCCGTGTGCAAACTGACAAAGTCATTCTCCTGGGTCCTGCCAAGCCCTTTGCCGTAGGCAAAGCAGTTGAGACGTCCCTTAGCATCAACTCTGTTTGTTTATTTATAAAGTTCACATGTTTGATCTTCGTTTAGCAACTGTTTTCATCTCTCTGGCCGGTGGTAAGAACACAGCAGTTCTTCTCTTGAGTCAAAGAATCATGAGTTCTCTTCTCCCAGCTCTGGAAACCATCCAGCATCAGCTTTGAGAGCTCATCCCAAATTTAGCCAGGCCAAGTGCAGGAGGCTCTGCAGGGCTGCTCAGCTCCACACTGCTCATCTCTCACAGGTACCAGCCAGGCTCTGGCTGTCACCTTGAACTAAGACTTCCCAGGAGTTACCTCACAACACTTGACTAATTCCCCTCATTTTGAACACAGCCATCACAGCCCCGAGTTGCTCAGCCACCACAACCTTTGGGAGTCTTGGAAAAAAACCTGGACTGAAACACTTTGTTACTGCCTGAGCTGCTGTGTTTTGTTTCACTGGAGATTAAACTGTTTTCAGTCCCACCACTCTGCCTACAGACTTCAGGAGACCCCCCCCAAACCCAAGCACTCGGGAGGGAACCAGTCACCAGATGCAGGGAATCTTGCTTTGCAGTGAATTCAGTGAAGCAAAGGCCTCGAGCAGCAGCTCCTAAATGTTTGTGATTAAAACCTCAGTTGCTCCTCATGGACCACTGACCCTGTTAACACCATCCCCTGATCTGGAAGTCCAGCAAAGGCTCTCCTTGGCCTCCTGTGATCCACTGAGAAGAGTTTGGGAACCACTGCAGTTAAACACGTTCTTGATCAATGAGTCACTGCATCCACCTTTTCTCCTGGAGACTTTCAGAGGCAGGAAAACCCTTCAGACACTCAGCCCATCCTCAGCTTTCATTGGAACCAGTGTCCAAGAGCCCTCAGGCAACCACCTTGAATGAGTTCCCTTTCCATCCCACTGAAAACAAAGGTTTGTCCAGGTTTCTTCTTCCTTTCATAAAAATCTCCACTACCCTCTGACAAATTGGTTCCTTCCTATGCCAGGAAGTGCCACCCTCGGAGTCACTTCCAGGGTCTCCTCAGCCTTTCAGCTGCTGCATTTTGCTGCTGTTTATAAGAAAAAAAGAAAAAAAAAAAGTTGGGAAAACAATTAGAAAATTGTTTCTGGAATTTTCACAGCACAGTTAACACAACTGAAGCTTTCAGCAAACACTGTGCCTCTGCAATAAGAAAACTGGAGCTCCATAAAGTGTGCTAACTGCTGAAGGAGTGAAGGTAAATCAGGGCATTGCCCACATCTTGGAATGATCCCTGTAAAACATGGAATTATGTACAAAGTCCTGGTTTATTTCTAGGAACTTCTCAGTGAAACATCACGAAATTAAGTTGATGAAGTATCTGAAATAACAGCTCCAAACACGGTGCCATAGGAAAGATCTCGAGGTGAACCAGCTGCTCAACCCCACCAGGTCTGCCCTGGTTTAGCACCAGGGACTGACAGCACCTTCCAGACTGGCTTAGACTCAGAGACAGGACAGACAGGAGGCAAATGGATCACAAATACACCTGTGGTCTAACTGAAGCCTCCTCCTTTGGGAGGAGGGAGGTGGCCCAACATTTCAGTCACTGCAGGTCTCACACCAAGGTGAACCAACAACTACCACTAATCCCGGCTCAGGTGGTCCAGAGCCTGAACCACTGGAGTCCATGGCAAATCTCCAGACTAGTTTTCCCTGGGAATGTGGCAACATGTTTGGGAGAGGTAAGCCAGAGCTCTGAAACCTGGATTCAAGCCAAGCTGAGGATTATTTGGATCAGAGCTGTCCCTGGGCACAGGTCAGAAATGTTCAGGCTCAGCAGCTCCTCTCGACCTCTGAAAGTCTTTCCATTGCTCACATCAGCAGCTACACACAACTGTCTGCCACTGGGCTCCACAGCTTTCTCCAGAGCCAAAATCCAGCTGGTCTCTTGCTGGGATGTCCAGGAGGAACCTTAATCACCTGGGGGGGGTCATAAAAACAAAATCTAGAAAAAAATGCAAAGGTTACTAACGAGTCACAAGCAGCTCTTGCAGCAAATCACGATTATACACAACACATATCAGATATCCCAAGACTGCTGACAAGCATCCTCTTCCCAGCTCAACACTATTCCCTGTCCACCTCTCAGGGATGTGTGTGACCAAACTCAGAGCAGGTGACTGCAAACCTCACTGCAAACCACCTCTGACCTCAACCCTGAGTCAGTAAAAGCCTGGAATGGACCTTCAGGATCACCCAGTCCCAGGGACACACACAGGGATCCAAGAACATAATCCTACTCAGGGTTTGATTGCTGGATTTGCAGCTCCCACCAACACCTTCCTGTGCCAGCTCAAAGTCAGGTGATGGCATCCCAGATCACAGGCCCTGGGAATGTCTCCTGGATTCCACAAATTTCCTTTCAAAAACAAGAATCAGAGCCCAGCTATGCCTCAAACACTCATCAGACAAGAGATTGATGTGATAATGCTTGGGAAGTTTGGGAGAAAACTTCCACTAGTGGCTGGTGGTCTCTGCTCTGCAGACCCAGGGCCTGATTGACACCCCCAATTAAACCAAGGCTTAAAAACCCCCGGGGTTTTCCAGGGCTGGTTGAGAGATATTTGAAAGGAAAAGACAGTAAAGAAACACGTCTGAACCTCAGAATAAATCCACAGATTCTGTAGGTGGGATCAATCCAGTCTCAACTCATGGAATGGCCATTTAATGGGTTACCTGGGTGGAAACAAGTTGAACCAAACATGAGAGTTTTGGTGGTTTTTTAATCAAGTTTCACAGGTTAACTCTGAAAACCTGTACTCTGTAGGTAAGCAGGCTACCAGAATTTGTTCTGAAGAGCTACCACTCAAAATCTGAACAAAATCACACTTTTCATAATTTCCTTAGGAGTCATTATTTCTCAACTCATTCTTAGTTTTAAGAAAGTTCTGACTTTAAGGGGCACAACAACAAGTTATGTTAGAAATAACATGTATTCTGCCTGAAATCACACCACCACCAAAAAACAACAACCCTGAAGGCCAAAAATGGAGATTATAATTACCACAAGGCTGTGTTGTACAGTTCAGTACCACACTGCAGACGTAGATGACACACCTGAGTCTTCAGAAATGAGAGAAAGATCTGCTTGGTAGTGAAAATATAATTTTATTTAACAATAGCTGCCAGCAGTATACTGGTATATCTGTAAAAGATGTTCCAGAGAGTGAAAGACACAAGCAAACTACAATAAATTGTATCAACTCTTCAAGTATTTCTGCAAACAACGTTCCAATCCTTGACGGGATCCCAGTTCTGCTCCCACCTCCTCCAGAAGCGAAGTGTCAGGAGTTGGTGGCACAGGTTCTGAGGCAGATGAAATATTTTTTTTTGTTTTTTTTTACCACTTGGGATAAAGCCTCCTCCTGGAAAATATTAATTGGACGTGCTCAGATAGTTCTGAGTGGCAAAGAGCACAACAAAGCTGACTGTGCTTCGCCACGTTTTGTTCTGCGCCCAGATAGGCATCGGCGGGTTTGGCTCCGGCACCTTCCACTTATTCATGTCTGTGCTCCTTTGATACCAAATGCTAATTTGCTGCTTTAGCATAAAAATTTGATTACATCTCTCTTCTTATCATGGAGCTGCACGCAGCTCTCAATCTGGTCCAGACATGCCCACTGTGGAAAAAAACAGCAATTTTATGGGAAAATGCAAATTGGGGGGGGGAAATGCTACGAGGGAGGGACTGTGTGTGTGGGACATCCACGGGGAGCAGCAGGGAAGAGCTGGACAGGGAAGCTTTGGAGAGCATGGAATTGCTCCAGAAGTTCACATGCCTCTTGTTCAACAGGCAGCTCTTCCACAGAAGGGATCTCTTGGAGAAGGAAAGTTTTGTTAAGGGGAAAAAAAACCAACACCCTACTCATGCATATATAGGATAATCTGTTCTCCCACACAAAAACAGGGTGCAGAAGATGGATTTTCCCTTTGTGTTCAGGAAATACACAAGTCACCTGTTTTAATGCGAATTTAAGCATATTTCAGCTTGAGAATAAAGTAAGTTATTCAGCATGCTAATACATGCAACCAACTTGCAAACTGGAATGCCAACTTGAAAGGGTAACTGCTGTTTTTAAATTGTAGAAGGGGCTTGAAGCAGCATTTTAAATTTAAACAGGGGGCAGATTAATTGCTGTTTGATGAAATTAAAAATGCATTTAAAGATCAGATTGTAAACAAGTTGACAGAAGTCAAGAATTTACATAGTTATGAAAGGGCTTTTTTAATTAATGTGGAGCTGGTGATTGGGGCCAGATGAAAGTGCTCTGCCCACACCAGACGCTGAGCCTTCCCCCAGTGCTCTGCAGGGATCACCTCCGGAGGTGAGAGCAGCTCCTCTCCAGGACATTCCTGGGCTCTCCCGAAGCCAGGAGGGGCTGGGCAGCTCCTGCCACAACAAAAGTGTGCAGCAGGAAGCCCGAGGGACAGCGAGTGCTCTCACCCAGGACAGTTACCAGCCATCACAACCCGGGCCTCGCTGGGAGATAAGAAATGCATTAGTTACAGCCAGAGCTCTGCCTTTGTTTACAAGCTCTCAGACAACAATCGTTAAAACACTGAGGAGAACGAGCTACTATGGTTTGGAGATTGCCTAAAAAGCAGAGAGGATTTATTATCAAGTGGTGTTTAAGGAGCTGGGGATTTGTTTGCAGCAGCTGCACCCCAGAAACTGCATCCCAGAGTTTGGTGCTCACACCCCCGGGGCCTGTGCACCACAGCAGGGCTGACCTGCTTGGAAAAGGGCTCCTAAACCTCCATCCCTACAGCTGCCAAGGGCCACCTCATCTGCTTTTTTTAAAGGGGAGTTCAGAACTTTAAAGGACATGCCCACAGTCACGTTGCTTCCTACAGTTTTGTTTTTAAAGGTGAGCTATGAGAGCAAAGAGCACCAAACCAGTGAGGGCTGGGGAGTTTTTTTTTTACCCTCTATAGTCACTAAAAATGTTGTTATCTAAATAAAAAAGATTTTTTTCTAGATGTCACGTTGTAGCAAAGACTGAGCCCCTACAGAGGATTATTATGGCTGAGAAACTTTATTCAGGAGGAGAACGTGACATTAGAATACAGTGATTATTAAAAGGCTACAGTTTAGGTTTTCCTAACCAGGTCACTCTGCAGCATTTCCTTTCTGTGCCTAAACACCTCTGCAATAAATCAGAACAGGGACTAAGTGTATCTAACACAGTTGCCTTTGAAAGACAAGTAACAGGATTTACTAACTGCCTTTATATTGGAATTCTAGCTCTAGGAAGGCAAGACAAGGCACCACAAGCCATGTATACAAATATGGATCTGGTTCTCTACCTCTTCTATGTCAAACTAACTCCATGGGTATATAAAGTAGCAAAAGCAGGACGCCTGTAAAAGTCAGGCTGGTTTTCAGAAAGCCAGTGCTTACCAAAAAAAATTAGTGTATAAAAGTGTTTATGTGAGCATTTTCCACGTTATTGCAGAATGTTAAATATTCCAAGAACAACCTAGCAGGAATAGCACTTTCCAGCTTCTAAAATCAGTTAAATATAAAAGTATCTTTACAAAAAAATAGGCATATAAGTCTAGCATTCTTTGGAGTTGTTTATGATGGTCTTTTAAAAATAACCTAACAGTTCACTTCATGCGTCAAACTCATTAATTTTAAACAAGAAAACTATTCCCTGGTTTAGAAATATTTGAAAATTGCTTTTAAAAAAATTGTAGTGCTATTCCTCAGCGTTGCTGTAAAAAGGTTATGTATAGTAGTGCAATGATTATGATCATGCAAAACTGCAGTCTGGGTGCACACACAAGCAAATTGGGATAAATTCAATGGAAAGGACTGGATTCCACACACCCCCTTCTTCACTAAAGTCATCAACAGATTTCCTTTCAGGAAAAAAAAAAAGAACAAACCAACCTGCATACTAAAATTTAAGGCAAATGTTCTCTTTCAAGGTCACTTTAGCTTTCTTCAGGAAAGAAAGAGCATATAAAAGTTCCCCAGAGGTTCCCATTTCATGGCTCTCAGGTCATTTTGCATCACTAATCATTGCACTGCTATTCACACGTTACCAACTAGGACACTACAGGTTACATGGACTTGGTTTATGACAGAACAGGGTTTGTTTTTTTTTAAGTAAATATCACCAAAAAGACCTATACAAAACAAAGGCTCTTAACTACCAAAAAGAAACCACTTGCAATTTTTCAGGTGAACAGGTGGCAGCTTCCAATTCTGCTGTTTCCTGATGGCCAAGGGCATCCTGACAAGTATTTGTCTGCTGCAACTCAGAATTCGGGACAGAAGTAGGTGTTTGGATCTCATCAAGCTCCTGAAGACACAACTAAAAACCACCTCTGAGCTTTGAACTTCCTGCTACAGCACTCAAGCCTAAATTCAAACTTCCCTGATGCTGAGGTCCTTCAAATCCAAGTTCCACATCGAGTCCATTCTCAACCACTACTGTGACTTCAAATCCAAGAGATTTCTTTTTTTCTAATTAAAAAAAAAAATAAATTCCAAATATTTTGCAAATGGCTCTTTTGGATAATAAGTTCCCTTCTCTATGTAAATAGGATAGACAAGCAGGTACAGTTCAACGTGTCACAGGTATGACAACTGTGTACAGATCTTCTGGAAAAGCAATAAATTCCAAAATACATAAATATTCCTTGTACCATACAGCGAGACAGTGTCCTAAACCAATTCATGGACAGGGACCAAATGTTTACAGAGGAAAGCAACAGGGGCAAGGCAATCCTTCACACTGAAGAATCCAGAGTTCCCCCAGTGCAACACGACTGCACTAATGATATTCAAAGGAGGTAAGGAAAAACAAGCCTATAATTAACCCTGCAAACTTTAGGTAATTACTGTACCTGGTCTATCCACCGTAACTTTGAATAACTGCGAGTTCATGCAAAAAAAAATTGCTATATCTTATGTGGAAGGAGCAGTCTGTTAGAAGCATTGTTATGGAATATGCAGGAAGTCATCCTTCAGCAAGTGCTGATTACTTGGTGAGTCTCTTGGCTACATCACTGTAAGCTATTTCGATTTCTTTGTCTCCAGGACAGGTGTTGGTGAACTCATCCCTGCTGTAAGCATTCGTCAGGTATCTCCAGATCCCTGTCATTTCCTTGGGAATCTCAAAGTTGCGGTACTTTTTGGCCACCACCTAAAGCGAAAGAATCGGGTTATGAATTTGCATCCTTCCACTTTAAAGCACTTTTCCACTGCTGGTCACTCTCTTGTGAGGTTGTCCTTCCAAGCAGGACACTCAGAGTCATTCCTAAAGGCAGCAGAAGCTGTTCCTCAGGGATACACCCGGCCCTGGCAGCTCCCTTTGGGTTTGTCCTCAGCCAAGGAAACACTCCTGCACCCAGGCAGAAGCTGGATCTGTGGCTCCATCTGCAGTACAGAACTGACACAGATCCCTGGAGACAGGGAGAGAAACCAAACCACGGTCCTACAGACACACCTGCACTCCTCTGGTTATCCCAGGCCACCTCTTCCCGGACTTCCAACTTTTTTTTTTTTAATACAATCCTTTTATTTCACATTGGGTCATTTCCTTGGTTGCACACAGGGCAGTTTTCCCTACAGGAGTGAGCAGACATCCACCTCAGCCATCAGCTGCTCACCTGATCTCCACCTTCCCTCTTCCACCTCACTGATCTGAGCACTACAACTGACTGTGCCCACGGGGGTCAGGGCAGTCAGAGGGGTTTGGGTTCTGCCAGTTCATCCTCTGCCTACAGGTTCACACCCCCACTGAACCCAGTGCTCCAGCCCCAAAGCCCTTGTGCAAGACCCAAATCCTGCTTCAGGTACTGTTAATGCTGTAGTTAAACTTACATGGGAGTCTACAAACAGTTGGAATTAGCTGGGCTCTAGAATGTCACAGAATTGGGATTAGCTGGGCTCTAGAATGTCACACAGAGTCAGAATTGGCTCAGCTCTAGAAGGTCCCACAACTGGAATTAGCTGGGCTCTAGAATGTCCCACAATTAGAATTGGTTGGGCTCTAGAAGGTCCCACAATTGGAATTGGCTGGGCTCTAGAAGGTCCCAGAATTAGAATTAGCTGGGCTCTGGAATGTCCCACACAGTCAGAATTAGCTGGGCTCTAGAATGTCCCACAATTGGGATTAGCTGGGCTCTGGAATGTCACACCCAGCTGGAATTAGCTGAGCTCTAGAATGTCCCACAATTGGGATTAGCTGGGCTCTGGAATGTCCCACAACTGGAATTAGCTGGGCTCTAGAATGTCCCACAACTGGAATTAGCTGGGCTCTAGAATGTCACACCCTGTTGGAATTAGCTGGTCTTTAGAATGTCATACAGCTGGAATTAGTTGGGGTCTGGAATGTCCTACACAGTCAGAATTAGCTGGGCTCTAGAATGTCCCACACAGTCAGGATTAGCTGGGCTCTAGAATGTCCCACAATTGGGATTAGCTGGGCTCTAGAATGTCCCACAATTGGGATTAGCTGGGCTCTAGAATGTCCCACAATTGGGATTAGCTGGGCTCTGCAATGTCCCAGGCCCTCAGCCTTTTGTCCTTCATCCTCCCAGCCCCCCAGGGCCCTACCTTGACGATGTGCAGTTTGGGCAGCAGGTTGCAGTCTGCCAGGGTCATCTCGTTGCCGTCCAGGAACTTGCGCGTGGACACGGGCACGTCCTCCATGCTGTTCTCGTCGATCTCGTCGGGCAGGGGCGAGTTCAGGTACTCGTCCAGTTTCTGGAGGGTTTTCAAGAGGCCACGTTCTAAGGCTGCAGAGGGAGTTTTAAGGTTGTTTTTTTTTTAAGAACAAAGCAAATCCTTATTTACAATATTGATACCAGCCACAGATCTGATAAACCCCTCACCACTGTGCTCCCCAGAACAGCCCCTACTCTGAAGGATTTGTAACCCCTGAGCAGTTTTTGTGGCAGCAGCACTGCTGGATCTGGCTTGATGGTCACCAGTAACACTGGAGTGGAACCAGAACCCCTTTAAATATCCCACACACTCAGGTTATTTAAAAGCTGGTTAATACACGAGTTTACACTAATTTAGAACACACTAAGACTGTCCACAAGGGTTTATTTTTGGTTTAAAAAGTGGCTTATGTCAGTTTGTTAAGACCGTGCCTAACTGGCTTAGAATTAAGAATTAGAATTGGAATTAAGCTATGTTGGGGTTTGTATACATTTAAACATAATCTGTTTAACATCACGTGCTCAGCAAAGAGCCACGACCAAACACAGAGCACCCGGGAGGTTTCTGGAATACAGCAGGTTTTGGGAATGCATCAGCAGAGGGCAGCACACCCCACAAAATCCCCAACTGTTTCTCAGCTGTTTACAAATACTTTGCATCTCCCTGTTTGAAATGCAGCACAAAGGCCTCCTTTGGTTTTCCCTCAAAGCACACTGAGGATGAAAGATTTGTACTAAACTATTTGAAGGTCCAGCTGTGAACTCTTTATCACTTATTGATCTCTGTGTTGCATCGACTGTTTTCCCTCCACACACAAAGGTCTTAATGCTTTAAAGAAAGCAACAGGGACTAAGCTTAGCTCAGAACTCTGAATGAGAGCCCTCAGTCCTACAGAGGGCAAATAATCAAGTGCAACAGATGCACAGAAACTCAAGCAGTGGGGTATGACACAAACACTGCATGAAATTTGGTTCCAGAATTTGGACTGGCTGTAAATATCCAATACCAGTGGTACTGACAAACCCTGCACACCCTGCTGATATTCTGAGTGAACACTAACTGAAGTTCTCTCTCAAAGTGTTAAAATCTTTGACATTAAACCACAGATTGAATTCCTGAGACTCTCCCAAGGGTCCATCAACACGCAGCTGAATTTGTCATTGAGACACTTCACAGCCAAGCTGCTCTGAAAAGCACAAGCCAGTGAACCCACGTGTGCCCAGGCACTGCCCCCCAGGTGACCCACCTTCATTAGCTTCTGGTCTGGAGTTTTTGATAAATGCAGAAAATTTGGCAAATATATCCATCCCAGCAGTGTTGGATTCTGGATGCTTTGGTGAAAGTTTTAGGTATCTGGAAAGCAGAAAGGAGCAGATCTACAGCACATTTAGCATAATGATGATCATCATATATATTAACTAGTACAAAATGGCCCTTTTTAAAAATATCTACATAATGTAGATTTACCAGTTTATCCATTTTGCTTTTGAAATGTAATATCACACACTTCCATTTAAGTTAAGATTTTAGAACCCACTTTTAAATCACTTTTCAGAAGATCACCAAAGTGTATCCCTGCTTTCTGAATCAGGCATTTGTTTCAAGCAGATAACAAACAGTTCATAGTCAGGGATCAAGCAGGTAAATAATAAAATACACTTGATTGTTCCCTGTACACACCAAAAAAAAAAAAAAAGTCTTTTTCCATTTAAATTAATATCAGCTGTTCCAGCATATTGTGGATTCCAAATCTTTTAACAAAAAAGTGAAGTCTAGTCACACTAAAAAGACAAAACAGTCTGTTAAAGGCAGTGTCTGGATTTTGCCTTTGCCTGCCAGCTGAGGAGAAGAAAGCCAACAGTTTAGGGAAAGCCTGAACACATCACAGCAGCTCCCCACTGCAGTTTATTACAAGTCAGGACTAAGTTTTGCAGAGCAGACTCATCTTCACCTGCATGGTTTGGACACCCCACCAGAACAGCCTGTGCCTGGCACCAAAAGGGAGTCACTGAGTTTGGAACTGCAGGAAGGATGACAGGACTCCACAGAGGACAATTTAAAAATAATCTTTAAGAGAAAAACAGTTCTTAATATAAAGATGAGGGAGCTGGAGAGGAGAAGGTCTGACAAGCAAGAACTCCAAACTATTTTCCATGTCTTCTCTTCAGTTTATTGACGCTGAAGAACATCCTCGTTGGTGCAGGAAACCCTTGTGAGAACAGTGTTTATCTAAGGGGACAAATCACCATTTTAACACTTACTTGGGTGGAGCCAAAACATCTTCCAGGAACTCTTCAATCTTATTCACATCTGTTCTCACTTCCCCATTGTATGTGATGAAGGGGGGGTGAGTGCCTGGAGCCAAATTTTGAAGGTCTGCTGGTTTTCTAGGGTGAAATACAAACCAATACCAGAGTGAGCAGGGGGCATCCATTCCACTGCCACAACCACAAAAGCCAGAGCTTTTCACATCCTTACGGCTTTAAAAAGAGATATCACCAGTTCTCTTTTTAAAAAGTGAGTTTACAACCTGATTAGCATTTTGAATATACTTCATAACAATTTAAAACACTTAAAGCCAACTGCTTCCTCCTACCTCTGGCTGTGTTTATTCTCAAATCAATACAATGTTGACTAGCAGGGGGATATATATACACACACACACACAAACACACTCTCTCTTTCCCAAGCTCTGCAGACCAGTTTATATATAGCATAATCTGTGCTCAGTGATAATCCTCCCCCCTTCACACAGACCTGCTCTGGAAATGAGCAACTCTGATACAGAGCAGTGTGTACAAACCATTTATCACGTGCCCAGGGAATCTGGTTTAGACAAACTGACAGATGCTTAAACATCACGTTTAAAATTATGCTGAAGGTTTCATCCAGTAAAAGAACTGTTTACAAATAAGAGCAGCACACCTGGGAGAGGAATCCTGGACATTAGTGTGAGTAGACACAAGAGAAACAGCAGCAAGATAAAATGCACATTTCTAACTTGTATGTCAGTTTTGGCAGCACATCTCACTGCTCACTCCAGCTCCGTGCTCAGTAATCCCTATCCAGCTAAGCCACTCTATTTTATAAGCAATTGGCTTCTCTCTCCTCTGGCTGTGCCTTGATGCTGCAGTGACAAGGCCCAGCTCCACGGGCATTCCTTTAAAGCCTGTGTGCCAGCTGGGCACACCCCCAGCTCCCTGTCACCCCAAAACACCCAACTTACCCTTCATGCCAAGCTCTCCCCTCTGCCCTGTCAGCAGAGTCAGATTTAAAGCCGAAATCAATAATGAGATGTGGATCCATCACAAGCTATAAAATCCAAAGCACCATCTAAGGAGCTGCAGCTGATTTCCCCAGTAAATCACCTGGGCATTAGTTGGTCCCACACCAGTGGCAGCAGAAACAGAATTAAGAACTGCCTGGCACTTGTGCAGCAGCACCACTCGAACCTCCCCTGGTGAGGGCACTGACTGCAGCCCCAGGACAACTGCTCAGAGGACACAGTCTGACTTCTCCATGTCCACGTTTCAGAGGACAGGCTGCAGTTCCCAGTCCCTGCACCACCCCTGTGGCTGACACCCAACCTGACACTCCCAGGCTGAGCCACCACTGCAGTGACATTTGCCAGGCTGGGCAGAGCAGCCCGACCACCCCCTCCTGCTGCCCCAGCACCAACAGCCACCAGTGCCCCAGCAGAGAGGATGCCAAGGTAAAGCTGCCCCTTGGTTACTGGTTGAACTAATGCAAACTGGACCATGACCCTTGGACTGGGTCTGTGCCCTGCACGACGTGGCCACGTCTCCGAGCCAGCCCCAGGCACTGGATTTCCAGGAACTGGATGTGCAGCTCAGGAAATCCTCCTGGCACATCAGGAACATCCACACACAGCCATGGGGGGCAGCACCAGAAAGCTTTCAGGGCTTTCAGGGGCACTCTGTAAACTAAGCCCAGTTTCCAAGTCCATCCTGTATATAAACATGGTTTTCCATTTCTCACAAAAGGAAGATCCCCTGCCAGAATTTCATGTCCTGCCCACTGCTGATCCTCTCACAGTGCCAAAGTGTACTTACCTGGCACTACATGTGGGACTGAATGAGAAAACTGATTTTCATACTTCAGAATATTATAGACACTGCATTAAGCCAGGTGACAGAAGTCTTATTAATACAGGAATTCAACTATTTTCAATTTTTAACCTTCAGAGAAGTTATTTCTCACTAATAGTTGCCATCACTCTCTCACTTTTAGGATTTAAAGTCTGTCATTGGTTAATGCTTTAAGTAGCTTAACACTTCATTTAAATACAGCTTTGTAACTCCCAACAATTACAGGAAGTCCTCGTGGCTCACTTCCAATTTTGCATGTTAGAGAGATAAAATTCCTCAAAAGGAATGTTATTTTAAAAACAAACACAGGCAAGACCACCGGATTTGCAACAATACTATCAAAGGCAAGGCTTTAGTTCAGAAGCAGACTGGTCTGAGGAACTAACCAAAAAAGTGTTCCAAAGAACCAGAGTGCACCTCAGGGACCCCAGAGCAATTTATTAATCCAGCCAGACCACCTCTACCTTGGAAGAAAAAGAAAGCAGAGATTAACATCCCCCAGCCAAGGCCCAAACATCACACAGGGTTTAACTTCCAGTTTGCTTCTCTTGCCAGGAGATCACAAACAAACCCTGGTTTACCACAGAGGAGCCACAGCCTTTAGAGCAGCAGTACACAGGAATATCCTTAAAAGGCTGACAGTACAAATTCCCTTAGCAGCCAAACAAGAAGGCAATTAAAAATACTACAGTGAAGTTTTACTTCAGAGATAAAACTGGAGAGCTTAAAAAGAAAAAAGCCAAACTAAAATTAAAAAAAAAGTCCACCTTGAATAACCATTCCAAACAATTCCATGATGGTTTGTACCTGCCCCAAACTTTACCAGGGTTTTTGGAGGCAGGGCCACATAATTAAGGATCTGGCTGTCACTGCCTCATTAAGTGGGCAGGTTCTTTAACACCAGGTATAAACATTTCCTGGCTTTGCCACAAACCAGAATGGCAGTTAGCATGCAGATCATTTCTTGGAGATCAGACAAAATCCAGCCCCCAAATGTAGTGTGTGCTGCAGTGATTTATAAATGACACATGTACTGCAAGGAGTGGGGAGGAAAAAATCAGCAATAATCCCCCTGTGCCCAGTTCCACAGCAGTTTTCACACTGCTTGAGGTGGATTCACCTTTTAATATTTCCTAATGTTGTTATTTAAAGTTTGTCTGTCAATATAACTGTGAAACCACCCCAGTGAGATGTTTAAAAGGGGATTTCAGATCTCAGCTGAAGGCCTGGGGTGTTGGTCCAGGCCCCACAAATGGTTTCTGTGCTGCAGCTCTGCTCTGGCCACCAGAACAAGTCAGAGCTCTGACATGCTGCTGCTGCTGAGAAGGGGAAGAATAAAGGCTCTGTCTGCCCAAACAGAAGCAAGAGATGCACAGTTCCTTGGGAAGGGTGGGATGTGCCACTTGATTTGCCCATGTGCATATTTTGGGGTGTGTCAAGAGTAGAACTAAGAACTGCAAAAGGTTCTTTTGTTGGCACAGTGTGATGGGCAGTGCAGCTACTGGAGGGGAAAAATACCCAGCACAGAGTCAGCCAAGCCAGGCTCAGTTTTTCCAGTGTCCCAAGTTCCCCACTGGTGAACTTTTGTACCCAACCATGACCTTTTAAGCCTCACAAACAGACAGAGCTGGCCTTGCTGCTGTGCACAAACGATGTCATGAGGCAGAGACGTGGTTTGCAAGTAGAGCCTTTTTTTTTTTGCTAAGAAAATAAATTCAGATGCTTAAAACAATTACTACTGTGCTCTTCAACAAGAGCTTTTAGCAGGAACGAAAAGCAGAGAAGATAATTGAATTAATAATGTGCTTGAAAAGCTGTTTCTTTTGACAATATTAGAAGTATTAAGGCAACATCTAACACCTGTTATCACTCTGGTAATGACAAGGGAAAGCAATCCCATCTGGTACCAAACATTTCCTATTGAGCAGGTAGCTGGATTTGACATGCTGCTGATCTTCAACTGGATATTGGTCACTCCAGAGTGCTGAAGTTGTATTTACTGAAGTCTAAAAGGAATTAAGTTTGTATCAACATCTATTAAAAAATGTGAATTAGCTTCAGTGGTCCTTTGTTTCCTTTACCAGAAGATGCCCCCAATGCACAACAAAGAGGTAGTTTATTTGACCTATTCCTCTCTGCACTTCCTTAATTTTGCACTTATTTTGCATTTTCTCCTCCCCAGTATTTAAAAACCCCCAAACCCAAACCTGAAAGAAAGCTCTCCTTGTGTAGGGAAGGTCAACTTGAAACATCTGCAACCAATTTCTATGCTACAAGTTACTCTTACACCCCATTCCCCCATCCAATTAACTCCAAGTTGCCAAAGGGACACAAGTAAAGCCAATTTATCAGGCATATTTGGCATTTTAATGATATCTCTGACTGGTTCAGCAGTAAAAACACTTCCAAGCCTAAAACATATCTTCCCACCTTCCTCTCATCCCCCCCCACCCCAATAACTGCAGTAAGTTAAATAACCCCATCATTAAAGTAAAGGAAGCCCAAAGCTACAGACAGTTCAGGAGCACAAGTTCTGCTCCTGAGGTTCCCCCAGCCACAGCTGGGAGATGTGCTCCAGTTGCTTTGTGGTCCTGGCAGCAACAAGATTTGCAGAGGCCAGAAAAGGTCTTTGAGCAGCTACAGATGCTCACACAGCCCACAAAAGCTGCTTTCTCCTCCTGCCTCAGCCCCACCACACATGGAAGTCTTTAACACCCCTTGCCAGCCCTGAAGCAGCAACTCCAGTGATTTATTTTTTTTTTTAAATCCAAACAAACCACCTCCTTCAAAAAAAATATAAAAATTAAGAGGTTAAGTCCAGCAGGGTGATTTCTGCCTTATATGTTGGGTTCAGAGGAGACCAGGGTGTTATTTCCACTGGCTTCATTCCTGACAATCAGGGTTGGAAGCACTGGCAGCCTCCCCCCTCTGTCTGTAGCTCAGTGACCAACATTGTATTACATTAGTGCTGGGAAAACATTACTTCACACCAAAAGCAAACACAAAAGCCTCTGCTGAATTTAGCATTGCCACTTTAAAAAAAAAAAAAAAAAAAGAACACCCAACTTTAGGAAATTAAGACTCCTGGATTCACTTCTCACCTTTCTTACCCACTAAAGGATTGGTTTTTTAAGTGGAGAAGCTGCTTTTTAAGTGATACACAGCACTGCACAGAGGCAGAATGTTCCACATTTTATTCCTACCCATTTCACACATATTTACCACCAGGGCAGATATTTTCCCATTGTTTTCATTATTATTATTATTGCAAAATAAGCCAAATTATCTTAAAGTCTTGAAGAAAAGGAGGAGGGTGCACATTATTTGTGACAGTTATCTAATAAGCACTGGAGATCTGACCAAAACAGCAGTTTTCACTTGATGTGAAGTTACTAAAGTAAGATTCAATATTCAGTTATAAAATTTATATATAAGTTATAATATTCATGTTAAGTTTTCCAGGAGCATCACTGAACAAATTCAAGAGGAATTACCAGACCCCTTCTTTTTGGCTACAGACACTTATCAATAACCACCAATGGATGCACCATTTAAATCAGTATTTGAGGACAGATTTTTCTTTTTAATTGCAGGGAATCAGCCCCTCAAAGCTTTGTTACACCAAGTGCACTGCACTGCCCCATAAATCCAGTATTTCTTACCTCTTCAAGTCGACTGTTGTGACACTGAACACCACTCCCTTCAGCCAAAGGATCATGAACAGCCTCTGGGAAAAAGGGCAGTTTCCTATGCTTTCCCCATCACTGCCAGCCTGCAGGAGAGAACACACATGGGTCAGGGGGAGAACACACCTGGATCAGGGGTAGGACACAGCAGGGATCAGGGGGTAGGACACACAGGGATCAGGGGGTAGGGGACACAGGGATCAGGGGGTAGGGGACACAGGGATCAGGGGGTAGGGGACACAGGGATCAGGGGGTAGGGGACACAGGGATCAGGGGGTAGGGGACACAGGGATCAGGGGGTAGGGGACACAGGGATCAGGGGTAGGGGACACAGGGATCAGGGGTAGGACACACAGGGATCAGGGGTAGGACACACAGGGATCAGGGGTAGGGGACACAGGGATCAGGGGTAGGACACACAGGGATCAGGGGTAGGACACACAGGGATCAGGGGTAGGACACACAGGGATCAGGGGGTAGGGGACACAGGGATCAGGGGGTAGGGGACACAGGGATCAGGGGGTAGGGGACACAGGGATCAGGGGGTAGGACGGGGCCATCTCCACGTGCTCACAGTTACTGAAGGGTTTTAGTTAAAGGCAAACCAAACAGCAACTGAAATCTGCACTTTTATGAAGCCAAGTAACCCATTTACTTGCCATGTCCTCATGAAATGTGCCCAAACAATATTTCAGTCAACACAAGCTCTGTCTCACTGAAGATGATCCAACTGCCCCGGCAGCTGAACATCTTCCTCTGAGCAGCCACACCTTTTGATGGCAGTTTCCCAACACCAATATTGTTCTTTGCTCTTTATTATCCTTTTTTCCTTCTTCTCCAAGGCACTGCTAATTCACTGGAGTCCTCTTCCAGTTCCCTGCTCCTGTCAGCCCCTGTGCAGTGCTCCAGGGAGCCAACTGCACCCAGGAACTGAGAACCTTTATTGTACTGCAGGTGTTGGGAGGAAAGACATAACTGTGAGTACATAGAGACTTCACTGACAATTAAGTAATATCCCAAACCCATTTTTTTATAGACAATTCATCAATAAGTCTTTGTCCTGCCCCAACAAAGGGCCATTAGACAGCAGCAGTAGCCCCCCAGGGCTGGCAGTGATGGCATGGATCTCAT
Organism: Manacus candei; assembly: GCF_025592945.1. Lineage (NCBI taxonomy): Eukaryota > Metazoa > Chordata > Aves > Passeriformes > Pipridae > Manacus > Manacus candei. The sequence goes on along the minus strand of NW_026138118.1, from coordinate 1,068,465 downwards.
GATTGCTCTGACAACATGGATGTATTGCTGAGCTGGAAAATCTGAGTGTGCAGTGGGCAGGGATCAGGCACTGGAAACCTTGAATCTTGTTATAAAATTCAATGCTCTGAAAACTGGCTCAGCAGTTAAAGCAGCCACATATGTCAGATCTTAACATGTACTTTATATCAGATGAGTTTCAATGGATTTTGCTTATTGTTATTAGAGTCCTTCCAAGAGTAATTTTAATGAGCACAACTCTCAAAACCTGGCCAATTCTTTCATCATCACAGGGGGGAGAATGAAGAAAGACTTTGTAAATTAAGAGCAACAGCAGGATTTTCAAAGACCAGGAAAACATTAAGTTTTTCAATGAAACTGTCTTAAATTCAGAAAGTTTTTATTTATTTATTTATTTTTGAAAACTCATGTTGCCTTTGCAGATGAGGCTGAGTCTACTTTAATAGTTGTCAATAAATACCAGGACATGAGGATTCAAACTCACTTATGTTCCTGCAGCTTATGGACTCATTTCTACAAGTGTCCCTCCTGTCAGCTCTGACTCTCCTTCCCTAAACTTTGTTGTGGACAACAAACAGAGCTGTTTTCCTTCAAACCTTTATCAGTGTCATTAATGAAGACTTGAAAGAAAAAGGAGGTTGTCTTTCTGCCATAAATTACTAATTGCCTCCTTTATCTTTGGAAAGTAAAGCATAAAACTTGTAGCAGATTAATGATTGTCTTAAAAGCTGCCATGAGACTTCTCATGCTCAGGAGAACAAATCCCAAAAGCATCTCAGAAAGGATAAAACAGAGTCCCTTTGGTTACTCTGCTCTACAGAAGCTCAGCCCACACCTCACAACAGGTAGGGGTAGCTGTTGTAAAGGTTCCAGCTCCGTGGATTTGTGTGTTCCCACCTCAGCAGACACTTCCACGAGGGATGACTTCACTCTGCACTGCCTGTCCAGCAGCTGTGTTTTATGGATGTTAATAATTAACCACACTGCTGTCCTGTAGATAGCAGGGTGCATTTCAGCAATTCCCACCACAGTCACATTGCTGTGTTTACACTGAGCAGACATTATAGATTTATACTCATCTACCTTTTTTTTTCTTGCCACGTGTAAGATCTTATCTACCTTTGAAAAAAAGACAACACTTCATCCCATCTAAGGAGAATATACATTTTGTACTGCCAAGCTAATTCAGATTTTGAAGCAGAAACAATTCTTTGACTGAGAAATTATCTCGATCTTCAAGTTTTATGGGAACTTCAACCAAGGTACTCAGAGCAAAGTCCCTGAGGTTACACCCCAGTAACAGCACATGCTCTGTGCCCCCATCCCATTGAGTTTTACCTCACTTGGCCCACTGGAACCCAAAGCAAAGCTGCTTTAAAATCACTGAACTGAACGGAAAAGTGTTTAAAAATTCAGGCACAGCACTGAGCTGTGGCTTTCATTCAGGTCCATCCTCCTCAGCCAAAGTCAAAGTGGCCAGTGAGGACCAAAAAAGGTCAAATGCATTTATGGTGCAGAGCCAACTTGTCCCGAAACTTTCCTTCTCTCCCAATGCAAGTTTAACATTCAAAATTAACAAACAACAAAGAGCATCTGCTTTTGTTTAGGCAGGACAGGCTTTTTGGATGATTTGACTCAGAAATAAAGGATTATAGCCCAATATCATCCAGTGCCACGACCAAAAGCTGCTGCACTTTCAGAGCTGCAGCTGAGCAGCAGAACTGAGCACAGCCTCTGTCTCCAGTCAAACGTTTGTCCCACTTCTGCTCCAAAAAGTCCCAAGTTATTCTGAGCACACACTGGAAAAGGAATGCACTCAGAATGCCAAGAAACTTTTGGCTCCAGTGCTCTTGAGCTGAGGAATTCTGCTCTGTAACTGTTTGCAGAGGCCCGTTTTCTGTCCCTGTTTGCTGCAGCCCCTCAGCCCGAGCAGCTCCGTGCTGGGACAGCACTCGGACCCTCGGGATCCCTCAGGACCTTCTCACAGGCTCACCAGCCTGGGGGATGTTCCTGCAAGACTCTCATTTTCTCCACTGGAACAGAGCTGTGCTGGCAGTGAACTCTAAACCTTTCAGTATTGCAGGAATATCCTGGAATTCCACACAACCTGTGGTGCAGGGGGTTAATCACGTAACAGTTGTGCTTGAGCCCACTACTAGAAGGCAGAAAGTTGTCATGGCCTTGTCTTTTAATCCAGGCCATAATAGTCCAGGATATCTTCAGTGTCTAATCCTCATCACCATCACAGTAAATATTAAACACTGACTTCTTTACACTAATGTCAGCCTAGAGTATTGTTAATTCAACAAGGTTATGTTCATTCTATACTGAGAAGCTTTGAGTTTTTATTTCAAATTCCTTCCAAAACCAGTCTAAAAATCTCAATCACTAAATCATGCCAACCTGCCCACAATTAGGCTAATTTTTCAGTTCTGCCATTGCCCACTGAAGGATATACACTCAAGAACTTCATCGTGTATCTGTGTTTCTCTGCCAGGTTTTCACCAGCAGGGATTAGGATCAGGCAGAAGAAAGTGCCACACATCCCACAGGAAGCAAACAGGGCCTTTTACCTCGTGTGTTACCCTCGACAAGCTGCCTGTAACTAAAAAACTTCCAAAAAGGGTGCAAACCCGACCTCGTTAATTGTAAGATGTGGCACAGAAGGAGCTGAGCAAAACCACAGCAGGGCACTCACCCCCCAGTGTCACATGATAAACAAACAAAGCTGCTTTTAAAGGAAACTTAAATAAGAAAGTAAGTTCCAATAAGAAGGAGAGAGTTACAAGGCAGTAAAACAAACCAGTCTGCTCACTGAGAAGTCCCCCTGGTTTATCACAGCCACAGTAAAACTACTGGCAACTCCCAATGCCAGGCAGCTCAGCCCAGGGAAGAGTGCCAGAGACTGGGAAAGGGAAAAAAAACAGAAAAAAATCTACTTATCCCACTGTCTGGAAGTCTGAGCTGAGCTGATCCAGCCCAGGAAGTCACCTCCTCCCTTTCTCTTCCCCTGGAGCAGTGATTTCATTCAAAAGAGATTGTTTTTCCAAAAAAAAAAAACCCAAAAAACAAACCCCCAGAGAGTACAAGTAAAAATACATCCGTTTAAGTGGCTAAACAAGCTAAGTGAAGGAAAAAAAAATCCCTTTATATTGTGAAATGTTTGTCTTTGCAGCTGCATAAAAATGAACCTGACTCCTCATTTTAGATGTATCTCATAGAATGCTTTTCACCAGAGACAACTACTGGAGCCATTTGATTACCCCACCAAGGAAGTCCCCACTCCCCCAGCTAAGAAATCTGCCCTCTGCAAAGTCTGGAAGAATAATGTTCCACTAATAAACAGATTGGGGAACAGACAACTAAATGAGAGGGGATATTCATATTTAGAACTCAAAAATTTTGAAATATGCCTCAGTTTTAACAATAATAAAAAAAAACCTGCTGAGAAAACTGCATGAGCAAACCAGAGTGATGCAAACCCATGGCCTCAAACCAGCAGATAACAATCAGCCTTGCATGTTTAATGAGCAGTAAGCTCATTCAAAAACTGAGTAATTAATAATAATCCTATAAGGATTACTGTTTTGAGAGGAAATGGTTTAAGGTAACAAAGTGATTCAAGTGCAAAACCTGCAGCAATTCAAAACTCCTGAGATAAAGGACTAGAGAATACAGAAAGGAGTGGTTTGATGTTCCACACATGAAATACTGAAAAGGGGCTGGTACTGTCTGTCCAAATCCTTGCAGGCTCTGCCAAGCTGAATAAACAGGATTGTGTGCTGCTCATTGAGGGGTTTTCAGATAAGATGTAAAGAGTGACACCCACAGAAGGATGTGCCAGTGTTTGATGGCACAGCAACCAAACACCTCCCCAGGGAGCTGCTGTTCCAGCTGGGGATGGAGGAGCTCTGGGATGTTCTGGGCAAACATTCCCCCTGCAAACCAAACCATCTCAGAGGGTCCCAGTGTCCCAAACACTGATGAAGCATCAGTCAAAGAATAAACCAGGTGACAAGGCAGTGAGGGGAGAGAGCAGGAGCACAGGAGGGTCTGCAGCACATGGTGTTCAATCCCTGCTCACCCTCTCAGGTCTGTGGTTTGAGGAAGGAGCTGCTTTGTGTTTTCACAGCAGGAACAGGTCAGGGAGCAAGGGAGACTCAGGCCCTGAATGGTGATGCCACTAAATCTGGTCCAACCAGCTTTGTCCTGAGGAATGACAAGCCCACACTTCTGCCTGTCACTCACCTTCCCTCTCAGCTCACCCTCTGCCCTCCAGGACAGGGCACAGCTGGTGCCACAGCTCCCATGGGAAAGCCTTTCCCTCTGAGAGGTTCCTTGTGCCACCAGGCACATCAAGCATGGAAGGGACAGTTCAACACACACCCAGGAGTGGCACAGTGCAGCAAACAGGCCTGACACTGCTGACAGCTCAAAGAAGTTTCCTGGCCCAATAAACAGAACCAGGAAAGGTCAGAACCCCAAAACCACATCCTGCAAAAGAGTCAGAGTATCAGAAGGACTTTTGTGGCATGTGTAACACAGATCAAACATTTCATTGCTGGTACTGGAAACCCACAGGCAGTAGCAGCAGCACAGACAGGAACTTAAAACACTCATTTTCATTGACTTCACAGCACTGATGGAGAGCAAGGAACACTGATTCCAACCTCAACCTGCAAAGATTCTGTGCAGAAACCTGAGCTGTGGGGTTTTCCTTTCTAACTCAATTGTCCTGGTAAGTGTAAACCAGAGCACTGAAAAACCACATTAATATAGACAATTTAAAGGTATCATAAGCATAAATTAATGGAAGTAAACACAATCTCAGGCTCTGTGCTATCCAAACACCTCAACAGGGCAGCCCTGCCAGCACAAACCCAAGAGCAACTTTGGACAACTCCCGCCAGCATGTTTGTCCTTCTGCCACCAGACACACCAAGGAGTGTTCCAGCAATAAACATCCCATAAACGTGGTGAAAACATCCTCTTGCTTTAATAATTAGCCAGTGGGAGCTGCTATCAGCACATGCACATGAAAGGTGAATGAAAAAGGCCTGGAAACCACCCACCACACAGCCCTTGCCCAACAGGATGGTGTCCCAGAGCTGTGGGGTGGGTCCCAGCTGAAGAGTGTGGACCACCTTGTGAAGGGAAAGGGAAAAAAGTCCACACACGAAGAGCTCAGAATAACGAAGATTTTAAGTATTTCCCCTGGAGTTTGTTTTTCTTGACCTCATCTTTCCACTAGAATTCCCATCTGGCAGAGCTGTTCAATATCTAACACACTCCATCAGTTCCCAGTGCTCATTAACAGCTGACATTTGTCATGTTTAGGAACTGACTCTCCTCTAAAAATTTTTCTTAATAGAGAAAAACCCGTGGCACATTGAAAGCTCCATGTCAGCCTCTTCAAAAGAGACAGGAGCAAAGGCAAGTCTCCAGACAGCTTCAGGCTGCTTTTCCCTCAATGTTCCAGCTGATACCACAGCACAGCTTTTCTTAAGCACTTTGGGACCTATTCTACACATTTACTGCTAAAGTAAGTTAAAAAGTCACTAAAGATTCAGTCTGAGAGCAAAATAAGATTTAAGCACCCATTAAGAAGATTATTCACACTATTAAGGTCTCTGACAAGCAAGCTAACTCCTGTAATTCTTTCACAACCTTAAGAAGATTTTAAATAAAACATCCAACACCTTTCCCCTCCCCTCAGAGGGCAGCAGTTTGGCCCCTCATATCAGTGACTTCAAAACCACCTTTGCTCCTGGTGTGTTGTCAGTGGGTGAGCCCCTGGCACCACTCCTGTGTCTTTTCTGTGTGATCTTGTTCTCTTACTGCCACTGTAACTGAACTCCAATGTGTTTCCCCAATATCTTTCTGAAAAAAGGCAACTTTTCTCATTAAAAAAAAGTGACAAAATGAGCAAATCCCTCGTTATGTGCCATCTAAAACCATGAAAATGTCTTTCAGGAAGAGAGGGAACATTCCCTTCCAAACTGCACAGCTGCCCTCAGAGAGCTCCAAATTAAGCTTCCAGCACCTGTATCTCTCAGTCTTATCTTCACATGAACTCCACTGAGCAGTGTAACCCCTTTATTTGACTTTTAAAAGGGAATACTGTATCAAGTTAGACTTAAATTCTCAAATCACAACCTCCACACACACACACAAATTTAAAGAGTTACAATATTGAACAGCTTAGGCCATCCCTGCTACCTCAAAGAGCCAGGGCTTTAAACAAAACAGGAAAAATAGAGAAAAAAAGCAGAAGATCAGTGCTTATACCTGAAATTCCCTGAAACACAAAATGCCCAGGATAATTAGTCTATATTTCCCATGAGCAGATTGACATCAACACCACCCTGGGGAAAACCAACCTGAGTTACCCCTGTCCCCTCAGGAGCTCCATCACCTTTGTGCACCAAGTTCCACATCAGCTGAAATTCCTTAAAACTCAACAAGCTTAAAAAAAAATTAACTGAAGTCCCTGCATTTACTTGAGATCTGGCAATTACACCAGGGAAAGGAATGTTCATCAGCCCACTCAAGCAGCCTCTTAAGTTATTACCTTTCTGATAAGCCCCCACTGTGTCAGACATTTGACTGGAACAGCAACTGCCCATTTTGGGATGATGATATTTTTAGCCCTGTGATGCTGCTCCTGACAAAATAATTAGCAGACTTGTCTCACTTCCCTACAACTCTCGTTCATTGCTACCCAATTCTCACTGAAAAGCTTTTGGGAAAAGCTCTGGGATCTCCATGATGTATTAAAGTAAGTTCACAACTCAGCAGAAATTAATTAATTAAGCACTTCTAGTCCTTTGGAGAACAGAAATTATCCTGTGTTCATCCTTTGGGAGAATCAGATGAAGAAAGAGTCAGAACCAAAACCTGCATTAAATACTAACCCCCATTTTCTTCAGTGGAGAAATGAGCTTAATGATATGAATACAAAACCCTGGGATTATTGAGGACAGACACACACAGGACACTTCCTGACCTGGCCCAGGAAAATTAAATTATTCCCCAGTGGCAGAAGCCTGGCAACTCTGCTGCCCCTTTAACAGAGAGATCACGTTGTAACAAATCTCTAAATGATCAGCAGGGCTACACTGACGAAAATTTGCTGTGTAACAGCTTGACACATTCTTGCCATATTCTAGCAGGGAACTGGAGACAGACAATTAACTATACAGCACCAAGGGTTTCTTTTATAATGCCTGAAACTTGTTTTTGGGTATCCAGCATATAACCCTGGAATGGGCATTTTATATGACCATGGTTCTCTCTCTCTCTCTCTCTCTCTCTCTCTCTCTCTCTCTCTCTCCCCAGACTTCTTAAATTTGTTAATGAAGCACAGTGTGTGCTTTGGCTACAGCCCAAGAGACCTACTTCAAAATCTACCCCCCACCAAATAACAAAGCACCAAAATTATAGCAAAGAACTGCAAACACTGTCACTGGGGCTCAGAAGACAATTAAAATTTGCATCTTTGGCATTTAAGAATTTTTCAAATAAACCTTTGAATCTGCGTCACTTCTGCAGGTCAGAAAAACAAAGAGCTGTGTTTGTGGTACTTTATAACCTAATTTACAGAGCAAAGGTGAGCAGAGAGGAGCAGGAGAGCCCAGAGGAGCTTCAAGTCCAAATGTCAGCCCAAAAGCCACCACCTGGGAGCTTCGAGGTGCTGGTAAAAATCAGGAATACAGAAACCACAACTGCCTCCAAATCCCACTGCAAACAGCAGCATCCACAGAGGAGTGCACCAAGGAACAAAGAACTTGCCCAAAGTCCCCAAAGTGCCTCGAAAATCAGTGCAGTTTTGAGCCTGTTCCCTGCTAACAGCACGTTCTGGAGCTCTGGAAGGAAAAACGTTCTCAAAGACCAAAACTGGGGCTGGAATTTTTACTTTAGAGCAGCTGCAGGACGAAGGGTTTGAGGAAGGCTTGATCTCTCTACAGCACAAGCAACGTGAAACTCAGTGAGTGAAAGGCACCTCCCTGCCCCAATTCCACATCCCCTGGGAGATGGGATCCCAGCTCTGCTGTTCCAGAGCACAACTCCCTCCTCTGGGACATTCTGCCTTATCTCCTGAAGCTCCAGGACAGCCTGGCTCACCAGGGTGGCTAATACATCCCTCTGAAAGGCTACAGAAACGGACTGATGCTTTGCTTTGATTTTATTTTTAGATAAAACCACGTAAAAAACTATTTCCTTTATTTCAGCAAAGCAGCTCCCCAAAGTACAGGGCAGCAAACTCCAGCCAAAATAGTAATGTTTCAACAGAGCCAAAAGAGCCTGAAGCTGCTCCAGTAGCTCTGACTGATCCCATTAGCTCTTCCCATGAAAATACACAGATATGACTTCACTCCTGGATTACACTCCTATATTTAGTTTATACCTAATATGGACATTCAGTGTTCAGAACGAAGTCATTTCCTTTCCTCCTGTAAGTTCCTTGCCCTTTGTCTGGCCAACAATACAAGGAATAAGTTTGAACCCTCAGAGAACTCACACACAAAGGCATTTGTAATTAATAGAGTTTAGCTTGTTTTTCACTGCAGCATAAACAAACACAGCATTCAGAGCCCTAAAAATCAGATTGTGCCACAAATGTGTTTGACTGGAATTAAAAAACTCCAACTACTCAAAACAAGTTTAAAAAAATTAAGTGTTATCTTTTTCTAGGGGAAAAGTATTCTAAATAAACCTCTGTTTAAACTCCCATGAAGACAATCATTCTGGGTTTGGGCATTCTAACTATTAAAATATGCACAAACACTTAATACCACAAATGAACACCTAGCACCTCTTTTAAGAGTGAAACTGTATTATTCCACAGTGAAGAATATGGAGGATAAAAACCCAGACCTGATTAGGACAATAAGCTGTTTGTTATGGGTTATTTACAAAGAACTTTGAAGATAAAAATCAAATTAGATGGATGACAAATACAGATGTAAATTATTTTTCCATGGACCGTCAATTTGCAACCAACCACCACCTTAATTAAATTTCGTTGTCTTAGACAAACTCAGTGTCTGCACTGGCAAACAAAAACCACCTTGTTTTCTCCCACGCTGTCCAGTTAAGGCTTTAGAGAATTCCACTGCTCAGTTACAGGGGAAAAGAGAACAACTCCCAAGAAAAGGCAACAAATCCAATTACTGACAAGTACAGTTATCCAGTCTTAAAAGCAGTTCTTGTGGATTTTTAAGTGGCATGTCCAGCCCAGCCAGAACTTGGAATTGGTGTAGGCACTGCTATAAAAGTGTGCAGGCCTTGTGTTTGTCACATCACAATAAATGCCTCATTTAAAGAGAATCTGAACACACACTGGTGAGAAAATAACAGTCCAGGGCTTTTCTTGTCCCTTTCAGCTAATGAACACCTTTAAAAATCAACCCTCAGAGTTCAAAAGTCACTTCCCAGAGTACATAGCTTACTGTTTAGCTAGAAGTTCAAGGAATTCCCAAATTAGATTCTTCCAAACACAGATTTCTGTAAGGGACAACTCAGCCTTCAAAAATCCCCAAGTGCAGCTGCAGAACCAATCACTTCTCTGCTCACTCTGTTCCAACTGAAGACAGTCTTAGTGCTCACATCAGGAACTGCCTTTCCATCCACAAGCTGAGGGCAGGCTAACCAGGGAAGGAGTAGACAGGGACACTGAGTCACTTCAGGCTGGGAGGGTGATGATTACTAACTTCTTAGGATGCTAATACTGTCCCAGACCTCCCACCCACTTCCTACCAGTGAAACCCAGTTTATGTAAGTGTTCCTCATATCCCTCTGTTACTTCTCATCTATCTCTACCTACAGACAAGGTTCTCTTGAGGAGGATTCTCCTTCTCTTCCTACATTCTCCCAAGAATGCTGGTGTTCAGTGAGGTCTCCCCTGCTTTGTGGAGTCCTCCCTGCTCACACCCCCAGTCAGTGACTGACACACAAAAGCATCAGGACAGGGCTCAGAATCCCCACAGCACCCAGGCCCTGAAGTTTGTCCCACACCAAGTGCTCTGACACACAGGCTGTTCCTTCCCCTTCGAGCCTTCCATACACACCCTGAGAAATCCCAGCTGGGAAAACTGAGGACAGATTTGTCTTTTACAGCAGTATCTGTGTTCGAGGAATGCATCTGTGGCATAGAGCACTTGTCTGAAGCACGGAGTGAGTGACTCACAAGCACCACTGCCCATGACTGCACAGCCCAGGATGATCCACAGCCTGCCAAGGGCCAGGAGCTGGAATTTGGCAACTCAGACAGCTTTCAGACTCCTTTGAGGGGAAAAGGAGGAAAAGTGCACTAAGTGTTTAAGACTTATTTCAACTGCAAAGTAAAACACAAGTTCTCTTGACAATCAGAGCTGTGTAGATGTTAATCATTGGAAAGGGGAGGATGGATCCCAGGGAATACAACCATTACTGCTGCAGTGTGCTCAGAAGCAATTCCTGACTGAAGGAAAGCTAACTCATCTGTGTAATCCCTTTGGAAATGATTGCTAGCAGGCTTTAATGTTTTGCAAAATAATTAACATTTACACTTGATACCAACTCTGTACTTTTAACAATGCTGTACCAAGTGCACCAGTTTCTGTCTGAGCAATCAGATTCCAATCAGAAAGCCAAGGATGTTTGTGGCTGTGAGAACTTCCCCAAGCAGAGTTTAAAGGAATACAGTTTGCTGGCCACTGAGCACAGGATACAAGATGGTTACTCCTCAGTTTATAAAGGGCTCCTTTCCAACACCCCAGTGTTTGCTCACAAGAGACACTTTGCTGTCTATACCAGACACTTATCAAAGGCAGGCTGAGGAGGTTCTCAGGTGCTGAGGTTATTACATCAAACCCTCCAAAGGATGATCTGCTACATAAGGAGGAGACTTATCTAATAAGATTATCAAGCAACAGCCCTGCCAAGGCTATCTCTGAGAAGCAATGTTGCATGTCTCCAGTCCTGTTATTTCCTTGTATCAACGTGCCTTTAAACTGTACAGCTACACTGAAGGTGAAAAAAGGGAAAGAAACCTGCTGACAAACAGGACCATGGGGTGGTTTGTTATAAACCACCATACAGCAGCTATAGGGCTCCAGACTGACACATCAGAGCTTACGTAAGGGAATGAGCAGAGTGAGACAAAGGCAGACCTGAATCCAGGCAAAGCCCAGCCCTGAGCTCCCATCCAGCTGCTGCTGGAGATGCAGGATCCACACATCCCCTTCCTGAGCTGAACAAAACAGACCCAGGGCCCGGAAGACAAACAGTTCACCTGCCAAATCTCTGTTTAATTCAGATATACAAAAATGTAGACAAGCTTCTCTTACAGTCACCGGGAGTGTTTCAGAGTGGGGTATTTCTGAAATGTGAAATAGCAGGGTTTTTTCTCCTGACAGTACAGTTCACAGGTAAACAAATAGTAGACACTATCTGATTTTCAAAGCAGGTGCCCAGTTTCGCAATGATCTTTGAAAGCTGCCAGAAATCCGAGGTCTAATTAATTTGCAAGTATACACACATCACCCAGGGGAGAGGAGAGCATCTTCCTCAACAGCTACCTACATCTAGTCTGACCCATCTCGTGCCAGTAGACTGTGAAATCCTTGTTTGTTGAGTCTTGTTTTTTGCCTTTGACACTGAACTCGCTGACCCTGCGTGCCTTCACCTCGCTGTTACAGGAGGGTGCAGTCCCTGACTGCCCTCCAGAACACCAGGGCTGGGCTTTCAGCAGCTCCATCCCCGTGTCCTCTGCACACTCCCATGAAGGAGCTGCACAAGGAGTTTTGTAACTCTGTCCTGTGACTTCCCTGTTCTATTTGACCAGGTCAGTCCACCACGCTTTTTATTTACAATAAAATTCCACACATGATCAACTAAGCTGCAGCTATTATTCCAAGTGACCTACACAAGCTGTGCTCAGATCACAGCGCTCAAGTTTCTGTGAGCACACTCACCACAATGCAGCCTTCACTACTCCCAAATGCCACTAGGGCAGAGAAAAATATTCCTGTTAGACAATGGAAGTGGGCCTCCCTCATGAATAAAACATGGAGACATACAAGGAAACTAAATGAAATCAGATACATCACTGGTTTCTCCTAATCAGCTCTCAGGAGAAAAGACTTGAAAAATATTTACAGCTGGTCTAAAAGAGACCACAGGCAGCCCACTGGCTCTGTAATGAAAAACTGCTGAAACTACTCATTGTGAGGCCAAGGAACAGATCAATCACCTCCCTTTCAGCGCTGTAACATATTTTCCTACCTAAGCACCCTAATTCTGAGGGTAGTTACCATCACAGGCAACGAAAATACAAATAACAGCAGATTGATACAGTGTCTTTGGAGGAAAAAAAAATCGCTTTGCTGGTGACAAACAGCCCCACGTAGTTCTTCATAACTGAACCCAGCCATGTGTGTGCTCCTCCCCATGCTGTGCCCGGCCTATTTTGTTACTGATCACAATTTAATGAGGTTCAAACCCAACGTCTTGGGCTCGGAGCCAAACCCTTTCTCTCCTGCTTCACAGGTTTGTTTCTCAAGCTTTAATCCGTACCTTTGTTTCATCTCAGTCTGGGCTGCTACAATCCTTTGTGCTCAGGTCATACAGTTCCCGCCCTTGGGCCGCGGGCGTTTGGCAGAGAGCTGGATTTTGGTCAAGGAGCCTTTCCACTACCCCTGCCTGAAGAGCTTTGCTGCCCAACCAAGAGCCCAGACACTGCCTGAGAAGTGATCGGCCACGTCGAGAAACACTCGGTAAATTCAGATTTGGTTTTTTTTTTTTTTCTACATTGCAGCCACAACCAGGTGAAAAACTGCAGCAGACACCAGGGGAAAAAATGACTAAATCAAAATCTAGTGCTCCCCTCTATAGACATTCCATTCAATAACCATATTCTGCTTGCATTTGCTGAGGTGACCATCTAAATGAGTCAGAAAACAAGACTCTTATAGGCTTTACAAAAACACTACCCTGATAATGCTTAACAGCTTCAATAAGGTGTGGGACAGGCAACAACACCCAGGTGAAACAACTATTTTGGTCTGTCTGCTGGGGCAGGGGGGGGGGTTGTTCTTCCTCTGAAGGATTTTACAGGGAAATAACCTTTACCTGAACATCATGAGGGCAGACAAGAATAACTTCTTTTTTTAACCTGAACTTCATCCTAAAGGCAGACAGTGTGCAGCAGTCACCGGGAAAAGGTTTCCTTGAGGGAGAAACAACTCACTGACAATCCCAAATTTAGCCTTCTTAAACCCATGCCAATAAAGAAGTGAGAGGGACAGAAAAATGTCACTGATTATCCCCTTTCATACAGTCTCAACCTTTATTGGTCCAGATTAAATCAGAATGAACACGTCTTTCTCACAACTATTTTTACAACTTCTTCCATGCCACTCCTCATGCATGAAATATTCTCTTTAAACACACCCACAAAGGTTATTTCCCCTGCCCCCAAATCCTTCTGCCATCAATCACTGCTCTAAGTTGTTTAAAAATAAGAAAAAAATCAGCCAGTAAACTTTAGGACAGATAAGTTGGCATGTTATATTAAAGTAGCACTGCTATAAATAATGCAAAGTAAGCTGTAACTTAATTGATGGAGTTGTAAGTTCTAACCTCTACACTAAGAGCCTAAATATTCTGACTAAAATCAGGTCTAGAATCCTCCACTGCTTTCCCTTGGTCCCATTACTGCCTCTTGACACGATTCAAAACTATGAAAGGGGGAAAAAGTCGACGCTTTTAGAGTATAAATAAAACCTATATTGAATAATTTATTTTCAAAGCTCTACCTAATCTGCTGGAAATTTCCATGTTTGTCATCGTGGCTTTCATACAAAGCAATTCCCAAGATCTCAGATGGAGAGATCTCCGATTTTCTCACTGCAACAGAAAGAAACTTCACCCGAAGAATTTAAATACTTTTCCACAGAGCCTTTTCATTAAAGGGCGTTTAAGCACAGAAAAGAGAAGATTACCACCAATTACACTGAGCACTTTTGATATGAAGTCAAAAGTAAGATGCTGCATCACCAGAGCCCCGGAGGATGCAAAATATTGCATCATACAGCAACAAATGAATGCAAAACATGTGGAGATACCATATGGTATCTCCGCCAGATAAGGGCAGTACAACACATGCTCATTCTTCTGGTTCGGATAAAAAAACTGGCGGTCGGTTTCCGACACAAAAAGTAGACTTTCTTAGGCGGGGAGCGAGCGGTAACTCGGTGTTTTTTGCCACCTTTCCGCCGCGTCCCGGGCACACAAAGCCGGGCGACGACCCCGCGGGGGGCGATGCTTTTGTGGCGAGCTGAGGTTGTCGCTCGCCCTCCGCCGCTGCCCGCGGTCCGGCCACGCACGGGCCGGGCAGAGAATCTTCCGGCAAAACGCACAACACTTTTTTTCCCCGGAGTGACTTTATTTCCCCCCCCCCCCCCCCTCCGCCGGGTCCGCGCTATCGCCCGCTCCATCTGCGCGCACTGACTCAGCCGCGGCTCCCGCACCCCGCTCCCGGCGCCGGGCACACGCCCTCCCTCCTTCCCTCCCTCTCTCTCTCTCCCCCTCGCTCGCTCCCCGCTTTTGTGCGCGGCCGCCCCGCACCTCAGGGGGTGCCCAGAGAGGGGTGCCGGGCGGAGGGTCCCGAGAGAGCCGTGAGGGGACTCGGAGCGCCCCGGGCGGGAGAGCGGCGGGGTGAGGGGAGGGGGGGGCGGCGGAGCCCAACGGTCGGAGCGCGCGCGCGCCCGGCGCCCGCACGGGACCCCCCCCCCTCCCATCCTCCGCTCCGCTCCTTCCCTTCCCTTGGCCGTACCTTGACGAAGAGCTCGATGACGGGCTCCTTGTCGCTCTCCTTCAGCCCGTTGACCGGCACGGAGAGCGCCATCTCCTCCGCCGCTGCCGCTGCCGCTCCTGCAGCCGCCGCCCCGCCTTAGCCTCGCCCGCCGCCGCTGCTGCCACAGCCGGGACAGCGACACCGCTCCGCTCCCCTCGCCCGCCCTGCGCGCGACTGAGGGCGGCCCCGCCCCGCGCCCGGAGCCCGCCGGGGCCGCGCGAGGGTGGGCGGGGCCTCCTCGAGGGGGCGGGGCCTCCCTAAGGGAGCGCAGTTGGGCCGGCTGGGCTGAAGGGGCGTGACCTCCCTGAAAGGGGCGTGACCTCCTCGTGAAGGGGCGTGGTTGTACGAAAGGGGCGTGGCCCCACCGAGGGGGCATCGCTGAGGGGGCGTCGCCGGCCATGGCGGGCGTAGAGTGCCCTCAGGGCCGGGGGTTCCCCTTTGGGACGTGGGGTCCCCACTGTTCCCCCTCATAGCGGCGGGGACACCTCCCTGTCGGCTCGGGACGCCCCCGGCGGTGCCCGATGACCTCACGTCTGGGAGCGGCCCTGGCGGGGAGGTGGTCGGGGTGTGTGTTTCCCCCCACCGTCGCCTCAGCCCGCCTCCCCCTCAGGGAAAACTGTAAAATGTAGAGACTCCCCCACTCATGGACCCGCCACGCCAGAGCGGCACAAACAGCTGCTTTCCTGGCTGCGGGGAAAATCCATTCCAAGAGGCAGCCGAGTTTCCAGCCTGGTTTTTCCCTCACTATTAAGGTCAGGGGCTGAGGAGCCGGACAGAAAATCTGTGCGGGAGAACTGGGCAAAACATCGGGATGAAACGAAACCGAGCTTTTTTTTTTCTTTTCCCCCAGTCTTTTCACCAAAATAGCACGGCCTGGGATCACATTTTCCCCATGTGGCTTCGCGCCTCGCGGAGCCCGGGCCGCGGGAACAGAGCGGCTTTTATTCCCCGGCACCTCCACCCTCGCTCCCAGTCCTTCCTTTTTATTTTTTTTTTTTTTTTTCCGGGAGCCCAGACTCTGTTTTTAATAGTCTGAGCTCAGCTGCACCTGAACGTCTGGGCAGAGCCGTTCCCAGGGCAGGACGGGGCTGTGGGATCCCCCGAGGTGGCCCGCGGTGACTTGGAGACGCAGCGCTGGGATGAACCATCCCTGTAATTTGTACCCAAATCCATCCCTGCAGCCAGGAATGGCTCCGGATGGAATGGTTACCAACGGAGGATTCGCTGGTAATAAAACCTCCTCCTCTCCAGGGCGTTTTTCTGCCCTCGGTTCTGCATAACCGGATGTCTTTACGCAAATATCAGCTTTGAATGCCCTTGAATTCATCTGGAGCAGGAAAAACTGCTGTCGGCCCCTCTCCGGAGCTGATAGGACTGGGCCACCGATGTGACAAAGTCCTTTTCATTCCCGTTCCTGCAGCTCCTGTACAGCCTCGGCTCCCCAGGAGCCAGTGGAATATTCGTTTCTGTTTGTTTTCCAGAGTCCAAGGAATCTCGCTGATTCACGGGGTGGGACAGCCTAAGCTGGAAATCGGCGTGTCACTGTAACCAAAGCGATGTGGGAGCACGGCAGGACCGTGCCAGGAACCTCCCTCCATAATTGCCCATTAATTAATTGCAGCCTGTACCGCAAAGGGCACCCCCACCTTCCTTGGAACGTGGGTGGGATGGAAGGGAGGGAAAAAAATTTCCCTTAAATGGGATTGTCACAGAAACATTCAATCCATTCATCCATCAATCTTGGGCTTTCCATTCACGTTGCTGCGTGGCAGGCTAAGAAATTTGCACCAGCTGGGCCAAATGCCCCCAGTAGCCTCAGGAACTGGTTTAATGAGGGGCTTTTATTGCGAGGCCACTGCAGCACGTGGCAGGGAAAGCTGTACCCTCTGTCTGGTGGGAAGGGCAGGAGCTGAGTCCTTTTTCCAGGATAAGGAACACTGAGCCAGGTACTCCTCACCACAGCCTTCCTCTCTGCTTCGCCCTCCTCCTCCACCAAAAGTTTTAAAATCACAGGCTTTTGTAAAAGTTTAAACCCTTTCAAAGCCTCCCCGAAGAACAGACCCACCTCCCCTGAAAAGGCAGCGGTTCAGCACAAAGGAACAGCTCTCCCACGGCCCCCATAAAGGTGGGTGTAGAGCAACAAATTTGAGGTCTGTGAGGCGCTCGGGGCCTTTTTATGTTTCACCAGCCCTACAAAGGAGCTGCCAGGGCTGTTTTTCCCTCACCACCGCTGCATTTCTCCTCTAACAAAGGAGCTCCCATGCTGTTCTCTTGCAGAGCAGCTAATAGCTTATTTCGTTTATACCCAGCTGCACCAGCCTTGGCTCTTGTTTAATATCTTTTCAATTATTTCACTTTTAGATGACATTTGCCTGGTTTCTAGCTGCCACCTATCAAACCCCTCACAGTCCCCATTCAAAGGAACCCCCTAATGATGCCCAGAACAGTTCTGAATACTGAAAGCTCTCGATTCTTTCCCAGATCAGTAATCACTGCTTATACTATTCTGGAAGGTTTATTTTTTTTTCTTTTGATAATACTTAGACTTAATTTGTCCAAGCTTTACATAACAAACCACCAGTCCTAACAACCCACAGGGGAATGAGTATCACCCACCTTAACAGTGGTGAGGAATGAGTCAGGAAAGTTGAGTGACTTACTCAAAGCTAAATTTGCACCAAGCCAGGGAGTCAGAACAAAGCAATTCTGGCCCCCTACCTGTGCTCAGTGGGTCACTCCTTCGATATTATTTCATGCTGCATTGAGGAGGTTCATTTCCATTTGGCAGAGCAGCAAAACAACGTTATTATTGTTTCACTTCTCCAGCACTTTTGGCCTTTCTGCAGCGATTTTCCATCTCAGACTTTCCAAGTGCTTTTGAAAGTGGAGGCATCAGATGTTAAAGATATCAAAGCAGGCCTTCTCCTGCCCTGGCCCTCGCTGTTCCAGGGGTGGAATTCGCTGCCACATTGACCCCGGGGGCTCAAAAATGGGATTTCATTTCTAGAGGGAATTTTTCAGGCACTGGAGGAGCTCAGCACACAGGTCAGTGGGAACACAGTATGAACATCCTGGCTTTTAAGCATAATGGAAGAGCTTTGAGAAGAAAGGTGCTGAGGAAGTTTGGAAAGGCACAGACCATCCCGTGCCAGCTGGAAGTGAGAGCCTGTCCTGACTCTGGGGTTCATCAGAGCTCCTTAAAGCAGGGCTGGATGAGGCTCTGAGAAGAACCTGCCCACGGACACCTATTAAGAGAAAGGCAGGAATGACACACCCCGGTTTAAAAATACCAGCACTCTCATTCCAATGCTAATTCGGGATCCTGGGCTGGGATGCTGCAAAGTCCTTCCCTGGAGACTTCCAGCGGAAGGGCAGCGACCACAGGCCCGGGGACGGCGTGTCCCAGTGTCCCAGTGTCCCAGTGTCCCAATGTCCCAGTGTCCCAGAGGCTCTGCTGAGGGGGTGCCCCCTTAGCAGAGCAACTCCCCGAGCTCCCATTTCCTTCCCCCATCCAGGCATTGAGCAGGATTTCGGCTCCATCCGTCCCCTGCCACCTTGGCCACTCTGTCATTGCTCCTTCCTGTTTTCTTACCCTGCTCTGAGCAGAGTTTGGGTTTGGAGCTGCTGGGGAGGTGTGAGCCCACCAGATTTACAGGCAGCGTGGGGGAAATCAAACTTCTGCTGGTGTCAGACTGTTTGCAGTTTGCTGTAATTCCCAAGCAGCTGTCCCTGGGTAGCTCATTTCCATCCGGGGCGGGTGCCAAACTCCAGCATTAGCTGCGGGCTCAGGAGCTGGAGTGAGCAGCTGAGGACACACCGTGTTCCATCGGACCTGACATCTGCCACGGGTGAAAAAACCCCGTGGAAAACAGCTCTCTGCTGTGGGTTGAGGCACAATTACAGGAGCAGAGGACACATCCCATGCTGTTATGTGGGAAGTTCCCTTCATCCCACAGTTTCTGGGTTGCTCCTCTTTTGCACGGTCCAAGTTAACGCCGCTCCAAGCACAGGGGCTGGAGAACTGAATGTTTCTAGGAAATGTTCATCAAGAACTTTTAGTGGCAGTAATTGCAGTCGGAGTCATTTAACAATCAATGTACTTTCCATGCCTTTTTTTTTCCCCTTCCCTGGTTACTGGCATATGGGCCTGTGCTGGTTTAAAAGTTAACCAGCAGGGGGAATGAACCCAACTCAAAGGAGAGATTATAAGTCAGAATAACAATTTATTAAAATAATACAGTAAGTACAATAATACAAACAAACAATTGGTCTCAACCCACAAAAACCCAAATGTATAACCCAGTACCCTGGGGCCTGAACAAAGTGGTGTTCCTTGGGCCCTGTTTGAGTCCAAAGTAAAGGGAGAGGGGAAGAACCTGCTGGTGGGAGAGCTGCTGCAGTCTGGCCAGAACTGGTGATCGCAGTCCAGTGGTGGTCTAAGTCTGGTTGAGAGCGATGAGATGCAGCCGTCCTCTGGATCCCACGAGTGGGTTGAAAAAATGTTCCAAAACTCCAAGATTATATATCCTCCAGTTCAGGCAGGAATGCTTGGTACTCCCCTCAGGGCGGGGAGTTCACAAAGGGTGTGAGGACAGAAACATCCTTCTATCTCACAGGCCTCTTAACACCTAGTTTATAGCCTGAGGAGTCAGGCTCTATGGGTAGAGGGTGCGAATAGTCTATTGACAACAATAGTCTAGTTTCTGGGAAATGACATGGAATGCTATAGAATACAGTTTTGGGTTACACCCACCATGCTCTATGGGCAGAGGGTGCGAATAGTCTATTGACAACAATAGTCTAGTTTCTGGGAAATGACATGGAAGGCTATAGAATACAGTTTTGGGTTACACCCACCATGATGAACTGATCTCAGCTGTCCTAACTAGGACAGGGCCTTACCCCGGGGAGCTGGATGGTAATTAATGCATTTTGTGGTTAAATGTTTGGACTCAGCATCTCACGGCGCCCGAGGAGAAGGGAGGTGGACAAAGCAGGCATTGTCTGTAGGTTTGGGTCTGCTGCCTTGGGTCCTCTCCACGGAGGCACCGTGGGGGCAGGTTGGTGGGAACGCTGGCACAGGCAGAGCTTTCCCCTCGCTCCCTTCAGTGCAGCTGGAACCCCGGGCAAGTTTCACTGCCCGTCACCTCCCTGTGTTTGGAGGTGGCATCCAAGGAAGGGCAAAGGGAACTTGGCTCTCAGGGCCACCCAGACAACAGGAGGGACTGAATGCCCCACTCTGCCCTTTCAGCAGGAGGCTGTTGCCAGGCTCTGCTCGCCTCGCCGGGGATTCTCACTGCCCTACTTTCCAAACCCAGACACCGGCCTGTTCTCCGCTGTGAGCACCAGCAAACAAAGGGTTTGGCTTCTCCCTTTTGTAAAAAGCGACCTGGAAAGAACCAAGAGGCAGAGTTGGAGCCTCAGCTGCTGTGAAGGGAGCTGGGAGCTGAGTCTGGGTGCTGGGAAACCTCCCTGGGACACATCCCCAAAATAGGAAAACATTCTCCCCTGCGAGGGTGGGGAGGCCCTGCCACAGGTTGCCCAGAGAAACTGTGGCTGCCCCATCCCTGGAAGTGTCCAAGGATGGGGCTCTGAGCGACCTGGTCAGGTGGAAGGTGTCCCTGCATCACTGTGCAGATGCACATGAACAAGAAGTTCCTTCAAGAAAAACCCAAAATCCAGTGCAGTTCTGGTTTGAAAAGTTATTTGGGGGGAAAAAAAAAAAGAAAAAAAAAGTTTCCCGTGCCTGATTAAAATCTCCATTTCCCTACCTTTATGTATAGAAGTTGCCTGAAAGTAAATAAATTAAGGTATTGGCTGTTTTCTTTTAAGGTTTGTCTCCAGGTGATTCAAACACCTGGACTGATAAGGTGGTTTTGCTTAGAAAAAAAACCCTACACAATCTGCTTCTCCCAAAATGACAATGCCAGGCTTGCCTGGCTCTGGTTCATTAAGTGGTTAAATCAGCCACGCCACCCTGAAGTGCAGAAATCAGATGCCACCAGCGAGGTTTCCTGCTGAATTTCCACCATCTGAAAAGCCTGGAAGTTGCTGGGAGCCCTAATGAACTCAGTCCATTAGATCCCAGCTGGGTTTCAACACCATGGACTGGCTTCTGTCACGAAGCTTCAGTGGAGGAGACGCTGTTTGATGGGGGGGTTTGATGGTTTGCAGGTTCTGTCCGACCCCAGGGTGCAAAGGCAGCTCAGCCTCTGTGTCCTGGGGTTCCTTTGTGTGTGCACAGGCAGGGGAAGCAGCAGCTCCTTCCCAGCTTTCATCCCCCATAAATGGATCTGCAGGGGATCACTCCAATGACAGGAATGACACCAAGACGGTGTATCAGCTCTGCGGGGTGCAGGGCAACATCAGAGACAAAAAAAACCAACACAAAACCCCAAATCCAACACCCAAATCTCTTTATCCCCAGACTGGCTCGGTCCAAACCCATGGATATTAAGAAAAAATTCTTCCCTGTGAGGGTGGGGAGGCCCTGGCACAGGTTGCCCAGAGAAACTGTGGTTGCCCCATCCCTGGAAGTGTCCAAGGATGGGGCTCTGAGTGACCTGGTCAGGTGGAAGGTGCCCCTGCCCATGGCAGGGGGGCAGAACGAGATGGGCTTTAAGGTCCCTTCCATCCCAAACTGTTCCATGATTCTCAGATTCTATCAGTGTAGGTACCTGATAATCCATCCCAATTTATGGCAAGACTCTCACCTTCAGAAATACCAACCACGTTTTCTTCTCACTGCTCACGTTCTTGGCTCCACAGCAAAGCTTCAAGCGTGGCAGAAGCCTTTGAGGAGAGGAGGGGGCTGCTTTCTGCTCCTGAGGGGCTCCCAAACACGGGCAGCTGATGAGGGCGTGTGATGCTGCCTCACACCAGCAAGAGGAGGGAGAGAACAAAGCCAACAGCTCAGGTGAAGATGGGTCCCTGTCACTTGTGTCCTGCCCCAGGTAAGGAAAACCTCCCTGCCCTCCTCCTCCCCCTGCTCTGAGCCTCAGACCTGAGTGTGAGGCTGAACACCAGGTGAACACCCTCCTGCCCTGGGCACAGGAGCCCTTTGTGGTGTGATGCTGTTCCAGCCTTTCCCGTCTTTTCCCCGGGCTCTGGCTGCTCCCAGCACTGAGCCTCCCACATCAGACAAGCACCCACTAAATCCCTCTGCAGATTAGGCAGCTCTGAGAACCACTGAAGGCCCCAAATTACCTCCCTGGGTGCCTTTGCCCCTCGAGGCCTGGCAGGCAGCAAGACACTGATGGGGCTTTTTAACTGTCTTTTTATCGCCTCAGGACAGTGGGATTATTGGAGCCCTGCAAGGGAGGCTTTAAATCCCAGGCAAAGCCCATGGAGGAGGGCTCAGGGAGCACCAGGTGTGATCCTGGAGTGGGAATGTGGAATCACTCCTGCAGAAACACGAGTCCCTCCCAGGCTGCTGCTCCCCCAGCTCAGCCCCACACCTCCACCGAGGGGCCTCGTGCCCAAGCTGTGCACCACCAAGGAGCCATCCCAGCTCCCTGGAGCTTTCCAGGTGGTTCTCTGGGCAAAGTCCACGTCTAAGATGAATTATGTTCATCACAGGGAACAAAGTGAACACCCCTCCCTGAGCCAACCTGCTCCGGACTGGTGGCGTAAGGGCCATGATGAATGAGGGGTTTATCTCCTCCTATCTGAGTCACAGGGGAAGGAGCCAGATTTTTTTTTTTTTTTTTTTTTCAAAGGACCCGAGAAAGAAAAGGAAACATGATCAGGACAAGAAGCCAAGATTTCTCAGTTCCACCAGGATTTAGAAGTAATCTCTTCGATAAAATTGTTTGCATTGCAGCAGCACGTCCAGCGCTCCAGCCCTCCAAACATGGGCACAGAAACTCCTCCACCTTCTCCAAACCTCACAGCCTGAGGCAGCACGGCAGTGACAAGGGAATGACGTCCCAAAGCCCTGGTGTGGCCACAGCAGGACGGAGAACTGAGCCCAAACCTCCTGAGTCACCCATTAAAAAAGCAGCTGCAGCCCTCAGTGAAGCCACTTGTGCCCTGCAGATGGGGAGAACAACAATCCTGCAGGGCAGGACCAAAGATTTCCCAAATCTTCCCACCTTCCCGGTTATCTGCAGCACAAGCTCTACCTGCTCAGGCTGAAATTCTGGTATTTCAGATCACTGGGTATTTGATTTTGCAATTTTAATTATCACCTCTTTACCCCAGTGGCGTTTCTGTGCAATGATCACTCTGAGACACTCTCCAGGCTCCTACCAGGTGATAAGAGCCATTTAGAGCCAAAAGTTTAGGCACAACACCAAATAGATAACAGAGGACTGGAGCCATCCCTCTGCCCCACAGCCCAGCCCAGGACAAGGGCTGTGCAAACCCACCCAGGCTCTGCACAGCAACTCTCTGAGCACCAACACTGCCGAGATTTTCCCCTTTTAAATCCTTCACTTCTGTCCCAGCCACGAATCCCAGAATTCCTAGGTGACCTGCATCATTTCCCCAGCTAATCCCTGCAGCAAGATGGGCAACAGGATGGCAATGGAGCCATGAATGGAGTAAGGAGGCATTGCCATGGAAGGGGTTAACACACTTTCCTAGACCCATCCTAATGAGCTGCACAAGAGCTTTCTGTGATTCAGGTTTCCTTTACTGATTTACCACTTACCCTGGATAAGCAAATGAGCAATTAGCAAGAGCTGCATCTGTGATGTCATTTAAATTCAAATGATACCCTGGCTGCTCATTAATAGCAGGATGTGCAGTTCCAGAGGATAAACCCAAATCCTCTCAGCAGAAGGTAGAAATCCCCTTCTCCCAGGAGGATGGGGGGATCTGCTC
Organism: Manacus candei; assembly: GCF_025592945.1. Classification (NCBI taxonomy): domain Eukaryota; kingdom Metazoa; phylum Chordata; class Aves; order Passeriformes; family Pipridae; genus Manacus; species Manacus candei. The sequence goes on along the minus strand of NW_026138118.1, from coordinate 1,044,800 downwards.
AGGAACATCGGGCTGGTTTCAGGGGACTCATCCCAGGGGCTCCCAGAGCATCCTGGCAACCCCCCCTGCTTTGTTCAGGAAGGTCCCTGCAGCCCTGTGCCCACCATCTGCCTTGGCATCGTGCTGCTCACCCACCTGGCACCTCGGAATCCACCAGGCTCTGCATCCATGGGCACGAGCCAGGGGGAGATTCAACCTGCACAACTTCAGCCCAGCAGGACAAGTCCCTGTTTCTGGCACAGCAAACCTGTGTGAGGTTTGGCTCCATCCAGGGGTGACAACAGGGGGAAGTAGAGCTTTTATAACCTGGAGAGCAGATGTTCACCTTCAGGGCAGGTGGGAGTGTGGGGCTCAGAGGATGCAGGACTGGGCATTGTTGCCTGATCATGGGAATTTAAACCTGCAGCATCATTTTGGCTTACCCAAAAATCCAGGGAGCTGGGGCCCCTTCCCTGTCAGAGCTGGGCACCTGCAGGGCTCACAACAGTGGCATTCAGGGACCTGGGGAAGGTCCCAGCAGGGCTGGTGCCAAAGCCAGGCCGAGTGGGGCAAAGGGAGCTGCAAAGGACCTGGGCATGGCCTGTCCCACACTTTTTTGGGGGTGAATGGCCTGGCCAGTAGGGCATTTCTTCTGCCACTTGCTCTTACCCCTCCAGCTGCAAAGATTCATTTCTCTCCTCTGTTTCCCTCCCCAAGTCAGAACTTCATCCAGTTTTGGGATCTGCCCATGGGGGACCCAGCATTGGGTGCCTCGAGGAACATTAGGAAAAGCTTTACAGGAGGAAACTCATCCCAGAGCCCTGGGGTATCCCTGGCACAGCCCAGTGGTACTGGCAGGTTCCTGCTCCTCAGCCTCTCTGCAGCAAAACTCTCCTCCTAAACTGCCAAAAGAACACAATGTGAATCACATGAGTTTCACCAAGCATTTTATCAACAGGAATCTTCATGACATCACCGGGGAATGCTGGGGACACTGAGGCAGGAGGGGGCTGGTCCCACGAGCTGCCCGGCTTTACACAGCAGTGTCAGCAGACCCAGCTCATCCCCCTCCTCCCCCAGCAAAGATCACCCAGAAAGGACACCGAGCAGGAAATTAGATTAACGTTTGCTGCAGTGTCTCCACGCTGCTGTGCTGGGCTGAGGGCAGGGAGGAAGGAAGCAGCAGCTGGAGAAGGGCCAAATCCCCACTGGCAACGCGGCCGACCTTGGGACGAGGTGCTCTGCACATGCTGCCCTTCGGGTGAGGATGTAGCAAAGCCTTGTCACTGGAGAGCAGCTCCTTCAGCTGATCCAGTGCAGGATGGAGACCCTGGGGTGACTTAACTGCTGGGGTGCAGGGCTGAAACAGTCTCAGCCCCTGGGGAGGGTGGAGGGCTTTTTTTCAGCAGAGGGATTTACCCTGCGGTAACCCAGGGAACCCACAGACACGAGCCCTGTCCCCGTGGAGATCCTCCCCTCCTGGTAATGCCCTGTTCTCCCACAAAACATGTGAATTACTCCATTTTCACACAACTACCTTCACTTCTCTCTGCCCTGGGTAACAGTGAGGTGTTCACTTTCCTCATCTGGAAAGAAGAGTTGAACTGAAAGCAGAGTCTGCCTCCTCCTGCAGCCACAGGGACGGCTCCCTTTATCCTCCCCCATAAATAATAGAAGGATTCATTCACAGGCTTGTAACAGATTAAAAATAAATAAATAAAAAAGTGCTTGATTTTGTTTTGCCAATCATGCACTCAATGTAATTTTCCCTTCTCATCCCCTTGTGCCAGTGCCTGTGGACTCACAGAGATTTTAATAAGCTGGAAAGGTGCCAAACCATTTCTGTCTCATTAAAAAAATATCAGCACGGTGACAAAGGTAGTTTTTTCACATCAGTAGTCAAATCCACTTGCTGAATTAAAATCCAGCTGACAGGGAGACTATCAATTTTTAATGGGAGCTTCCTCCCTCCTGGAAAGGGGAAGCATGTGGGGGTTATTCATAAAAGGGATCGGCATTTCTCACCAACGTTCCGCTGGCTTTGGTTTCATGTGAAGTTTGTAGGCAATTCTTCATAAACCCGAGTGAGGGATTACAACCATCTCCTTCCTGGGCAAATACCCTTCCATGAGCTTCCCAGGCAGCACCCGGAGCCCAGGCCCAGGTTGTCCCATCATGGACATTCCCTTCTCCCACCACACGTGCTGGGTCAGGGCAGGGGCACCGCAGAGGCAGCCGAGGTTTGTGAGCTTGGGGACAACCTGGAGCAGGGCACAGCATCTGCACAGGTCAAGGGTGGGGAGAAATCCCAAAAGGAAGCTCTGGCTGAGCAGATAAGTGATGCACGTGCTTGGAGAGCCCGGCCCCACGGGCTGACCCTTCTCTCCAGGGGCCATCCCCGAGCTGAGTCGGCAGCAGAGCTCCGCTCCTTTCAGCACAGCCACAACAATTTACACAAGCTGCAGCTCTGCCCCTGCACCGAACACAAAGCCTTTGTGTGGAGGAACCAGCAATTCCCTTCCCCCCAGAGCTGCTTTCCCAAGACAGCCGTTTTCCGTGTTTTCTTTAAGTGAAACAGAAGGATCCCGAGCTTCCCACGCCGAGCACTCAGAGCTCACCCACCCTGCCCCGAGCAGCGGCCGCGGCTCACACGCAGGGACCAGCCCCCCTCCTCTCCCACAGCTGGAAAGAGCAACCTGAGCTCTCCAGTATCTGGTGGACAACGTCCTTCTCCATTTCTCCATGAGCACCTGCTGCTCCCTGGACTTTATTACCTTAGTGCAGCAGCAGAGCTGGCTCCGGGGGGCTGTGTCAGGCGCCGGTATCGCTGTCGGAGCAGCCCCTGCTCCCATCTCCTGCCCCTTCTCCAGCCGTGGTCGTTGCTCAGGACACGCAGCTCCAGCTCCATCCCAAGGCCACACTGATGCTGTGAGTGCTGGGGACCCGTGGGGTGGCCTCATCCTGCCTTTGGGGGGGGATGGAGGCTCCGGACCCCACATCCCTCCTGTGCTCGGCTCATCCCACCACACACAGCCCGGCCTGGCTGGGGAAAGATGGGGGAGTTAAAAATGATTCCTGACCCCCTGTCCTGGGCTGGGTGGCCTCCCCCAGTCCTGGCTCGTGGCCTGAAGGTCAAGTCCTGCACCACTGGCTCTGGCAGGTGTTCACTACACAATTCCCAAGGGATTGATCCCAAATGAGCAAACCCACTGTTCTTACAGAATCTGCCACAATAGGAACTCTACAGGTAGTTATTTGATGATGAAAACACCTTGCACTGAAGGCTCAGTCATCTCCCCCCCTCTGGCAACCCTGACCTGAGGGAGCTGTGCTTCCAGCACTGGTTTGGGAGCCAGCATCCTGCAGTGCTGATTTTTGGGATTAGCCAAACCTGTGGCCAAATGCTGCAGCACAAAGGGCACGGATGGCACAGCGTGGCTGCCATCCCTGTGAGTCACCTGCCCTCTAATCCAGCTTCACCCAGCCTGGGGTGTCAAACTGACTCACCTGCCCCGGGAGTTGGCCGGGTCCCATTGCAAAATCCGACACTCCCAGCTAAGGAAGAATTCCAGAGGATCTTCCCTCCCTGGCAGACAGGCAGGATCCACACAACACCCGTTCAAAAGTCAAACTGTTGATTAAAGTCTGGACATACACAATGTTCTGTTCCATTGTGCTCAGCTTTAATAATCTTTTTATTGTCCTCGAAGAAATACCCAGGTAATTCATTGGAATGAGTAAGGCCTGATCCAGAGAAACAGAATTCCACTGGAACTGTCAGGGTAGTGACTGCTGGATTCATTGGTGACACCAACAATAGACTTTAGGCAGACAGTTCCAGGGTTTATGGGATGATCCTGTGCTAAATCATAAGTTACCACACACAGCAGCTGAAATGAAACTCAATCAAAATACAGTTCCATGCCCTGCTGAAAGTTGCTCCTCCAAGAGCTGCTTTTCATACCAAAACTCACCTATTCGGAGGTTTGGTGCTTGAGGAATGAAGTCAGAGTGCAAAACTGCACGGGGATGTTTGAGCTGCTCCTCCCAGCCCAGGGCCCTCCCTCCAGCCCTCCCTGGCCAGACTCAGCTCGGGAGCCTCATTTGTGCCAGACACAGCAGAGCTGAGCACGAGGGAGCTCTGATGAGCCAGGTTTAGTGATGGCTCTGAGCACAGAACTCTGCCTCATTTATCTCTGGGATCACAGCAGGGAGCACAAGGCCCTGTCCAGAGCAGCAGCAGAACAGTTCTGTCCCCTGAGGCAATTCACTGCTTAGTTTCAATGTAAACCCAATGGTGACTCCCAGGCAAACTGCCAAAGTCACACAAGTGGAAAAATTTAATAATCCAGCACTGAGTTTCTATAAACTTTGAACCCTTGCACACACACACACACACACATACACCTGCCATTGTCCCACCTGTTGACACAACAAATACATCTTTCTTTTGTGTGAGCTACAGAGACTGGCCTGTCCATGACTCACTCCAGCCTCACTCCAGCAGACTCATTTTCAATTAAATTATTTAAGCCAACTAAACTTGAGTGGGGCCATTTTGTGCAGTTAGATATAATTACTGCAGCAAGTCCCTTCTCTAAACCCTGTACCTGTCACTTCAGGAAGATGGCCTGGGTCAAAACCCCAACGTTCAGCACTAGCAGATCCACCACAAAAAGAGCAAGTGAGATCCACGCAGCTTCCACCCCGTCGCACCAGGCACCTGCACAGTCACTTTCTGAACTACAGCAGCTACAAATAAAAGGATGAAAAACAGAGAGAAGAGGTTAACCAAGAAGCTGGAGCAGTGAAGGGATCAGACAAGTTTGGGTTTGGATGATGGGATCTCAATCAGGGGATCAGGAGTGAATTCAGTGATGTCAGTCAACAGCTTCCCAGGACAAAGCTTTGCTGTACAGACACAAATGGAAACCAGCCCAGAAGAGATTCTGTGCTAAAAAACATCTAAGCAACAGCCCTAAGAGCAGCAAGAACAGTGAGAGCTCAGGAGAGGACAGAGAAGGCTGGTTTATCCCTTGACTGGTATTTAAATACAACGTTAGTACTTGAATGGGTTAAGTAGGAAGGAATTAAAATATTCAGCTAAACACAACTTAGAAGTTACACTCCTCTTAAAGAGCACATTTAATTGCTCTTTTTAAACCTAAACCATTCTTTATGGATAGATGAAATAAGAGGAGGGAGCACCAACAATAGAAGCTCCAAAGGAGAGAGGTGGGGGAACATCCAAAACCAGCAGTGAGGCCCTTAATCAGAGTCCTGGAGGCAGGAGATGGAAATAGGTGTGAGGGAAGATAAGCAGTGACTCAGGTACTGAACATATTTAAAGAACTTCTATTAGTGCTAAGATTAAAAGGCACTGGGAGGTCACCAAACCCATGTGGAAGCAAGATTGGGATGATAAAGGAGGAGGCATTAACCCTTGGGAGCTGCACAGCCCAGGGCTCTGCAGCCTCCCAGTCATTTGTGCTGCCCAGGAACATCCCAGGGAAAATCCAGCTGAAGGAGCACATCCCATATCCAGGTCTGTGGCTTCATAAGCACCAAATCCACTCAAATGTACTTTTAAAAATGTCTTTGTCCAGAAGCTTCTTGGAATTTATTATACACATTTTAATAACAGATGATACTCAACATTCAAGCTGCTGAAGTAGGTTTACAAGCACTTGAGCATACAATGATACTTATGCTAGGAAACAAAGATGCAGCACATAAGGAAGTGCAGGAGCCACTTTCAAATATTCCCCTTCCACCCAAGATCTACAGCAGCCCTGCTTTAGTCCAAAACCCTACACGATGGCAAGTAAAAAGACTCATCAAATATCTACACTTCATTGTACACATCACATCTACTTCAGATGCAGGACAAAAAAAATTCAAAATATGTTCCATTCCTCCTTCCAGAGGAACCCCAGACTTCAGAGCTGATTTGATTTCAGAAGCACAGCTTGAGTTTTTAAAAGAATTCAACAGCAGTAATCCAGCAAGTTTCCAGTATGATGATATGGGGGTTGGAACTGGGTAACTTTTAAGGTCCCTTCCAACCCAAACCACGCTGTGATTCCATGATTATGGAAAGGCAGTGAGCCCCCAGGATTCCTCAGATTCCTCACACAACTACAACTCCTTCACTAAGTTAATTAAACCTGCTGTTCATTTTTTGCAGGACCTTGAAACATTTTACTTGCTCTGACAAGCCATTTCCACAGCACACGTTTGGTTTGCTTTAAGCTTCTCCATCCTATCAGAGCTGACCAGATAAGGCTGTTTGACTCTTGCTTTGCAAGAACACAACAGGAGCATCACTAATTAAAGGGCTCTTCCTGCTCCCTCAGGACAGTTAAAAGCCCCAATTTTTCCAGAGCCAGCATACTGGATCAAATACTTTTTCATCTCTGAGTATTCATGAACCTCGTACAAAAGAAAGCCGATTAGCAAATGTAAATGCCCATATAAAAATAGCCAACATCTGTTTAAATTTAGAAATTTATTTTGTTTAATCCACAAGCTTTATATAGCTTTAGTTAAAAAAACAAAAACAAAGAACAGTGAAAACATGACAATATCCAAAGTTCAGGTTCCTCAAACTTTCAAAGACCACATCTCTGAAAGTTGCTCTGACCATTCCGAAGAACCGTAACGAGACAAGATTTATGAATTGGGGCAACGACAGCTCACAAATAAAATTTATGGAACTGAAGGAATTATTTTTTTTTGTTTGTTTTTCTGGGACTGCTGATCATGGAAACTGCCCTTTAAAAAAAGAACATAAAAATACAAATGAAATTCCAGTGTTCCAAATCAACATGTTAACATCAATATAAACCCACAGTGTCCTGGTAAACAACATGCTTTCATTTATGTACCATTCTAAATTGCTATTCTTGATTGGCTTTAATGGAGACTATACAGGCAACAGTAGAAAGCATTAAAATATAGATGTACTTCCTTGGAATTCTGCAGTGGTTTTACTCCTGGGCAAGCTTACAAACCACAAAGGTTAGTAGCATCATGTAAGTGGATACAAAAGAAGTCAAATGAGACCCTCACAAATTATGCTCAAGGCTTTGTTGGAGTTCAAAGAAACAAGGGAATTGACGGTCATGTTTCAAACCTTCAAAACAAAATTCCTACTGCTTCTAAGAAGTCTCACTCTAAATGAAATTATGCTGTCAATGAAAGAATGTCACTAGTACACTGTGGACACCTTTTGTAATGTAAATCCATGCCCTTTTGTACATGGTGAACCTCAACCTAGCAATTATTACAACAAATGTTATATTCTAAAGCTCAAACACATTTAGCAATTTGAAATTGAATTCTGAGTACAAACCAAATAAAATGTACATTATATCAAAGGGCCGGGCCTAGGATGGTGGGGATACTTGCGCCTTCCTCATGGACCTCAGGGCCTTCTCTCGCAGGTGCTTCTCTAGGTCATCCAGGTTGTCTTCAGGTTCACTTTCTGTCTCCTTCAAACAAAGACAAAGCCCTGATTCAAACACCCAAACCGAGCCAGGCCGAGCCCTCCCAACAGCACAGATCCCGAAGGGGAACCCGTGCCACACCAAGGCTCCTCCTGGAATCCCGGCTGTCAGTCCCAGGAGTGCAGTGCCCGTCCACCCCCACCTGCCTTCTTACACTGGACCCTTACAAAGTGCAGCTCAGGTACCAAATTCCTACCTTTTTGGGTTCTGTCTCTGCTTCCTGGTCTTCCTGTGTGGAGGTGGTGTCTGCTGCAGCCACAGCAGCAGCTGCTGCGGCCGCGGCCGCCTTCTCCTTCTTGTGTTTTTTGTGCTTCTTGTGCTTTTTATCCTTTTTATGCTTCTTATCCTTCTTTTTCTTCTTCTTCTTGCCGCCCCCTTCTTGATCTGAATTCTGTAACGAACAATGCAACGTATTACAACTCATCCCTAAGGCTTCCAAATTCTCTGGCAAAGAGTGGAAGTGTCCCTGGGAAACACCTCAGGTGAGGATGCCAAACAATCTGTTCTCTTCCTGCTAGGAACAGCCTAAAGTCTGCATGCAAGATTACTAAGCACAAATAAGCCCACACCACTTGACATCACAAAACTCATGTAGACTCATAAAATGGGACTTTTCTTCCAGAATTTTTATATAAATAGCACTTGTATTCACACTCTGAGATGTTAAATCTGAAAAATTTATGGTTTTAACTATGAAAAACACCCCAAGGATTTTTCTTCCCCCCCCGTGTGAAGAACCTCAGAGCTGCTCAGCAGCTCAGCCTTCAGGAACACAACTTGCCCTATGACCCAGCATGGCTTTATGAGCAAACAAATACCCTGGCAGGTGAGGGGCTCTGAGTTGGGCTTTTGGCCTTTTTTGCAGGTGACCAGTTGGCAGAGGGAGAACGAGAGCGAGCAGGAGATGCAGGTCCTTGGTGCTTTTTGGGTGCTGGCTCGGGGGACCCCGAGGCCGAGCGAGACGAGGACACGCGCCGGGGGCTGGGGGTGGAAGCCCTGAAAAACAGAACAGTCACAGTCAGAGACAGACACAGGTAAAAACTAACCAAAGAGCCAAATTATATGTGTGCTTGTAACTTGGTCAAGCTGCCACTTAGAAGATTATTAATTGCTTTGCTGGCACATTACAAAAGGTCAAACAATCCAATAGCACTGTGGGTCTGTGATGCAGGAGGATAATGCAGCCTGAGAGCCTGTTAAACAATCCTGCTGCTGCTCAGGAGTGACTGCTCCCTTCCTAATATCACTAATTCATTAAAAGTCAAGAGAACAGCAATGCTATTGGATCACCCAATGAAGAGTGCAAGGCTTTCCACTCAGCTACATCTTCCCAAAACAATAAGCCAACACCGTGTTTTTGACTATGTGCTCATAAGAACAGCACCACACTAAGGACAAAAAGATTTTGAATTTTAGTAGTTTCTCTCAGATGACCACCTGCAAAATTATTTATGAGCTAATGAGAAGTGTTGGTTCCCTTCCACAGCTAGGTTTAAAGATAAAGGTCATTGTTCTTTAAAGCCAGCAATTAGAAGAGAAGGCTCAGAGAGAACCCATGGCAGCATTCCAGTGCCTCAAGGGGGCTTATAAGAAAAAGGGAGAGGGACTTTTTATGCAGGCAAGCAGTGACAGGACAGGGGGAATGGTTTTAAACTGACGGAGGGCAGGCTTAGATTGGATACTGGGAAGAAATTCTTTACTCAGAGGGGAGTGGGGCCCTGGCACAGGTTGCCCAGGGAGGCTGTGGCTGCCCCATCCCTGGAAGTGTCCAAGGCCAGGTTGGACAGGGCTTAGAGCAACCTGGGCTAGTGGACCATGCATGCTGAATGATCTTTTAAGGTCCCCTCCAGGCCAAACCAATATGAGATCCCGTGACCCTCTGGCTACTCCCACTGCGTCACAACAAAACAAAAACCCCTCGTGAAACCCAAAGCAGCAAAGATGGATTGTTTTACTTTGTCTTCTTGGGTTCAGGCGTTCTGGACACCCTGCGGATGGGTCTGGAGCTGGGAGATGGGGACTGTCTCCTCTGGGGCGACGCCGACGCTCCCCTCCGCGGCGGCGGCGGGCTGGCAGAGGGGTGGGAAGCTCGAGGCCGTGGCGAGGGTGAATGCCTTTTGTTTTGAGGTGGGGACCGTGTTTCCCGGTTGGACCTGCTGGGAGGAGATCCCTTCCTGTGCTTGGAGGACACGGAAGGGGAACGCCGCTTGGCCGTCGGGGAGCTCCTCTGTTTGGGCGGCGGCGAGTGGGAGACTCTGCGCTTGGACTGCGGGGAAGGGGAGGCCCTTCTTTTGGGAGGGGGAGGAGGGGAGGCTGTTCTTCTCTTGGGAGGTGGTGATGGAGAGTATCGCCTCTGGATAGGGGGGGAGTATCTCCGGGGAGAGGGAGAGCGCCTGCGAGGGGGCGGGGATGGAGACCTGCGGAGAGAACCAACAGTCAGGGGCCAGCCAGGCCTGGGAATCAGTCCTGGGATTCACCCAAGGAATTCTTCTAAAATCCTTTAAAACTTCTACTACAATCCTTTAAAAGTTCTAAAAATTGAAAAGGAAACTCCTTCAAGACCTCTAAAAATTCAAACGAAAACCCTTTAAAACTCCTAAAAATTTAAAAGGAAACTCCTTCAAGTCTTCTAAAAATTTTAACTAAAACCCTTTAAGACTTCTAAAAATTTAAAAGGAAACTCTTTTAGGGCTTCTAAAAATTTAAACTAACATCCTTTAAAAGGTCTAGAAATTTAAAAGGAAACTCTTTTAAGGCTTCTAAAAATTTAAACTAACATCCTTTAAAAGGTCTAGAAATTTAAAAGGAAACTCTTTTAAGGCTTCTGAAAATTCAAACTAAAATCCTTTAAAACTCATTGCCCAGAGAAGCTGTGGATGCCCCATCCCTGGAAGTGTTCAAGGTCAGGTTTGACAGGGCTTGGAGCAACCTGGGATAGTGGAAGGTGTCCCTGTTCATGGCAGGGGATGGAACTGAATGAGCTTTAAGGTCGTTCAGTTCAAGCCAAGCCACTCCATGATCCACAATCCGCGATTCAGGATTTGCTCCAGGCATCCAGTGCCATCCAGGCCACGCACCCACCACCCACACTCTCCCCAGCAAGCTGGGAGCCAAGGAACAGGTGAGAGGGCATTTCTTTTCCCATGTCCCAGTGGGAAGGGAACAAACCCTCCCTGAGAAGGGCCCTACCTTCGCCGGGGCAGGGACGGGGAGCGCCGGCGCCGGGGAGGGGGGGCCGGGGAGGGCGAGCGTCGCCGCCGAGCCGGGGGCGGAGAGGGACTCCTCCTCCTCCTGCTGCAGAGAAAAACACTGCTCAGCAAACCTCCAGAAAACCTCCAGAAAACCTCCAAAAGATTCTTCTCTGCCCTGCTTTCGCTACACAAAATCACCTCCTTCGCACGGTTTGAAACGAAACCCTACCGGAACCATGGGGGAAAAGCAGACTGAGGTCTTTGTGAAGAGTGTGAGACAACACCTGTTTTACTGTAGCTCTGAGCCCACCAGGGACAACTCCACACTCTGCACCACCTGATGCATCACCACCTTGTGGCCAAAGATGTGGCCAAAGATATTCCAAATGTTTGGAATAACTGATGGATAACGTGCCGAGTTAATTTTCTCCACAGTGTCAAACTGCACCCCCAAAACCAGCTTTTAGCTACGGATCTGAAATCCAAAATAATTTTTTCTTGAAATGCAGAGAGGGGAAAAAAAAAAATCAAAGTTGTTGCTAAACTGCAGCTATCTGGATTAAAATTATTCACGAAATGAGCCATTTTCTGCCGTGCCAGGTTTACAACAGACTTCTGGGAGGGGAAATTTTAATGCAACACATACTTGCCTAGAATTTTAAAGGAGGGGAATATTGGTAAAATGTTCTTTTTTAAAAAAGCAATTAAGATAAAATGACTGGATAAGGGAAAAATGAAAGCAATTATAAAGCAAAGCAGTTCATCTACATAAATTCAAAATACAATGTTCTTTTATGATTCCAAAAAACCCCAGCCTTCAAAGGTGTTAATTGTCCTAATTAAACATACATTTATGCAATAGGCAGTTGGAGAATTCAGCATGTTGCAAAACAGATCAAACCCTTTGAATTGCAACCTGTTTTACACAGAATTGTTTGACAAGATCCATCATTAGAATGGTAGTTGTCCTACTTATCTCTTACATCATGATGTATGCTGTGAGTATCTTCTAGCTGGGGCTTAATTACAGCTTGCTCAAGGGTCATTACAACAGATTAATAAACCCATCAAACACCCAGCTTCCTGCACCTTCCTGTATTCCCAGATCAACACAGAGAAAACAATATCACAAATAAAGTGTTGACAATGCTGCCTACACAAAAGAAAATAAAGGAGGTGTTCACTACTAGTCTACTAATTGTCTACTAGTAGTGGTTTCAAATATCTAATGAACTGAGGAATGAGACTTTTGAAAACTCCAATTATCTGGGACCCTGAACATCAAGATCTCATTTGCTTGTTGCAATGGGCCTGGAGGGTTTTAGTCAGTGGCAGCAGGAACCCAGTCCTGCTCAGCCATCCTTCAAACCAGGTATTTGGGCTGAGGAACCCCAAAGAACACAAGTGTTCAGGTGTTTGCAGGTATCAGTAAGATGTCAGAAACACTAATGTTATTAATGTCACAGGCTGATGGGAATTAACAAGTAGTGAGCAGGGAAGGAGACAGAGCAGGTGTTGTTCCTCTTTTTTTTTATTACCCAGTGAAATGGCCCCAGATCCAACACATCAAGGAACCCATCAGTCGGAATTTTCCTCACCTTACCACCTTGAGTGTGCAAACCCAAAGGACAGCAATTACTTATCCATGACAGTATAAATGACAGCCAGTCTAAATGATTTTCTAGATGTAAATCCTATTTAACAGATGAATTTCTAACCAACCTTTTCATCACTGGCGATTGCCACCTCTTTTCCATCTGCATCCTGAGAGCAGTGGAGGAAAAAAACAGAACAAAACAAATCTATCTGCCAGGTATCTGAGGCAAAAAAACCAACACACTCAAAGAAAGGTCAGAGTCATTTTCGCCAAATGAGGAATGAAATCTTGAAACGAGATTGGGCGAGCTGGACGTGACTTAATTGTGATGCATTCTCTGACAGATGCAGAGGAGATAAACAACAGCAAATAGAAGAAAAAGATGTCAGTTATGCTCAAGGTGAGAAGGAATTACCGAGGGGAGGACTCCTTCTGTCGTTTCCGTGGAGACGGCGAGGGGCTGCGGGAGTGCGAGTGGCGCCGGCGTCTGCCGACCTCCCCGTTCTTCACGTTGGACCTCTTGGGTCTTTCCTCTTCAGAGGAAGATGAAGAACCAGAATCTATAAACGTAGAAGAATCACTCTCTGGGAAGTGATCCTCGTTACACTCATCACAGTCACTGACATACCAGCCCCCGACCTCCTCTCCCCCAAGACAAGGAGCCGCTGTCTAAAACCAGTTCAATGAAAAATGTGGGCTGAAGTCAAGTGATAAATAAACCCATCAGAGCTGGGTGAAAATACTTGCAGCAACCCGACTGTCCTCATAAAATTTGATTAACCAGGTAATTTAGAAGGTGAACTGCGGTCACTTATAGAAACATTGCGTGGACAAAAACCTACGCCAGGCCCAGGTGAATTTAATGATCTCAAAAATCAAAGAGTCCCAAATATTAGAAATATTAGGAAGTAACCTACAACAAGAACAGATAAAATAATCCACAGCACACAGTATTTGTGTGTGATGTTGAGAGTTTAAAAGTGCAACTCTTCAAGATGCAAACCTGATAACAAAAGATACCTTTAAACTTTAATTCTTCCTGAGAAACAATTAAAGGGACCTCACTATGAGTGGCAAATCTATAATTACGTTTACAGTAGCACTGCAGATAATTTTTACTGGCATTTGAACTTAACCTTAACTACTCCCTGCAAAAGCAAACTACAGTCCAGTTTTAGGAAATTTCTGTCCTCCATACCAGATGACGACTGTTGATTTTGCCTCCTGTACTGGCGCCTCTGTTGGACAGAATCTGCTGCAGCCATTTTACCTCCTTTGTCTTCTTCTGAAAGGACACACATGGACAGAACATTTAAACCTCATTCAGGCAGAAGCAAAGTCAAGTACAGCAGATCATCAAGCACGGGGGTTCCCCCCCCAAATCTTAAGATAACATTAAGGCTGGAATACGCTTTGGCTGAGCTTTCTTCCAAGAAATCTTATCTAGAATGAGGCAGTGTGAGTGATTATCTTTAGCCTCCTGAAAGCTCTCGCTTTCAGTGCCAGACTGTTGGGTTCAGCACCTCACTGCCCTTTACTATCGTGCCTTTTTGACTAAAAACCCCCCCCCAAAGCAGCGCTGAAAAGCGAGAGCCGTTACCTGATTCCGACAGCTCTGCCTTCCTTGGCTTTGGTGCTGGCGAGGGAGACTCTCTTTTTTCAGTACTCTTATGTTTGGGTGCTACAAGACAAGAATCAAATCGCTCAGCTGCGACTCATTACACCCTTCCACGCTTTTCTGCCCTTGCAAACCGCACAAAGGCAGGACGTGGCCGAGCCAGGAGAACGCAAACATCGGCCCCTCACCTGAAGCTCTGCTCGGCGAGACGGAGCCGCGGCTCTTCCTGGCGCGGTTGGACTGCTGCGGCGTCGGGGACCGGCGGGGCTTGGGCGGGGGGCTGGGGGGCGGCGAGGGCCGGTGCCTCCGCCGGGGAGGGCTGGTGGAAGGGGAGAGCCGGCGGGTTTTCCGAGGAGGGCTGGACACGGTTCTTTTGGGAGGCTTCTTTGGCGGAGAGCGGGAGCGCGAGGAGGAGGAGGAAGAGCTGCTGCCGGATAAGGAGGCCGATGAGCGTCTTCTCCTGCAAATCCAACGCCACGTTAGAGCCCGGGGCAGGCAGACTGGGGGCATTGCAGCACGAACACAGAACTGCAGTTGTTTGCAAGCACAGACATTGAGCCACAGACAACAGCACTTCCAAAACACGGTGGGCAGCCTTCAACACTTGGTTGGTAGAAGAGGAGAATAACAACCAATCTTTCATAGTTATTCTTAAACTACATAGTGAGCTAAAAATTGTTAGTGTCACCTTCGCTGGCTTTCTGTCAATCTACAGGCTACCACTAAGCTTTTCCCCTGGGAACAATTAGTTTTGTTTGGGCTCTCTAACTCTTGGATGGTTAAGAGAATTCTCTGTGTTAGCACGTGTGATTTAACGATCTTCAGGACAGATCTGTATAAGAGTTTAGTGTGCAAGTGCACTGAAATGGCTTAATACCAGGAGGTAAAAATTTCAGACAACTTAAGGACTTAACAATTCAGAATCAATCTATCCATCCTGATGTTTTAGTCTTTCATCTTTACTTTGCAAATTTTAAAAGGTAGGGCCTCAGAATTCTGCGGCAAAATTTGTGGCAAGTTCTGTTGCAATTGTGTACCTGCAGAATCCACCTTTGGCTGCAGAATTCCTGAGAACCTGGAAAAAAGAAACCCTACCTTGAGTGAGATAAACATTTGCTGAAAGGGAGCTCTTGTACATCTTGCAACATACATGTTTGATACTGTTCACAGTTTTCCCAGTAACTGTGTGAAATGAACATATTGACAAACTCAGGAAATAGTCACACCTTGTCACAAGAAGGAAGAAGTGTTCCTTCCTCAAAAAGAACAACTGCTGTACACAGGAAGCATCACTTTAATTCTCTTCCCATGAGGAGGATAAGAATCTGTTCTCTCCCCATGAAGACAAAAGTCTATTTTGCCATTGCCACAATCACATAATTTACTCTGCAAGGCAACTGAGAGCTTTGCTACTAGAACCACTGCTTATGCTGTCAAAACTGTAACTTCCAACACCAGAGAGCAGACCTTGAAAGTTTTTAAGTAAAATAATATGAAGAAGAAGCACATTTCAAGTCCAAATTTGATTTTGGTTTCAATTTTATGTGATGGAAATTTAAGTCACAATTAAAAAACTTCTAAAACTAAAATCCAGCTACTTGTTCTTATTTTTTTCCCCAGGTAGGGGGAAAAAGGTATAAGACTCAAGCAAAAAAAGTCTTAAGAGATGTCAAGTCAGTCTATGCTGGGAGCTACCCAGAGCCATTTGAAGAAGTAACAGTTCTGAACTTGCCACTTTTCAAAAAGAACAGTGATGAGAACTCCACCTCAGTCAGAAGAAATCACTTCACAGCTCCAATTGTGCTCCCCCACCACACACTCAGGAAATGTGACCCTGCAGCATTTCTGTCCCTCTAATCCTCCACCTGACAGCACGAAGGTGAGACGAACCAGGCCCTTCTGTTAACACTTCCTCCTCACAACTAGTGTTCCCTTCAAGCTCTCCAAGTTTAACACTTTCCAGTTGTCTCAAAAAGCAGGAATCTTACCTCCTCACGGGGGACCTGCTTCTTCTGTGCCTGGGTGGGGGAGGCATTCGCCTGGGTGGGCTCCTCCTCCGCGGGGACGGCCGTCGGCGGGGGCTTGGTCGCCTTCTAGGGGAGTAAGACCTGTCATGATCAGAAATTCCAATGAAAAGCAACTACCTAATTCACAGACTGGAGGAAATTTATCCTCAGGGCACCAAGTGTTGAGTTGCTTTTCTCCAAGTGCATCATTTTAAGGCAGCATTTAGGTTAAGATGCAAAGTGTACATTCACACACAAGTATTTTACAACATCTTTAGCAGCAAACCCGTCTCCTAAAGAAAGGCTACACAATGCCCATTATCTATCAAATGCCATATTCAGTATTAAGTAGCCCAATTCCTTCTCCAGCCAGTGTTGGTCACTGTAAGCAGCTTCTCATGAACTGATAGAAAGAAAACACTCCCAAACACGTTTATGCATCAAATGCATCTTTCTTGTTTGGCCTAAAACATCCACAGCTCAACATCTCTACAAACATCACTAACCAAGAACATTAAGTGGCCTCTTCAGCAGAAAATATTCATTCTCAGCCTTCACAGTCACTTCAAGTCCTACCTTGACCGTGATCTATGACGTCTTCTGGGTCGAGAATGAGACGGAGAACGGGATCGAGATCTTGACCTTGACTTGGACCGAGTTGGGGATCTTTGACGAGTCTTCTCTTTCTCCTTCTCTCTCTCCTTCTTTGAATTACGTTCTGGTGAAGTTTCCTTAGTCTCTGGTACAGGAGGTTCAGGTTTAGGAGCTTTTGGGATATCACTGTTAAAAAGAAATATTTTATTTATAAGCACATACAAACCACAGCCCAGAGAGTATCCAGATATTCCCCTACAACAAACATTCTCCTGCCCATCCTCTGACAAGATGCTCCAAAACTGTAAAAAGAGTTAGAACATGGTACAAGGATTCCAAGAGAAGAAAAGGTAACACACAGGCTAAGTGCTGGGAGACAAGGTGATACTGTCAGGAAGTGAAAATAATGACCAGGATAACAAAACCAGAGTGGCAGCAAAGCTACACTGCCCTTAGAATTCCACACAGGGAAAATAAATATTACTGAAGAATATTACATGAAGATTATTCAGTGAAGATGATTATTAAATGAAGATTATTAAATGAATTCTTTGGTTGCTGTAGGGGCACAGGGAGAAGCATTACCCCAAGTCAAGCCCCAAAGAGGCACTGAGCCAACTCTCATTTTTCAAAGGCAATCCACAGTTCCTCACCCAGAGTTCTCCCACTCACCTGTTTGAAGTTGCCTCTTGCACGATGGTCTCCTTTGGTTTCACGGAGGGTTCTGGCTCAGGAGTGGCCTCTTTCTTCTCCTGGGCAGGAGTGGCACTGCGGCTCTTGGTGCGGTGGTGGGGGGAGCGGGAATGG